>NC_073710.1:21270002-21887104 GCF_023634085.1 Falco cherrug | reverse complement strand
TACACGGTAGCTTGCTCTTGTTGCGTGCTGTCCTCAGATGTGGCCAGAGTTCAAGGAGCTTCCTGGTGTCGCTGCCTGGAGTGTGGCCTCTGGCTCCACACAGTGATGCTGAGGTCTTGGCTGCACCTCCCTGTGACCCCTCAGAGGGTTTCTTATCACCTTGGCCATCACGGTGATGGTTTCCTCCTGGTTTTTCTTCTTTGGTCGAACCAGAGACAAGTCCCTGACTGTGCCCGGTGTAATGCAGCACTTGCTGCTCCCAGACTTTCTGGTTCCCTGAAAAGCTCCAGCCAGCCCCAAGTCAAATGAGCCACCTGGTCTGGGGTGGAAGCAGGTCTGCAGCACCACTGTCTGTCAGGAGGCACCAGGCTCCTGGGGCACAGATGCTGTAAGAGCTCCCCAGTCTCTTCTCTGCATGAATAAACTTCTGGAGCACCCCAGAAACCTGAGCTCCAGGTCAGTCAGCCTGCTGCGGCCAGCCATGCTGAGTGATCCCTTTGCAGGAGCACAAGTGCTCCTGATGAAAGCCATGGGGGCTGTGAGCACTGAGGGCCAGCCCTGTCCTCAGCTGCAGCAGAGAAAGACCCAGGACACAGACAAGCCCATTCCACCCAGGCAAGTGTGGCTCATGGCTGTGGTGCTTGAATGGATCAGGCTGGATTCTGCAAAGCCACCCACTTTGCGGAGTCAGTTTTACTGCATAGGTTCTGGGGTTTTGCACTCCTCTTGTCTGGGTGCGAACAGCCAGGCTGAGTCTTTCTTTGAACAAGGGAAGTGAGCCTGCCGGCTCTCCTGCCCTCCTCCAGAGCTGCCAGTCCTACCTTAGGGACCCTGGGCCAGCCCCTGCCAGATCTGCCCTGCGGGAGGAGAGCAAGGTACTGCAACGGCTCAGGGGCTGGAGAGGCAGAGAGACTGAATCAGAGTGTTTGTTAAAGCTCCATTTCCTTTCTAGAGTCTTCTTCATTAATATTTTAATTAAAACCAGTTCTTGGTGCAGACTGCATTAACTCAGCATACCTCACAGATAATGCATTGCGGTATTAAATACAGCGAGCGTGGCTCTTTGCAGGCCAGTAAACCAGTGAGGCCACAGAGACTGGCCGGCAGTGTTGAGAACAGACATTTTCTGTTCCCTTTCCACCTGCAGGCAATGGCTCCCCTAGCCCACAGGGCGAGACCGCACAGGCGAGGGGCTGTGCAACACATGGGACACGGGTACCAACCAGCCTGTCTGCAGGGAGCCAGGGATGCTCGGGCATGACAGGACAGGGGACATCCTGGTGGCCCTGAGCCCCCACGTTCCTGGGATGTGTGCTGGTAGCTGGAGCTCAGCTCAGCTCCCCAGGCTGTGCAGTGCCCACCTGAGAGCTCAGAGGCAGGCAGCTTCCCTTCACCTCCAGCCAAAATTACCCTCCCTGCCCCACCCCACGCTCTCCTTTTCGTATCTCTTTGTACCTTGCTAAGTAATTCCTTTTCTTCTTCCCCATTCATCTCTGAGATATTTGGAGGCAGGTCCCTTCCCTTCCCCTTTCCTTTCTCCCCCAATGCAAATATTTCGTTTTATTGCAGATGAGTCCTTCCAGCTTCTTAATCACATTAATTACTGTCTCTAACCTCCCTCGATTCCTCAGTACTGACCTCCCATCTGACGCAGTACTCCCACTCCCCTTGGAGCCCATTCCTCCCGTCTGTCCCTTCCCAGGGACAACATGGAGGTGCCACCTCCCACAGCCAGGCTCCCACCCGTGCCTCCGCTCCCTCAGCTGTCACCATGTCCTCCGTTCCCCTGCGTAGGCCATTCCCACCATGTGCAAAATGAGCCCTTTGCAGATGTCCCCCACCGGCAGGGCTGCTGCAGGAGAGGTTTTGATTTGCTTTGCCGGCTCAGGGCTACCTCAGCTCGCCAGTCAGCACCAGAGCTCAGGGGGGCACAGGAGGGACGAACAGCCCCTCCAAAACCCAGGGCTGCTGCAAATTTGATGATGGCACCGGGGGTTTAAAGGGATTCAGAAATGTGATTCTGGGAAGGGTTTCACTTGCTGTCTCCGGGCTGAGATTCAGTGCTGCAGGTGCCCCTGGTGTGGCAGCAGGCTGGCTGTGGGAGCCCATTGCACTGCCAGTGCAGACCCGGAGCCTTGTGCTGCCTGGAAGGGCTTTCTCCAGCTCTCGGCAGCAAGTGCTGCTGACTCACCTGCTCCCATGGCCAGCACTGCAATAAAAACATCCCATGGCCAATTCCAGCACAGCATTTTTAACGTCTGCAAACAGAAGCTAGCCTCCTGACGGTGAATACCCTGGGGTTGTTCATCTGCCTGTACGCTGCCATCCTTATCAAAACGAATTACCACCTTCTGCTCCAAACCCTCTGCAGGGCACGCTAAGGGCAGCTAACCAGCAGCGGTTCATCTCCAAGAGGGATAAGATGAGAGGAAAATCCCTGTGGGAATTCCACACTGCTCCCTCTGAAACCTTTATTGCCCCCAGCAATGCCCAGTTGTGTGCGGCTGGGGATTTCTGCCCTTAGGAGTTCTTGTCGCCTTCCCTGGGCGGTACAATGGGCACGCAGGGAAGCATCCCTGAGGGAAGCAGGGCTGCAAGGAGCTCTCTGCAAGGAGAATCAGGCCGGGAGCAGGGAAACACTGTTGGAGCTGGTGATAGGACCTGGTCCCAGGGCTGCTGCACCAGGAAGAGGCCTGAGATGTGGATGGCTGCCCCCAGCCCTGGTGGCCCTGGCCCCGCCAGTCTGTGGGGGTATCAGTTGCTGCTGTGCTAAGCCCCCCCACAGCCAGGCCTCAGGGTGAGCATCTTCCCCTCAGGGCCTCTCAGGGGAGACCCCTTCTCCTGGCGACCTGGCCTGAGCCACCCTGTCCTACACACACTGCCGCAAACAGCCTTCGTAGCGGGACGTATGCCCCTCACCGCGCCCTACCTTAGCGCATCCCACCTCGCCCATCCCGCCCCGCCGAGCGACACCACCCACTCTCCCCAACATGGCTGCCGTCGCCTCCGCCACTACCAAGATGGCGGAGGGGGCGGGCGGGACCACGCCGCGCTTCCAGCCAATGGGAAGCGCCTGTCCCCCCGGCGGGCGGCCAATGGCGGCGCAGGGCGGGCAGGTTGGTTCGGCGGGGAGCGAGCGGGCCTGCCGCCATGGCCGGCCCAGGCGGGAGGACGTGGCGGGACCTGCTGGGTAGGTCCGGGCTGAGGTGGCGCCGGGGCTTCTCTGAGAGAGCTCTTGGCCTGGTGCTTCCTGCAGGGACAGCAGAGGGGAAGGGTGGGGTGAATGTCCCCTCTCTGCCCTCATAGACCCCCATCCTCCGGCCTGCCTGGCGCTCTGGGCTCCTGGCAGCCCCTCGCCTCAGCTCTCCTCAGCCCTGCTCCCCCCAGAACCCCTCTCCCAAAGGCTGGTGGCCTTCTTGCGGCCCTGCCGCACCTCCCGTCCTGGGCTGGGGGTGACGGGGCAGCACCTTGGTTGCTTTGGGCCGAGGGCCTTTGGAGGCCGATGGCTGCCAGTGCCTGGCAGGGCTTTGGCTGCTTGTGCTGAAGGCCATGGGGCTTTACCTGCAGAGCTGCCGGAGCAAACCAGGCAGAAACATCCCGCACTGCTCCTGTCACACAGCTGGCTAACCAGGGTCTGGCTGGGGCTGCCTTTGCTCTGTCCGAGATGTGTGCTGCAGCAGCAGAGAGCGAGGTGTCCTCGGGGGTGCTGTTGGAGCAAGCTGTGGTTATAAAAGAAATCCATATTTCTCAGCAGGGAGAGCCAGGAAAAGAAAAAGTGCCTTTGGGAGTGGAGCGGAGCTCCAGGAAGCGGCTCTGCGCCTTCTGGATCACCATCAGAACCTGAACGACCTCCTCTTGGAGGTAGGAGCACAATGGTTCAGGGTGTAATGGTCAGGCTGGGAATCACAGGAGATCCCAGCTGGAGGTGGGTTCCAGGGCCCTTCTTACGGCAACTGTAGAGTGAATGTCCTGGGAACACAGTTTTCATGGTATGTGAAAAGAAAGAGCAGCACTGTAGGAGTAAGCTGAAGTTGAGAGGTCTGTGTTGCAGAAATGAGATTATTTTTTTTCCTTTATCCTATGTTTTATTGTTCTAGACTAAAAATGGTCAAGTATGGTTTGGATTTGGGACAGAGGGAAATCTGGCACCATTTTCTTGGGGTCAGAACGGACTTCTTGTTCTAGAGAGAAAAAAAAAACTATCTGGAGTTGTTTGGGTTTTCTCTGAATTACCAGCCATTTTTGACTAAGGTGACTGTCTTTATGAAAACCTGTGTAATTTGCCTATATAGATGCTTGAGCCAACATTCTGACTTGGACATGTTCTACCTTCTGCTCACACACTGGAGAGAGCTTTTGACTTTGATAACTGCAATAGACAATTCAAATGCTTCCCACAGTTCAGCCACAAGGATGTTTATTTGTCTGCGTAATATTTCTATTCCAAGATAGAAATTCTGTTCCTGGTGCTGTTGCTGATCTGTTGGGTGACTGGGGACAAGTAACTTTGATTTCTATCTCCTTTTCTTTGCAGAAAATGATGATAACTATACATATGCTTCTTGTAAGGTGCCCTAAAATCTTTGTTTACTGTGACGGTGTGGGAGCTTGGTGTTAGTTTCAGTTCAGTTGCTCCAGCCCCCAAGAATGCCAGAGCTGCTCAGTATCCTTTAGAGGGAATAGGTTTGTGAATGTGTGTCAGAGACACCTAAGGCTGTTACATTTTTATTTGGCTTTCAGGTGGAGGGTTCAGCCAAACCAGCTGGACAGGATAGTGCAGAGCACCAGGAAGTATCGTCAGAATCATTTATAGGTGAGTGAAAGCATATCTATTAGAGACAGGTTTGGGAAATCATGTACTGAAGTTTTGCCTGTTAAGTATTACAATCCCAGTTTTACTTTCTTTTCATTGTTCTGGTCTCCCATCCAGCTACTTGTTTCTTACTTGTCTGGTGATGATGCACCTGGCAAGGGTCTGATTGTTGAATATTTTGATTATTTGAAAGTGTAACTGTAAGCCCCACAAGACTAAAATACAAAAATCTGTGGTTAGCAAGGAGTATTCCCTCTCTGTGGTTTTTCTGCCCTTTTATTTTTATGTACAGTAAAGGAACGATACATAGAAATGAAAATGATTTGCCCATTGCTGCAAATTACATCTCTGCCAGAAGGGGTTTAAGACTTGGGACTTATGTCTTCATAGTCACGTTTTTTAACCCTTTTTTTCCTCTCCCATGCTGACAGCTTTCTGCTTTGGTTTGTTTAGTCTCTGTTCTGCAGGAACAGGCCTCAAGACTGGGTGTGCCCACAGCAATCTTGGCAGCCAAAAATGCTGTTACCAACATCGAGCGGATCTGCCAGGCTTCTGCTGGCCCCTCTCAAGTCCCACTGCTGAACTTGGACCAGAGAGTAAGGGAAAAGGTTTACATTTAATTTATCAAGAAAACAGTGATGTTAGGTTTGACTTTAAATCCAGTTTATCTGTTCTGATAGTCACCCAAATGTGTAGGACTTGAGTGGATGATTATTAATTTCTGTGTCCAATATGCTCACAGAAGTACAGCGTTCTCCTTTACAGGAAAGCAGCTGGTTTTGACAGCTTGGAAATGAAGTTTTTTGTTTGTTGCTGAAGTGCAGTGTTACACAGGTCTCTTTAAGCAGATCCTGTGTTATCACCTCTGGTGTACCTCAGACTCAGTCTCTTCAATGCATGATTCCGTTTTTATTGATTGTCTCAGTTTGCAGTGTAGCCAGTTGTGGGATGGCCATCTGTGCAAAAGCTGTGCCGTGACTGCTGGCTCAAGTTGCCTCTGAGGAGATGTCAAGTGCCACTGCTGTCAGCCTGGCTGCTTTAGCTAAGCCTTAAGATGAAAAGTTTGGGCCTTTCCCATGAATCCTCTCTACCATTCAAGCTTTTAAAAAACAGTAAACGGGGAAAAGCAACAAATTGGTTTTCTAGGAACATGTTATTTACAAAGGCAATTATTTCTGCTTCATTTCTGGGGTAATTCCAGAAGAGGTTGTCTTGCTTGCTTCAAACGGTCAAGGATTTACTGGTGAACAATGTGTTCTGTTGCCCACTCTTCTGTCAAGAAATGTGGAAAATGAAGGTAAGAACTCATGGAGAAACGTTGCTGTGTTACAGACAGACCTCACACAGACTTAATCTGTGGGATGTGGTAGCGTGTTTTCAACCCTCCTCTCCCATCAAGGCCAGGGATAACTGCTAAATGGACTGTTGAAGTGCTGTGATTTCTGTTCAGTTTCCCTCGCTGGGTTTTTTTGGTGACCTAGAGCAGTCTTGCAACTGCTCATCCCTGCTCTGATTAGCTGCAGTCATGAACTCCTCCTGAGAATGAATGTGGTCTTTCTGACCTTTCAAAAGCATGAACTGACTTATAAATGGTGTTGGTTTTTTTTTTGTTTTGTTTATTTTAAAGCAAGTTCACTGGGAGCTTCCTTGTCTCTGTACAAGGATTTGCTTTGTGTGGCCGCTTCAGAAAGACTGCCACAAAGGAGAGTTGACATGTACTGGTTTTGGGGAGCTAGGCAAGCAGCACTCCTGCCTCTCTGAAGGAGATGTTTAACTGTTCCTGTTTGTACTCTGCATGGCTGGTTCTCACTAGGAACCTGCTAGGAAGGGAATGGCAATACGGTGTCTGGAGTTACAGCATGGGTAAAGGGATTAAAATCATCTGAGGTGACACCACAGGTAAGAGACGGTTTGGGGGTATAGTTTTTTTTTCCTATTTAGTGTCACTGCCTTACTGTTCTCAATGAAATACACTAGTAACTTTCCATCAGTTGGCATGCAAGTTTGCTGTCTGGGCTAAGCAATTCAGATCAATTAACCAGGCAGTGTCGAAGCTCCCAGCCGGCTGTGGGAAGGCACAGTCCCAGAAGTCCTTTATGTACTTTGCCAGCAATATTCAGTGTGTCTCTGGCATTCTGGTTCTCTGGGAATGGTGATAAGCCTAAGTGAGTTCATGCAGAAAATGGCTTGAGAGAAATATGATAGCAGGTAACAGGTTGCATTGCTTCACAAATGTTGTGTTGTTTTGATTTCATTTGGGTGGTTTGTTTTCTAAGATAAGTGGTGCTCTAAGTGGAGTTAAGAATGTCTTGTGAGCAGGACAATTCTGTCTGCTCACTGCTCTGGTGGGAAAGAAGGAAGAGGCCGGTCTGCCAGGATAAACAGGCGTGCTGTAGTCTCAAGTGTCGGATCCTGGGCTGAAAATAGAATCCTGTATATTTTGTAGGCTGATTAAGATCTCCTCATTCTCAGGTAGACACAGACATCAAGTGCTGCTGTGTAATTGAGATTGTTATGGTAAAGAATTAAGTTGTCAAAGACAAAGTGTGTAGGCAAGTCTAGGGTCACGCTATGAGGCAGCTGCTGGTTGCTGCAGAAAGCTTGTGGAGCTTTGGTTTTTCTTTGGAGTGACTTGTGTGCCCAAGACTCCCAAGTACCTCTTCCTTCATGAGGAGTGAAGATTTTGTTTCTGTCTGGGACCATTTTTGTAGGGAGGCTGGAATGAGCAGAAGTTGCTGCTGCTGCACAGTTTTCCCTGCCAGGTGCACCCCACAGTCCTGTTTTGCTGGCACAGGACACTCTCCAGGACACACCGTTCCAGGCAGGAGCTGGAAGGGATGGTGCAGGGAGGAAAGCAGGGCAGCAGTTTCATCCGCACAGAAGCAATGCCTTGTGCTGATTTTGCCAACAGCAAGCCTGGTGTTTAGAAGCAGGATGGCTCATGTGGTGTTTGATTTTCCTCTGTGTCTGTTGGCCCCTCTGCCCGTACAGTTGCAGTGTCTTTTTGTAGTCTCTTATTGGGAAATAGATTTGAGAGCAGCACTCGCTCCACAGAGACTTATAAACATTCAACAGGCTAAGTGGTAATTCTCTAATCTGTTTCTGGATCTGAATTAACAAGACTTGAAACTTTGTGATGTTACCTGTTTTCTGGGATATCCACTGCCTCTTTGAATATGTAGAATCAGGATTATTCCAGGGGGGCAAAGATGGATATAATTGTTACTTGACCATGAAAATTTAAAATGATGATGCATCTACAACCCACAACCATTCAAAATTTATAGGAAGGAAAAATCAAATATAATCTTTCCTCATATGGTATTTCCTATGTTGTTGTTTTAAAATTTTAGTAAGTTCTGGATAGTCTGAATAAATGGAACTTAGTTTTATTTTTTAATATATAATTTACATTACCCAAATGTTGAGTTTACTGCAAAATGCAGACTGTGACCTAATTGTGACATCTCATTAGGACCCTCCAGTGCTGGAAGCTGTGTGGCATCTGCACAGAGACGGCATCGTTGGACTGGGGGAGCTGCTGGAGAGGTAAGCAGAGGTTTATAGGCTTGCAGATGTATTTAATCTCTTAAAGCCTATTGAAATGTAATCGAGGATTAGTTATAAGTATTCTGGACTAAGAATATAGTCAGATGCTGGCAAGTGATCAGATTAGCAGGATTTAAGAAGTTACCCGGGTTTGAGAGGTTACTCTAGGTTAATTAGTGCAGTTTAAGGTGCAGTGGCTGATTTGAGGGCTACTGAATCAGCCACAATGTGAAGCAGAATGGTTCAGTGACAACCACCACTGCAGACTGTCCTAGGTGATGTTTCATCTCGTGCTTTGTTTCGCTGGCACAGATAGCTGCATGTGGGTGGTTACCACACTGTGTGGGAGAGGGCTCTGTAACCCAGCTCCTTCAGTTCATCTGGCCATGCCTCTGGCTCTGCTTTGGAAAGCCTGTAAAAATTAGTGCTTGATGAGAAGTCTTGCTTTGCAGAAGCCATGTGCTTCCATCTTCATAAAACCTTACAGTTTATTAAGGTTTAACAGATCTCCAGAGAACAGTTATCCTAAGAATTGATTTATTTTTTTCTCCCCCAATACAGACCTAACAACTAAAACCAGTTATCCTTTGTGATGTTCGGGTTGTTTTCTTATGATGTCAAAGGAATGTTACAGTGATCTTTTAGGGTTTTGATATTGGTTTACTTGTCTATTAATGTGATAGGAAAAAAAGCCTTCGGTGCCTGCTGTGCTTCAAATTTAAGGCAACCAAAGGGATAGATTAAGAGCTTAATTATTTATTTTAATCATTTTTGTCCAAGTATCTTATAAATCAGAACTAAAGTCTTTCCTCTAGCAAAACTTTCTAAACCAAAATACTTCAGTGTCAGAGATGAGGAAATATTTGAACACTCAATTTCACATGTGTATTTTCCTTTGGATGTGTTTGTTGTGGAATCTTTTTATAAAGCCAATAAAGCTCTTGCTGGTCCAAATCAAATAAATGAAATGCCACATCTAGGGCAGAGTTCTGCACAGAAGGCTCTTTCCTGAGTCTGAGAGAGGGTGGTGGGGAAAAAAACAAGCCTTAGAAAAAGCAGGAAGGATTGAAATGAATGTGCTTTTGTTTGTTCTCAGCAACCCAGCTGCCCCAGCTGCGGTGGAGTGGCTGTGCAGCAGCCTTTGTGGCCTCTGTAAGCAGGCGGAGGAGTCCTCAGAGGATGCAGCACTCGCTGGGCGTGTTCTCTCAGGCAAGGCTCTCAACTGGGTGCTGGTGGAGCAGGGCCTGGCTGCTGGTCTGCACAGCTTGCAGCAAGGGCTGTATGAATCAAAAGCTTGGAGGTGTAAGAACAGGGGCCTTGCTTTGCATTTTCTTACCTTGTTTCAGTGAGGGGAAATACTTTTTATATTTTGTTAATTTAGCAAATTTTTTCCCCCTTAAAAGATAATTGGCTTGAATTTCTATATCCCTTGGAGTTACAATATGGAAGAAAGCGTAACTGCGAGGTGTGTGGGGCCACAAATTGAGAATGTGATGCTTCTGCTAAGTGTCTGAGATACTTTGGACCAGAAATGTTTAACAGTCCCATTTTCTCCCTCTCATTTTCTATTACTTACTTTGTGGTTTTGTTTAGAAAAGAAAAATCCCTACATAATTTGATTGAAGAGCTGTAGTCAGATCTTTGGACCCGTGCAGTTGGTCAGGTACAACCCGTATGAGTTTTGCAGTGGTAATAGAGCAGAAGACCTGTGAATTCTTTAGCGTTTAAAATCCTTTAAGTTTCTGTGCTCCTTTCATCCATTGTTCTAGGTCCTTTTGCCTGGGAGTCATTTTAGTCCAAGAAAATAAATGATTCCAGCTGACTGCTGCTTTTCAGACACTAGTCCTCCTGGGAAACCGAGATGGGGAGGCAAAAGAGCAAGTATATTGAAAGGGGGATGCTGAAACACTAATTCTTTCTTGATTTACAGACTTTGTGATTGTGTTTCTTCAGAGTGGCTTTCAGCAAACTTCAGCTCTGGGAAGGAAGCTGGAATTCAAGAAGGTCCCCTATGTAAGGACAAAATTAACCTATTTACAAACAGTTGTTTAAGTAGTTCCACTCTATACCTCCGTGCCTTGCTGAGTATAAATAATTTGGAGCTTAGAACAGCAAAGAAAGGGTGGTGGTCCAGGTGCTGGAGTGGGTGAGAAGGAAATGGTGAGACCAGAACAGAGACTTTTAAGCTCACCAAGGTTTTTTAAAGCTTCCTTGGTCTCACCTTGATTGCTCGTTTTTTTCTGATTGAATGTGAGACGTGGAATGCTGGTAACCATGGGAAATGCTTGCCCTCTGTCTATTGTATCTGTTCTACAGTAGAGCCTGAGGTAAAAGTTAAGCTTTAAACTAAGAGGGACAAAACTCTTTCTTTGAGCCAGTTTACTTTTTCTGTATATAACTGCAGCGCTTTTAAATTTTAAATGGTCTTAATTTGTCAATTTTGTACAGATCTGTCATGCTGTCTTGCAAAGAATGTTGACATGTAAGTGTTTTTGTGATTTGTAGCTTTGTGCAGTCACTGCTGTTTGCTAGACTTATGTTGCTTGTTCGTTGTTAAATCTCTAAGGAGAAATCCTTTGCCTGGGATGCTTTTCCTCTGTTGTGCATATTTGTCACTGATTTTATGTGCCTCTGCTTTTCCCCTTCACTCTTGTAAGGTGAGTGTCTCCTAACACTGCAGGTAGTTTCCTGCCTTTAATGCCAGCTCTTTTTGATGCTCCCAGCTGCAGCATCAGGTAGATATCTGAGCTGATTTTTAACAAGTTTGATTTGAAGCAGTTGTAGCACAGAGAGTAGGCTAGGATAACTTTTTCTGCTTAGTAAATTTGAATTTATGAAGTCCCATGCATGTAAGCTGTTTTGCTGGGTTGCAGTTTGGATTTGCAGACTAATGTTTTGTGAAACCTATCATTGATTATTTTATGCTGAGCAAAGACATGTAATGTACATGTGTAATCTTTAAATGGCCAGTCTGCAAGAACTGTGCCACAGACAACGTGCCTGTCTTGGCCTGGACAGTCCTGCTGCTGCTGCTGTGACCTCAAGCGTAGTAGTGTCTGATTTGCATTGCAAATCCCGATGCAGAAAGACACACATGAGGGTTATTTTTGTCTTGTGTCATGGATGATCTTCATGGTAGGTTGCTCTATCTGCTGTACAGCAGAGGAAAAGCTCACTTACACCTCCTTGTGTGCCCTGCGCCAATGTATTAGTATAATCAGACTGGGTGGCTGCAGTTACTTGCCTGTCTCCTTAGTGACAGCACTTTACTACCACTTTTCTTGCTGGCGTCTTTCAGCAACATGCTCAGTGCTGCTGCAGAGGTTAGAGCTTTCCCCCTGCTGTAAGGTGACCAAAAACCAGGACGCAACACCAGCACTGCTCCCTCCCTTGTGTATCTCTTCCCGCGGGCACTGCCAGCCTTACCCCATGCCTCACAGGGGTCGTTGTCTGTAGACCAGAGATGCTTTACAGCCTTTGGAGTGCTTCTAGAAAGGGAAAGCTGTAAGAGAAGTGCTTTATTATTTAATATGTATGAGTCCCATCTTGGGTGGCCCTTTAACAGTGTTGGTAGTTGAAAAATAACCCTTATAAACACAGGACTAGGGGGATTTTGGAGGAAGGAAGCAGACTGTTGGCAGGCAGACAGGACTCTGCTAACCCGCTCTTCGTTTGACCTTCATGTTTGTGCAGCTTGCACTGCCACTGGCGGACTTGCAGTCTGTGTGTCTGAAATTGTATTAAATGAATTTTATATAAGGTATTTTTATTAGTGCATACTTTTAGGTCACCTTTGAGGAGTTTCACTTAACTAATCAGCTGCTTTGAAGAACATTAGGATCCTTTATGTAAAATAATTCACTATTAATGAAGACCTTCAGAGGCAGAGAAGGACAGGGGAGAGTAGCATGGGAGCACTGTGCTTCACAGTAATGATCTTGCTATATTGAACTCCTGTGCCTGAAGATAAGTAGAGTTTATCTCCTTTTCTCCATTCTCCCCTACTTAACCTTAAAGTATTCCTCAGCAGGAGAAGGAGAGCATTACATGCTGACACTGTGGACTGCCTTATGAAAGGCACGTGAGGGACACCTGTTTTGCTGCCCCAGCCCAGTAAATTTCCTTTTCGGGTGCTTCACTGAAAGATCTTAATAAGCAAAACAAACTTTTAACAGTTAAAAGAGGAGGCTTTTAAAGGTAGGTTTAAAACAGAAAAAGAAACAGAAACAGAAAAAGTGCTGCTGCAGCAGGCTGTAAAGCAGAGTCTCTTAGTATGTGGCCTTTGAGTGGTATGGGCTGATCATCAAGACACCGTGCTGTGCAAGCTGCCAACCTGTTTGACCTCTTACCAGTCATTTTAGGACAGCTCTAGCTTTTGGAGGAATTTCTGCTAAGCAAATGTGAAGTCCCACTGCTGTTACAAATGCATGGCACTCACAGCAGCATGCTCTTTGTTCGGCGAGGGCGGTTAAGACCGTTGTTTCCAGGGGTGGTTAATTCAAAGCTTGCTTGTGCAAATCCCTGCCTCCAGACAGAGTCTCTTCTTGTGCAGCTTTGCAGCATTCACACTTGCAGATGCACAATTAGGATTGGGTTTGGAAAGGAAATACTAATTTATGTGCATTTTTAAATGGCTTAATTATTAGCACATTCTTGGGAATGGTTTTAAATTGGTTCAAGGTTAGTGTTAATAGTTTTTGAGTCTGTGTCACTTTTTAAAAGAAATTTGTAAGAATTTAGCACTGTTGAATGGCTTCTGCACATTTCCCTAATGGGGTCACCTTCTTAAAGGTGCACAAAGTGCTTGCTCCTGTTAGTTCCTGCGTGTTCTTTAGTGTCACAGTTCCTACAATTTCCGTATCTCTTACTGTGGTTTTGTGTCTTTATTTGGGGTTACAGGGGTGCTTGATGCTGTTGGTAAAGAGAAGCAGGAAGACGTTTCCACATTGCAAGCAATGAGGTTCTGGTGAGAAATGCTGTTCCTCCAAAGAATGTCAGGAGGAGGTTTTTTATCCACTGTTACACTTGTTACTGAAACAGGGGGAAATGTTGTTTCCCCTTATGTTTAGTATTCTCCTTTCTAATAAAATATGTGCAAATGAAAATGCTTTAAAAAAGATAAGCATCAGGTAGGAAAGGGTGTTCTAGCAGTGTTGGAACCAATCTTGGAGCACCCTCTCGGCACACGGTGAGTTTCCCCTCTCAAGGTTTCTCACTCTGCTTCTGTGCAGAGACACCTGGAAGGTGCTGTCATCTCCTCCAATTCCTGCTTCTAAACCTGTTTAAAGTACTTTGTACATCCCAGCCTTCAGTCCTGTCCTGTGCAGGAGTATATGTTAAACTCAGGTTTGTAAATCTGATATCTACATAAACTAAGTAACCAATAGATTTAAAAAAAACACAAAACAAACCGTATG
The DNA here is from genome assembly GCF_023634085.1 of Falco cherrug. Classification (NCBI taxonomy): domain Eukaryota; kingdom Metazoa; phylum Chordata; class Aves; order Falconiformes; family Falconidae; genus Falco; species Falco cherrug. The sequence goes on along the minus strand of NC_073710.1, from coordinate 21,873,325 downwards.
AAAAAGTATATATCTGGCAATTTGATAAGATAGATATAAAAGAAAAACTAGGCATTCATCCTAATCAGTACCTGGTTGATCATATGTCCTGTGCATTGTTCCTGAATATTTCCTTGTCATTTGTAGGCTGAATGTGTTCAGTGTGTCAGTTTATAAAAGTGCAGTTCATCCGGATTCCTTGCAGCAGTTTTTTAGACACACCCTGACCGAGGTTCTTACCTACAACCCGTTGTTGAAAGGTAGGAATAGACGGGGAGAAGTGAATGTCTCCAGGGTGCGTTATTGTGTGTCTGGAGTTTCCTCCCACCCAAACCTTGCTGAATGGAGTCCAGCCTGGAGGAATCAGAGCCAGAGAAGTGCCTGACTCTCTAGCTCTTTCCCAGGTCTATATAAACAGGGTACCAGATCATACCAAAAAAGAAATTCATCTAGACTTTAGAGGGCTGTAGTTCAGAAGAAAACTTCAGATGGAAAATCAGTGCCTTCAAACAGAGCTTCGGCCAGCAGCTTGTGAACAGATATTGGGAGTAATACCTATGAGCAGCCTTTACGGAGTAGATGTGGGAGATCTCTGACCTCTGCGAGCAGTTCTGGCCAAAGGAGAAAAGGGGCGGGAGAGGTGGTGCTGCAGAGCGAGCTTGGGGCTAAACTAGTGTGGCCCCTGTGTGTGGGTTTACACACAAGATGTGGCCTTTCCCTACTGATGAGGGGTTTCTTTTGATAGGTTAGAGATAAAGGCAGGAAGGCTTCTAATCTGTAAAGGCAGAAGATAGAATCCTTCTAGTTGTGAAGCTTGATGTTTTTGGGAAGAAATATGTTTAGGTCCCAGAATCTCTGGTAAAGTTACTCTGAGCTATGATCTAGAGCTGCTTGCCTGTTGTGTGGGAGAGCTGTGTCATTGCTGGTTTCCAGCTGAAAGAGATTATTGAAGAAAAAGACAATTCCTTGATGATTCCCTGTGCACACGCTATGTTGGCCTATGAATGTGTGATTGCACGAACAGCTTTGAGATGACATTCTCATAGCAAAATGGCAGGGTCCTTGTTGCTGGTGTTCCGAAGACAAGTGGGTGAGAGAGGACTTCTGTGAGCAGTTTTTAATGTATCTTGGTTAACTTTATGTGTTTTGGGGGTATTTTAAAATCTGTTGCTGAAGAGTAAAATTTTCTCTTTCTGGGTACAGTGTCTGATGCCATTCATATGCAGAAAGAGTGGAGCTTCACAAGGACTTGTTCACTGCTTACTACATTGTATCGCAAAGTAGGTCTTCCAGGTTTCACAAAGAGAACTTTATTACATTGCGTTTATACTCATTGAAATATCCAAATGAGATTATTTAAAAATACTGCGTTTCAGTCGCAGAATCTGAACCAGCTGCCAGAAGTTGTAGGCAGGAGGAAGCATGAAGAAAAAGTACTACAAGGATTTCTGTTTGTGCAAAGCTCTTCAATTACCGTCTTTGTTCTCATTAAGATGTGAATTTTTATTGTTAGAGAATATGACATGACTTCTGAAAGAACTGGGATATTACTGTTTATTTTAGCCAATGCTGGTTCCAAGCCAGGATGGTACCTCATCCTGGAAAGCTGATGCAAAAGATGCACACAGGATAGCTTTTTCAAAAGTTATACAAAAGACATCTGCGTGTTAGTCTTGACAGTCTGATTCACTCTTACGGGTGGCTGTATGTCATAGCTAAAATGAATTGCTATCACTCTTCCAGCTGTTTGTGGCATTCAGTGCAAAGGAGTCGATCAGCCAGCTGCAGCAAGTCCTGGAGACTCGTGAAGTGAACTGGCAGCATGTCCTCTCCTGTGTTTCCACGTTGGTAGTCTGTCAAGCTGAGGCTGAGCAACTGTTCAAAGGTAAGGAGGTACTGGCAAGCCTGCAAGCTAGTGTGTGCTTATTGCTTTCCAGGTACCGAAGGGTACTGGTGTACTACACTGACTGGTGTAGCAGCATAATCATTTGTGGTTGCTGTTTTGAGATTGCTGCATGGAAAAGAACAGCAGAAAATCTGCTTTTCCTTTCAAACGTTCCATGTCAGTGGCAACATGAACGCCAGGCCTTGTGCCTGACGCTTCTCAAACTTTGTGTGCAGCTAATAATGGTTTTGATAATTATCTTAAGTATTAATTTGAGTAGCAATTACGGAAGCTTAGTTCTTCTATCTCGCCTTTGCTAGCAGACCTTGTTTATTAGAGTTGCTTACTGATCATCTCATTGCTGGACCCCTACAATTCCTGCAGGTTGGAATCCAAGAGTATTTGGCTGTTGAAAGTGTATGAAAAAAGTATAAGCAAGTCCCAAAGGTTCCCCAAGCTGCAATACACACCCTTCTTCATTTGGCACATGTTTATCACAGATATTTGTCTTCATTTACTATATAAAGTTACAGCACAGTTGTCAAGAGCAAGATTTGAGGTTAGTGTTTTATGTTTCTAGATCTACTGAGCCATCTCCTGATAAAGGCCTTTGGGAATTATGATATGGAAAATATGATCACTGCGTTCCTGATAGCTCGTCAGGCTGCTCTAGAGGGGCCTGCTGTGTTCATGCCTTACTCGGAATGGTTTAAGGTAAGACTAAAAGAGGCCCGACTAGTAATTATTAATTATGTGAGGAAACCTGCATGTAAGGAATATTCTGCTGCACAGCAAAAGCCTGGTTTCAAACAAGATTGCCAGGAATGAGAGAGAGAGAGGGGGAAAAAAGAAAGAGTAGTAAGTGATTGTATTGGTATTAGGAGCGAGTTAGTATTTATTACTGCCTTTTTGTCTGGAAAGAATGTATTTATTTGGCTTGCTTTGATTTTCCTTTCTTTCATATTTTAAGTCCATCTTGCCTTCTCTAGTTACTTGTCAGGAATGCAGACGTGTAATTCCTGTTACAATCATAATCTTGGATGTATTTCAGTATCTTGATAACCAACACAGTTGTTATTGCATAAGTTGTGGGTTATTGCAGATGAAGCATTCCTATTTCCTGGATGTTTGCATGCAGCTGTAATTGCTGTGTTTGACCTTAAAGATAATTGGCTGTTAGCTTCCAGTTGTAAACATTTAGGTATTTTAGGTATGCAAATCTCCACATAATTTAAAGCTGTAAATTCCTTTGTATGAGTTTGCAAATCTAAGCTCAGCCTTTGATAGAGTGTTCAGGATGTATCAAAAGGTAAACTAGTTGTGTTCCATGTAGTCTCAAACTGGATTCTTTTCCATATAACTCCCAGATAAACCTGTGCAGAAACCTGCAGATTTGTGGTTCCCTCATGGCTCTCAATCCTCTGGTGCATTTTGGTGTTGCTTTGTTTAACTCCTCTAAGTGTTCTTATGGTAGCACATCAAAATGTTGAGCATGACATGGCAGGCTTTCTGGAAACTGGACAACGAAACTCACAAGAAAACTTCTGTAGAAACTTTTCTGCAGAAAGATTCTCTTGACAGCAAACAGACATCTGTAATGGATGTCTGGGAGTTGTGCACTGAGGTACAGCATTGCTGGGATGGGGATTCTTTCTACGCTGAAAGGGGCTGCATTGTCATTTTCCTCTGTTTCAGGCTTCCTTTGGGAATGCTGGTGGTCACCATGGGAGCAGTAAGAAAGCTCTGGTCTTCCTCTTTGAGTTCTTGTCAGAGCTAGTGCCCTTTGAAGCAGCACCGTACTTGAAGGTGAGGAGATGCTAATAGAGATCGTTTTCTAAAAACCAATAAAGAACTGCTCCAAAGTGGATGTACTTGTGTCTTTGACTAGGTTCAGCTTACTGTTATTACAGTAATTGCATTATATGTCTTTGACTGGGTTCAGCATATTATTGATGATGTTATAGTAATTGCATTACTTCTGATACATTATTCAAAACATTTTCTTCCTGAAATAAGGAAGCAGAAAATTCTTTTGTTTACTTGACAACAAGGAGAGTTCCTTTCATGGAGTTGAATTCAAACAAGTTCACTGAAGTGTTTAGTGGTCGTTGTTGGGAAAAATTGCATGTTAGTTGCCATGAAGATGGCTTTTCTTAAAACAATAACATCTTCTGTGGGGAATGTTTGAGGTAAATGACGGTAAACATTAAGCAGAATTTTACACTAATTTCCTTTAAAAATGGAAAATCTTGTGATTTTCATATTTCAGGTCCATATAATGTACCCACCTTTTGTGCCAACAAAACATCGGTCGATTCTCTTGGAGTACATCACTCTGGCTAAAACCAGACTGGCTGACCTCAAGGTTAGTAAAAATTGTCTCTTTGAAGAGAGTTCTTTCTGGATCTGTCAAAATACTAGCTGTGTTGTGACCATGTGCATCTCTCCATAACATCACACAGGTTGCTATAGAAGATATGGGGCTGTATGAAGACTTGTCTTCCACAGATGAATCTGTGCAGGTACTGCTGGTCTGACAGTCTTCTCCTCAGTCATGCCCCTTTTGCCCTGGAAAAGAGCTTAGGCTATCAACCTCTTTGCCATTCCTACCAAGCTCGAGCACGCTGCTGAATCTTTTCCCCGCTTTAAGATGGAGGGGTTAGCGGCTGTAAATACGCAGGCTCTCCCCAGATTTCTTGAAAACTACTTACCTGGGGGACAAATAGACTGTGATGAGGCTGCAGAGGAACTTGGTAATTAGCCAGCTAGCTACTGGCCAAGCAACACCTACATTAGTCCTCCAGTCAGCACCCGCTGTTGGAAGTAGGGAATTGCTGGCTACCTCTTTCCCATCCTGTACTGAGGGTTATAGTAAACAAATGGAAAATTCTGTGGGAGGGGGTTTAAGGGACAAAGGGAGATCTAATGTTGTTGTGTGGTGCGGGGATGGAGAGCACAGGCTTGCAGGAACTGGGGCTGCGTTAGCTCTGCCAGTTGACCAGAGCATATACTGCAATGAAATCTAGTCTTGTGATGAACTGAAAGTCGTAAGTGAAAATTTAATTTAATTTCTTCCAACTCTGATCTGTTTGTCGGTTGAGAAACTGGCACAGGTGGTTGCAATCTTAAGATGTCTTATGGCTCAAACAGGAGTAACTCAGGGCGGCAGTCCTGCCTGCAGTGTAGTAGCACAGACTGGAAGCAAAGATTATGGGTCTTGATTCCAAGTGTACAAACTAAAATGGAATAACAATAAACCATATTCAGAACAGAAAAGATATTGTCCCCGTGGGGGCCAACTGAAAAACAATGTGATGTTAACCAGGAGTAGCTGCTGCAGTTGCTGTAAGAGGTGTGTACAGAACTACACGGACCTTTGAGCTGTCCCAGAACAGCTGTTATAAATTACAGCCTTATTGAGGCAGGCTGATGGTTCAGGCCCTGTGTCTCTATCCTGCAGTTTTACTCTGCACATCAGGTAGTTCTTGTTATTCAATTGCCTTCATTCAGTCACTTCCCTTCACAGCACAGACAAGCAGGGAAGATCATCGTCATCCTTGATTTCTCACAATGTGTTTCTCTTGTTACTTGCATGAGCCAGCCCCAGGGCCAGGCACTTCGTGATGTTGAAAAGGCCCTTCAGATATTTGAAAACTCAAGGAAGATACCAACATCTGTGATAGAAGCCAGGTACCGTGTGCTTTTCAACTCTTCTTGGTTTTAGCTACAATAATAATAGTGAAAGCCAAGTCCAAATGAAAATAACAAGAAAAATTGAGGATGTGAGCGCAATGAAGGTTTGGGGAAATTCCTTCTGTGTTATCCACTTCCTCCATAGTCATCTAAATAGAGGCTAGTTGTGCAGAGAGCAAAAAGGCATATGCACACCTGCACGAGAAGTCCACGGTTGTTATAATAAAGAAAAAGCAAAATTAAAGAAACTAATAACTCTTGGCTAATCTGCACTTGATTTGTCTGTGGTTGTTCATGTCACCATGAATATTTCTTATCTGCAGGAGCCTAATTCTTGAAGTAATGAGATGGCACTTCGCAGCTTTGGCATTGTTAATATTTTGCTATATTTATTTTCTGTCTCAGTATTTTCAGGCGACCATATTATACTTCCTGGTTTCTTCCTGCTTTGCTCAGGCCACGTGTGGTTAGTATTTGGTTTTGGCTTTTTTTTGATCCTCCCATTTAGATGTGTGTTTGTAAATGGGTAATTTCTGCCTAACCTGCTTGTTTTTCTATTGCAGCTCCCTAAAATCCCAGATGCACGCATGGCTTTTATAGATTCTTTAAAGAGGTATTGAGACTTCCCAGTGTTATTTTCTGTGCTTCTGGACTTTCCCTTCAGAACATTTGACTTTACGTCAGTTTATCGGAGACTTTGACACTGTTTACAAAACGCTGAGTGTTGGCTAACCCTCTTGGCAGGGCTTCGTGCCCAGGCTTGTGGCTTGCAGGTTGTGGATGGGGTAGCTTATCTGTATAGGCGAATATCTTCAGTTCTGTAATTAGCCCTATAGCCACTGTGAAACCATTATCTAGGAGCCGTCACATGCAGCCCTCTGACTGCAGGCCAGATATATTTTTATGCAAACTCTGGAGAATACTGCTGTGTATAAAACTTCACCAGGAAGATGAGCCCCCCTGTGAAAGGCTCACCTCTCTTTGAGAGAGCATATGGGAAAAGTGAAAGAAAAAACTTAAATGTCTGTTGATGCTTCTTTATGAGCTGCTCTTAAGGACACCAGGGTAATGCCCCAGGAGAATGCAGCCCCCCTCAGAACTCAGGCTTGCCCTGTATGCATGTTTAAAAGTGCTTTTCTGCATTGCAGAAACAGCTTTATTTTAAGTTCAGTAATCCCTGTGTAACCTATCATGAAAAAAAATGTTTGCAACAGTGTCTACAAATGAGGCATTTAGTCCTGCCTTGTCATTCCAGTCAAACTCTAAAATTAAAGACTGGATCATTTTTTTTAAAATTCTAAGAGAAGCAGATGAGTTCTAGGAGCCTCATGTAATATGGTTTTAATACTGAGGGCCTGCCCAGCAGGTGTCGGAGGTCAAACTTTGCTCTCCATCACATTAGTGTTTTAGATGTGTGAATACTGCATGTCACATAACTTACACTCTTACGTGATCTTAGATGCGTACTATATATGAACTAGGTATTAATGCATGCATTAATATATATAATATTGTTTTTGTGTAGTGTGTGTTACACATGTATAATAATTGCTGCAAAAGCCTTGGATATAAATTTCTGGCCCTTGTGTCAGATGATGATTAAAAAATGCTTCAGATGCTCTGTATGGAGATGGAGCTTCTAATTACATTTCACAGCATAGCTGTTGTTTATGCTTATATTTAATAAAGCTGAAGTTTGAATGTGGTTATGTGGTATAATAAATGTCTCATTTATTATTATAGAGCTGATAAAATACCCTTGAACTTGTACTCCACGTACATGCAAGCCTGTCGTGCTATGAAGGAGAAAATGTTACAAGGTAAAAAATACATTTACTTATGGATCAGTTTGAAGAAAAGATAATTTTTCCATTGATGCCCTCCTGAATTGAAAATGTTCAAAAAAATTATGGCTGACTAGGTCTTTAATCTATACGTAAATATGTGTACATTCTTTATGTCTTACTGAGATGTTAAATAGTTACTCTCATAATGACTTTCTCTGCCTACCCTGCTTGGGTGGGATTTTTGCAGTCCATGCGGAGCTGTGTGCTGTGCTGAGGCTGCAGATGATGTCTGAGCTAGCTGATTTAAATCTAGCTCAGATACATCTCCATGAATCGGCGTTTGCAGCTTGAATGCTCCTCAGCTCTGGCTAGCCCGGGGTGTGAACCTGCAGTGTCGATTCCCTTGCGCAATGGCACTTGTGCTGTCTGAATTCACCATCACCCTCTTTTAAGAATGGATTGCTCTGTGTGACTGATCTGGGGAAACAGGAGGGGTGAGGACTGGAGCCAGCGGTGAAGGGATTGCATAGTTTACATGTGTTTGGGTGGGAGTGCCCCACTAATTTCAGGTCTCATCACTGTAGCCACATTGCTGGTGCAGTGTGTGTTGGTGTAATAGATATTTAATGAGCTCTTCTGCCTCTTTCAGCAAGTGGGTGTTTCAAACCCATCTTAAAATGGGTGATGTCCTCACCACAGGTTTGTATGAAATGAGAAGGTCAGACTAGTGAGCAGAGATCATCGCCAGAGTGCGGTGGAGATAAGTGTGCTCTGTGTACAGCGGCAAATCTGTAATTGACTCCTACTTGGGGCACTTTAGGCGTTTGAAGCATTCTGGAGATGCTGTAGCTCGAGAGGTGTGACAAAGCAGTCCTGGGGAACCGCAGATGTGCAGCAGTCTGGCTGCGGAGGTTGTCCTGGCAACCGGCAGGGATGAAGGATCCCTGCCTGCTGGGATCGGGATCGGCAGGATCCCAGGGGGTAGCCAGGGCTCTCTGCAGGAGTCCTTGAATTGCCAGTGACCTCTAGTGGTACAGTCTGAGCCGTGTCCCCTGTGTCCTGATCCTGTCCCCTGCATCCGCATCAGCTTCATCTGTGTCCTCTCGTGTCCCCTGTGCCCCGATTCTGTCCCCTGCATCCTGATCCATCCCTGGGGCTTTTGCACAGAGACTGGATTTAGGGCAGGATTGAGTATTGGCCGGCTTTAAGCGTGCCCTGGTTGGTAGTGCTCACTCTTGCACATAAAGGTGACTCAGCAGCCTCCTAACACCTTGTTGCTTTACAGTGTGTTTATACCAAGTATTAATTTTAACCTTTGTTATTTACTTCTCTTGTTCATGGTTGAGTTATTTCTGAGCTGTGTACAAGACGCTGTTGCTGCCTAGCAAACTGTATGGGTGGGGTTTTTGGGCTGCACTGTGGCAGCTTGTTGCTGGTGGCATTCTCTTTCTAGTGGTAGAAAGAATTTCCTTTTATTTCTTTTAAACAAAAACCTGAATAGAGTAACATGTAACATCTGGAGACGTTGCATGGTGTTGGCGTGAGGAGAAGCTAATGATGTAGTATTCATGCTGTAATGTCTGTCTCTGTATTTTGAGACTGGTTCCAGTCTTTTGAGGACAACAAATGTTTCTTTGAGGGGCAGAGAGCTAAAGCAAGTAGAAAGAAAACTCTGAAAGGAGAACTCTTTTGCCTCTTGTCTTTGAAAACTGAATTCATTTCTGCAACTATGTGTAAACTCATAAATGATTAACCAAATAGCACATTTTTGAATGTAAAAACAAAGCTGTATATGTGACAGATTGACAGTTTGGGGTTCTGTTATAGCTTATAGAAAAGGAAATACTGCTTTTACAGAAAATGTATGGAGAGACTGCTGAATGCATGTTATGAACTGATATAATGTACAAAGGTGGGGATAATGTGTTGCATTTCCCTCTCTTCTTGTCTAGATGAATCACAAGCAGAGAGCAGCCATTCCAAAGAGCCAATTGAGCAGCTGAAGGCTGAACTGGCTGAACTAAGGATGCTGACTGTGGACCAAGCTAAATATGCAGGTATGCAGGAAGGCAAGTTATAGCTACCCATAATTGACTGTTACAAAAGCTGGGTTAATAAAATGTGGCTAATGCTAGCCAAAGCAACAGCAGTAGTTACTTGCCACGGGTACCTGAAGATCGTCATCTTTCAGATCTGTATAATCCTTTCAGCTATGAATATATATGTATATTTTAATGTCTGATGTATTTCCGGTGCTTCTGTTCAGAGCTTTAGGTCTGCATCTTTGCAATGATCACTTGGTACCACACTGATCTTTGCCAAGATGGGCAGCCCCATTCCTAGGGCTTGCCTGGTGACTTGGGGCCCCCTTTTGAAGGCTGTTTCTGGTGTGGGCCCTGATCAATTAGAATATTTATTTCACTTGCTCTTCTTCCTACTGTCTGGAGTTGTAAATATTTCATGTCTTCTATCCTGGTTCTCCTCTTCTCCTGTTACCTTCCCACAGATGTACCAGCACAGATTGCAGTGATTTCCGACAGACTGGCAACTGTCTTGGGCCACAGCAGTGATCAGAACGAAGCTGCTGCTTTGAATTCTCCAATCCAAGTTGACATTTCTGCCCCAAGGTTGGAACCCTGCCATAAGGGTGTGAGTACCACTGGGCCTGGGGTGAGAAATGAGTGGGGTTCTGTAGGTTAAAAGTGCAGCTGGATAGTCCATGTGAAAGGCTGATTTGTCTGTGAAAACAGGAAATACGCTTCTTTTGTCTACCTTGTTTTGCCCTGCAGAGATTACTGTATGTTTTAACCTCCTGGAAGCTGTTGGATGTCTAATGGTGAGATCTAGAGACATATTCTATCAGAGCAGACCTGTGATGAGCTAAGCGTTCTTCACCAGGCTTGTCTAGAAGTTTGTTGTGTGCTGGGATCATTCCTGGGTTGTTAGGGACTTAATTTTTCATCTCTTCTTAGTGCTAGTGGATCTGTACAACTTGTAGCAAATGTAATTATCTGATCTGTCTCCCTATTTTACTGTCAGGAAAAAATATATATGAAGCAGACAACTAGATCTAGATATCCATCCCAACAAGTAGGAATTAGCAGTGTGTCTCTAATTCCAGGTTGTCGATCTTCTGCTGACATCATTCTGCCAAAACCTAATAGCTGCTTCATATTTTAACCCTCCTGACAGGTAAGATGCAAGTAAAATAGGGAAATAAAAACTGGTTAATACACTTAGAGCTCTAACACTTGGCCAGGGGTGAGGAAGGACTACTGGTTGTTCATACCCACTATGCCAGGCTGGTGTTTGCTGGCTGCTTTATTCTGAGTTTTTGTAGTCTAAGAACTAATGCACTTTAATGCATATGCATAAATAAAACACGTTTCTTCTCTGTTTTTAACTGATCCCTTCAGAAAAAGTGGCATTTGGCTCTGCTTTGTGCTCTGTGACAACATATAAAAACTTCCTACGAATACTAGGTGATCAGGTTGGTGATTTCAGCTCAGTGGTGGGGATGGGGAATGAAGCAAGTTCTTTTTGTCCAAGAATTACCTGCTGGCTGATGCTAGAGATCAGGGGAGGAGAGCATGCTTTTCTTTGACAGCTCATACTGATGTGTCTTTGGGGTGTCTTCTGGTGTGTTCGGTGCTTTTGGCACGTTCAACCTTCATCCCTAATGCCATACCTAATATGAAATGAGTGAGGCATGAAGTCTAATGCTGCAGGCACAAGAAGAGCAGCACGATACACCTTCTCTCTACCTCCTGTCCCCTTGGAAGTGACTCGGTTTGATTCTGGCCTGGGGTTTTTTTGATTCTGGCTACCTGAGGGAGTGGTAGCACTCCTCTGCCACTGGAAGGACTGTTAATAGCAATCTCCTTCACAGTGTGACAGAAGTCTGTAAACATTATGGTCAACATTTCAGTGTAAAATTGCTTTGTTGGAAAACAACAATGTACTGACAAGCTGCCTGCAATCCCAGCCGTCAACAGTACTGAACTAGGTGGCTGCCTCTCTGGAGTGCAGTGCACTTTGGCAGCTGGTGCATCTTTTCCCCTCTGTTTAACACTATTTTGCCCTGGAGCAGATGAAGCTGTATTGAAAACCTGGGCTGAAAAGTAGCTGGGATAAACAAGTGTCCCAGGAAATTGTTTCTAAATCCAACTCCCCATTCAGTCACCCCTGAGGATGTTTTTTTCTGTCAGCTGAGTGGGAAAGTCCCTCCTTCCCTCTGTTTCGCGACAGGATCTTATTGTATTAATTCCTTTTTGCTCTTGCTTTGTTTTTTTGATCCCATTTATTGCTCTGCTTCTGTTTACCTTGTGCTTTCTGTCTGAAAAAAGCTAACTGTGCCCCAGGCAGCTTCCTCCTCCTTGTTATCATCTCGGAACACCTCTTTGACTACATGTTATCAAGTATTAGAGGCAGGGCACTGGTGGTGTTCGTGTCTTTGTGTAGGGTTACTCTGTTCAGATATCCCAAAGGTGACACTTCCTTCGAGCATATACATGGAATGATAATTATCCTGTATTTACAAACAAGTATGGCTCAGGTTCACGGTGTTTAAGTATTTTTAAATACCTCTTCCTGTATTGGGGATAAAAGGTAAAATGAGCATGTGTTTTTTACCTTCTGCAGGCAGGGCCCATGTCTCTCCTTGTTTGTGAAGATGATGTGTGGACACAGGAATCTCTTACCTGCTCTTTTGGGCAGGCTCTGCCAGCTTATTTATCATCAGGTTAGTTTTCCAACCAACAATCATATGGTTATAGTGTACTAAAGGCTATCCTACCTCCATTTCCTGGGCTGTGGGGCATGTACCTGTCTGGACTGCACCATGGAGGGACTTGACTATCTTTCAAGCTTAAAAAAAAAAAAAACCAACAACCAAAACACCAAAAAACCCCACAAAACCCAAAACTCTTTTCAGCCAAGTTATACTGACTTGCTCTCACAAATGTTAGCTGAATGTTTTCCTACAGAAATACTACTGTAGAAGGTTAATGCATTCAGAGATATATTTTAACAGAAGCTAAAATAAGCAAGTTTATGAACAAGCCAAAAGAAAAATAGTAGAATGTTTGATTCCTAAACTTCCACCACTAATTCACCAATAATTCAATTGTACCCCCCCCTTTAAAAAAAATAAAAGTAAGACCCCCAAATCTGGGGTGCAGTAATGCATAGTTTTCTTTTACAGCACTGTTGTTTTTATTTCCTTTACCCTGTGATACTGCAGAGGTGAAATTAAAAGGCTGATAGGCTGGATTAGCTGTCACAGAAACTAAAAAACCTTGAGTCTGAAATTCTGCTGGGCTGAACTTACAGCCAGTTGCTTCAAACTACTGTGTTACAGAAACATACTGATTTTTCTGCAGGTTGACCAAAGATAGCTGCACAGTTTCAAGGAAGGGAGAACATTTTTGGTGTAACTGGTATCTCTCATCTGGTAAATTGACATTGCTACACATTAGCAATGGGCAGAAGCAATGTTTTGCTACTTGACTGATTATGAGGGTTTTGTTCTGAAAAAGGTTGTTTTGTTACAAATGAGACATCTGTCTCTCTTCAGTTCTCTACTTATCTTTGGCTTGCAGGGTCCTTCCCTGAATGATGCTCATATTTTAGGACTAGCAGCTTTTGTGATCCATTTAAGTGAATCCAGAGCCTTAATTCCTGAAGTGGAAGCCAATTTTGGAATTTCTCAGCCTGTTCCTGAAAAGGTCCTTTCCCTTTCTGAGTACTGGAACTGCTTGCTAGCATGCAGGACAAAAGAGTCGTTGGTCTTCTGCATGAGGTGAGATCATGCATCCACCACATCCTTGCTTCCCCAGGTGATGGGTTTAGCTTTGCTGGAGGGATGCTGGCAACACTCCTGTGCTCCTGCGGAGGATTTCCGGAGCATGTGTAGATGTTTCTGCTGCACAGAGGTGCTATGCAGAGAAACAGGCTGGTGGTGGTCCTGCATGAAATGGCATCCTGATGATCCTACTGCTTGCTGGAAGAAGGACTGACTGGATGCTGTCAAAGTTTTTTTTTTTAGTCTCTGCTTCTGAAATTTGTGCCATTAATGTACCTGGGGTTGGGAGCATATAAATATAAGTGGTCCCAAAACCAAATAGGTTTGGAACATGTTGGTTAAAAGCATTTTTAACACTCAGTCTTTGTTTTGACTCTAGACTTTATGACTGGGAACAGATATGATTGAACCAACCAGATAATGGAGTTCTTTCTTTTTCTCTATCAGGTTTTGCACTGCAGCAGCGTCTTATCTCATGTGCAAGTTTTCATCCTATTCTCATGGAGATTTGTGTGCCTTGCTTCCTCCTAGCCTTGTTAAGAAGGTAAAAGGAAAAAAGTTTTGCTATTACTTCTGAGAAAGATTGGTTTCAGTTCAATTGCTTGCTGCAGACCCCTGTGTAACTATAACTTGTATGAAGAAAACTGTATAAAAATGCATCTTTGTACCCTCCCGTTTTACCACTCTGTGTGTTTGCTTGTTTGGCAGTTTCACACAACCAGAGGTTGCACTAGGCCTTTTTTTGTGATGGAAATGTGCAGGGGGTTTATGTCTTTTTCAGCTGCAGTACATCATGCCACGGCTGAGCTTAGAAGCTCGGGGGATCCTGTGCGAGGAGGCTAAACCTGACCTAATCTGGAGTTCCTTGTCATGCCCCTCTCTGAACTACAAAAGAGCCAGCCTTTGTTTATGGAAGCAAGCACGCTTTCGAGAGCTCTTGAAGGAAAAAACATTCCAGGTATAAATCTTTTCCATTACTTAAGTTCACACTGTAATTTTTGGGTGTTTTTTTCAGATCTGCAGTTTTCTTATAGGTGATAAAAAGCTTCCTGTAAAAAGTTACTGCCTGAAAAGCTGGTCTGACAGCTGAAGGTGTCGTGTGTGCTAGGTTATGGGCTCAATGTTGTTTGTAGATTTTGATGGTGATGAGAAGGTAGAAATAGAAAACTAGAGGTAAAGCTTTTGTGTCCTGCTCATTGCAAAAGCAGAAAGCTTGGCAAGGTATACTGCATCAGTAAGAAATGGATCAGAAGCTGAAGAGAAAAGGCCTGTCCATAACCTTCGCTTCCTACTGTGTACTGTCTATGAAGTGACGGTGAATCAAAGGACTGAAAGTACATGCTTTTTGGTTTTTTTGTGCTTTGGTCTAAATGTCAGTGTTCTCCTGAACCACCTGTGTATCTTGGATTGTGTGGCTCTGCCTTGCCGTGAAGCAGGTTAACATCTTGGCTATTCTCTTTATGCCATCCTTGCTATGTATCTGATTTGACAGGATTTCTTTTTTTAACCTAGTTTATATAAAACCAGTTTGTCTTTGTGCAGAGGAGTTTGTCATGTTACTAGAATGACTTCTTATGCTTGGCTAGCTTGATGTACAAGGGTAAAATACCTTTGCATTATAACCTTTCTTTGATGCTTATACCAGTCTGTCTGACTATGGTGCTTTGTTCATTTTAGCATTAATTTCTAATAACATACATTAATTCTGGTATCTAGACTTCAAGAAGATGAGCATGTTTGAAAATGTCAAAGGGGTGGGTATGTGTGGGTCTGTGCGAGAGATGCTTTATATTCTTGCTTTGAGTCAGTTTTTGAATGCCAGCGGGGTTTAGTTTCGTTTTCTTGCAAGGGAAACAGTACATGAACTTCTTTGGGTCGATGTCTCCTGTTTCATATCTCTTAATCTGCATGAGGTTGTGTCTGGGTATGAGTGAAGGTGGGTTTTATGTTGGGAAGAAGGTGGCTGTTTTGCACAAGTTACTTGTCTTGCTGGTCTGACCTCTTCCCCCAAATCGTTGCTTTTCCCAGTTGTCTTTCAGAGAGTGGCTGCTGTTGGAGCTGGAAGTGTGCCCCGAGAAGGATATTCTGTCTGCTTCAGAAAGGTAAGTGCAGAGGAGCTCTGTTGAAAAAGGAGTAGTTTGAGTCCTTTCCACCCAAATTAGGAAAAACCATTGAAGATCAGGAAGTAAATTAAAAAGCTGCTGTGGGACACAAATGCCTGTCAGCTACTACGGTTTGTCCATAGTTCAAGCAACGCTAGAATGAGGCGTGTGTTTTAACTTGAGGAAGTTCACTGGGATAACCTCTGGCTTGCATGTGCAGTCCTTCCAAATAACTTTTCAGAAAACCTCCCTGTTTCTGGAAGCAAGAGATGACTGACACCAGGACATGTGCTGTCTGGTGGATGATTTTTTTTATACCTGTACTTAAGTGGGTGCTTTTATCTGTCATTCCACTGGGTGGGTGAACTTCCTTTTACATCAAGGGAAGGGCACCATTAAAATGTTGTGATAGATTTCCTGACTTCTCTTCAATACTGCAGACAGGATTTCCATTATTGGGCCATCTATCAATGGTATCTTCCTGCACCTTCTACTTCTGGTGGCTGTGACGGAGACCTGGAGAAGGCATGTGGCATTATTATCAATACCATTCTGGATTCCTCACAAAGGTATTCTGTGTCATGACTTGAACTTCTGCAGAAGCAATGGTTCTGCTAACGACCTTGCAAGCTAGGAGCTGTGAGCTTGTGCCTGACATGGGGCTGTGGAGGCGATTCCCTTCTCACAGGTCTGGCTGGAAGTGAAAGCTGGGAGGTGGCTCTGCATGAGTCACCAGTCTTTGCATAAGAATCTTGCTTTAGGTGACAGAGGTCTGAGGTTGCAGTCACAGATAGTACCTGGTCTGGTTTTTTGGTTGTTTTTTTTTTTTTAAAGTTGAATTTGTATTCAGATTTGTTCAGCCAGACAGGCATCAGTGCCCCTGAGAAGGTGGCTGAAGCTGGAAAATAAGGAGGGAGGGTTAGAGGAGAGTTGCTGTCTTGCCTACAGCTTATTTAAGGAACACTAATGTTAGAGCTTTATGTTCACCTGAAGCCATTTCACTTTACTTGAATTGTGTTATCTTCCTGAGCTAACAGGGTTAGTTACCTGGTGTGTCTCTTAATTTCAGGTTGGACCTGGGTAGCTGTGGCCAATCTAAGATGAGAGTCAATCCTGATATTCTCTGCAAGCTGCAGGTGACTTCAGATTTTGATGTGTATCTGTATGTTCAATCCTTGAATTTGCTCAGTCAAAGTATTTCCTGATACGCTGGTGTATGTAAGGCTGATGTTCAGTTCTCGCATGTGAGCAGTAGCATGGAAATTGAGAGTTTTTTTTCTTGATCTCTCTGTGTTACTTCAGAGAAACATAGAGGATTTGAATGCAAACTAGTGTGTAGCCCCGACAAACTGTTTTCCCACCATCTCCCTCTTTAGGAGATAGTGCTGGAGCTGGGGTGTAGGCGCAAGTTACTTTCTGGATGCTTGGATGCCCAGAGACACTTCCTGTTTGAGATTCTCCAGGAAAGACTGAAAGACAGAGAACCTGGCTCTGCTTTGGGTGAGCAGCTATGGAGGCAGCAGGAGCTGCTGCTGCATAGAAGGTAAATGCAGCTCTGACGGCTGAGAATGCCTCAAACAAAACTGCTGTTCGAAGGAATTATGGTGTGTCCCTGCGCAGCTGGGTAGCCTCCCCTCTTATTCCACAGCAAGTGAAAATGACACTTTATGTCACGGTACTGGTTGTGCAAGAGATGCTTACTCCCTGGTACCAACATGCATTAACTGCATTTCAGTGTGCCATCTTGAGCGACGAGTTGTCCCTGCCACTAGATTGGATTTCAAAGACCACGCGTCTTCATGGACTCTTATTTACAGCCAGCAACACTCTTAATGCCACCACTTGTGTTAACCATTGTTAATTACTCTTTTTGCTGCTGTAACCTAGGTGTGCATTTCTGGTTTTGAGCCATTGATGGTATCTTTGAAAGTAGTGCGTATATCATTGAAGTGCAGTTTTTTTCCTGGGCAACTGGGAAGATTCCATGTGCAGTTTCTGTCAACATGTTTGAGATCTCTTAGACTCCCCAAATATCAAAAGGCACGTGCCCCAGGAGTGTGGAGTCTGATTCTCTTCCTGATGTTAACCTCAATTTTGTTTTTGTTCTTCCCTACCTAAGGATTCTGGTAGGGCTCCCTGCATCCGCTCTGATCAAGACATGTCGAAAAGGAATGAAAACCATGTTGGACTGTGAAGACTTTTTTTGTTTTGTAAACTCAGAGCTGGTATGTGTTGTTAGCCAAACGATAATTTCTTGTTGATAAATGCTGTAGGCAAAGACCTTAAACTTGGATTTAGGACAGGAGTTAAAATGCAGCCAAACTTAAACTTAGCTTATATCATACTGTAGGGAGGCTCAAGTTGTTGTGCTTGATACTTCCCAGCTCCTAGCTCTGCAGAGGTCCCCTCAGCATTAAATAAACTACATTAAACTACTGCCTGCTGTAGGATGACTTTTGGGTTCATTCACTTGGAATTACGGTGGCATTTTACACTACTGAGAGAGAATCCTTGGGAAATAGTGTCAGCAAATCTGGGGCAGAGCCAGCCAGCATATCAGTGGTGGGAGCTGGGTGTGCACGGTCCAGGGGTAAATTCACCAGTGGGTGATCACAGCAGAGATGTGGTAGTAGCTTGGCCAGTTCTGGAGAAGTAGGAGTGTTCTTTCCAGTCACGTTGTTTGTGATGACATATGTCTTTGGTGCGCATGCATGTGCAGCAGCCTTGGGGATGCCTTCTCTCCTTTGTGTGGATATGTTGTCCTTCTGTGCCACCCTGTCTTTGTTGGTTGACGGTGGGTTAGAGTGAAATCAGCAGTGTTTTCGTGGAGGCCTAGAAGTAAGGGGCTGAGCATGCACTCTTCTCCAATATCTTGTGCCAGGACATTAAACTACTTTCCTGTGTGGGCAGTGAGATCCTGCTCATCCTCCTGCGTTACATGCACTGGAGAAACATTCAGAAACATCCCTCCAGCTTCCTGGGGGAAGATCAGTTGACTTGCAGGTCCCTCAGGGCACTGTTTTGTGCTCAAGGGATAGCTATCACTTCTATTTATTCACCCTGGCCAGCCTTTTCAGGCCCTTCTGAACTAGCATAATAGGCACAGCCAGAAACCTCCATTCATTCCAAGACAATCAAACTGCTGCTGCCATCCACAACATGTGGTAGGGCTGGGAAGGGCTGCCTGCTTTGCTTTCTAGTGCTGGGACTGTAAAGCACTACCTAATCATTAGAAATTAAGTTTCTGCAGGCTGAACTGATACTCAGGATCTCACTGGGTAATTTTGTGCTACCTGTTGTGCCAGACACCCAAAATGTTCAAAGAAAATCACAATTCAAAACAGAAGGAATGACTTCACACCCCCCCCCTCTTTTCTTCCCACAGAAGAATGTCTGTTCCAGAGGGTATGCGCTCTCCTACGACATCACTGCTCACTTTTTCAGGGTAACTGCTGCTTTTGTCATTCTGCTCCATTGTCCAGCTAGCCTGACTATGCTGTTCTTAGACACAAGATGTGCTATTTGTATTCTTGTTTTGAGAATTATTGTGTAGATTTCAAAAAGAAGAGCAATAATCCAGGAAACAGAAGAGAAGTAGCAGGAGGGGAAGTAGTGGTAGAGATTAATTTTAATACAATATAGCAAAGCTGTTGGGGGAAGGAGAAGCTGTTGGGTGCACGTTGCTTTTGCTGGGCCATGCTGACCCCTACAGTTATCTTTGATTAGTTTACACATGGCTTGGTGAGGTACTTCAAAGCAGCAAAGATATTTATGTAGTCATCTCGTAATTTATCCTCTTCCAGGGCCTGCTTAATGCCAGCTTGGACTGTGAAGACTCAGTAGAAGAGGTCAACAATGTTCTAACAGCATGTAAAACCAAATGTGCCATTCTGCTTTTTTCTGCAGCTGTAAGTGTTATTATTTCGTCTGAAGAGTACTAGATGAAAATTCAGTACCAGTTCAGACCACTTGTTTTTAAACTTCCTTTAATCTGAAGTGTGGGGGTAGTAATCCTTAATGCCTTTGGAAAATTACAGTGGTTTAGTACCCTTGGTATCACTGATCCCAGCTCTGGACATGCAGCCTTGCTTCTGGGGTGTCACCACAGTAGTGGAACAGAGGCTGTTTAAGAGTGAAAAGCTGGAAGCTTGTCTTGGTTTCAGAGCACTGTGCTGGTTGTTACATGCCAAGCAACTGAAAAGTCCATAAAGCACAGCTATTTTTTTTTTTCTTCTATGTCCTGTGCGTAACTCTTCATGCACTGTTTTACATGAGGATCCATGGTTTTGTTGCATGTGGTAAGCACGTATATCACCTTTGCAGAACTGTTCTTTTATTATGACTGGTCCTGCTAGAGAAGTTTCAGGGTGCCATGGTATGGACACAAATGATGCTCTTTGCACTTCCAGGATGTGAAACTTCTTATATTTCTTATGTGTGTATGTAGAATTTGGACTATAAAGGGGAAAGCCCCTTTCTCAGAGTATCTGGTTGAGATCGTGTGCATACCTGACTGCAAATAGCTACTGAGTATGCCACCACTAACGCTGCTGGCTTCCGTCTTTCTTCTTAGCTTTGGTGGCCAAGGCTGGAGCCAGTACTTTGCTCTCAGTGGAAGAGACTCTTTGGGACTCCACTTGCAGAAGAACTGGAAAGACTGAGGGAATGGCAGTCCTCGGCTGCCAGGTGAGGGCAGGAGTGTGGATCTGCAGGTGGGAGAACCTGCTCTCTTGAGGGATCAGCGCCTAGGAGGCCTGTTCTCCGAGCCAGGCTGAGTTTCAACAGGCATTATGAAATGCTAATGTGGATGGAGGCTTGTAGGACAGCTATATACACATTCCTTTGTAGAGTTTAAACTCAAAATGGGTTGTTATAATTATTTAGTCTGGCCTTCCATGTAATATAGGTCAGAGTTTCACCATAGGAAAAGAATCTTTTTAGAGACTAGAAGGCAGAATCCTCATTAGACAACACTCGAAATAGCCTTTAGCACAGTGTTGAGTCATTTGCTTAGGCTTCTGCACCCTTTGCCCTCTGGACTGGGTGAATCTCTGGTCTCCTGAAGCTACTGACTGCTCCTCTGCTAGATGCTTCCTTCTTTGCCTGTCATTACGCTGGCTGTTCAGCTTTCTGCAACTTTTCTCCAAAAGCTGGAAATCTAGTATAAGAATCTCCTTGCAGCATCGTTTGTTTCTGTAGTAGACAGTTAAATACCTGTCCAGCCTCTGACAAAAGGGATTTGGGAATGCTTCTGTCTGTTTCTAGACTTGTTGTTTGGTTTTTGGTTTGGTTTTGTTTTGTTTTTTAAACTGTCTCCATGTAGCATGCAACTGCAGGGGAAAAAATTTGGAGAGAACAATTTTGGTTATTTGATCCCAGTCACAAACTTACACCCTTTGCCAAAGCCCCTGGTTTCCTCATTTATAGCTGTGATTTTTTTTTTTTCTTTTTCTTTTTTTTTTCCCCTCCAAAACCATGACATGTTGGTTTTGTTCCCTAGCTTCCTTTCTTCTGGAGTCGCTTTCCCCCTCTCTGGCCCTCCTTGGATTTCAGCCGCCTTCTTCCATTGTATCATTCAACAGCATTCACCACGTGGACGAGAGAAAAATGCACTGAAGAGACTGGGGACTGACACAGAGCAGGCAAGACTGGATGCATTTAAAATGTCTGCTGTTCCCTACACTTGAGAACTAAAAGCAGAATGTCTTTAGCTGAGGAACGGTTGTCCTGAGATACTGCCGTATCCCTGGTAAACCCTGTTGTGAAATCTTGCTGGTGGCTAGTTGATAAAATGCAGCTGTAAACTGCCAGTTGCAAAATACTTATCCTAGAGTCAAAGTTGTTTCAAATGTAAACTTTTAACTCTGATACTGTGTCCTCTGTGAAGTCAGGGAGAACTATTAAACAGCTGCTTTAAACACTGATGGCAAAGAGAGGGCTGCTGCAATTGAGAGCTCAATCCATGGCATGCCGAGGTCACCACTCCCTCTGACAAAGGAGCAGTCCTTGTGGATTTTGGCTCAGACAACTTGGCTAGGAGGTTCAGGTGATGCAGAAGGTTGGTGAGACAGGAGTGCAGGCATTTTAATGGCTCTGGGAAGACAGACTGGGAATTTCAGTGTCAGATTTCCTGAGGGTTTTCCCAAGTCTGTTCCAGGAAATGCCTTTGCCATTTCACCATGCTCAGTGCCCTCCGTGCACAAGAATTCTTGGAAATGCTCTGCTGAGGAGGAAGCCTGGCTGCTGCCTGGCAGTGCTGCCTGATCTTCCAGGGGATAGCCAGGACCAGAGCTCAGTGTGGGGAGTGTCCCTGTACAGAGACGTTCACAGGTGAATAGTGCTGAAGCGGAAGCTGTGCTTTACGATTTACTCTTAAGTTTTATTGCTCCAGGCAGCAGTGATGGTAGCAGCTCCTTTTGCTACAGGATTGACTCCTCCACTGTTTATACTGGTCTAGAGCCAAAAGCTGCTAGTCGGGAACTGGTTTCACTGGGTTGATATGAGCATTTGGTAGATGTGGAATAACAGCAGCTTTCACCTCAAAGTCTGCCTTGAGATAGGAGAAGGATGCCAGGAAAAGTGAGAACAGCGGGAGGGCTGAGTGTAATTGGGGTCCCAGCAGCTGCCTGGTGTTCAGGCCTCAGGTCAGACCCTCTACTACTGCCCCAATATCTATGGGGTTGCACAAATATTTCTGTGGTGGGGACTTGGTCCCACACACAGGACTGGTGTGAGGTCAGGTGCTGAATCCCTTCAGGCAACAGACAAAGGGCAGATCTCTCTCTGTTGAGAGTGTTGTGAAATTAGCCACCTTTTGGGGATGGCACACTGTAGTTAAATGCAAGGAACCCAGGATTTCCACATCCAGAACTCCTTTTTGTTTGATCCATCCACGTGTAGCAGTCTGTGCCTCTGGAGAGCTCTCAGCTGAAGTGAAAGGTCTCTCGCTGCCATGTTCCCTGCCCTGGTCTGACCGCTGTGCAAGTGCAAACAGACCTGCGGTGCACAGAATATGCTGTGTGGCTCAGCCCGCTCCCTGCTCAGACAGAGACAGGAAATGAAGGTTAGCTTTACAACTGGTTTAGCAGCACAAATAACTTAGTTAACTTTAATTTCCTAGGATCGCAAAGCCACTGCATCCTTTGATTTGCGTGGTAGGGATCCAGAAAAGTGATAACCAGTGTATGTTGGGACAAGATTACAACGGGCTTGCTGAGATGGGAGGTTGCACAGCGTCTGCTGGTGGTATGCCGTGCTGGCTATGGACCAGCAACTGCTGTCCTCCAGGTTTACATCTGTGCTTGCTCGTTCAGTTTTACCTGTGTTTGACAGAGGTTGTCATCTGTTGTCCAGCTTTCTGACTGCAGCAAGCCTTGCTTCAAGAGTAGTAAATATAGTGTGGAATTTACCCTTAGAAGCAATGAACGATGAAGTCAGGCTGCAGTCTGTTTTCTTCAAACACACTGCCTTCACCTGGAAGGAACAGCAGTGTTTGTAGTTCATCCCAGGTCCACCCTGGGAACATACTTGATGAAATGTTATTTCCCTGACTGGGACTGGAAAGCAAAAGTTCTGGGTCACCACCACAGATACAACTAACAGGCAGTCTCTCTTTTCCTTGCAGCTTCTTGTTTCTTTGCTGTTCTTTGCGCTCATGGATGTCATCTCAGCAAAAATAGCACCAAAGGTAAATTCAGCCCTGAGGGAATTCTCATGACACAAATGTGTCTAATCGGCTTGGTTTGCTGCCTAAAAATGCTTTGTACCGGTACTGTGAAGGCTGGTAGCTTGTTCTGCCAGAAGGAAGGGATCAGCAGCATCCCAGACAGAGCCTGCTGAAAGCCTTTCTGTCCCTATCAGATTAAACCTGTGTTTTCCTCTAACTGATGTTATCTCCCCTTTCACTATAGTAGCTTTTATTTCTCTTCCTTGAATGACTTGCTATTTTCAGTTCAGACTTTACACCTCCCAGGTAGCACAGGGACCTCATCTCTCTCTCTTAGCTTTTGTGTTGTGCCTCACAGTTGTTGGAGGACATTTTTCCTCAGGCTGGAAACGTATGTGGTATTTCATAAGAGCAGGGGTCCCCAGCAAGGAGGAACATTAGTTTCCAAATGATTTAATGCTATTAAATGAAGCAAAGATGACAAGTTTCTTCCAGCAGCTGTCTGTCCTAAGCATCCTCCCACCTGTGAATGCTTGTTCCTGTCCCTTTGCTGTCTTCTCAGCTTTGAAGTGCAGCCGTTTGTGTAGTCACCTAACAGATTGGATCAGGGAGCAGATTCAAGTTAAAAATAATCATTTTGTCTCATGGTCTGCCTCTGGGAGGGTCTGGAGGAAGAGTCATTGAGGAAAGAAACATCTTGAGCAAACAGATCTGGGAGGTTATTCCAAGTAAAATGAGTAATACAAAAAACCCAGCCATTCAACAATCCCAAGACATGTTGTCACTAGGAAGGTTAGAGGGGGGAAAAACCTGCTCTGGGGAGTGGGGTGGGTTGGTGCAGGACATGAAGTGGCTCTGTGCTGAGCACTGCTGGGAAGTGTGCTGGTGATGAGTCAGTTGCTCATGGGTGCTGCTTCCCCCTCTCTTGCAAATTGCTCTCTGCTGAGCCCTGTGGTGGCCTGGTTTGGTGACAAGGCACTGTGTTACTCCAATGCCTGATTGCCTGGGGGAGTCCAGGCTGCCAGGCCAG
This sequence comes from Falco cherrug, assembly GCF_023634085.1. Lineage (NCBI taxonomy): Eukaryota > Metazoa > Chordata > Aves > Falconiformes > Falconidae > Falco > Falco cherrug. The sequence continues at coordinate 21,849,380 of NC_073710.1, read as the reverse complement.
GGGAAGCACTTGGGCTGAATTTGTAAAGGTCCTTTAATAGAGCACTTCATGGACACACTCTCTTAAGAGGGGTTCCTTTCTGCTTTGATGCAACTAAAACCTAAGCCTAACTTGACCTGTCCTTTCTGACACCCAGGAGGGAGTGGATTTTCAGACTTCTCAGGAATGGTCCCTGGAGATCTTGCAATGCCTGGAAGAGAGGGGCATGTCCTGGCCACTTCTTTTCTATTCGGCAGAGAAAGGTGAGCGAGTCCTGCCTGCAAGGGTGGAAAGGTGAGGTTCAGTGCTGCCAGCTGCTCTCCTCTCTCTGATGAATGAATGTACCTGTAAGAAGGAACTGAGGGGCCTTTGTAAGCAGCACAAAAAACACTTGCTTGAGTAAAATTCCAGAACATCCTGCTTCTCAACCCTGCAGTATGGTGACCCAGCTGATGATCAGGAGCAACTGAAACTCAGTATTGTTCCCTGTGGTAGAGAAAGCCTCAGCGGGGAAGCTCGCTTCTCTCAGTGGTCACCCCCACCAAGCACCAGTGTTTGTTGTGGGCTGGAAGGAAACTGTATGGCCCCTGTGCTGCTGCAGAAGTATGCAAGGTGGCCTGAGGACTACTAAAGATGCTTAGTGCTTCTCTTTGTCCATTGCAGACCCTAGGAAATACCATGTCCTCCGCAGTGCAGCCTCGGACCATCACATCCAGCTCTTGCCTGTTGCATTCTACAGGTAATGTCCTGCTGGGCTCGGAAGGGAGGTGCTCGTGTACCCATGGCAGGGGTGTTGGGACGAGATGACCTTTAAGTCCCTTCCAGCCCAAACCATTCTGTGGTTTTGTGGCTGATCATTTGTATGTACAACAGCTGGCACAGAGGTAACTATGGCTGGCCTGCAGGTGGGCTGAGCAATTACATTAGCTGTGCAGGAGAGAATACTTGATCATGGCAGAATTGCTATTTAATGAGTCCTGTATCTTCTGCTAGAAGTTTCTCTTCATGCTCCAGAAGGGAGTGTCCCTGGCTGCCTTCCTGCTCCTGGCAGGGGGGCGGCCCTGCACCCAATGGGACTTGTAAAATGGACAGCGGCAAGAGCACCAGCTGTGTTTGCCTTCTGTCTTTCCGCGTTTGAGTCTACCACAGAACCAGTGCTAACCAGACACCGGGTGTGACCTCCTTTAGCCTCACCCCTCGCTTTCACCATGAGTTGCTCGCTCGAGAGCCCACCTTCCTCTACGTGGCGCTCGATCTGTACATCCAGCTGCTTCGACTCTTTGTGGAAGGGAAAGACCTGCCGCAGTCTGACCAAGCAGGCCAGAGCCCAGACCCCACAGAGCACGTGAGTGAAGCTGACTCTTTCGTAACTGTGAATCCTAACCTTTATCCCTGCCACTTGCAGCATCCCTCCTTGCTCCCACCTTCCTCTACAAAGCAAAGGGCGCTTGTGCAGCTGCCTTTGTAGGCAGTCAGCTTGCTCGCACCTTGGGGTTCAGAGAAGCTGCCTTGCTGCTGTCTTACTTGTACAGAACCTCAGGGTGGATGTAGTCACTGACTGATGTGCAGAACCTGTGAATAGCCCCTAGGTGTGACGTAATGGTTCCTGTTTCACTTTGGAAGGCAAGGACTGAGGGCTGGAAGTGACATTGCGCTTGGCCTTTATCGGCTGTCTCTGTGTTCTCCAGGGGGATCCCTTGGAGCTGATCTCCACAGCCCGGCAGTTCCTGCTTGGTGCGATCCCACGCTGCCCTGCCCAAAGCTTTGGAAACATACAACCGGTGTGTTAATATTTTTCTTTTCCTGGTGTGCGAGAGCTGGGAGTGCTGCTTCTGCCTGTGTAGCCTTTCCTGGGTACCACTCCTGTACTGGTGCTGCTTGCTTAACCTGTGACACACTCAGCATTTCCCCAACGCATTTAGGAGTGGTGGAGGACACCTGCTGCTCAGTCCAGTGCTAAAGCCACATCCTCCCTCCCAGGCTGCAGGCTCCTTCTCAGCCATTTTAAATGCTCATTCTTGCTCCTGCTGCTCGCTTAATGCTTGGTCTTGGGGGGGGAAATACCAAGCCCAGCAGAGCAGCACCTGTTGAAGTTTCCCACAGCAGCGGGTTGTCAGCCAGGAGACGGGTATTTCTGTGCCAGTTGGCAACAGCTTCCCTCTCCCTGCACTACAGCAAAACGCTGCAGTGTTGCTGTAACTCACCTTGAGGAAGGATGAGCAGGTCTGATAGCGGCTGCTTGCCCTCTCCCCAGCTCCTGGCCACGTGTGAAGAACTTGACCCAGCACTGAGAGCCACCCTCCTGCACGCCTCGAGGCCTGCTGTGGCCATGGAGCTGGAGGAAGAGCTGGTCCTGTTCTGACTGACGGGCAGAACACCCGGGCTAGGACAGAGGGACAGACAAGGTGCTACCTTTCACCACTGCTCTTTCTTTCAAATTACTTTGTAAATAATTTATTACAAGCATAACCATGAAGCTCTTGTTACAATAAAAAGTAGGTTACAAATTTCAGTTTAGACTTGCTTTGGGAGTTGTAATGTTTTGTTTTTTTCCAAAACAAAGTGTTTACTTAAAATTGCTCCACTGTCCTACATACCCTTAGAGCCACCTGAGGGCACTTCTGTACAGGCAGCAGCTTGTGCAGGCAGGGAACAGTTGTGGCCAACTCTGTTTCTACAATGGTGTGCGTGGGGAGAAGGGGGACCACGAAGGGGTGCTGCCGAACATCCATTCCCCTGGGATTAGACAGACTCTTAGTACAACACTGCTGAATCAGACGTGAGCATGGAGAATCACAGCATGATAACAAGCTTTTTCTGAGCAAGCTGAAGCTAATTCCACTGAGTTCTTTGGGAGACTAAAACGTAGATTAAAAAATCTCCACTCTGCTATAAGGTTTCTACAGGGCTGGACTGGGAAAGCTTCCCCGTCCCCCTCAGGTGGGCTCCTGCTGCGCAGTCACTTCTGGCTTTACCACCTGACTTTCCGAAGTCCCTGAAGTATTTAGGAGGAGAATGGGCTCTGGCTCCAGTGGCTTGGCTTTGTCCTGAGTCTGGGTCAGAGGGTGCACCATGGACATGTGGACATTAAGGTTATGGGCCTTCTCAAAGCGCTTCCCGCACTGGTCACAGGCAAACTCCAGCTCCGTCTCAGCTTTGTGTTTGGTCATGTGGTACTTGAGTGATGCTCGCTGTCGGCACTGGAAACCACAGATTTCACACCTGCGAAGGCAAAGTGGGGTGTCGGCACCAAGTCCAAGGACCCAGTCATGGCGTCTGCCCTTTGTCACACTGAATAAGCCCAAGAGGGGATGAGTATAGCCTCAGAGCTGCTCGCTCACAGCATCTCCCACAACTACCCCAGCCACACAACACGACTCTGCTCCTCAGGCCTGCAGCCCATCACCGGTAGCCGAGCAACTGCCTGCTAAACTCTGAACAACAGGAATGGAAGGAGGCACAAGACTTGCTCAGCAATGGGAAGCTCCAGAGCTGGAGCATGCATGCAGATGGACATTTAAAACAGTTCAGCCAGGACGCTGCCTGCCACAGGCAGGTTTTGTATCGCAGAACTGCTCTGTGCTAAGGGCAGTGACTGCGGGAGCTCAGCACAGCTTCCCCACCCCTCCTATCCCTTTTCTTAGCTACAAACAGATGGTCAGTGTGCACTTACTGCAAAGGCTTTGCTCCTGAGTGCCGCATCTGATGGACCGAGAGGTGTTTCCGTTGCTTAAATGTCTGCCCACATTCATCACAGATATAATTACGTACCTCTGCAATGGAAAAAGGGAAAGAGTCATTGATTCTGCCAATTTCTTAGTACATGAAACACACACACAGCTGCCCACGCCTGCCAGCGGAGTCTGAATTCCTCCCCTGCCTCATATCCTCCACGTGATGGCTTGTTGCAGGTTTACAGGCAAGACAGACTGTTCTGCACCCCACGCAGAGTCTTGCCACGGCACCTACAAGCCTTGTGCAGCGAAGTGCTGGGTGCCTGTGCTGCCCATCGCCTGCTGGGACACACCTGTGTGAATGAGTTTCACATGACGCTGCAGGTACCGGTCAATCATGAACACCTTGTTGCAGCCAGGATGAGGACAGGGCCTCTCCCGAACCTCTTCGTGATGCTCTTTGATGTGTTTCTGTAAAGAAAGGACAGAGCTTCTAACCACAGGGCTGCAGCTTCCCCACTGGAAAAAAACTTGGATCTCCCCAAAAACAAGACCCCCATCTTGGCAGGCTCACGCATCAGTGCTGCTTCACTGTAAAAAAACAGACTTGCATCCCAATCTACTCCTGGCAGCAGGGGCTTTAACAGGACACAGCAGAGCTTGTTCCAAGAGCTGCCACCGAGCCAGCAGCCCACTTCCAGAACAGGAGCATGAGAGCCAGTGCAGTTCCTGTTGTGTTTGGGAGTGCAGAAAAAGGCCTTGGACTCTCAGCAGACTGTTCAGTGGCTCGCTGCCTCCTGCAGAGTGAGGCGATGAATTAAACCTGTCACGGAGCCTCTCTTCATACGGAAATGGCTCTGTGGTACTCCAAGCTACAGTTTCAGGACAGGAACTCACCTTCATGCCATCTGCCCCTCTGTAGACAGCCGTGCATCCCTGGTAAGGACACTTGTAAATGGTAGGCAGCTCCTCCCTGCAAAGCAGAGGCCTGCTGTCAGCCAGCGTGCCGAGCGCCGGGCTGTCACCCAGCTTCCACCTGCTCCTTATTACCTTTCACATTTGATTTTTTTTTTCCAGCCTGGCTTAGGCCCTGGCTTCTTCCTTATTTTGGGCTCTTCTGCCTTCTTTGCTTCTTTGCTGTCGCTTTTCTTGCCAGAAACCCTTCCAAAGAAGATGAAAGAAGACAGACAGTGGTTTAATACTTGATCTTGGGTTTTAGCCCTCTCAGCTAATCGCCCCCGAGCGTTACACCGGGTCTGACAGCTCAGCCCGATGTGTGACGTGGCAAAGCAGGAGCACGCACACAGTCATGCAAGCGCAGTAACTAGGGCCAAGCCTGGGGGTGAGGGAGGTGGCCCAGCTTCAACCCGATGGGGAGCTCGGGGAACACAGGGGCTGGGGTGACAAAATGACCTCCAGGCAGGAACACATAAGAAACACGTAGGGAACAGAGACCATAAAGCAAAGCAATCGCGATGGCCCAGCGGAGCCCACCACAGTGCACACACAGCAGAGGTGGGCACCAGCCCCCCCCCCCCCATCCACAGAGAGCTCTGCTCACCGCGCAGGAAGCCTCTTACTTCTTTTCGGGGTAAGGCTCGAAGGAGTCATCTGAAGATTGCACATTTCTCTTCTCATTTTCATCATCACTCAAGAAGTCCCTGAGAGAGAGAAGATGCACTTTACTGACACAGTACCGGGCTGGCACTTCAGCAGCAGCATCCGCAGCAGCAATGTGTGTTCTTCACTCTCAGCGCATCCATCTCCCCCACACCACGGCACGGCAGCAGAGGCTCCACGTGTGCTCCTCCCCCATAATCTCCCCAAGCAAACACAGCACTGGGGAACACAGCAAATAGCAAAATCAGGTCCTTTTAGGACTAGATGTCTGTAAGAATAATTGAACCACTGTCAGGAGAACAAAAGACTGGCTGTTACTGAAAAGATCTATTCATTGTTGAGGGATGTTGCCACCGCTTTCTATGCTGGGAAAATAATTTTGTAGAGCAAGAACATCATATAGTTGTCTGGCGCAGGTTAATTAAGCTGCAGGTCACTCCGTATTTCCTCATACGTAGCAGCCACATAGGCTTGGGTTTTTCTTTTTCCTCCTTTTAAGTCCTAAGCCATACAAGAAGCAATTAATTCTGAAGCCAGGAAACAGGCAATAAATTGTTGTGGCACTTTGGATATGACAGCTGACAGATTGAGCTGACACACTGAAATAAGCCTGCACTCAGCCGTTTGGTACTTTAAACACAGAAAGACTGCACTCAATTACCAGTTATTTACATTATTCACTTTAAATACCTATGGTTGAAGGATTTAGCCAAATCTTTGATCATGGAGACTACTAAGCTGCCAGTGTCCCTCCTCTTCCCGGGAGCAAACAGGGCGATTTCTCTGAGTGCCGCCTCTTGCCTGCGTTCTCACACCGACCGCTCTTCTGGAGCGGCCGCAAAGGGGATTGCTCTGAGGCTGAGGGGCTGGAGCAGCGGCATCCAGGACCAAGCAAGCCCCCACTGCCCCCTGCATGACTCCTTCCCCAGAGCAGAGAGGGGGGAATGAAACAGGACCTGGTTTGCTGGAAGCAGCCAGAGAGCACACACGTGTGCAAACACACACACGCCGCTGTGCAAACCACCACCCGCAGCAGCAGAGGCGGCAAGGAGGGGAGTTCAGCGCGTCAGCAGCGTGAGCTTTGTCACAGCTGCCACAGAGCCTGCGCCTCTGACACTGGTTCCAAGAGGCCTTGAGGGCCAGGTCACTCGCGGAGAAAAGAGCTCTCCGAGGCAGGTCATTTCATACTCGCAAAGAAGACATTTACGCTATTTTAAACCCACTCTTCTCTCACCCCTCAGAAAGGTCACTGAACTCGTCTTTTACCCGCTCATCCGACGTTGCAGACAGAACCTGCTTCCCACTCAACTGTCCTAGGGAATGAAGGAGAACACGGTGCGTTACAAGGAAAAGCAGCAAGAACAAGCCAGCGGAGACAGCTGCTGAGAAGGAACCAGCCCCTCCAGGTTCACTCAGCGTGGCTCATACCGCCTGAAAATATGTGCTCCACAACAAGTTAATGATTATTTAAAACCAAACTCCATGTCTCGTGCTCAGAGACTGCTCTTCCTGCGCCCTAGGGATGGGAAAGCCTTCAACCTGCAGTTGCCACAAGCATCTTTTGGTTTCCCCAAGACTCCTGCTTTGTAACTGAAAGACTTTTCCCCACATATGTCCCAGCTGCTGTTCCTCTTTCCAGCAGCGGACACCTGCAGCTGTCAGAGCTAAACACAGCCTGATTCTGTAACTCAAAATCTCTGTTAATTCCTCTCTTCTGGAAGCAGCATTTCATGGGGGCTCAGCAGTAAACCCAAGTTAACTCAGCCCACAGCAAGCCCGCCCAGAGACTTCCCTTTGCGGACAGCAGGGCTCCTGCTGCTTGGCATCAGCTGCAGCGGGGCAGGGGAAACCCCTCCATGCTGGCATATGGAGAGGGTTTGGGTTCAGCAGAAACACACGTCTGGCAAATGTGGTGCAGGAGAAGCAGCAACCGTTCTGCACCACTCAGGAGGCACACATTACCCAGGACAGCAGCCTCCCGCCAGCCAGGCGCAGCCTGCTAAGGAACAGCCAGCTCTCACCGCGCCATCTGAGGGGGAAACAGCGCACTGGCTGAGGAGACCGGCTCTTTCTGGGTGATGTGGTCAGCCAAACCCGCATTCCCCCTTCCCCTCTGCAAGGCTCAGCATCCCTGGTCAGAGGCGATTCTCTGGGCAACCGGCAGTCCCCAGCTGGGGTCCGCATCCTCCCTGAGGAGCGGCAGTCTCCAAGGAGGGGTCCCAGTCCCATCGTTGCTCCCTGGGCCAGCTCTCCAGCTCCTTGCCCTTTCCCAGAGGCCTGCGGGGAGGTCAGAAGGCAAATCCCTTACCTGTGACACTGCTCAGTGGTGACACGGGCTGCAACAGGGCTTTCTCCTGTATGGAGGCCATGCTGTCCAGTTGCAAGTGAGATGAATCCCTGTCCTGCGGCAGCTCATTCTCCACGTTCAGTGGCACCGATGTGGTCCCTTTGTTTGCGGGCTGCTGGCAAGGAGTTGTCCTTACTGGAGCATGCTGGGGTTTGGGAGCAGAAACAGCCTCAGCATTGTCTGCGCCTGCCCCGTTGTCAGTCAAGTGCTGCGCCGTGCTCTTGTTCCATTCCCGTTTGACAGACAAGGCATTGTCGACAAGCACCGTGCTACAGTCCGAATCTGTATCCATGACATAGTCGTGCCCATCCCCACAGCCCCAGACAGCGCGGATGATGCCGCAGTACTCGGAGGAGAGCACGCTCTGCAGGCTGGGCACCGACGTACAGCTCCCGGCGTGCGTGTGCGTCCACGTCACCAGGCTGTGCAGGCACTGGGGGCTGGAGGTGATCAGGTCCACTGTGGGAGGGGAGAGGCAGCACGCACACAGTCAGTGCCCTGGGCCAGCAAAGGGCACTGCCAGCTGCGGGGAGAGACAGGGAAAGACCCGCTCCCCCCACCCAGGGAGGGGACAGGGCTGCGGACCCGCTCCCCCCAAGGCCACACTGCACCATAAGGCAGGTGGGAGACACCCAGATGGACCGGGGGGGGGGGCAGTCCCATTGACTGCCAGCACTGTGAATTTTGCAGCTGAAAGTAAATTTCCAATCACCCCCAGTGTCTGCAGCAGCGGGGGTGGGCCTGGCACTGCCACCAAAGCCCGCTCTGCCTGCTCTCCGCACCCTCCACGTGAGCCCACACCAGTTCTGCTCCGCTCAGGGAGGCCAATGCCAGTGAGGATCCTCCTGGGGAGCTGGAGGGGAGAGCTCCTGGCCCAGGGAAGAGGGGGAATTGTAAGCAGCCAGACTAGGGCACGGCTGCGTGGAGGGACACAGGAACCGCCCTGCTGGGTGGTCGCTCCTCAACACCCGTAAAGCCCAGTGCTTTGCTGATGGTATCACTGAAAGCAAAGAGAAGTGGCTCTGGGAGCAGGGACTCACCCAGGCAGGAGGCACCTCCATCTGCACCCGGCTGGGCCTGGGCCGCGCCGCTCCTGCAAAAGCCAGAACAGCACAGTGGGGTCTCAGGGGTCATGGAGGGACCCGGCATCAACACGGGGCAATTTATCGCTCCTGATAGCTCCCGGGAAGAAAGAAGTGCAACGTACTTTCCTTTTGACTTCACATGGCCTGTGGGAGACGCATTCACCCTCTGGATAAATGTCCTGAGGACGCTGCGGCATTTGTAGAACTGGGCATGGCACTTCTTGCAGACGAACTGGGGGAGCGCGGGGTCCTGCCGCACCGCCACGCCGACCAGCCGCTGGAAGTCGGTGAAGAAGACCTGATCCACACGTCGCTGCTTCTCCGAGTTCTCCCCCATGACAGGCACCTTCCCGAAGGCATTGCGCAGGCTCCTGGAGGAGAACTTCCCGTGGCAGAGGCGACAATACCCAGTGCTCAGGGCTCTGCCGATTCCTGCCAGAGAAGGACCGAAGACTGGGTGCCTGCTGCGAGAGTATGGCAGCTGGCTATGGCCCGAAGGAAGATGTTCCCATTCCCCTTCCCTCGCTCTAGGCTGCCTCCAGAGCCCTGGCTTCAGCATGAGCACAGAAAAGCCAGGTAGGAAGAGAGACACCTTCCCCTTGACCCTCCCCTGCCGACTGGGGCACCACTGACCCTAAAATCAGCCTTTCTGGGAACCTCCTTCGAGCTGTAGCACATCCCGGGGCTCGCTCACATACGCTTGTGCTTTTGCCAAGACTGTCCCTCAGCTTAAGTAGTTCTTCTCCCTCCCCAGCGTTTATCTCCCAAGTATTTATAGCCAGCCCTCGGCTGCCACAAGCCTGAGCCGCCCCGGTGCTCACAGCCCAACCGAGCCGCCATTTCTCAGCCGCCTCGATGGTGCCCTGCAGCAGCGCAGGGAGCTGGGGGTGCGGGGCTCCTGTTCGGGGAGCGAGGCCAACCCGGAGCAGCGGGGCAGGATGCAAAGCATTCCCATTCCTGTGGCATCCCTACTCTGCAGAGCACGGCTGCATCCCTCTGCTGCGCCCTGACCGCCTGCCAGCATGAGGAAAACTCCCGGCTCCAGCCTCCTCCCGGCCCTGATGCAACACAGCTGTGCTCCAAACCCTCCGGGCCGCCCGCCGGGACAGGGAGGGAGCAGGGTCCTGCCTGCAGCCCCCACCAGCCCCCCCGCCATCGCCGAGACCACACAAATGGCTTTCAGAGCCCTTTGGGGTGCAGCTGCACACTGGGGACTGGTGGGGCCAGCCAGCAGAGCCCCCGGTGAGGGCACAGAAGCAAGGAGGAGCAGGAACCGTGGGGGTGAGCGCTTTGGAGGGCTCAAAGCTGCCCTCCCTGATTTTAAGCCCAGCAGGGGCGGGAGGGACAGCCACCCCCCCCAGCCTGGAGGGACATGCAGGCACTGCGGCCCCTGCCACCAGTGCTTTGCCCTCAGACACCCAACTCTGAGCCGTTTGAGGTGCAAAACTTATCTCCTGCACCCAGCCACACCGGCAGTGACGCGCTTGGCTATCGGCTGCCGCCACACCGGGGGACAGTGGCAGAGCCCCCCAGGATGGAGGGGAGGGTCAGCTCCCATCACTGTCCCCCGGGCTCTTCCCCCGTGGTGCTGCCGAAGCTCCCCCTTACCTCATCGGTCACCAACACCGGGAGCCCCAGCACTTTCCGGGGGAGGATGCTCTATGCAAACAGCCAAACCCAGGTCCTAGCATGGGGCAGAGCCGGAGAGCTCGGGGGGGAGAGCTGGGGGGGGCGGAGAGCTCGGGGGGGGGGGGGGCGGGGGCAGAGCCCGGGGGAGCAGCGCCCCGGAAAGACCGCGGGGGGTGGGCTGCTCCCCGGCAGAGCACAGAGCCCCCGGTGCCCGGCAGCACACGCCCACCGGCACCCACTCACCAGCCTGCCCCGGGAGGCGGCCCCCGGTGCCCCGGAGGGCTGCGTGCCCGCGGTGCCCGGTGCCCCCCGCAGCGGCTCCGTGACCCCACCCGCGGGCACGGCCAGGCGGGGGTCCGGGCCGCCGCGTCCCAGCCCCACGGGGCACAGCGCCCCCCCCGGGCTGCTCCCTCGCCCCACTCGGGCCGGGCCTCACCTGCCTCCGGGGCCCCGCCGAGGGCGGCGGGCCGTGTCCAGGCGGCGGCCGCCGGGGCCCACCCCGCGGGGGCCTCGAGCCGCGCCGCCGCCGCCTCGGTCCCGCGGGCCGCCGGACCGGGCCGTCGCCGGGGCTCGGGGGCCGCCGCGCTGGGGCCGCCCGCGGCCGCCAGGAACCGGCCGCGCCGATCGCGCTTCATCGCCGCCGCCGCCGCGGGCCCGGCCCGCCCCGCCCCGCCCGGCGCAGCGCCCCCCGCCGGCCGGGAGGACCCCGCCGCCGGTCCGGCCCCGCCGCGCTCCGCCGGTGCCGCGGGCCCGATCGCGCCGTTCCGGGCGGCGGCCGCCGCCATGGCCGCTGCGGGCGGCGAGGGCCCCGCGGGGCCTCCCTGGGCGGGCCGGGCCCTGCAGAGCGCCATGAGGGCGGCCAGCGGCGCCCTGGAGATGGACAGCGCCGGGCGGCCGTGGGTGAGCGCGGAGCGGGCCGGGACCCTGGGGGCACCGGGAGGGCCGGGGGGTGCCCCGAGGTCCCGGGCAGGCTGCGGGGTCTGGCGGTCCCCGGGCCGCCTCCCCCGAGCCCGACACCCCCAGGCAAGGGCCCGATCCTGCCCCCCCGCAGGGCCCGGCGGGCTGCAGGGGTCTCACCGGTGCTACCGGGGTTGCGGGCCCCGCCCCCCCGGCTGCCCCCCTCCTGCCAGCGGGGCTGGGGCTGCCCGGGAGGGCCGCGGCTCACCCCTCCCCTCTGGCAGGAGGCCTACGTGGAGTACCTGAAGAGCATCGCCTTCATCGCTCAGGCCCTGCAGGAAGAGGCGGCGGGGACAGGTAGGGCAGGACCGCAGCCCCCCGCAGCCCCCCTGCGCCTCCTGGCCCTGCGGGGCTGGCACAGCCGTGGTCAGCGGGTGCCCTGCAGGTGGCCCTGACACCCGGCATGTCCCCCCAGACGGGAGTGAGGTGGTCACCCCCGACACCCCCAAGATGCTGAAGCTGGCCGAGCAGTGCCTGGAGAGAGTCAAGTCCATCGCAGCAGCGCTGGGTGAGCGAGGGGTCCTGGGGTCCCGCTGTGGGGAGCCGGCCCCCCCCCCGGGGCCAGGTTGGTGGGGGGGCACAGCTGACTCCTCTCTCATTCCCTCCCCAGGGAAAGCCCAGGCAAAACCGGCTGTGCAGGAGCGGGGTGGGGGCCCCGCGCCCCTCCCCCGGCACCGCAGGGTCTTCTCGGACGAGGGGGGGAAGCTCTCTCCTTTCCTGCCGCCGGAGATCTTCCAGAAGCTGCAGATTGCTGAGGCGCAGAGCACACGGAAGTACGGGGGCTTGGGGGGACACGGGGGGCTGGCATCTGCCCCACGCCTGCCCAGAGAGGCCGTGGGGCTGGGGTGGGTCATCCCCAGGCTCCCGCTCTGCTGGGGGGCACGGCGGCGAAGAGGCCCCAGCGCGTGTCATGGTGGGTGCTGAGGGCTGGTCCCCGGCAGGGAGCTGACGCCACTGGAGGAGGCATCTCTGCAGAACCAGAAGCTGAAGGCCGCCTACGAGGCACGGGTGGCGCGGCTGAACCCCAGCCAGGCCCTGCAGAAGACCTCCCTGGCAAGTGGGGAGCCCCGCTGGGTGGGAGGCTGGGGCGAGAGGACTGCTGCTGGCTGGGAGGGGAGGTGGTCCCCGCGGTGCCTGGGGGACCCTCTGCTCCATGCCTGCCACACTGGCGGCCGCAGGTTTTGGGCAGGTGACCCCAACATGCTGCCTGCTTCGCAGACACTGTCCCTGCAGCGGCAGATGATGGAGAACTTGGTGATCGCCAAGGCTCGGGAGGAGACTGTATCCTTCCCGGCAGCAGAGAGCTCAAAGCGCCGGGCTCCGGCACAGCCCCACGTGCTGCCCAGGCGCCGGTGCCCTGTCCCTGCGCCGCAGCCATCCCACGCAGGCTTTTGGGGTCCCGGTCCTGTCCTGCAACCGGCTGATCAGGGGGATGGAGGTGGGAGAAGGGCTGATCCCGGCCCCCAGGCTGCCATGGCTGTGCTGGGGCAGCGGGTTGTGCCAGGGTGGTGGGCGAGTGGTGCCAGCTGGGTGCCGCTGCGGTGCGGGGTCCCCAGAGCCTTAACTCTGCCGTGGCCCAGCTGCAGCGGAAAATGGAGGAGCGGCGGCTGCGGCTGCAGGAGGCTGCCAACAGGTGAGCGGGGATGTCACAGCCAGGACCCGGGGGATGTCACAGCCAGGACCCCGGGGTCGCGCTGGCAGGTGCCCTCACCCAGGACCGTTGCATCACCAGGAGGTTCTCCAGCAGCGTGGCCCTCACGCCTGAGGAGCAGGAGCAGAGAGCTCTCTACGCTGCCATCCTCGAGTACGAGCAGGACCATGTGAGTACGCGCTGGAGGCTGCTGCTGTGGGTGCCGTGGGGATAGAGGACCATGCTGTGGGTGCAGGATACGTGCTGTCCTTGGGTGCCGTGGAGCAAGAGGCCTTGGCACCCCTGGGTGCTGCTGGGGCAGGGTGCTGTGCCATTCCCAGGCGGAGTGGGGGCTGGATGCTGTGCCATGGGACAGGGTGTTATTCTGTTCCCTGGCACTGTGGGGGCAGGTGGCTGTGCCGTGGGGCAGGGTGCCACGCCGTCCCCACTGACCAGCTGTGGATGCTCACCAGGACTGGCCGAGGCAGTGGAAGGCCAGGCTGAAGCGGAGCCCGGCGGACCTCTCCCTGGTGTCGGGGCTCTTCTCCTGCCTCCTCAGGTAGTGCCGGGGTGGGAAGGGGCTCTGCCACGGCTGCTTGCTTGTGCCCCCTGCCCACCCCCTCCCTCTGCTTCCAGCTTCCCCGAGCACCCCATCGCCCAGCTCCTGCGGCAGCTGCAGTGTGCGGTGTACGCCCGCCTGTACTCGGCCATCAGCCAGGGCACCGCCGACACCGCGCCCGCCTCCCCCACCAGCCTCTCCTTCCTCTCGCTGGATGCGGGGGGCTCGCTGCTCACCGAGCCAGGGGGCCACCGGCTCCGGGCCTCCCGCAGTCTCCACTGCATGTTCTCAGTGCCCGAGCACGGCACAGCCGGGCTACGGCACAGCCTGTCCAGCATGCCCCTCACCGATGGCAGCCCCGGCACCCCCAAGGCAGAGGGTGGCTGGCCGGGGCCGGCGGCAGCCCCCCAGACCCCCCGGGAGAGCTCCTTCGAGGACCTGGAGCGGTTCCTGGCATCGCCCGAGGGTTGGGCCCCCGGGGAGCCCCCAGCCGGCCCCACGAAGGAGATGGCACTGCCGGAGCAGCTGAAGGGCATCGTGCGGGACATCCACAACGCCATTGGTGAGCAACAGCTGCCGGGGTCGGGGGGACCCGCGGGGGCCAGGAAGGGGGTCTCCCCAGCCATGGGCTCTGTGGGGTGGGGAGGAGGGGCCCCCTGCCCGCCATTGCTTTAGCTGGGGTGAGCTCGGGGTGCAGGGTGGGGAGGATGGGGGGAGTCTCACGTGCACCCGTCAAACACGCTGCGTAACTTGTCCCTTCCCAGACAGGCTGCTGTCCCTGACGCTGCTGGCCTTCGAGGGGCTCAGCACTGCCGCCAGCAAGGACCAGTGCCTGGCCTGCCTGGAGGAGGCCTTCTTCCCGCCGCTCTGGGCCCCACTGCTGGCCCTCTACAGGTACCACGGGCCCTGAGCTGGGCCGAGCCAGGCCCCCCCGGCCCCTGCCCCAGCAGCCCCTCGCCTCTCTGCCCGCAGGATTGTGCACCGGCCCCGCGAAGCAGCCCTGGCCCGGAGCATGGAGCAGCACCGGCACGCCAGCCCCGCCGACATGGGGCTGTCATCCCGGCTCTTCCCGCCAGCCCCTGGCTGCCCTGCGTACGGCTCCGCCATCGAGGACCTGCGGCTCATCCCGCTAGAAACCTGTCCTCGCAGAAAGCTGGAGTGCATCGGTGCGTAGTCGGGGGCTCTGGGCTGACAGGGGGGTCAGGGGGGTGGCAGGGTGATGCTCAGCACCTGCTCTGTGCCACAGTGCGAGCCCTGCGCGGCATCTGTGAGTGTGCCGAGGAGTACTGCGGTGCCCGGGACAGCCGGACCCCCACCTCTGCCGCCATGTGAGTATGGGGGGCACAGTGGGGAGCGGGGTGCTGGGGTGCCGGTGTGGGGCTGGGGGTTCCCGTGGCCACCGTGGCTGATGGTTCCTGTTGCCAGCAGTGGGGCGGATGACCTGCTGCCCATCCTGTCCTACGTGGTGCTGCAGACAGGGCTGCCGCAGCTGCTGCCCGAGTGCGCCGCCCTGGAGGAGTTCATCCACGAGGGGTAGGCGCCGGGGGTGCTGGGCCACATGGGCACCCCGGGGGGGGCACTGTCCCCGGAGCTGGAGGCGTGGGGATGGGAGCTGGATCAGAGTGTGGAGTGTGGCTGCTGTGGGCGCAGGGCTGCGGTGGGTGGCTGTGGCGGGTGGCTGTGGCGGTGTCCCAACCATGGCAGTGTCCTGGCCGCAGCGGTGGGGTGACTGTGGTGGTGTCCTGGCCATGGTGGTGGTGGTGTCCCAACCTTGGAGGTAGCATGGCCATAGCAGTGTCCCAGCCGTGGTGGTAGCAGTGTCCTGGCCATGACAGTACGGTGGCCATGATGGTGTCCCAGCCATGATGCTGTGGTGGCCATGGCAGTGTCCTGTGTCCTGCCTATGATGGTGTGGTGCCATGGCAGTGTCCCTGCTGTGATGGTGGCGGTGTCCCAACCATGGTGGTGCAGTGGCTGTGGCAGCGTCCCAGTCTGTGACAGTGGCAGTATCTCAGTGGTGCTGGCGTAGTGGCTGTAGTGGTGTCCTAGCCATGGTAGCATCGCAGCCATGGTGGTGGCAGCATCCCAGCCGTGGCAATGCAGTGGCTGTGGCAGTATCCTGGCCATGGCAGCATCCCAGCCGTGGCACTGTGGTGGCCGTGTCGGTGTCCCTGCGACGGTGTTGGCGGTGTGTGGTGCAGGTACCTGATCGGGGAGGAGGGGGTACTGCCTGACGTCCCTGCAGAGCGCCCTGTCCTACGTGGAGTCCCTGCAGTGAGGCGGCAGCGGGGGACCCTCTCCCCGCCACCCACGGCCAGGTACTGCGCCCGTTCCCGCGGCAGGGGGGTCCCCGTGGCCGGCGGACGTGTCGCCGGGGGTTGCCGCAGGGGGTGCCACAGGGGGGTGCCGCTGGAGGTGCCCCCACTCCCGTCCTCCAGGGGGCGATGTCGACGCGGGGTCAACCCCGCCCGGGAGGCCACGCCCCTTCGATGTGACGGCGGCGGCGGGTGGCGCGGCGCGGGAAGCGGAAGGGGCGCCGGGACGGGACGGAGGGGAGCGGGGGGCTCACGCCGCTGCACCCGCAGGATGTGCGCGGGCTCGGCGCTGCGGCAGGAGTGCGGGCAGCTGTACCGGCAGCAGTACCGGCAGCAGTACCGGCGCTGCCTTGAGCGGGCGCTGCGGCAGGGCCAGGCCGGGGCCTGCTCCGACGCGTCGCTCGGCCAGCGGCTGCGGCGGGAGCCGGCGCTGCTGGCGGCCCTGCAGGAGGACGCCCCCGCCGTGCTGGCCGGCGCGCTGCGGGGCCGCGGGGACCCGGGGCCGGCGCTGCGGGGGCTGGCCCGCGCCTTCGCCCTGCTGGAGCTGGCGGCCGCCAACCTCTACCTCTTCCCCTGGCGCAGGGAGTTCGGCGCCGTCCAGGTGAGCAGGCGCTGCCGGCCGGTGCCCGCGGCGGGGGGCGCCCCGGGGTGCCGGCCCCAGCTGTGCCCCTGTTCTCCTTGCAGACCTTCTCCGGCGCCTACGTGCACCTGCTGCGCCCGGCGCTCCCTGAAGCCGACTTGGTGCGGAGCTTTGCCCGGCTGGGCTACCGACGCGACGGCCACCGCCTGGTCCTCTCCCGGCTGCCCCCCGCGCCCGAGCTGCTCGCGGCCGCCTGCGGCTTCTTCGCCTGCCGGTTGGAGTGCGAGATCCTGGCGGAGGTGGTGCTGCGGCTGCAGCCGCGCCGGCTGCGCGCCGAGGAGCTGCTGGAAGCACGGCGGCTGGCGGGGGACCTGGAGGCCTGCGTGGAGATGCTGCAGCAGCTGGGGACCCAGTCCCAGGCGGCTGCCAACTGCGGTGACGGTGTGGATCTCTACCGGGAGATGCCGGCCAGCTCCGAGGACTCGGAGGGAGAGGATGCAGCCCCCCCAGTGCTGTGGAGGGACCTTGGCAACCCACGAGGCGCTGGGGACGTACCTGGGAGGGGCTGGGACCGCTGCGGAGATGGTGAGCTTGGGCAGGAGCCAGTGTCCTCCGCAAGCAACCCGGACCCGGACACCTCCTCTCACCTCTACCTGGACCAGGAGCTCAGCAGGGCTGGCAGCCCGCTCTCTGCCCTAGCCATGGGGAGCCAAGAACCCCAGACACCAGGGGAGCCCCAGGATTTGCCGCCTGCCGCCCCCCAGGAAGCCCCTGAGCTGCCCTGCTACCAGCTGCACTCCTGCCTGCGCCAGGGCGCGCTGCCCTCCTACTGCTGCACGACCTGCCAGCAGCTGCACACTGGTGCCTGCGCGGCTGGGCAGGCTTGCCGCACCCGCCACCACGGGCAGGAGCTGCGCAGCAAGAGGCAGCAGCGGCTCTGGCTGCAGCGGACAGAGGTGGACATGCTGCTGGCAGAAGGCTCCAGGCCCTGGTCCTAGCACCCTGGGGTGCTGGCTGTTCCCATCCCTCCCCACTTGGGAGGGGATGGGGACAACCACCGCTCGGCCCAAGAGACACCAGACTTGCTGTGCCGGGGGGCAGCGGTGCCTGTGCCACGCTCTGCTTTGGCCCTGGGGCGGTAGGAGCCTGTCTGGCCCCTGCTCCAGCCCCGGCGCTCCTGCTGTAAACGGCTCAGTACATCTCAGTAAAGCATGGCTGCCTCGCAGTGTGGTGGTGTCATTCTGCCCTGCTGAGGGGGGGTCGGGGGATGCAAAGTCCATGGGGAAGGGACATAACCCACGGTGCCATCCAACAGGACGTTGGGCAGCAGCTGTCACCTCCCAGGAGTGGGGCAGGGCTCTGCTTAAGGCCGTTTCAGGGAGGCAGAGCTCAGGGGTGTCCTTGTCCCCGGAGCAGGGCCACCCGGCCCAGCAGGAGCTGAGGAATGAGGCAATTCACTCCCCACTGCTGGCAGGTGCTTTTATTGATGGCAAAGCTGGGGTGGCCCCACGCAGCCAGCACCGGCCGAGCCCCGGCCTCTCCCTGCTGAGCCCCGGGCCCCGTTGCCTGTCCCCTGCCACCAGCGCTGTGCTCGCCCAGCCACAGCTGGAGCCTGCCCAGCTCTGGGGCAGGAGACCACATGGGGTGGGGGTGGGTTGCAGCGCTCCCCTCCAACAGCCAGCCGTCCCCACGCCGGTGCAGGGAAGGAAATTCAATTCTGGAGCCGTGCCGGGAAGGGATGGAGCCTGTGGCGTTGGTGCTGTTCCACCAAGAAAAGCCATCCCAGTTGGCGTGCACCATGCTTCCTCCCGCGGGACAGAGCTCAGGGCTTGCTGCGCTTCACCTGGCTCTCCGTCCCAGCGCTGGAGGTGGCTGCCCGCTTGTTGCGGTGGTGGGGGAAGGTGGGCATGAGCTCCGGCTCACAGGCTGCGGGGCAGAGGCCGGGGCGTCAGTGGGGCCCAGAGCATCCCAGCCCTGCCCCATGGGGCGTTTACTTACGCAGGGGCTTCTCCTTGAAGTAGGAGCTCTCCAGGCAGTCCTTCGCTGTTGCCCTGGGGGTACAAGGGGACATGGCAGGCACCCCTCCGAAGGCACTGACCTGCCCCCAGCTCTGGGGACGGCCTTGTCACAGGGGCGGTGGTGCCGACAGCTCCGTCTGTGGGCAGGTTTCCTCCCCTGCCTGCCCCAGGTCCTGCCCATGCAGAGCTGCCACCAGCTCTTACCGCTTCTTGGGATCATACATGAAGAGGAAGTTGAGCAGCCGCAGCCCGGCCTCTGACAGCCAGGGGAACTTGTGCTTGAGGTTGTTGTAGGGCTGCTTCCGCAGCGTGTACTGACTCACCAGGGGCAGTTTGGAGAAACCCTGAGGGGATCAGGGCATGAGGCAGAGGCAGGGGGAACGGGCAGGGGGTGCGGGAAGCAGGGGACTGCTCTCACCGGCCAGATGTTTTCGTTGGGTGTCCCGAGGAGCTGCACAATAAGGTCGATCTGGTGGATCTCGGAGGTGCCCGGCAGCAGCGGCTTGTGGGCCAGCAGCTCGGCGAGGATGCAGCCCACAGCCCTGCAGAGCAGAGGACACCTAAGTGTCAGTGGGGGCAGGAGAAGCCCCTCCACTGACACCCCCCCCCAGTGTGGGTCTGCAGCCCCACAGGCCCCTGCCCAGCCAGCCTCAGCACCTGCTGCCCCGCCCTTACCACATGTCAATGCTGGTGGTCTGGGTTGTCATCCCCAGCAGCAGCTCGGGTGCTCGGTACCTGCGTAGGAGACAGCACTGTCTCAAGGGGACCACGGTGGAGCTGGCACAAGCAAAGCGCCCGCTGCACTGCAAGGACTCAAGCGCATCACACCAAGCCAGCACAGCTTGGCCCCTAGCACTGGCCACTCACCACAGCGTGACGACTTTGGGGGTCATGGGCTTCGGCGGCATCCCGTAGGTGCGTGCCAGTCCAAAATCAGCTGCAACAGAGACTTGAGATCAGAAGGGAAGCAAGCTCCTCATTCTGACTGCATCACGGAGCAGAGGGAGAGCTGCAAGCACATCCGTGGCGAGAGCCAGACTGGCAGCTGCCGGTGGCTCACCTATCTTTACACAGCCTTTGTCAGTCATGAGCAGGTTGGACACCTTCAGATCCCTGCCGGGGAACAGAGAGCTGCTGGTCAGCGCCGAACCCCCACCCAGAGCTACTCCACACTGTGCTGCTGGCTCCTAGGACACAGGGGCTGCAGGTGAAGGGTGCTGTGGTCCGAGGGCTCAGCAGGCTCCCTCCCACCAGCCCCTTCCCCCTCTGTCCCCTTTCCCGCTGTGCTCACCCCGCTGCTCCCACCTGTGGATGATGTAGTTCTCGTGAAGGTACTGCAGGCCCTTGAGGACTTGCAGGATGATGCACTTCACCTGGAGACAGAGAACAGAAGCACCAACCTCTCTGTGAGAGCAGCACCAGCCAGGCAAACCCTTGGAGGTTAAACTCACTTGGGTGCCCTGCAGTCTGCCACACCTGTCACTGCTCTGCAGTGCATCAGTCCCCGTGTCCTCCCGGAGTAGCTCGCAGGCTGCCTGGGAGCATGTTTTCTCCCAACTCTGTTTCCCTGCCAGTTTGCTCCAGCCCAAAACCCAGCCTGAGAAGTCCCTGGAGCATCCTGTAAGAGCCAGCTAAGCCCAGGCTCCCCACGCAGCCCAGGAATCCCAGCTCACCTGGCACTGCCCAGCCCTGCTGAAGCCACAAGGTCCAGGGATTCCACACCAGTGGCCAGTACGTTCTGGCTAGAGTAGCAGTACCCTTTCAGGGGTGATGTACCTAAAGCCCAGCACAACCTTTACCTGAGCCTCTGAAAAAGGTGTCTGCATGTTCTCCAGAAGGCTAGCTAGGTCCTGCTCACAGTAGCCCATCACCAGGAAAATGCTGTTATAGACAAGATGCAGTCAGGAGCCTCGCCCTAGACACCTCTCTGGTGCCCCAGTGCAGGTCTGTACTGCAAGAGGTGGCTCAGGGGACCGAGGTGGGTCTGAAAGGCAGAGAGGGCAGGAGACAATGGGAGGACAGAGCAGGGACTCTCACCTCTCCAGATGGTTCCCAACAACCACCTCCTTCAGCTCTACAATGTTGGGGTGCCGAAGCTGCAGGAGCAGGGTTATCTCCCGCAGGCTGCTGATAGGCATTCCTGCAGAAAGCAACTGCACGAGTGCCTCAGGCAGGGGCTGAGGACGCTCCCAGGACGCCATAGGAGCCACCCCCACCACAGCTCCCTGCTCCTCCATTACCGTCTTTCTCATTGTCCATCCGCACCTTCTTCAGAGCCACGGTCTCATCTGTCAGGGTGTCCCGGGCACGGTCTGGAAGAGCAGCACCGGCCACGCAGTCAGCACCAGCAAACAAACACTCGTTTTATCATGAGTCAGCGGGACCCCTGTGCTGATGAGCCACCCCCCAGCATTGGTTCCCCCAGTAGCAACCCCCAGCCCCACATGCTCTCACCACCAGCATGCAGGCAGGCGGGCCGCAGCCTACCCAGCAACCACCTCTGCCCCAGGCCTGGAGCGAGCGGCAATGCCACACTTACACACGATGCCATAGGTGCCCTCTCCGATCCGATTCAGTTTCTCGAACTCCTTCACACTCCGGCATCTTCCCAGCTGGAAGCAAAGAACCACATCCCAGGTGAGGGCTGTCTCTAGGGCAGCCCTCAGGGTCTCTCACCAGCCTTCCCAGGGACACGCGACCTCGGGGGCAGGCTGGCACCCTAACCCACGGCCCCCCTCCCACCGGACAGGCCGCCGGACCGCTCCGCTGCCTACGGGCCACACCAGCGTGACAGAAGCGCGGCGGGCGCCGCAGCCCGGGCAGCGGCTGGGGCAGGGGCGGCTCCCCCGGCCCCCTGCCCCGCACAGCTGCTCCCCGCGTCCCCGGCAGGGGCGACCTGGCCCTCGCTGCCCTCAGCAGGCCCCGGGCCCACCCGGCGGTCCCCAGGCCAAGGGGACCCTCCCCCCGGCCCGGACACCTCCGGAAGACGCGAAGGCCCGCCCGGCCTCGGCCCCGGCCCCTCACCCGGTCGGCCGCTGGCACCTCGAAGAAGCCCTCGCCCCGCAGCCGCCGCAGCCGCAGCGGCTCCAGTTCCCCCTCGGCAGGGCCGCCCTCGGCAGGGCCGCCCTCCGCCATGCCGCCCTGCGCCGGCGCCGTGACCCCGCCGTGACCCCGTCCCGCGCTGGCCCCGCCCCCCGTAACCTCCCGCCAGGCGGCTCTCTCGCGAGAATTGGCGCGCGCAGCCCGGAAGCGGCGGCGGTGGAACCCGGAAGCGACGCCGGGGCAGGATGGACGGTGAGGGCGGGTGGTGAGGGGTCCCGTCGCGGCGGGGCTGGGGCTTGTCCGGGTGGGCGGCACCGAGGGCGGGGGCAAGCCGGGGCCGCCGCGGGGCCGCCGGTGCCTGAGGCTGCGCTCTCCTTCCGTTCCAGACACGCTCTTCCAGCTGAAGGTGAGCGCGGCGGGACCCTCCGCCTCCTCTCCGTCACGTATCGCCGCGGCCGGTCCCGGAGGGCCGAGGATGGCGTCCGCCCCTCCCCGGGAGGTGCCTGGGGACCGTTCCGCCCGCTGACTCACGCCTCGCCGGGGTTTCTCCTGCTGCGGCCCAGAACAGACGGAGGCCCCAGCCCGCGGGGACCCGCCTTCCCGGGGGCGCGGGGTGCCGGGGGAGCCCCGCCGGTGCCGGCGGCTGCGGGAAGAGGGAGCCTGATGGCCGGGTTTGTTCGTTGGGCCCGCTGTTCCCAGGCTGTTCCCGGTGTTTCGCTTCTTGGAAGATGGGGAAAATGGATTGCCTGTTTACCGTGTGCTCTGGGAGCCTCCGGTCCTTGGGGGGGGTCCATCTCTTCGGTTCCCCCCCGCGGCCAGGGGGTTGGGGTGGCTGTGGGAGGCAGCTGGGGGGGCTCCACTTATCAAGCTCCCTGGTTCTGTGCCGTTGTATCCTGGCACTAACCTGCTGGTTTCTCTGCAGTTCACAGCGAAGCAGCTGGAGAAGCTCGCCAAAAAAGCTGAGAAGGACTCCAAGGCTGAGCAAGCCAAAGTCAAAAAGGTGGGTGGGACCTTGCCCTGTGCTGTGGGGAGTGGCTGGAGATCTTTCCTCCTGCCATGTTCCGCCAAGGGACTGGGGAAAGTGGCAGGTTCCCCTCCCCAGGCCTTACTGCACGCAGCTCAGCCTCCAAGTGTTCCCAGAGTCCCAGGTTCCAAGAGTCCTATGCTCAGCTCTCAAATCCGCTGGCTGGATATGGGATGTTCCTGTGTTACTGAGAAGGGTTTAATTCCTGTTTAAGGGCGTGCTCAGTGATTTGAGGGTCATAGGAGAGCTGTTTCCTGCTGGAAGCCTGTGAGGCAGAAACAGAGGGTGCTTGTTTATAAATCTGGGGTGGATTCTTTGTGTGAGTGGTTGTCCTTTGCCCTTCTAGGCCCTTCAGCAGAAGAACGTGGAGTGTGCTCGTGTCTATGCGGAGAATGCCATCCGCAAGAAGAATGAGGGGCTTAACTGGCTCCGCATGTCTTCCCGGGTGGATGCAGTGGCCTCCAAGGTCCAGACGGCCGTGACGATGAAGGGGGTAAGAGCCTCTGGGGATGTGAGGGGCTTTGAGAGGGGTCTGTGCCCTGCAGAGAGTGAACATTGGCTCTTCTCCTCTTGCTGCCTCAACCCATCTTGGACTTCCCTGTCCCCGCAGAGGATCCTGACAGGCCTTGCAGTTAGCTCAGACCCTCTCAGTCAGGTTCAGCCTCTGCAGAGCCCACCCAGACAGCCTCACAGCGGGGCTGCTTCATCAGGTGCTCACGCTAGATCCTTAACCTGTGGCTGCACAGAGGGAGAGGCTCGTGCCTGGAGCCTCTTGCTTTGTGGCGTGTATGAGGGTGGTGGGCTGGGGCCCGTCCCACCAGGAGCGCTGCCCGGGGTCTTCAGTGACTGCGTGTGGCTCAAGAAACCTGCAGCCAGGCTGAACCTGCAGAGAGCTGGCTGCAGTGTCCAGGGAGCAGGCTCTGTCCTGCCTCATGACACTGTTGCTGGCATCAGAAATGGTGGCTTCTCTCTCGCTGACCTTGGTTTTTAATCTCAGCCGTTATCTGTCTTGCTTTTGGAGAGCATCTGTGAAGCAATCTTCTCTTGCAGGTGACAAAAAACATGGCCCAGGTGACCAAGGCCTTGGATAAGGCTTTGAGCTCGATGGACCTGCAGAAGGTGTCTGCAGTGATGGACAAATTCGAGCAGCAGGTTCAGAATTTGGATGTTCATACATCGGTAAGTGCCGGTGGTCTCTGAGGGGTCCGGGAGGGCTGGGAGCTGCTGGCTTTGGGGGGCGTGGGCTTCTCAATGTGAACCATAACACGCTGGCTCTGGGGAGAGGGCTGGGTCCCAGCTGCATTTCAGGCTTCCGCAGCAGTGCTCTGTTCCCCTGGGGGGCTCCAGCCTCTGGTAGTGGGGAACCCCCTTGAGCTGTTACCGCCGTTCTGTTCTCTGTGGGGGCTGAGAGACACGCTGGGGAAGACGCATCTCCGCTGCTTGGTGGGGAAGGAGCTCACTGTGCAAAGAGGCCTGCGTGGATGGCAGCAGATGGGGAGGAGAGGGAGGGGGGCTGTGCCATAGCTAGCTGCTGCTCAGAGGGGGCCTGTGGCAGACCCAGACCTCGCACCCCTCCGCTGTAGCCCTGCTGTCAGGCTTGAGGCTGTTCTGGCTGGGAGTGCCAGTGGCACCGTGGGATCTGCAGCCAGTTCTTTGGGGGAAGAAGCCGGGCTGGGCTGAGCGGCTTTGGCCGGTGGGGCAGGGTGACAGGCTGTCTCTTGTCTCTGTGCAGGTCATGGAGGACTCCATGAGCTCTGCTACCACGCTGACCACGCCGCAGGAGCAGGTGGACAGCCTCATTGTCCAGATCGCGGAGGAGAACGGCCTGGAGATCATGGACCAGCTCAACCAGCTCCCCGAGGGGGCTTCGGCAGTCGGGGAGAGCTCGGTCCGCAGCCAGGAAGACCAGCTGTCGCGGAGGTTTGTTCTGTCCTGGGCCCTTCGCCTTGTGTTGAGGCAGCTTGAATCCTTCCCAGGGATCCCTTACCAACATGAAGGGAATGAGCGAGCCCATCGCGGCCGGCTGAGTGGGTGCTGAGCCCCGTCTCTTGTGCTCAGGCCAGCTGGAGCCCATCAGTCCCTGTAGTACCCTGCACAGGCAGGCGAGATGGTTGTTTGGGGCTGTAGAACTGCTTTGGGCGTGGGGGAGGGGGTGGCTTTTGGCACTTGGCAGCGAGCTCTTATCGACAAGGTGCAGAGCAGTCTCCCCCTGCTCGGTGCTGGCCCTCACGCAGCTGCTCTGGGAACGCTTGGCGCTGACCTTCAAACAGCCGGGAACAGGCTGTCTCCCTGGAACTGCCCCAGGAGCTGATGAGCTTCCTCTCCCCGTTTCCTCTCTGCTGCTCCCCACGCAGCCCCCACCCAAGCTGTCCCCAGCTCCTGGGAAGGGGCCAGGTGGGCTGCAGTGGCACGGCACCCAGAAGAAAAGTCAGGAGCCCCTTCTCCGCGGTGCCTTGCCTGCATTGATGACCGACGCTTCGTGTTAACCCCAGGCAGCTGTGGCCGCGTGCTCCAGGGCAGGATTTCTTGCACCTCAACCACAAGCGGGAGGTTTCTGGGCAGGGGTGTTCTCTGCACACACCAGCTGGAGGGTCCTTCTGAGCCGCGGCTGTTTCCTGCTGCTCTCATGTCGGTTTCCTCTCGTGCTCTCCCTTCCAGGTTGGCTGCCTTGCGGAATTAAGGTCTCCTGTCACCCCTGTGGACTGCTGCCTCGCACTGGTGGTACGGCGTGTGGGGTGGAGGGGCCCAGGAATCCTTCCCCACAGCCTCTGCTACATCTTTGCTCTGACATACTGGCCAGGCAGAGCCGGCCACCCCCTCCTCCAGGAGCACATCCCCAGCCCTGCCTGCCTGCGTTTAGACTCTTCTTTTTGGGTGTGACGATGACTATTTTTCCCAGAGCAGGCAGCGATCCTGGCAGGGGGGTTCTGAGTTCTGAGCAGCCACAGCCTCTCTCTGGGCTTGAGGAACGCTTTGCTGGTTCTGATTTCAGGGTGTCTTTCATTTGAGGGTTGCTGCTGGTTTCTGACAGTGTCCCACGATGCAGTGTCCCACTCCTGGTTGAACACTGAAGGAATCCTGGAGGCGGGTTGCACTGTCTTCTGGGGCGCAGCTCGCCTGACTCCGTTGCACGCCTGTTATCTGTTTTAGACCGGGTCTCTGAGCTGTGGGCTGCGTTCTCCGCGGGGCCCACAGCACGGAGCTCTTTACAAGAAGCAGGGAGATCCCTGTGGGGCTGCCTTCCTCTTGCGGTGCTTTGGGAAGGGTTGTCTTCCTGGCTGTGGTGGTTCTGGGAAGGTTAGTGCCTTGCAGGGAGGGGAGGTTGCGCTGTGGTATCTCTTCCCTCGCAGTGATCTTCCCGAGCCGCAGCTGGGCGCCCTGCTTGCGGACTTCACCTCGCCAATCGCTAGCTTCTTGTCCTGCCAGGCCAAACCTCCCTGGAGCTTTGTACCACAAAGTGACCTTTGAAACGCTTGTCCTGCCCTGCGCGAGCCTGTGTGCTGTGTGTGTAAATCCATGCGTTCCTCATCGCCAGCCGCTGCAGTCTGGAAACGGTTATCCAGGCCCCGACCTCCCGTGTGGGCCAGTCCCTGCCCCGTGTCCAGCAGCTGGGAGCTCCCAGGCTCACAGCTGTGGTGGCCACAGCCTTGTTCCCAAATGTCCCTCGGGTGGCTGGGTGTGATGGTAGATGCTAAACCATCCTGAGAGTGTGAAACCATCCCGAGAGTGTGTCTGCCTGTGCTGGCTGTGGCTCGTTGCCTCTGTCTCCTCCATGTCCCCACCTTGCTGCATCTGGGGTGAGAGGGGGCTGCTTCCCCTGTCCCCTCTCTCACTGCTTGTGGGGAATCCTGGCTGCTTGTCCCTTGGACCCTTCCCCATGGAGCCGAAGTTTTCTGTCCCCTTGTTGCTCTGTGACTTCTAGTCACCGCCATGGTGCCAGACTGATGGGAAGCTCGCTGGGAAGGAAATGTTTCCTTTGGCTCTGCCGAGGAGGCCCTTTGACCTCCTTGCCACGGACTGTAAATGAGGGCCGGGTGGCTGCCGGGGCCATGCCAAGCCGTGCCAGCCAGGGTGGGCAGCTGGTCCCGCTGCAGCAGGGCAGCTCTGGTTCATTGCTTTTAAGGGGAATTTTAAGGCATGCACAGCTGCTGCTTTGGGCTGTGCTGAGAGGAGGGAAGGGAAGCGTGGGGGAGAGGGGGAGGCAGCTCCCTCCGGCTCCTGGTGCCGCCGACTCGCTGCAGGCCAGGGGCCATCTCCCCAGCACTTGCAACACAAACACTTTTCACTGTTGATTATTTCTTCTGAGTTCAGTGGCCTTGGCAGTGTCTCACGACTGACAGAGCCTTCTTCCCCGACATGTGCTGGCAGGGGTGCAGGGTGCTTGTCCGTGGAGGTGGCTTTGGCTTACAAAGTCACTTGAGCATGGTGAAGTGTTGGGCCTTGTGCCACCTCCCGCTGGGCTGGGCAGAAAGCAGGAGCCCTCCTGGAGACTTGTGCCCACACGGTGGAGTGGGGCTGCTGCTGGCTCCTGCTCCCCTGCACAGGTGGCACCCGTGACCTGTGGGGCTGGGGGCTGGGACGTGCCCTGCAGCCCGGGGAGCCCCGGCCCTGGACCCACTCCCCATTTCAATGTGATGTTTCTCTGTGGTTTGGTTTTTTTTAAGCTTGTCTCATTTGCCGCGCCCCTGTTGATTACCTTTTGCTCTTTTCAATAAATGATCCCTGAATATCCATTGTGCTGTGGCTAGGGCTTCAGGTGCAAAGAGAGGGGGCTGTGGTCCCCTCTGCCTGTGGCATAGCGTGAGGGCTGTGCCCTGTCCCTGGCCGAGCACCCATGGCTGCCCACCTCTGGGATCACTGCCTCCAGGGGTGCCGGAGGGGAAGTGCCCCCCACACCTCCCCTGCAGGGACCAGTTTCCTTCATGTGGCCAAGCTGGGAGGAACCAGGGTGCACAGGAGCCACTGCGGCCCCAGTGCAGGCACCACCGGCTCACCGGAGCTGCTGGCTCCAGTCGAGCTCCTTTTCCCCTGCACAGCTTTCGGTCTGCCCAGCTCCCTGCGCCCTTCTCCAGCCCTCGTGGGGAGATCCCCACTCATGCCCCACAGCACGAGCCCCAGTGCTCCCCATCCCGGTCCTGCCCCCGGCACCTGCCGATAGCGGCTTTGCCACCGGGACTGATGGCTGTGGTTGCCATCCCAGCAGGGACCGGGTGCGCCCCTTCCCGGTGCCCGTCCCTTCCCGGTGCCCGTCCCTTCCCGGTGCCCGTCCCTTCCCGGTGCGGGGCTGGCAGACAGGCTCTGTGCCTCAGCCAGTTTGTGAATGCCACAGGAAGACGGCTTTCCTTCTTCTGCCTGTTTTCCTGGTGCCCAAAGCCGCCTCTGCTCTGAAGACCGGCTGTTCCCAAATGTGAGAGGAAATTACTAAGAAGATAATTGAGTAGGCAATTAATTAGCTAATTATTAGTGTAAGCATCCTGTGGAGGCAGCCCTACAGCCACCTTGGCCGCGTGTTGCGGTGATGTGTCGCTCCCCTGGTGCGGTTACTGCTTCCCGCTGTCCCGGGGTGGGCACCCACTGGGGCAGCTGGCAGGGTGCCGGCGTGGCCGGTGATGTGCCAGGGTGGCTCATAGCCTCCCGCTGGGAGCAGGGCAACGGGGCCGGTGGTCCCCGCAGGGCCCCAGCACGGATGTGTGCTGCCAGCAGTGCTCGAAGCACAGCTTTATGTCGCTCGTGGTGCAGGTGGGAAGGGGCAGCAGGGCAGGGGGCCGGGTGCTAGGGGAGCAGGGAGCGCAGCAGGGCCAGCGCCAGCACCAGGGCTGCCGGCAGGAGTTGGGCTGTGCCAGCACCGTTGCTGTACCCATAGCTGGTCCTGCACGTCCCCTCCAGCTCCTCAAAGGCGATGGGAGTCTCACGGGCAGCCATGCCTTGCAGGCTCGTCTTCACCTGCGAGGGGGACAGGGTGGGTTGCAACAAGGGGCTGTCCCGGTGCCCCACGCAGCCCCTGTCACCTTGCATATCGCTGTGCCATCCCAAGCCCCGAACGTCCCCATGCCCCCGTTCATCCCCTACCCAATGTGTCCACATGCCACCTCGTGTCCCCATACGTCCAAGTGCCATATGTCTTGATGTCCCACTTGTCTCCGCCATTCCATGTGTTCCCGTGCCCTCTGTGCTCCCCATGCTCTGCTCACCTCCTCCACCTTCTTGAAGACGCGGAGCAGGTTCAGGGACAGGGCCGCCTTCACCTCTTCCTCCGTCCAGTTCCTTGCCAGCAGCTCAGCCACCAGTGCGGGGTATGTGGAGACATCCTCCAGGCCAGTGGGGACCCTGTGCCACCCCACAGCTGTGCCGGGGGCAGGTGGCCCCCATCTCCCACACCACCCAGTTACCCACACAGGGCACAAGGGAACCCCCAGCATCGCAGAGTCCCCATGGCCAGGGACTCACTGCCCTGTCCCGTGCCCATCACCCACTTCACCTTGTGACCCCATCGTAGTCCCCGCCGAAGCCAACGCACTGGACACCAGCCACCTTCTTCACATGGTCCATGTGGTCTGTGGGTATGGAGGGGCCGGGGTGAGCGGTGCTGGCAGGGGGAGACACTGCCACCCCCCACCCACCCGGGGACCCACCTCACCTGCAACATCAGCCAGCGTGGCCTTGTCCGCGCAGGTCACGTACTCATTGTAGAAGTTGACCATCACCAGGCTGCCTGTGGCACCCTGGGGGAGAGGTGGCCCTGAACCCTGTGGCCCCCGCCACCGGCACCCTCCCCATCCACAGCCGTGCCCCAGCACTCACCACCATTGCCAGCACATCATCAGGCACGTTGCGGCGGTGCGGGCAGAGCGTGTAGGCGGACGAATGGCTGAAGATGACAGGGGCTTTGGAGAGGCTCAGCACAACCTTCATTGTCTCCACTGAGACATGGGCCAGGTCCACGATCATGCCCAGGCGGTTCATCTCCTCCAGCACCATCTGTGGGGACGGGGTGGCTGAGGGTGCATGAAGGGTTGTGGCAGCCCTGCATGGGGGGCACTGTGCACCCGGCACACCCGCTGCCGGGCTTAACAACCCGGCAAGAGGCTGGGGGTGCCAGTACCACAGCCCCCCCCCCCCCAGCTGCTGCTCCTGGACATCACTGCTGACACTGTCCCCACTCACCTTCCCAAAGGGTGAGAGGCCATGGTGCACGGCTGGCTCGTCCCCGGTGTCCACCAGCCAGTTGTCGGCCCTAGGGAGCAGGGAGAGCATCAGGGGGGACCCCCAGCCACATGCCCCTGCCCAGCTGCATGACCTGTCCCCCCCACACTGGCCCTGTCACCCCATCCCCCACCAAGGACTACCAAGGGGTGTTGCAGCTGTGGGTGAGGGTCATGTAGCGGACGCCCAGGTGGTAGAAGGTGCGCAGGACACCCAGGCTGCTGTCGATGGAGTGGCCGCCCTCCACCCCGATGAGGCTGGCCACCTTCTTGCTCTGGAAAGCCTGCTGGATGCCTGCAGGAGGTCAGGGAGCATCAGCGGGTGGGGGGCATGGGGGTACCTACATCCCCTGAGGCACCCACATCCCGGCCCTGTGCCCGCTCACCAGTGCTGTCAACAACGCAGGCGAAGGTCTCAGGGTAAAGCTGGCACATGCGGTGCACCACGTCGATCTGCTCCAGCGTGCGCTTCACTGCGTCCTTGTTCTGCGTGTCACAGGGCACGTACACCGACCAGAACTGCCCGCGACGGCAGCCGGTGAGCACGGGGACCCCAGACCAGTGCCCACTGCCACCCACCCCAGTGCCCTCCCTGGTGCCCCCTGCCCATCCCGGTGCCCCCACCAGCCTCGCCATCCCACCTGCCCGCCTACGTGCCCGCGGCGCAGTTTGGGGATGTTGGTGTGGGTGTCGTTCAGCAGCATGAGGTTGGCCTCTGGCAGCCCCAGCTGGTTGTTGAACCTCTCGAGAAGCTGCCAGGGCAGGTCATTGTGCCTGGGCAGGGGAGAGAGCGGGAGTGAGGGGCCGTCTGTCCACCTGCCCATCTGTCCAGCCAGCCTCCTGGCTGCCCATCTCCCTGCCTGGCTGCCCACCCATTCCCCACTCAGCTGGCTGTTGTTCCTTCCATCTACCTGTCCTTCCATCCATCCATCCATCCATCCATCCTCCCACCCATCCATCCTCCCACCCATCCATGTTGCAGCACAAGCTATCAGGCCGTAACAAGGCTTTTTACCATCAGTCAGATTCTCCTGTCCATGCTGATTATCCTGCCTCCAGAGACCAAACCACACCACTCCCCCTCCATCTGACCACCCATCCCCCACCCCTCAGTGCCATTTAACCACTTAGCTAGAACAAGCTACACCTGCACATCATCCATGTCAATCAACCCACTGCCCTCGAGGCAAGGCCACAGCTGCATGTTATCAATGCTGATCAACCCTCCGCCTTCACTCCTCTACACATCCATCCATCCATCCATCCCTCCCTCCATCCCTCCATCCATCCCTCCATCCATCCATCCCTCCATCCATCCACCCACCCACCCACCCACTGGTCCATCTGCCCACCCATCTGTGCCTGCTGCCCAGCCAGGAGCTAGGGACAGGTCACTCCCAGGGACAGCCCCCCGTGGGACCCCCTTTGCTGGCTGGCAGGAGCTGGGGGCTGGCCGGGGATCCTCCATGCACCCTCCACATACCGCCCCCGCTCAGTCCCTGCTCCCGGCGGAGCCAGCCTGGTGTCCCTCCAACAGGGATGTCACCGGTACCGCCGCGGGGCTGTCGCCACCACAGGGATGCAGGGATGTCACTGCCATGCGGCGTCCCACACCCAGCAGTGTCACTGGGGAAGTGCTGGGCACCAGCCGCACGGGCCAGTTCCCATTTCTCCCCTCCTGCATCACGGTCCCCACATGCCATGGCTCCCCCTGCCCCGTGCCCCCTCCCAGGGGCCAGGCCACGCCAAGCTGCCGTGGGACCCCAGCCTCCTGAGGGCTCCAGCATGAGACTGGGGACATTCCCTAGGACATGGCCCAGCTGGACCCGCTCACCCCGAGCAGGAACTTCCCCGGTGCAGCCTCGTGCCCGCTTCCCGGCATCCTGCCTGCTGCTGGCCCGGTGCACCGCCCGGGGATCCCCTCGCTGTGGCCCCGCGGTACCCGGCACCGGGATCTCCCCACAGGGCCCTCCCCGCTGGGGTTTTCTGGCTGGGTTTTTTTCGGGGAGACCCGCAGGGCGGCCATGCACGCCATGGAGCCAGGCAACCTTTGCTCACCCGTCGATGACCGGCGTGGTCATCATGATGCGTTCAGCCTCTTCCCGGTGATGCTGCCCGGCGCAGGGCAGGAGCAGGCGCAGCGCCAGCGCCAGCGCCAACACGCTACCGACCGGCATTGTTGGCTGCCCGGCGCTGCTGGCGGACGATCTGGGGTGACCTGCCACCGCCACGAGGCTGCTGAGTGCACGCACCGGGGCAGCTGCCCCAGCTCACCGTCTGTCCTCGCCCGCTGTAAATAAATAACCAGGAGACGCAGCCGTAACCCCACCCCGTGCACCCTGTGCCGTGGCCCTGGCAGCGCCCGGGCACCAGGACGGCACGGCACAGCCTCCCCCAGCCGGCCCCGGGCAGCAGGGCCATGCCGTGCCGTGCTGCATAGCTGCGGTGACGCTCCCAGCCCCTCTAATGCAGCCCAGATTTTTTTTGTTGGGAAAGTGCCGGATCCATCCCCGCCTAGGCCTCCCCAGCGCCGGCACCCGCCGCCATCCCCATCCCAGGGCTGGCACCCACCGGCACACCGGGTGGGTGCTGGCACTGCCAGCACCCCCATGGCCGGTGGGCAGGCCCTGGCACCCCTGTTCCCCGCTCACCCTGTCCCCGGGATGCTGGGACAGCTGCTGCCTGCGATGGCTGTGAAACGTGTGTTCCGGCTTGTGTGCCGGCGGCGGGGCTGGGACGGGCTCCGGCCACCCCAGAGCCACCCCCTGACATGGCGGCGGGTGCTGGGGAGCAGCCAAGTGCCGGCACACCCCGTGGCTCAGGCCGTCCCACCATGGAGGGGCTGGGGGGCAGCAGCCAGGATGGCCCAGCCCTGGCGTGGGGCTGCCGATGGTGCCCCACATGTGCCGGTTCCCCCCGCTCCACCGCCCTGCTGCAGCGCTGCGGGGGAAACTGAGGCACCTCGGGTGCTCAGCCCAGCGCCTGCGGTGGGGGCACCCCGGCTGGCTCCCGCGGGGCTGCAGTGTCACGTGTGGCACATGGGACGGTGGGGCTGCCCACACGGAGCCACGTGGAGATGTCCCGCCCTGCTGCTTGTCCCAGGGCGCGCCGGGATGGCAATTCCTTCCTCAGGTACGTGAATCCCTTCCTCTGGCACGTGCTGGGGCCTGCACCCCCCGGTCAACGCAGGCTGCTGGGGTCCCCGACACCCTTCCCACCTCCCGGTGAGTGGGGTGTCCCGGCCCCCCGGCTCTCCTGGCTGCGGGGGCAGGTCTGGCTGCGTGAGACCCCCCATCCCACCCTGGGGGTCCCTTGCACCGGGCTGCCCCGCAGCCCCCCGGCCCCGCAGGCAGCGCTCTCCCGGCGATGGCCCCAGCATGGCCGGATCCCTGGCCCCCCGGCAGGAATGTGCCGGGGGGGCCCAGCATCCTGCCCGCTGGGACGGCTTCCTCTTTTCCTGATATATAAGGCCAGTTGCCAGTGCGTCCCCGCAGCGGCTGGGCCATGGAGCGGATGGAGGTGACAGAGACCTTCGCCGGCATCTCCCTGCCCGGCCACCTCCACACCCAGGAGTCCCTCAGCTTCGCCGCCACCTTCCCCTTCCGCCCCACCGACGTGGTCATCGCCACCTACCCCAAATCGGGTGAGGGCTGGCAGGGCAGGGGCAGCCAGGGGCGAGGAGGGGGTCTGGCAGGGGTGGGTGACTGGGAGGGGACCCAGGTGGGGGAGTCAATGAGGCTAGGGACCCCCAGGTTGGAATGGGGGGGGGGCGGGGGGGGGGTACAAGCTTGACACCAGGACTGGGAGCTGCCTGCGTGGCCGGGAGGTGGCAGGGCTCGGGGCTAGCCCCCCCCGCCAGGCAGGACACCCCCGGCTCCCGCTGCCCTGCAGCCACTGCTCCCCCTGAGCACAGCGCAGGGAGCCCCGGCCGTCAGCACCCACCCTGCCAAAGCCCCTGCCCTGCGGGTGGGGGGCAGCCACCCCAGCCCCAGGTTGGCCCCAGCCCCAGGCTGGTGTGACCGGTGGGGGCGCTGGGGGTCCCACATGGCACTGCCAGCTCAGCTGGCACTGCCACATTATGCCATGGCGAGCCATTCAATGCCATGCTGTGCCATACAATGCCATGCCATGCTCTGCCCTGCTGTGCCATTCTGTGCTGAGCCATGCCATGCAGTGCTGTGCCATGCCATGCCATGCCATGCCATGCCATGCCATGCTCTGCCCTGCTGTGCCATGCAGTGCTGTGCCATGCAGTGCTGTGCCATGCCATGCCATGCCTTGCCATGCTGTGCCATTCTGTGCTGAGCCATGCCATGCAGTGCTGTGCCATGCCATGCCATGCCATGCCATGCCATGCCATGCTCTGCCCTGCTGTGCCATGCAGTGCTGTGCCATGCCATGCCATGCCATGCTCTGCCCTGCTGTGCCATTCTGTGCTGAGCCATGCCATGCAGTGCTGTGCCATGCCATGCCGTGCTCTGCCCTGCTGTGCCATTCTGTGCTGAGCCATGCCATGCCATGCCTTGCCATGCTGTGCCATTCTGTGCTAGGCTATGTCATGCCACACCATGCCATGGCGCACCGTGGTGAGCCATGCCATGCCATACTATACCATGCCATGCCGTGGTGTGCTGTGGTGAGCCGTGCCGTGCCACGCTGTGCCATGCCGTGCCACACAGTGCCCTGCGCAGGGCTGGCGCTGCCCTGACCCCCACCTCCCCAGGCACCACCTGGATGCAGGAGATCCTGACGCTGCTGTTCAGCCGCGGGGACGTGCTGCCGGCCAAGACCATTCCCAACTGGGAGCGGGCGCCCTGGCTGGAGCAGATCTACTTCAGGCAGGCGCTGCGGGACACGGCCACCCGCCGGCTCATCACCACCCACCTGCCCGCCCGCGTCCTGGCCCCTGCCCTGCAGCACAGCAAGGCCAAGGTGAGGTGGGTCTGGGACGGTCCCGGGGGGTCCCCGCAGGGGCATCCCATGCCCACAGGGCTTCCCACAGCCAGGGTGATTGCCGGGGCTTTCTGAGCAGGGTGGTGGGGAATCCCCCCTGGCCATGGGGCTGACACCGTCCCCTGGCAGGTGATCTACGTAGCCAGGAACCCCAAGGATGTCGTTGTCTCCTTCTACCACTTCCACCGCCTGGCCAAGTTCCTGCCTGACCCCGGCTCCTTTGATACCTTCCTCACACGGTTCCTTGAGGGCACAGGTAAGGGCTGGGGGGGTCCCCGGCACCCCAGGGCTCGGCCACGAGGCCCCCCCCCACTCCCTGCCTCCCTGCAGTGCACTATGGCTCCTGGTTCGACCATGTCAAGGGATGGCTGGGCCAGCGGCAGCTCCTAGACATCTTCTACGTCACCTACGAGGAGCTGCACCAGGTGAGCCCTGGCGTGCCCGTGTCCCCGTCCCCGTCCCTGCTGGCTGCCCAGGGCTGACCGGTCCTTGCACCACAGGACCTGCGCGGCACAGCACAGCGGCTCAGCACCTTCCTGGGCTGCCCACTGGGGCTGGAGACGCTGGGAGCCCTGGAGCAGCACTGCAGCTTTGCCACTATGCGGGACAACGTCATGGCCAACTACACCCTCATCCCCACCGAGATCATGGACCACAGCCAGGGATCCTTCATGAGGAAAGGTGAGGTGGGGGAGGACGTGGCAGGGGACACGGGGGGCACTGGCCCCAGCTGCAGCCCCCCTGCTGCCCCATCCCCTCTGTCCCACAGGAGTGGTGGGCGACTGGCGCGACCACTTTTCCCCCCAGCAAAACGCCCTCTTCAACCGCCTCTACCAGGAGGAGATGGGGGACTTGGAGCTGCCCATGTGCTGGCCCATGGCCTGAGGGGCTGGGGGGGCCGGCATCGCTCAGCCCTGTCGCTGCACAACACGATGGGTCCCCCACCCACCCAGGTGCCCTGCATGGGTAGACCCCAGCACCCCCATAACTTATAGACCCCCATGCATCGCCCCAGGGGCCAGGACTGCGGCACAGCAGGGGGTCTGGCATGGAGCAGGGGTGGGGGGACACTGGGTGCATGACACCTCCCTGGGGATGGGGGACTTTTCCGGCCATCCATCGTGGCCATCCCTGTGGCCTTCCTTACACCGGAGCAGGAGTGCCTGGCCGTGACCCCCCTTCCGCCCAGCCTGCCCTGCGGAAATAAATATTTATTGCTGTTTCCAGCCAGGCAGCGTGTTCCCACGGGTGCGGGGTGGGAAGTGAGTGGCACCAGCAGTGCCGGTGGTGGGAAGTGCCTGGCGTTATCAGGGGCCGCTCTGGGTAGGGCCCCATCCCCAGGGACCCTCTCTGCGGCGGGGACAATGGCCGGGTGAACAGTGCCGCGGGCCATGGCCACTTGCCAGCTCCCGCCGTGGGGTCAATGACACGGCTGCACGGCGCCAGCATTTGCCGGCCGAGCCCACGGCACGGAGCTGGCTCCTTCGGCAGCACCCAGGCCCCC
This sequence comes from Falco cherrug, assembly GCF_023634085.1. Classification (NCBI taxonomy): domain Eukaryota; kingdom Metazoa; phylum Chordata; class Aves; order Falconiformes; family Falconidae; genus Falco; species Falco cherrug. The sequence goes on along the minus strand of NC_073710.1, from coordinate 21,813,262 downwards.
TGGGCCACACGTGTCCCGTGTCCCCCCCCAATCTCTGGGGCCCTCCTGCCCCAATGCATCCTCTGTAACCCCCCAGGCACAATCTGCCCCTCGCCTGGCCCCAGCGCACCCCCCCAGTGCCACGGGTGGCAAGACCCTCCCTGGGCACCCGGTGGCACCGATGCCTGCCATCCCTGCCTGCCGTGCCGCCACTCCCCTGCCAGCCGCACCGCCGGTGGGTGCAGCCTGGCTGGGTGGCGCTGGGTGATGCTGGGCACCCCCAGCCCCGTGGGTTCACCCCACATACAGCCAGCCCCACACATGGGGGTGCCGGGGCAGACCCCTGCCCGCGCCAAGGGCCAGCTGCCGCCACAGCCTCGTCAGGCACTGGGTTTCTATGGTGACATCTATTATCCTGCTGTATAGGAGATGAATCAGGAGCTATAAATACACGGGCTGATCCGGGAAGTGCAGGCAGCGTGCTCTGCCGGCGTGCAGGAGTGCCGGCAGCGGGCAGTGCCACTGGGTCATGGCACTTCAGCATGGCTGTACCAGTGGATGGCTGAGTGCCTGCCTGTACGGGCACAGGCTGGCACCCCTGTGCTGTCACCCTTGGTGCTGTCATCCTGGGTGCCAGCAGCATCCCTGGCCCCGGAGCCCAGCTTGGTGGCACCCATGTGGCAAGCTCTTGGGTGGCCCCTGCCCTGTGAAAGCTGCACCAGGCCCCAGTTTCAGTCCCTGTGGTGGCCACACCCCACACCAGTGGATGTAACTTCCCTGGGAGCATCTGCTGGCACTAAGATGGCAACAAACAGCGCATGGCACAGGGTGAAGGACACGTGGCATGTGGCACTGCCACGCAGCACATGGCAGGAAGCAGCTGGCACACAGGAAACACCCGGCTTTCAGCGCAGCACACGGCGCACAGCACTCGGTGTGCCGCACATGGCGGCAGCGTGGCACAGTGCCCGTGCGTGGTGCACACCATATGGCGCAGCATGGCACATGGCCCATGGCATGCAGCCCACAGCCCATGACCCAGAACATGGCACATGGCATACAGCACGTGGCACGTGGCACACTGCATATGGCACGTGGCACACGGCACACAGCACAGGGTACATGGCACACGGGGTGGCACATGGCGCAACATGGAGCACATACCATGAAGCACACAGCGAGTGGCACGCAGCATGCAGTACCTGGTATGTGGCACGCAGCATGTGCCACACAGCACATGGCACATGGAACATGGCACGCAGTGCATGACATGGCACATGCAACATGTGGCACGCTGCATGGCACACGGCATACATTGCATGGCACGCAGCACATGGTGCATGGCACACGGCACACAGCACACAGCGCAGCACGTGGCACACGGTGCATGGCACGCGACCCACGGCATGTGGCACATGGCATGTGGCACATGGTACGTGGCACGCAGCACGTGGCCAAGGCCATGTGCCGGGCAGGAGCAGGACGCCGGCACTGCCTCTACTCCCGCTCCTGTGGCCTGGATTTGGGGCCGCGGCAGCCGGCAGTGGCACAGCAGGTGGCTGGCCGCTCCGGCACAACTTGAAAGCGGCAGCTGCTCAAAAGCATCACAGCTCCAAAGCGCCAGCGCTGTCCCGCACGCTGCCAGTCACGAATCCCCCGAAATACAGGGGCAGCCGGAGCGGCCAGCAGCAGCACCCGTGGCCATGCGGGCACCCGTGGCCATGCGGGCACTCGTGGCTGGGGGCTGCGTTTGGCTCTCGCTGTTGGCCAGGGTGTCACGGTGAGGGGCACAAAGGGGACAGGTGGCCCCCGGGGCTATCCCCCTGCCCCACTGAGCACCTGGCAGGGAGGTTCGGTGTTGGCACCTGGAGAGCAGTGGCACGGACACGGCTGGATGCTTTATTGGGGGGGGTCCCGCATGCCGCGGGGGGTTCATCATGCAGCCTCCAAATGACGTCACAGCAACAGACAAGCGGGGACTGAGAGGACCACGGGGACAGCAGGATCGGAGTGGGGATGGGCTGCAGGGTGCAGACCACCAAGACCAGACAATGCCCAGCGGGGACCCCCGGGCAGTGCTGGGGGGGTGGTCCCTGCACCAGGGCCCCATGTCCCTGGCCAGGTGCCAGTGGGGACATGCTGCAGGTGCCCCCCCCACCTGGCAAGAAGGGGACTGTGGCAGGGCTGGGACCCGGAGGGGACGCCATTCATCCCTGCACCATGCCGGGGGGGAGGGGGGGGCCCTCACTGGGGCGAGCTGAGGTTGGAGTCGGGGGTCTCAGGGCGGGGGGCAGCGCGGGGGGAAGGCTTTGTAGCTGTAGTACTCCACAACCTGCTTGGGCACCTCCGCCAGCACGCACTTCGCCAGGGCTGTCGGTGATGCCTGTGGGATGGGGGACAGCAGGGGACACCGGGGGGGGACAGGTGAGACCGGGGCTCACCGTGCCACCTGCCCACCCCCACGTGCAGAGCAGCAGCTGTGAGGCACTGGCTTGCTGCGCCACAATGCTCTGTCCTGCTGTGAGGATAGGAGGGGATGGGAGGGGACAGCAGGGGACAGGAGGGGACAGCAGGGCCACCAGTGCCCCACTCACATTCTTGAACTCCCGGAAGGGGACAAACTGGACGATGTCGCGGAGGACAGGTTCGCCCTTGGGGGAGCGCAGGATGCCATCATCCCCATCCAGGATCTGCATGTCGGTGAAGTCGGCGTTGCCCACCCCCACGATGATGATGGACATGGGCAGGTAGGAGGCGCGGACAATGGCCTCCCGCGTGTCCGCCATGTCCGTCACCACTCCGTCCGTCAGGATCAGCAGGATGAAGTATTGCTGTGGGAGGACAACAGATGCGCTGGGGGGCGGCCCGGCCCCGCTGCCAGCCCCATGAGGGGGAGCAGGACCAGGGCTCAGCTCCAACGTGGGAGCAGCCACAAGTGGCACGAGTGTGCTGGGTCTCAGCCCAGCCCCGCGCCAGCTGCCGGGGGTGGCAGGTACATACTGAAGCCTCCTTCGTCCGCTCCTCATCGGCCGCCACGCGAGCCACCTTGGAGATGATGGGGGCCACATTGGTGGGGCCATAGAGCTGGATTTTGGGGAGGCAGCTCTGGTAGGACTCCACGACACCCTGGATGCCTGCGGGGAATGTGAGGGGTAAGAGGGGGGTGTCCCAGCAGCACCAGGCTCTGGCATGGTGGGGTGTCACAAGACAGGCATCCCCGGCCCCGCCGGAGCTGGGCTCACCCTCACACTCATCATTGTCAGGGTTGAAGTTGATGGCGAAATCGTGGGAGACCTGGAGGGTGAGAGGGGAGGGGGCAGTCGGTGCCCACCCCCCCATCACCTGCCATGGCCAAGGGTGCCTGGAGGGACGAGCCCATCCCTGGGGTCCCCCAGGACCCCGACCACACCCTTACCTCGTATTTGGGGGGGATCCTTGCACCAAAGCCAAGGGCTGAGAATTTCTTATCACTGCAGGGGAAGGGGTGTGAGAAGCTCTGGCAGTGCCAGCACTGGGGTGGCCACCACCGGGGTGTCCTGGCCCCCGGGGACCCGCCAGAGCAACAGACCTGTCGTAGTCTTGGCAGATCTCGCCCACCGCCACCAGCGCCTTGAGGTACTCGTTGGGCTGGTAGGGGTTGATGTAGTGCAGGGAGCAGCTGTTTCGGGGGTCCCCGTTGGAGGCCGTGAAATCGATGGCCACCTGGTGGGGGGGCGGCAGTGAGGGTCCCCCCAGGGGGCACGGAGCCACCCACTGGTGTGTCCTGCTGAGGTCGGCTGGCTCTGCCAGCCCCGCTCACCGGCACTGTGGCACAGCCACAGCTCGGGGGGAGCCGGGATGTGCCGCCCATGGTCCCCTGCCCTGGGGACAACTGTGTGGCCCCGTGCTGGAGCCCCTGCCCAGCTCCCCGTGCTTTGGGGTAGGGGACGTTGCTCACCGTGAAGTGGATCTGGCAGCCACCCATGATGTAGTCCAGGAAGGAGTAGACCCTGTGGATCTTCCAGAGGGACCTGCATCAGCTGGTCCTGTCCCACGCGACCCCGTGACAGCCTGGCACGGCTCAACACGGCACGGCACAGCACGACACAGCATGGCATGGCACAGCACGGCGTGGCATGGCATGGCATGGCACAGCACGGCACGACACGACACATAAGCACTCACCTTCAGGTCCAGCAGAACCACAACCCCTGAGTTCTTGTAGTTGCGCTTCTTGATTTTGTACTTGGGGTTCATGCAGTCCCACTGCACCTGCGGTACGCAGCACCCACGCGGCCTGCGACCCCCACCCTGGGGACACGGCCCCATGCACCCACACCCCCCACCATCACCTCACAGACCCCTGACCCTGCAGCTTTGCAGCACTGTGACCCAACAGCCCCATAACCCTGCAGGCCCCCCAGCCATTAACCCCACAGCCCCATAACCCCGCAGCCCCATAACCCCGCAGCCCCATAACCTCACAGCCCCATAACCCCACAGCCCCATAACCCCGCAGCCCCATAACCCCGCAGCCCCATAACCCCACAACCCCATAACCCCGCAGCCCCATAACCCCGCAGCCCCATAACCCCACAACCCCATAACCCCGCAGCCCCATAACCCCACAGCCCCATAACCCCGCAACCCCATAACCCCGCAGCCCCATAACCCCACAACCCCATAACCCCGCAGCCCCATAACCCCGCAGCCCCATAACCCCACAACCCCATAACCCCGCAGCCCCATAACCCCGCAGCCCCATAACCCCACAACCCCATAACCCCACAGCCCCATAACCCCGCAGCCCCATAACCCCGCAGCCCCATAACCCCGCAGCCCCATAACCCCACCTCTGCAGCCTCACGGCCCCACGACCCTGCAGCCCGCCAGCCCCAGGGCTGACGTCCCCAGAGGAGCACAGACCCACCATCCCTTCGCCAAAGAGGGGCGCAGCGAGGGGACAATGGTCCCAGAACCAGAGAAGGAGCTGGGAGGTGCCTCTGGGAATGGGATCTGCTGGCAGCATGGAGGGGTGACCCCACGGGCTGTCCCCGTGTCCCCACACCCACCTTGTTCTCCCCCATCGCCTTCTGCATCTCCTCAAAGGTGGTGAAGAACTCGCCGATGAAGTCGTGCTTGCCCCGCGAGTCGTAGTCCCACACCACGCACTGCAGCGGGGGACGGCTCAGCCCTGCCCGCTGCGGGGGGCCACGCACCCACACCCCCAGACCGCACCCGGCCCCGGGGGTCCCCAGCACGCTGCCCATGCGGGGCCGTGGGGAAGCTGGGATCCGCGTGCCACCGTGGCAGGGATGCGGGCCCCCTTCACCCTTCCTCACCCTCAGCTTCCTCTTCTCCTCGCAGCTGCACAGCGAGTTGAGGGAGACCTTGAAGGGCTCCCAGATGGGGCTCAGGTTGTTCTTCACCACCTGCGGGGCAAGGGGCTCAGCGGGGCCGGGCAGCCCCCAGGGCAGCCGAGGAGCGAATCCTGCCCGGGACCTCACCTCGGTGCGGTACACCAGCTGCTCGCTGCGGTCGTCATCGATGCGGTAGATCTCCAGGAAGGGATCCGACTTGCTGAAGAGATCCTGGAGGAGGGAGGATGGGGCAGAGCACTGCCTGCCCTGCCTGCCCCACCTGCCCTGCCTGCACGGCCCCCCAGCTCCTGCGGGACCTGGCTCACCTTGTCATCCAGCTTCTTGGCCCGGAAGGCGAGCTCCACGTAGCCGTTGTTCCCCGAGATCTCCTCCGAGATGACCTGCAAGGTGAGGCGGCCGCAGGGTGCTCAGCGCCTGGCAAGGCTTCGTCCCCCTGTCCTCCCTGCCTGCGTGGGCAGGGTGGTGGCCTGGGAGGGGACAGGGTGCCACGTGCCTCCCCCAGCATGGCGGGGACCCCCAGGGTGGCTGGCAGACAGCAGTGGGGACCCTGAGCGCTGCCTGCCCCCGAGAGCCCGTGGGGCTGGGCAACAGGACAGGAGGAATGTCATTGGGGACGCCCCACATGCTCCAGCTCAGTGCCACTTCTGTGTCCCAGCCCGATGACATCCCAGCACACCAGTCCAGTGCCACCTATGTGCCCCAGTCTGGTGCCACCCACATGCCCTAGCTCGGTGCCACCGCAGGGTCCCAGCCCGGTGTCACTCCTGGCATGTGTTGGGCCACTCACGGTGATGGTGGACTTGCCGGCGAACTTCCCATATTTGAGGAACAGCGGCTTCGTCACCCGCTTCTGCGCCACAATCTGCAAAAGCGTAGGGGTCAGGGAGAGGACACCACTGGTGGGTGTCCCCGGTGGAGGGTGGGGGCTCACCTGCCCCACGGTGCACTCCATGCCCCCCAGGAAGTCATCGTCATGTGTGCCCACACCGGCATGCCCGTGGCTGTCATACACCTCGAACCGCAGCTTCTGCACCTCCTCAAAGTAGTAGTCCACCATGAAGATCTTGGCGAAGACGGGGTTGAGGTTGCTCTTGATGACCTCACTGCGGTCCACCTGCACAGCGGGAGCTCAGCTGGGGGCAGCGGGGCCAGAGCCCAGCCTGGGGCCCCATCTAGACCTGACCAGGACCTTGGGATGCCAGAGCTCGCCCAGGGCCGGGCACGGGGATGTGGGGTGCAGGGATGAGGGACGTTGGGCAGCTGCAGGAAGGACCGGCCCTGCACAAGCATTTCCCTGCCCGTGCTGGTTCTCAGGCAAAGGGCACTGGGAGGCAGCCCCATCGCCAGCCACGTGTGGCACGAGGACTCCAGCCCTGCCAACCCCCAGGTGCTGGGAGCGCTGCTCCCTCCAGGGTTTGGGGCAAGCCCCGTGGCCAGTTCGAGGGGATGCTCTGGCTCTGGGCCACTGTTTGCCAGGGCTCTGCTCAAGCAGGAGCAATGAGCCAGTGCCAGGACGAGCCCCTGTGCTCCCACCTGGGCTGGCCAAGGGCAAGGGCCACCACCCACTGACCAAGGGCAAGGGCCACCACCCACTGGCCACCGTGGCCCTGGCAGGTGGGTGGGTGCTCAGCATCTCCCAGCCGCGCTGGCAGTGGGTGCTGAGCAGCTTCCAGGAGCCTCCTCCGCACCCTGTCCCTGCCAGCGTTGACTCAGCAGGACACATCCTGGCCAGGGCACCCCGCCAGCCCGCCGGCCCCTGCCCACCGCCTGCCTGGCCCGGCAGCAGCTGCTGAGCCTGCACTGCCGCGCTGCTGGCAGGGCCACCCCGTGTGGCACCGGGTCTCCTGCACGGGCACTGACAGCCCCACAGCTCCATCACGGTGCTCCGGGTCTCGGTCACCTCAGCCCCTCCAGTGCCAGCCCCTGCTGGTGTGGCTGGGGCCATTTCGGCTCTCAGACCTGGTGGGCAGTGGTTGAACTGGCTTCAGCTGTTGTCTGGGCTGGGGGACACGGGCTGGCAGGGACAGGGAGGGGGCAGCTCAGAGTCCCTCGGAAACATGGCGCAGGGGGGCCTTGTTGCCCCTGCATGGCATGGCACAGCATGGCGTGGCACAGCATGGCGTGGCACAGCACACGGAGTGTGGCACGGCATGGCATGGCAGGGCACAGCATGGCACACAGAGCGTGGCACGACACACTGGCACAGCTGGGTACAACTGGCTCGGCACGGCACAGCCCGGGAGCCGCAGCTGGCACGGGGCCCCTCGCCGCCCTGGCTCCAGCTCTGGCTCGGGCGAGCAGTCGATCACACGCAGCGGGATGTAGCGCTGAATGTGCCGGCTGAGCAGCGGCGATCAGCCAGCGCGGAGCTGCTGGCGCCAGCCCAGAGCCGAGCCGTGGGGAAACGATAGCAGGGTGCCACGCCAGCACCAGCGCCGGGCCCAGCCGCGGCTCTGGCGGGCGCCAGGGCCCCTGGCACAGCACCATGCGGGGCACACGGCTGCAGTGCCAGCCCTGCTCCCCCCTGAGCCGCTGCCCCGGGCAGGGTGAGGCCAGCCCACAAGGCCTGAGCTGCCCCAGTGGTGGCTGAGGTGTCCCTTGGCCATGGCGGGCGGCCCTGGAGCTGTGCTGGAGCCACGTGCCATGGGCACCCCAGGGACTCGCTCCGGCCAAGGTGCCTGCACCGAGTGTGCCACAGCACCCTGCCCTGCCCTCGTGCTCTGTGCCCTACGCCCTGCACCCTGCTCTGCACCCAGCTCTGCACCTCACACCCTGCTTCCCATCCTGCACCCTGCTCTGCACCTTGCCTCCCACCCTGCACACTGCTATGCTCCCTGCTCCGCACTCTGCACCCTGTTCCCCACCCTGCACCCTGCTCCCGACCCTGCACGCTGCTCCCCATCCTGCACCCTGCTCTGCACCTTACACTCTGCTCCGCACCCTGCACCCTGCTCTGCACCTTACACTCTGCTCCGCACCCTGCACCCTGCACCCTGTACCTGGCACGCACCCTGCACTGCGAGCTCTGCACTTTGCATCCAGCACCCTTTGTGTGCACTCTGCTCTGCACCATCTCCTGCAGCCTGCACCCTGCTCTGCGCCCCACTCTGCACCCACACCCTGCTCTGTACCCTCCACCCCACTCTCCCGCTTCTCCTGCGCCCTGCTCTGCATCCCGCACCCAGCTCCGCACCATCTCCTGCCCTCCGCGTAGTCACTCCTGCCCTGTCTCCGTCCCCATGGGCACTGCAGCCACCCTGGGGCCGTCTCTGCTACTCTCCCCATCACAGAGACACAAACCTTGCACCCAGCACCCTGCCCTCAGCCCCGCCACGACCGCAGTGACAGCCAGCCCCTGCCCTGTGGTGGGTGTCCCCCACCTGCTTACCTCCATCCACTGGCCCTGGGACTGCATCAGCAGCAGGACGCAGGGGTCTGACTTGTTGAGTGTGTCGCGGTCCAGGAGGTGCTTACAGCTCACCCGCAGCTCCACCTTGGAGAGCACGGCCAGCGGGGCCTGGGGGGACGGCTCGGGCGCTTCGCCCATGGTGGCCATGGCGCGGTGGGTGGCCGGGCGCGATGGGGGGCAAGCGGCCCCGTGGGCGAAGGGCATGTGGGGGGAGCGGGGCGGCACAGGTGGCCGCTGCCTTCGTTGCTGTCAAGGAGCGGGGCAGGTGCCCGTCATGCCTGGGGCACGGTGCCCCACGGTGCCGGGCGTGGGGCCAGAGCCCAGCTGCGTCGGGTCGGGTAGGTCCCTGGTGGCAGCGGGCACTGGTGGGGGCTGGGGTGGGATGCGCTGGTGTGTGGAGGGGGCTCCGGGGACCCTCTCCAAGGTGGGGTGGCCAGTTCCAGTCCCGATCGCTCCACAGGGCCCTGCGAGGTGTCAAAGCACAGTGGGGTGAGCCGGAGCTGGGGCACCCCTTGTGATGCTGCCCACGCACCCCCCAAGCACCAGATGGGTGCTGCTGTGTCCCCCGTCACCCACCAGCCCCCTGGGCTGGCCAGGGGTCCCACAGGGTCGTGCTTGGCTCTGCCCCAGCCCCACTGCAGGGGCAGGATGCATCCCGCTAGGAAGGGGCACCGGAGTGGGGCTGGGGGGCTGTGCAGGAGTGGGGGCTGTGCAGGCAGCCCGGGGCCCCCACCCCAGAGTACTGGGGAGCAGAAACTCCCCCCCTTTACCCCTGCGGGCAGCGCAGCCGCCCTGGGCAGGGCTGGCCGGAGAGGGCAGTGGGGACACCGGGCCCTTGTCTGCGCCACCGGGTGATGCTGGCAGCACCAGCCATGTCCCGCTGCCCAGGCGGGGCTGGTGGCACCCCAGGGTGACGGTGGGATTTCCCCCATGCTGGGGACGGGGGCCACCTGCTACCCGGAGGCTGGTGACACCCAGCCAGGCAATGTTGCGCTGGTGGGTCATCAAGGGGCTCTACCAGCCCCGGGCTGGGGCTTGTCCCCCCCAGGCTGCAGCGCCTGCGCCCACCCCTCTGCCCATGCCCCCGCACACCCAAAGTTTCCTGGCAAAGTGATGCAGGCCCCCCCAGCACATGGCTCCGGTGCCCCAGCTCCGGCGGGCATCTCCCCCCTCCCTGGGAGCGCGGGCACCCCTGGCATCCCCCAGCGGAGGGGGCGCGGGCTCCCCCCCACCCCACCGTGCCCCTCACCTGGCTGCCGGTGGGCTGGGCTCCGCAGGCGGCCGGGCCGAGGGCTGGGTCGGTGTGCCAGCCGGAGCCAGCGTGCCAGCCGGAGCCGGTGTGCCAGCCGGAGCTGCCGCCGCTGCCACCTCCACACAACTGACTCAAGCTGCAGCTCGGGAGCGGAGCCCTAAGAGGGAGATGACAAGCTCCGTTAACTGCCTCGCTGCCGGCACCGGAGCAGAGCCCACCCGCGGGCACCGGGGCTGAGCGGGGTCCCTGGCACTGCTGCCTCTGCCAGGGCTGGTGCTCCCGCTCCGGGCGAGCCCCCCGTGGCACAGCCCTCGCTCCCAGCACCCCACAGCCCATCGCCCTCCCCTGCTGCTCCCCGTGGGGTGCCCGAGGCCCATCCTGGTCCCAGCCCCCTATGCTCTCAGCCCACACCCCAGCACAAGGATGGGGTGCCCCAAGACCACCGGCTGCCCTCCCCGCTTGCTGGAGCAGCTGGACCCACTGAGCCCCAGGCACCCCGTCCCTCAGCTGGGGGCTGCCCCAGCACCCCCCACCCACACACATCACCCCAGTGCTGTGGTGCTTTCAGCTTGGCTTTATGGAAGATGATGTAATTAGCCTGTATTTGGAGGGATTAAAATGCAGATAGGGCTAATGAGCACCAGGGCACTGCAGAGTCCCGGGTTTGGGAGCTAATCCCCAGCCCGTGTGACAGAAAGAGGCCACCTGCCTTCCCTGCTCCTCCTGCAGCCCCACAGCACGGCCCGGGGGGAGCCCACCCGTGGGGGGACACAGGATCCCACCGCAGGCTTGGGCCGGGGGGCTGGGACAGGCCAGCAGTCAACCGTGACACTGGCAGCCCCATGCTGGGCAGCCCTTGCCCCCCATTTTTGAGCAATCTCGGGTCATCCAGCTGTGCTGGGACTCGGGGTGGGGGTGGGCTGGTGCCCCTCTGCCACGGCGCTTCGTGGCAGCGGATCCCCAAGTTTGTCACCGAACTGCTAATGAATACAAATGGCTCAATTATCCCGACACAGGCGCTGGGCAGCCAGAACAGCCCCGGAACCGATTAGCCAGCAAAGGGGCCGGGTCAGCGCTCCGCTCCCCGCAGAGCTCAGCTGCCGCCTGCCCTGCCGTGCCAGAGCCCCGAGCCCCCAGACCCTCCTCCAGGCAGGGGCCGGGCTCCTCTTCAATGCCACCAAGGTAGTTTCCTAACAAAACAGTTTTAAAGAACACATGGAGCAGCAGCAGGGGTTGAACTGCAGGCGGGGGAAGCCCAGGGCAGGCGCCCCAGCAGCGGGCGCAGGGCTGTGCAGTCCCACAGGCCAGTGCCGGCATCACACACTGCTCCCCTCCAAAACCAGGGTGCAGGACCCCACACGAGCACTGTGCTGCCACAAAGCTTCGTTAAATCTGGTTTCAGATTTCATTAAGTCTGAAATATCGGCACAGAGACAGGTTAAGTGGGAAGCAAAGCTTGCCAGGGAGGGGGCACCTCAAAAAGAACCCTCAACTGGCAGCCAAAGCAGCCCCCTTAGTCAGGCGGGGTCCAGCCTACGAAGCTGCTGCCCTGGAGACAAAAGCCGAGGGGCCTCCCTGAGGGGCTGGCACAAGGCAGGGCCTGTTTCCCTTGCTTTCAGGGCAGTTCGAAGTCTCTCTCAACACAGCAGCTGAGGTTTCCCACGTCTGAACAGCACAGCACCCCTCCACGCACAGCGGCCCACGATCTGCAGCAGCACACACGCTGTAGCAGAGCCGGCAGGCGCAGGGCAGCTTGCTTCTGTACGTTTGCCCTAAAAAGACAGCACACTCTTATTTCTACATTTTTTTTTATTGACAGTTCTAGGGAGAACAGTTCATTTCTTCTTCTCCACATCCTGCTCTGCCGCTTCTTTGGCTCGTTTCGCACGAATCCCAAAGAGACGGGCGTTGGCCCGGGCCATGCGCAGACTGGCAAAGGCCTTGAAGTTCTTCTCGTCTTCCGAGATAACACGGGCCTTCTCCCGTTTGAAAACCTAGTGGGAGAGAGCGCCAGACAGTCAGACTGCACATCAGAAGAGACTGTATTTAAGGCTTAACACAATTAATCTCGCTAGGCTTTTACCACTAGCCCCGTGATGCTGTGAAGAAAAGAGCACTTATGCCATCTACAGGCCCTGCCCTTATTGTCGCCCCACCAGGCACCTCATTTCAACCGTTTCCTAATTTGCCAGCGCACGTCAGCACAAGACCAGAACATACCACGGGGAAAAAAAACCCCAAAACAACAACAAACCAACCAGCACATGAAGTCTTGAGTCAGGTTTGTCAGCGCCTTTCAGAACCGGCAAGGGTTTTGAGACAAATGGTGACTACGCAACCTGCCGGGGCTGTCGAGCCACCAGCGTGCACCCCTCACCCCAAGCGGCAACACCACGCGCCCCAGATTTCACAGGTACCAGCTCCTTCAAGGGACGAGTGGACTAACAACCCCCTGAGCCCACCCGGAGGACGCAGGGCTGAGCACAAACACAACCATGCTTCATGTGTGCCTTAACCTGTGCCCTCACAGGAATCGTGTGATTTGGGGGGCTCCCCCGCAGCTCTGTCGGGAGAACGTACGCAGCTGTGCTTCACACGTCATTAGGGCAGCAGTGGGATACATACAGGACTGTTCCCAACCAACGTGTCTTGACCTCAACCCCTGACATTCTGGGTGCAGAAGAGAGCTCCAGGCACTAAACACAGCTTGTGATTTAAGGACTTCCACAGTTAACAAAAATTTAGTGGAGCTCTGTGTAATGAATTGTTTGCAATCTGCTTTGCAACACTGAGGAACCAAACAGATCAAGGTACTCTTGGCAAAAGACAGAGACAAGCTCATCCCTTTCCTGGCTTTCTTTTATCCAGGATGGGAAGCGTCTGGAGACAGCAACCCTGAGCCCTGGAACAGCGAGAAGAGAATCCTCTCCGTGAAGTTTAAGTCTCAGTTATGTCACGCAGAGAATGTGATTTAGTGACACTTACATTCTTGATCGGCATAACTGGTCCGGTCAGCTGAGTCGCCATCTTGAGTTCCTCAGCCTGCATAACAAAATGTCAAAAAAAAATATTTAGAAAAAAAATATAACTTCTCAGGCTAGTTCCTCAGGAGCGTGCTCTGTCTGCAGGTACCCTGCTACAACATGCTGTTAAAACAGTTCTGACTGGAGATTTAACACCGCCTGGTAACAAACTCAGCATTTTAGCCGCGCAGCTACAGGAATATCTGGCACAGATGTGCCGCATCAACAACCTGCATTTTGCCTGGCTATTGATTAGCCCGGATCTGGCCAGAGGAGCAGCGACCTGTCAGGAGTTCTGCCAGCTCTAAAAACACTGACATCTACTGTGCCATTTTTAGTTTGATACCCAGCATATTCCTCACTGATTCCTTCTAAGGCTAATTCCAGCTTCTTTTAAGAGAATGGCATTAGACAAAAATTATTTAAGTTTTAAACTGTTGATTTCAAATGAACAAATTTGAAATGGCATTTCAGACACCCGTATCTGTTACCTACTGGTACAGAAGCTCCAGACGCTTCTTCCCCTGCTCTGAGCAGCAGCGCAAGGACAGCGGGCTGCTGCACTACGGTGAAGCGGCTTGGAGCTGACAGACTCCCCGGAAGATTGAGGATAGCTTTAGCGCACCACCTAATTTCAGCACTTGCACTGCCCCGTGGGAAGCGTGTACTCACCACAGGCAGAGCCAACCAAAGCCAACCATACTCCGGATCTCGGTGAGATTTTAATGAAAAGCGTATTTTCATGTCAACAGCAACAACCTTCTCGAGACTGCCTTACACACGGCTTTCACTGAAGAGTCTCTCTTCGCCTCCCTCACCCTTTCCATGCAGCAGAACACAACTGCAGATGGACTTCTCAGCTATTCTGACAATTTAGCTTCATAAACTAAAATTCAACTGGCTGGGTAACAATCAGAGCTTCAGTAGACAGACCACCCAGCCCCAAATCTGAGCTGCACTCCTTCAGCAGCACAGCAGTCCCTAGGCTAAAACTCTGCCCCAAAGCACTGCTGTAACCCAGGAGATCCCCGTCAGTCTGCTCTACCAGGCCTGGCCTTGTGCTGGGCTCAGCCCTACGTACGTGCACGGGAACCATGCTGCCTCCGAGAAGGGCTGCTCCCCCAGGGAGGTTACATGATAACAAGCGTTGAAGAGCACCGCCTGACCACGCAGCACAGCACTAGGATGGATGGGCTGAGGCCCGCACCTCTGAACACATCACCAGAAACAGACCTCGTGAAACGCTGCTAACTGAGAAGTACTTACAGAGCTGTCTCCCTTCTTGGGCATAGCCGGCTTCCTTGGGAAGAGGATAAGCTTGGAGTGGTACTCCTTCAGCCTCTGCACGTTGGCTTGCAGGGACTCGGTAGACTTGTTACGTCGCCGGGGATCCACAGAGATTCCAATAGTTCGGGCAAACTTTTTGTTAATGCCAGCGAGCTGAAGAGAAGAGTGTGTGGTGTCAGCATCCAACAGCTCTCAATGCCAGCGTGCTGCTGCCGGGAGCTGCTCCAGGCGTCAGCCAGACCAGGGATCAAGCACAGCCATCACAGGCTGAGCAAGGCCCAGCATCCAACCGAATGGCCCAGTGGCAGCACGAGGGCCTGGCAAGCGGGACCGACTGCGCCACTGACAAAGGGAACTGTGGTGCCTGCATTTTAATGCTTGAAAACGTTCCACAGGCTTTGCAGTAATTTTTGCAGATGTTCTCAGGAGAGCAAAGTGCAACCCCCTGAGCAATTATGAGGGGGATGTTTAACCTCTGATACAAACATCACAAATTTATGAAGTCAACATCCAGATAACTGGCTCACCGAATACTGGAAGCTCCATTAAAGAATTATTTTTTGTAACCATCTTGCACAAGAAATAACCTCATTTTTTGTTTCAAGACAAACATCTGCGCACCATTTTGTATTCCACCATTAACCAAAAATTAAAGAAAAATAAAGTAACACAGCATTTGGCACCCAGAAGAACAATTTTACTGCCTCAATACACTAATTCCACTGTTATAAATGTTTTAATTAGATACTAAACAACTCGCAAGAGACGGCTGTGGATGCTGGCTGCCAGCAAGCACCGATGTTTCTTCCTGCCCACTGTATGGAGATACGTGGGTGAGGGTTCCTGCAGACCACCACGATCCAACTTTTAACAGCTCATCAGCTCAGCACAGCCAGGAAGGTCACAGAGAACAGCTTCCTGAAGCAATGGAGGGCACCAAACACTTCCCACGGACTTTCAGTGTTCCTAAACCACCTCGTAGCTATTGCATGAGAAACAGCTACTCTACCAGGCTACGCTGAACAGTTCCCCTTCCTGACACAACACCCCCTACTTCTCTTAGGAGTAAGTTGAGCATGGTTTACCTCGTACACAACACAAACAGGCTAGCTAAAATTTTTAGGATTAGCAGAAACAATTGACTAAAATTTTTAGGATTAATAGAAACATGTTTCACAGAGAACCAAATTGATTAAGAAGCTGTTAGTCCTTCCCGGCCCCCAGGAGACTGAATTATGGCTCTTCCAGAATCCACTTTTAATGGAATTCTGTATAAGTGGCAGTCTGACCTGACAAATGGACATATACTTTTCAGAGCAACCTTTTGCTCTGGCGTACGCTGCACCACCACTCCACAGGCAAAGGAAACGCCAGAGCAGCGCTTTCCATGCTCCCACAGAGCCAGCAACACCAGATGCCTGCCCTGGCTGCCCAGCATCAGCAGATACCGACACCTAAGGCAAGACACTTGCCCAGTGTCTATGTGCAGAAGAACAGAACAAGCCAACCGAGCTCAAGCTCAGAGTTAACTTGGTTGGGATCCGTGCTCTGTACTTACTTTAAGCTCTTCTAGGCTGAAGCCTCTGCCAGCACGAACTTTTTTGTGGTATCTGATAGTAGGGCACCTCACTATAGGCCGGATGGGCCCAGCCACGGGACGGGGCGCAATGCGTCGAGCCTTCGCCTGGCGGGCTTTCCTCCTGGAATGTTGACAGGGACAGCGATCAGGAAGAGAGCATTCCTGCCAGGTGTGCCACTCCTAGGCTGCCAGCTGACCTCCCTTGAGGGGAGGCATCTGCCACATGGGCATCTCTCGGAAACAAACACAGCCCTGGCCTGACAGCTCAGACAGGCTGACACCTGCTTCTACAGAACAGCTACAGTCATCAGGTATACAAGGGTTCAAGGGAATCATCAATGTGGTACAGCGATTCCGGAGATTTCTCATCATTTGACTGCAGTTACAACGGCCAAACCCCGACCAGGGACCCCACACCAACCGCGCGCCTTGCTGCAATCCCAGAGCCTTTAACGAGAAAGTTCAGGGGAACGGCTTCAAATAAAGCTGCAGCACTTCAGCTTCCCGAGCAGCCCGATACAAGCGGCGAGCCAAGCTCCCCCAGCTCCCCGAGACAACGCAGGCAGCAGCCGGCCCGGCAGGAGCGCCCCGGGAACTCACCTGCGGATTTTGCGGGCGGGCTGGTTGAACCAAGTGGCCACTCGCCGCTGCCAGTCCTTGTGGAAGTGGGGCTTCAGGATCATGCCATTGCGGCTGGGCGCCATGGCTGCTGGGGCCTGCGGACACGAGCAGAGCTAAAGGCGGCCGCCGGCTCCGCCGGGGTATCAGGGCTGCGGGGCCCCCCCAGCGACCTGGCGAAGGGCCGCCCCCGCCCGCCGCGCCACCCAGGGAGGCCCAGAACGCCCCCGAGGCCGCTGCCCCCGGCCCAGGCCGGGATCCTGTCAGCGGCACCTCCGGGCGCGGGCCCAGCCCGCGGCCCCCGCGCAGGACTCCGAGCGGCCGCGGCGCACAGCCCGGGCCCAGGCACAGCCCACGGCGGGCGGATGGCGGCGGATGGGTTCCCCGGCCGCGGCAGCGCCCCGACTCACCTCCCGCCACCGCAAATGGCCGACCGGAAAAGGAAGCGGAGGTGCGGCGCGCGCCGGAAGTGCCGCAGCGACAGCCAATGGGCAGCGCCGCAGCAGCGGCCCAATGAGGACGGGGCCGGAAGTGCCCAGCAGCGGCTCCACCGCGCCCGTAGTAAAGATGGCGCCAGCTTAAAGGGCCCGCGACGCACCGACGGGGAAGCGAGGGGCGAACGGAGCCCCGG
Source organism: Falco cherrug (assembly GCF_023634085.1). Taxonomy (NCBI): domain Eukaryota; kingdom Metazoa; phylum Chordata; class Aves; order Falconiformes; family Falconidae; genus Falco; species Falco cherrug. The sequence goes on along the minus strand of NC_073710.1, from coordinate 21,796,124 downwards.
GCCCGCACCCAGGCTGGGTCCGCTGCCGGGCTCCCGCGTCGAGCCGGCCCCCTCGCAAGGCTGGCCCGTGCAGCTCTGCCCAGCACCTCCAGCATGGGCCGGGCACACGGCCGGTGGGATGGGATGGACACGGGGCAGGGGTTACACCATCCCCAAGGTGCCTGCAGGACTGCGGTGGACTCTGGTCCCCTCCACAACGATGTCCCACAGCAGCACAGCCCCTGCTCTGCCATCCACCCCAGCAGCACTCTGCCACCTTCCCCACTTTGCGGGGAGCAGCACAATTGCCCATGGGGCAGGAGACGGGTCAGGGACCACCACGCACCTTGGCAGAGCCCAGACCCCCCAGCAGCGCAGCCACGGCCTCTCAGCCTCGGAGCGACAGCATGCCACTGCTGCCACAGCCACAGCAGCTGCACCTTGGAAGCCACCAGGACCCTGCACTGTCCTGCAAGTGTTCCAGCAATCACCTCATCACCCTTGTGGCCAAGGGTTTCTTCAGGCACCTCAGAACATGGCCACAACTTAAAAAAAACCAAACAAACAAAAAAATCAAAGAACATTTGAAATTTCATCTGCTGCTGGAGAAGTGAATTCACAGAATGAGCTTGTGAAGAAATGCACAAGTTCAGAAGGGAAAAAAAAAAAAAAAATACAGGCAGTAGCATCCCAGATGTAGAAAACCACTTCTGCTCCAAAGGAGAGGGAAATCACCCCCACCAGCAGCAAAAAGCCCCAGGGAGGGCTCAAGGCTCTGTGGATGCAGGTGGCTGTATGCAGGGACAGGGGAGAGGATGCCTGGCAGAACAGAACATCCTCCCCACCATCACCAGGAGAGGAAGAGCCTCCCTGCTCCCAGCCTGAGGACAACGATTACATACGGCCTGAAGGGTGGGAGCTGAAAGCTGTCAGCGGCTGGGCTTGGGTCTTTTCAGGTCACAGACAATCCTCATGGAATAACTTGAGACAATAATCCTTCCTAAAAGATTAACCCAGTCACAGCACACCAGGCACCAACAATCATTTTAATGCCTTCCCTGATGAATGGCAGACGACCATGTCATCACAGCTTGTTTTGCAAGAGCCATGGGGATGGAGCCAGAGGGACTGGCAGCTTTTTACCGAGGCTTCCCAAGGAACACACCTGCTTTTGCTCAAGCTCCCGAGAGCATCCCTGGAGCTCTGAGCCAGCGGGGCCACCATGTCTTCCAACATGGAACTCTGAGCTGCTCTCTGCAACACTAGTTTCTAACATCACACTGCGGGGTTATGCTGGGTTCTGCACACAGGTTTTCCTCAATTTCTGCTTGTGGGACACTTGCTATAAAAACTGCATATAAAGTTACTGGCCAGAGTTCTTCTCCTTGTCCTGTATAACTGTAGCTATAAGCTTCTTCCTATGTGCCGAAACACATTAACTGCGTCTTGACACATTCTGCAAACACAGCAGCATGTTATGCACAGTTTATTCTAGTGAAGTCTTTTTTTCTGTTTCTATTTTATGTTCAGCAGCAGAGATGACCAAAGGTTACAGTGGAGTCGCACAAGAACTACAGCACCTCAGCCAGCTCAGCCTCACAGGGGTTTCACTACACTGACCATTCTGGCACTGACAGGGACAGCCCTGCACTCTGGCTGTGCCACACAGCGCAGGCAGAGGCTTACAGGGACTCCTCAGGATCCTTCACCCTTAAGAACATGTACACTGCTCCCATGTACAAGAAAACTTGCCAGTGGATTAGACTTGCCCAACTCCTAATCACTACTACCCTGCTGAGAATTGATTTCAAAATCCTAAGGAGTTCTCCTTCCTGCAGGAAAAAGCTCATTAGAAGAGCTAACGTAGCCATCCCTTAATTTTTGGGTAACAGCAGCACAGAGATTCCCTGCTCAGTATCTTTGATTCTGGAGCTGAAAAGAGAGTCTGTGTCCAAAAGAAGCCTTCAGAGTCCTCCCATTCCACATCAGGAGCGGGCTTCATACTGGTCTCAGGCGTGGTTCTTCCTCCTCCTCATGGTTTGGTGGCTGCTGGGGCATTTCTTCATCTCTTGTGTCCTGCTTGTCTCGCTCTGCTTGAAGCCAGCTCTGAGGAGCTATCATTTTCTTCGGCCCGTAGGGTGGAGGCCCAATCAAAGCTTCAATGTCATCGTAATTTATCACTTCTTTCTCCAGGAGGGCATTAGACAGCTAGAAAAAGTAAATAAGACATAATGAGGCACAGGCGTTCAAAAACAGAATCTCTGAACTGATGTGAACTTCTCCCTGCCAGCTCAAGTGGGATCTCAACATCTGGACGCAGCACGTGCTGCAGCCCGGGAGGAGCAGACCCCTGGCTACCACACCACAGGCAGGGCGACCCAAAAGCCTGCTGGAGCCAGTACAAAGTTCTCCAGGCTGTCGGCACCTTTCACAAGAGCGTGTTTGGCCAAGAACACACAGTATGACTGGAGGCAACAAAACAAGATCTAGAGAATGATTTGGCGAGGCACAAGCCCAGGAACAGTTAGAGAAGTGCCCTTCCTGCCACTGTCACTGCACCTGTGGCCCTGCCTGAGATGCCAAAGCAGCAGCAAATGAGACACAGTCAGATCAGCACCCCTCCCCTGTATGCACAGTGCTAACAAAGAGCTGTCTGCTCCTGCAGGCACAGGCTGAAGGTCATCAGAAGTTCCTCTCCAGAAAAGTTGAATTCTCTGGCCCCTCTGCCAGCAGAAGGGCCACACCGGAGCAGCAGGTGACTGTCAAACATGGAACTGCTCAATTCTGCTGACAAGATGCGACACACTGGCCTGGCAGCCAAAACATTTACTCTGTAGATACTTTGGCTTAACTTAAAAGTTTTTCTGTGATGAGCCTCTAGCAAACATCTGACTCCTGTTAAATGAAAGAATCAGAACAGAGGAGGCCTGCAGAGAGGAGACCCCCTAACGATGCCTGCCTTCAGAGCACTCCCAGGGCACTGTTCCGGGGACAGGGCTGCGATATGGCCAGCAGCAGGGTGTCTGAGCCAGCAAGCTCTGGCTACCTTACTACGCACAGCAGGCCTGCAGTTGTGTAGTTGAAGGGGATTTTGTTGTTGTTGTTGTTATTTGTTTAAAAAGATTTAAGGAAAAGGACTGTTTTATTTCCAAAATATGCAACACTTGAGTTGACTCCTGGTCAACTGACTTTTGAATGTTATTTGACTCCTGACTTTTGGATGTTATGGACCAGACTTCTGAAGGAAAGATCAAGTAGATACACAGGGTGCTGCAACCCAAGAGTGGCTCAGCCCAGAGCGATGGGTACAGAGCTCCTGGCAGAGAGATGGGGACATGCCACAGTGACTGGTGTGGGGACTGTCAGGACACAAAGCGGAGGAGGTAAAGCTCTACTTCTGCAACAAGGATGCCTTGGTATATCAGGTATCAAGGAGCTGGCAGATGAAAACTGCCTGGAGTCACCAGAAAGCACGGACCAGCACCAATCAGCCAAGGTGACAGGTTCCATATTCCTTCACCAAATCCAGAAGCTGTCCACTTGATTCCTGTACATCTATAGGACCCAGAAGGATGAGCTGTTCCTGCCTTTGTACACTTCACAAAAAACAGTCACTGCTCTCCAGGAAATGACACTGCCAAGAGGCTAGCAGAGAATTGCAGGTGACGGACACAAATTCTAGCTTTGATCGCTTCCACTCTGACTCCTCTACCCTGCAAATACCAGCTGGTGTCAGGAAGCAGACTACTTGCTGCTGGAAAAGGCACACATCTCTCCCCATGTCTGCTCCTAGTCTGGGGGATATGCAGGAAGCAGTCCCTTGTTCGCAACACAAGCCCCAGCACATCCACTACAAGACTTTCTAGGACCACAGAGACACTGCAGCAGCCGAACTGCAGAGCACAAGAAGTAGCAAGGCAAGAAACACCAGTTAAAGAAAACCCCACAAAACAAAAACAACCAAACAAAACCCCCACACAACTCCAACTTACTGTTTGCAGCTTGTCCCGGTTCTCCAATAAGAGTTTTTCTGTGCGCCTGTAAGCCTGAGCCACTAGGACTTTCGCTTCCTAGAAGACAGTAACAAAATGAGAGATTTGGAGCGTAGGTGGCAAAAAACACAACATGTGAATAAACAAGGAGAGCACTGAGGGATGGATCTGCAAACTGAGCCAGGCAGAAAGCTGTTCCCATCAACAGAAAATACAGACAAACCATCTGAAAAAGCACCAAAGGAGTACTCACAACAAGGAATGGTAAACTCCTGCACTAGTACAACTCTTCAGTAGAGTCCCAGCTGATGGGAAATGCAGTCTACCTCAGGAGGCTGTCCAGCAGCAAAAGATGCAGCTCAGCACAAATCCCAGGGAAGCACAACCATAGCACTTCTGAACCACAGTACTTTTTCATTTCCAACTATTTGACTTTTCAAATAAGGCTATTTTTTTTCATTAATGAAGCCCAATTTCCTGTCAAAACAGGCTAACATTTTTCAGTCTGAGACATTGTTTTGGGTAGATAGTCTCTCTAATCTAGGAAGTGGAGACATTTAAGTTGTGCAACTGAATCTTTAAGACACAGGTTTCTTGTAGTCTAAGCACTGCACAGTCATGCTTAGATATACAAGGGGCTCTCGAGGGCCTGGAGAGACTTCATGCCACAGAATCTTTCCCTAGCTGGGTATTTATCTGCAGTTCCACAACTCCCCAATCTCCCCAGACTATTCTTCTTCCCCTGCAAAGCATTTCTCCTTCTCTCCAAACATCACAATTGCACCTCCTGTCTCCCAGAAGCTCACCAGGGTCTCGTCCACACTGGAACCAGGACTGCAGCTTTCACAGTCAGCTTTATGCAGTGCAGCATATTCCACAGCCCCTCACTGCAGCTGCAGGCAGCACAGTGCTACTGGGCTGAGCTCACAGCTCTATGTGATCTTAGCTGTTCTTAAAGCCTCACTGCATAGTTTCAATACACTGTAACAGAAAAGGCAAGCACTCGCTTGTTGAGATTTAATCTTTACTAACTAAAAGAAAAATGCAAACTGTTTGGGTGCAAGTTACTTGTGTGTTTTCACTGAAGTGAAGACAGTAAAGAACAAATGGGAGTATGTAACCAAGGGTGCCCTTACATGGTCCATCATCTGCTGAAGTCCCTGGCTGAAAGGGCGCCGACCAATTCCAGCTGCACTCTCCAGGTCTGGGAAGGAGAGCTGCCCAATGCTGGGCACCATCCCGTACTGCTTCACCATAGAGTAGGCTATCTGGGTCACCTTCTTCAGGTCATCCTGTGCTCCTGGGAAAGAGAGTGATGCAATGCTTGCCAGCTCTGAGCTGAGCGCAAGAGAAGCACATCCTGCACAAACATGCATTCCACTGGTTGAGAGACCAGAGGACCCACAGCGGTGAACACTCCACCTGCTGATGGACCTTCCCACACATGCTGCAAGACATGCACAACGGTGAGCGGATCTGCTGGCAGAGAGCTCACGTGCAGCGCTTACCTGCCACTGCCTGCTGTTATCCTACTTGGATATAACTAGTTGGAAACACGGCACAGAAAGCTCTAGGCCTACCCATGTGCCAAAAGCCTCACCAGGTAATTCCATCTGTGGCCTTAGGCTTTGGAACAAGTCTAAGACAATACAGTGGCAACCAACAACAAGAGACCTCTGTGCTCACAAACGCAAGCCGAAGATCAAAACATGCAATTTGACATTTCTTCCTCCTAGTGCAGAAAACCTCTTGTCTCTTGCTCAGATCACCCTTGGACAGAGCAAGCACGGAAGTTCAGGCTCTCAGCACAACCTCCACCTGCCTGTGCCTGGGTCTGGCTCCTCACCTGTAGTGACTTTGTTAAAGGTGATGGCCTCAGACACTCTTCCCCCCAGCGCCATACACATCCTCTCCAGCAGCTGTTCTTTGGTGAAGAGGTACTGCTCTCTCGGAAGGATCTGAGCAAATCCAAGAGCTGCGTTTGTTCGAGGGGCTATGGAAACCTGCAACACAGAGCCGATCCCTCAGTTCAGAGCGCAAAAGAGCTCCTAACTACACCAACAGAGGGGAAACAAGGAGGCGCCTGCATTCCCTGTGAAATTTGTCGGAAGCCACGGACGGGCTGATCTACAGAGACATGGCCAAGGACTGCAGTATGTCACCATTCCTCTGCTGAAGGCTCTGCCTTCACAGCTACAGACATACACTTTGTGCTGAAGAAATGAAAAGGAAATTGTCCTTAAGAGCTAGCCAGTGAAATTCTGAGATTTAGGAGTTGCTTTGGAGGCCAGAGTTTGTAAGCCAAACAGTTCACTGTGCTGCAGAATCACTGAGACTACCTGGAGAAAGACAGGATGTCTTCAAAAAAGTAAGAGCCATTTCCCCCACCCATTAAATGAGAGTAATTAACAACAGTTCAGCTTATACAACAGGTCAGTCGAAGTGAATTTGCTGCTGGTGGCCAGCCAAGGAGCTGTTGCCCTTGTCATTTCCAGTCCCCACCTCCCCCCACTGTCAAGGCTTTTCAAGGAGATGTGCACCAGAGAGAGTGCACCCCGGGGTGCCAAAGCAAGGCCTTTCCCTACAGAGAAGGGCTTCAGGCAGGCAAGCTACCAAGAATGTCAATCTGAAAAACACATCTCTTTCCATCAGTATCAGAGCAGTTCCTGCAATGATAACTTCACTGGCTGCAACATGCTGGCAAGCCATGGCAGGGGAAGAGATCATATATGCATGCACGCACACATGGAGCAGTGCTTTGCGCCTGGAGCTAGTGCACGAACTGAGCAGCAGTGTCAGGGGACTCAGTTGCTCCAAAGAGCTTTACAGTTGGCTTTTAACTGCAAGGCTTCTCCTACAGCTCATTAATCAGCTTTGCACCATTGCTATCATCAATAGAGCCTAATAACGGACTTCTCCACAGCCTATCTTAGGGACATGGCTTAGTGGTAGACTCGGCAGTGTTAGGTTAAACAGCTGGACTCGATCTTAAAGACCCTTTCCAACCTAAATGATTCTATGATCCTGTATTTGCCATTTATTTTGCTGCAGTATTCACAGCTCCAAGCTCATGGAGGCCAGGGTAATGCAGCAGGATTCAACACAAGTACTACAAAGCAATCAGTGCATCTTGGACAGGGGAACCCCAAAGTACTGTTTTCCCACCCCGTGACAGGCTTCATTACACAACAGCTGGTAGTGGAGTTACCTTCATCACAGCCTCGGTGTGCTCTAGCAGCCAGCCAACCAACGCATGACCCGATTCATGAAACGCCACGACCTTCCTCTCTTCTGGTGACAAGATCTTACTTCTCTTGGCGGTGCCTACAGGAACGCAGACAAGGATTCAGTAAGAAGCTGGCAAGAGGTGTAATTGGTAGGGCATAACCATGTACACTTAAGTGCACAAGCTAGCGCAGAGTGTGGCTGAACAGCCAGCAAGTTTCATATTGCACTCCATTCTAGGGAGAGGCCGTAAAAAGCCCTTCAATTATGTGCTGTGGAAGAGGTGCTCTCTGCCCCTGCAGCAGAAAGCAATCCACAGCTGGATTGCTTGAAAACACTGGCAGAAACTTTTTCCCCCCTCTCCTCCTTACAACAGACTTAATCATTAGGCAAATAATTTAACATTTGATTAGATCACAGCTCTCGAATGTAAAGCTCTGTTCTGTTCCCAGGTCTGCCAAAGGCATGTTACGCTGTATCTCTGCCCAGGGACAGATCTGCAACAAGTCAGTCTACCATTTGGAGGGGAAAAAAGCCCCAAACCAAACCCCAAAACAACAAAACCCGAAACAGACAAGCTAGATATCACACTGATTTCGCTGTATGTTTTTTTTCAGTCCCTTAGGCAGAACATGAGAGAAGCAAGATGTTGCATTATATATGAGAGGCCCCCGTTGAGATTCTTGTGCATTAGGAGTGTTCAAATCAGCAAAAGACCAAGAGTATATACAAAAATCTTTCTCCAGACCCTGAAAATGTCTCCGATTACACCTGGCATGCTTCATATAAGCTTATTCTCAGGCCCCTGGGAACTAGCAAATTAAACCATAACTCACACTTAATACTTCCTCCAAAAAGGTGATTTTTGAAAGTTTCGGTTTTCCAACCCAGTAGTCCATAACACAGAATCAAGTCCAATTAGGATTAAAAAAACAAATAAATGCTGAACGGAAGTAAAACTTCTAGCACGTAGAAAAGATGTTAACTACAGAATACACTGCATATCGAGCACTCATTATAGCTCTGCATGTGGAAAGCAAAAAGGTACCAGTACTTTAAACCCGATGTCTCCGCACAGTGCCAGGAACAGTAGGGGGTAGAGCAGGCAGAGTCAAGAGCAGCCTACCTGATGTCTTGGAAAACAACATTCTATTAACATTAATTTTTAAACAAAGTCAAGAGCTTTATTAAACAGGGAAACAGCAAAATTAGTGTGGCAGATCTTGCAAAATTACTGCTCAGGAGCCCTGGAAACCACTGTGCCCTGCAAGGCATGATGGTGATGGAACAGCAGATTAATTGCAACAGCCTTGATTTTCATCAGTCAGTCCCTTACCCTGTCTTCAGCAGTGTCTGCGCGTGTGCCTGAATGTCTCTTTCCATAGAAAGATGTATATATACACTATCTATATATATACAAACACACAGTTTAAAAATTCTGGAAGCATTCCTCCATCAGCCCACCAAGGTGGGAGGGACTGTACTCTTCACAACAGCACGCACTGTGCCTACAAAGATTATTTCTTTTCCTACATAATGTAATCTCCAGGCAGGAAAGTTCTCTGAAGGCCTATACTTTCCACACTCATGAGACAAACAACCCAGGAAACAGCTCTGGTGCATCTTTGCTGGCCTTACACAGTGTATACAAACCCTAACAAGAAAAGAGGCTCCATTACATCTTCTAAAGACAACCGCTAAAAGCCCCTGTGCAGTCAGCAGGTTTCCTCCCTCACTCCCAGGAGACCTGACTTACTAACTGCTTTCTGTTCCCAAACTAAAAACACAATGGGAACTACCACAGAGAGAAGTTCTTACTCCTCCCTTACAGCAACACAAAGCTTTAAGGCTGACAGAGCCTCTGGACTTGCAAAGTTCTCTTTTGATTCCACACCACTCTTATTCAAACCAGAAGCTTATAATGGAAAGCACAGTAATATCTTTTTTTCTTTCAAGAAAAGCTTTTATAGCAACTGAAATGCCCTCTGGATTATGAAACCCAGAAGCATTCCTATTACATGGCGAGGGTAAATTTAATATAGGGGCCTGGAGGGTTGTTTGGGGTCTTTTAGACTTGGTCTAGAAAAAATAGCCAGGTCCTGCTAATATGAAAGAATCCGATTAAGCAACAAAAAGACTTTATGGCCTCCTACACACCACAGAGCCTTAGTGAAGTAAGCCAGCTTGTCAGCAGTGAAACTGCTGAAGCTTATGCCCTGCAATGCCCACCACATTAATCCCAGATATCCCTTCTGCTACACATCCCCTGTGGCCTTACTTTGCTTTTTTCCTTATCTTCCAAGTCTGGGGAGCTAAGGCAAGGGTAGAATTCAGCAAGAAAAGCCAAGCAAATCTCTACAATTTTGGTGGTTTTTTGCCTGCAGATGGGAAGTAAAGCACACCTTTGCTCTGGCTGATGGGGACTTCTGCATTACAGGTAAGAGTCATCTCGCTGTCCATTCCTAGGAGCTGCTGAGTACAGTTTCAGCTTTGTGCAAGCATGGCCATGGTTACCCGAGCACTCCAAGGGTTTCATTTTCAAGAGGCAGGTGAAACTGCCTGGAATTTTCTCTAAAATTTTCTCTTACATGAGGAATTGTTAAGGCATTTTCTGATAAAGCAAACTGAGAACTAAATTTCAGGATCAGGAAATGACTGACCTAGTACAAACATCCTGTTCCATACGCTCTACTAAGAAAAGCACAGAATGCCAGCCTGTTTGCTCAGGCTCACCTCCTGGTAATGACACTGCAGCCTGGAAGCAGTTAAGTGTCTGATTATGAAAACCATGGCTTGGCTACAGGGCAGTTCAGATCAAACCCCACCAGACTCAAATCCCTCAGGTGAAGTCAAGAGTTCTGGGAACTCTTTTTCCCCTCCCTATAATATACTGCTACAGGGTAATCTCCAGAGGTTCCTCTGCTGGCAGTCGCACAAGCGACAGCGAAAGGCTGACAGGATGTTCTCAGAGGGAGAACAGTACTCTACTGTCTTTCCGTTTATTCTGCCAATTCATCAAAGCCTGGGCTTTGAGGCCAGAAAGAAAAATCTCTAATTTCTTGCTGTTGAGGATGCGTAGCCTGTTTGCTATTCGTGTTTATGTAGCAGGTGTCCAGAACAGCAAGAAAATCCCAGAGATACTTCCACTCTTTTTCTTCAAAAAAACCCCACACCAAACCCCAAAACCTTTTTAAACTAAAAAAAGCCATACAGATTTGAATTTCTCTCTTTACTGTTTTGCTACTGGCCATCCTCCCTGAGCTACAGGTTCAGGTGGCCTGCAGATTCAGGAAGATCGATCCATCCGGGGTCCTGTTCGGAGAACTTTCTGTGACTATCGCATCTAAAGGCCTTCAGGACGGCTCCACAGGACAGAGCACAGTTCGGACCCATCCGTCTTCCTCAAATGTAACCCACTCAACTTGAGACATCTCTCAAGAAGCGTGGTACAGACTAGCAAGACAGCAACAGAAATGGCTGGATCACTTACCGGCAATGACTCTTTCCACAGCATACTCAAAGTTTGAAGTATCGATGGATTTGTGACCTTCTCTAGCAGCATGAAGAGCAGCCTCGTTACATATATTTGCTATGTCAGCTCCTGTAGACAAGAGTTTACAAGAATTACATCAGATTTGTTATGTGACAGAGATCTGAGAGGACAGAACAGGCAAGAACAAATCTGGAGAAGGACCTAAGGAAGCCAAATAGCCTGCGCTTTTTTGTTCCTTGGGAACAGAGAGTAAACCTAGTCCACGGTGTTTATGTTGGATTTGAACAATACAACAGCCTTGGCAATGAATGCTGCATTGCCACACAGAGGACAGAGTTCAGCAATCAATTAACAGGCTAAAGCCAAGGCTGGCTCTCAGCAACAGGGGAGTGGCGTGGGCAGTCTGGGTTGGCATGGGCTGCTGCACTGTTCATACAGCAACTGCACAACCTCTGTGCGGAAGAGAAAAAACATCTGTTCTGAGTTTGTGTGTGTGGGTGACGGTGGCGGGGGGCTGCTGAAAGAAGTCACGAAGAGGCAGTGTGCTGGGGCCTGTTAGAGGGGAAACCCAGAAAGGATATTCCAGGAACTCCACATAAACAGGAACTCTGGAGCCTCTTGCTCAGCACTGTTCCAAACTCCCAGGGACCTACCCTGGAAACAGGCTCAATACATGAGCCAGGCAGAGCTGTCCAATTTCTACTCTGACCAACAAAATAATTGCTATTCATTCCTCCTATTGCTTTCCCGGTTACATGTATCAGCTTAAGAGTCTTTCCCCAGAAGCACAAAATTTCATCCTCCACAACAGCTTGGGCAGGAGCATAAGCAGTGGTTCCTCCCCTTAGGAATTAGGAACCCAGGCATTATAAAAGCGTATTCTTCCCTACTCCCACACCCTGCTAGTCCCAGAAGCTTCAGAAGATTGAAAATAGCCATGAACAATTGCTCATCAGAGCTCACCAGGGAGCTGGTTAGATTCCCACTATTTCCATAGAGATGGAGAAGACTTGAAGAAAAAAGCCTTTTAGACCAAAATACTGTTAAAACTAAGCAACCAAGAAACTCCAGCTTGAACTGCAGAACCAGCGTAGCAGCAGGCAGAGCAGCCCCGCAAGGGCACAGCACATCATACCACTGAAGCCTGGAGTCAGTTCGGCGAGGCGCTGCGAGTAGAAGCTGGCATCTTGGATCAGTTTAAGACCCTTCAGGTGCTGCTCAAAGATCTCTCTTCTCTCCTGTAAAGAACACAGAACACCTGAGCCCAGCAAGCCCTCACAACGTGGCAGCTTCAATGCAGCCTGTCGCAGGGAGCAGGGGAGGAGCGGACCTCCGGCAGCGGGGACACGGTGACATTGCCACCAGAGGGCAGGGCTGTCCTTACAGCGTTTCAGTGCTACGGGAGCCCTGATAAACACCCAGCTCTCAAATTCAGAACAGATGTGTGAAGGCTTACCGTGAGTCACTGCTTTCTCTCTCAGGGCGACTCTCCCCTCCTAACTTTCACTCTGATCTGTCTTAACTTTTCTCTTACCATAAAAGCACTCGCAGAAAGGAGCTCCAAATACCTCTACCTGCTCCCTCACACACTGCAAACTGAAACCCCCATCTACTAGCTGCTTAGCCTGCAACCATTTCCCAGAGAAGGTGGGGTGAGATGATGGCTGGCAAGTAGCCAAAGAGTGACTCATTCAGCTGGTCCAGGAGATCCAGATTATAACAATGGGCTCAGTTGCCAGGGTTTTTTCCCCCTTCCTCCTCGAGGGCAGCTGCACAGTTCAAGCTTCCGGTGCCAGATTCTATCAGGCATTTAAGGTATTTCAACTGAAAACTCTGAGGATGACAGTAAAGCACAGATGGGAGAAGAGCCTGTGCTGGCAGAGCAGACAGATCTTTACTGCAGCTGAGCCTATTCCCAAAACTCTGCTACAAATGTCAACACAGCGGACAAGGAAGGCTCCTAGTAAATGGATTTAAAAAAGCATTCAGAAAGAGAGTGTCACTTTAACAGGCTGCCTAAAGGAAAATGAGAAGCCTTACAAGGATAGCGAGACCTAAAGAACAAATAGTGATCAAGGCACATGACAATTTAAGCTCTGGCACAAGCAAACTTGCCAGTTAGGTAGTTCCCAGTTTCCTGGAGAGAAGACACATAGTTCTACGTCTGCATGGCAAAGAGAACCTCACAAAAGAATTCACTGCCAAAGCTCTTACCAGAGCAGAGACACTTAAAAACAGCGAGTTGTTGTTTCAGAGAAACAAGCAACTGCCTTAGCACGTCAAATCCTTGATTCAGAGCACATAAATAAGGGCAAAGAGAAGCTTACCATCTCTGTCTTCTCCAAGCTCAGCCATTGCCAGGCCAGTGAATTACCAGCAAGGACTGGGACACTTAAGTCATTAGGGTTATGGTAAGGACAGGGCAGTAGGTGGAATATACCTGGAGTGTTGGAAGATCGATAAAGATGTGCCTGTCAAGCCTCCCAGGCCTCATCAAAGCGTTATCCAAGACATCAGCACGGTTGGTGGAAGCCAGCACTATGACATGATCTGTGGTCCCCATTCCTGTAGACAAACAAGCAAAAACCAAAGGTGAAGATTTTCACCATCACAGAGACCGTGTTGCAAGTATACAAAGGGATGGGGCAGGGCAGGATGCAGAGAATGTCTTACAAAGCTTCATCACAAAGCCAGAGGGTGTTTACCGCATCCTTTGGAGCAGCTGAGACTGAGAAAGCATGCTCCTAGCTGAAGAGGACAAGACAGGAAGGAACCTCCCAAGTCACCCAGGCCAGCCTCTGGTCATTACAGACTCTCACAAATTCCTTTTTCATGTACTTAATAAGCCTTGGTTTAAAACTTCCCCCCCTTTTGCCACATTTCAAAATTGCTTCAACTAGAAACCACAACAGAATGAATCTCTATTCTGATGAGTTAGGAGATGCCTTCTCACCCCCAGGCTTAAGTCAACTCCTGCTCCTTTTGCTCCAGGTTGTACAAACAATGTTTGCTAGCTGAGACAGCCTTTCCCTCCCAAATATTTCTGTGGAAAACCCTTTCAGCTTTTGTTTACTTTTAGCCTTCAGTCACAGATAGACCACCAGGGAAGTGATGGGCTTTCTTCTGACCACCTCGGGTTAATGCAAAGAGAACATAGCCTTGCCACCCAGCAAGGGGCATGTTACAGCACGATTTGATCTCTGTCTTCTCGTTCATCTTGTATCACTCAGAAGGCACCCAGGCATACTGCAGACCAGTGCAAAGACCAACCCTGCAGAACTCACACAACAAATGTGTAGGCAGACAAAACACAACCAAACAGCTTTGCAGTGATGATTAGCATACACTAGCTCAAGCCACAGCCAGAGAAGGTTTTGTCTCCATGTCTGAAACAAGGGAGCATCAGAATCTACAGCCGTGAGAGCAGCCTGCAGTATGGAGGCATCAAAGCCGGCAGGGCTTCCTGGGGAAGCCAGAGCACTAGCAGCTGGAGAAGGGCAGAAAGGGGCAGGCGGTAGTGCTGCCTGGGTGGGGAGCCAGAGATCATGTTGAATCACTCAACCACAGTGCTTATTTATTACATTCCACCAGGTGCCCGCAGGCCCCTGGGTATGAGTCACCTGCTTACAGCAGATTCAACAGCCCTGGCATACAGCAGCCTTCCCAGGGAAAGGACGCGTTAGTCCCATGTGCTTCCTTTGCTGCCAAGTCACATGCTGCAGAGAGGCAGCTTTACGCACGTAAGCTGGGTGAGCTTCAAGCTCTCTCCAGCTCCACCAGAAGAGCTGCCAAATGTGTCAGCGTACAAGAGCTCAGCAGACAGATTAAGGTTACAGGTAAGTCAGAGGACTGGCTCTGTCAGCTTGTGCTATAGCAAACCTCACTTCTTCCTCCCTGCAGGATGCTGTCTAAATAAGCTCCTGGAGAGGATGAAGCAGACCATTCTTCAGACATGTATCACACTGCACTTTGGAGTGTGATAAATAAGCAGAGACTGGCAGGCACTTGGGGGATAGCAAGCTTCATTCACACGGCAGGATTAGGTGGTACAGTACATTATCTGCTTTGCAGCTGGGAAGACTCTCTTAAAATAGGTCTAACTATTAGAACAAATAAAAAACCAGAACCGCTGAGAGCATCTGCCTCACATCAGCTTCTGCCCTACTTGCTCTCAAGCCTGTATGCCAGCGCTGCGAAACACTGCTCCATGAAATCTACATGCAGCCTCCGATTCGTACTACTGTCCCCTATGCAACATCACCTGGCATGTAACAGGCTTTGGCTTCCACAGGCAAAGATCAACAGAGAGAATCTACGAAACCAACCCCTCAGTCACATCAACAAATGAAAAACAGCTCTTTAAAATTTAGCCTAAAGAGAGCCGTCATATCTACAATGTTTACAAATGAAGCCACTTCAAAGGAAAAAAGGGCGCACTGGAAATGGCAAGCGCATTATTACACTGCGTAATTCTCCAGCCATTTGTTCAAAAGCCTTTTGGACATCATCTGTGAACAGTATCATTGAAACATGAGCACCTTCATGAGGGAAGCCTTGGGGTCAGAAACTTGCATACAGCACAGATCAGGGGGGAGAGGTCTTGTCTGAAGACCTTGGGTGAAGAGCTGCTATCAAAACATGTCCTGCGTTTTCATTCACAAAACACAGATGAACCCAGGACTGTCAAGCTCCTCTCAGATGCATTCAGAACAGAGGAGATATCTGGGTCACATTCCTCTTTGGCTTGTTTGCGGCTTGTGAGGAAAGATTCACTATTCAAACCAGGCACCTGTTTTGACAAAGACTGGAGTACATGCGTCACTCTCATTTTAAAAACAGCTTTTGTACATACAGGCTCCCTCCAGTCCCTCCCCTTCTCCCACCAGACTCCTGGTGCTGCCAGAACATGAACATAGCTGTCAGAGCGAAGGAAACCAAGGTCGCTTGTAGAAGAGCACTACAATTACTCTAAAATCTGCGTACCAGAATTATAGCGTATCAAACTGCACATTCATCCCATACAGCTTAGCATAATGGCTTTTTTCTTGGTGTCCTCAATCCTTCCTCCAGCCTGCAGAGCAGGTCCCATACAGCTCTAACCCTCCTTTTCTTCCTCTACCTCACCTCAGAGTGATCTCATTCGAACACACAAATTTGACAATCACTGCCGATGACTCACAGAACTACTTTTGTGCACGATTTTTTTTTTCCAAATTAATAGCTAACTCTATGGTGTTGCCTTGCAGAACTTCAACCATCAGTTTGAGCTAAACACAGCTAAAACAGAACTCTTAACCTTCCATTTCAAGGATTCCTCACTACAAACACATCACACTCCTCTGCCTGTGCTTGGGTAGAACTGTTAACCTCCTAAAAAAATCTTATTCACTAACACCCTGAAAACTATTTTGCCATGATGCATATAACACTTCAGTGTTCGTTTAGTTAACATGCTCTGTTAGATAACATTTCAGTAACGTGTGCCAAGATCACTGCTGATGAGTACAAGTCAACAGTGAGACCATGTTTCTCATACTAGCCTGCCAGTCCTTGCCAGCTGTCTCCCACTTGACACTGTAAACTCCTTGGGCTACTTTTTAAGTATGTGTTTGATAAAACTTAGCAAAATGAGAGACTTTGTACATGCCCCTCATAATATAATAAATAATGAGACAAATAATGAGACAATACAAATTTAAAAATAAACTAGGCAGCACACAGCAAATAAGGGACTATTAAAGTACATATTGAGGATAATATTCACCTTCTAAACTCCCCTTCCAGGAGAGTTGTACCTTAATTTCTGAATTGAGACTCACCAAGAAAACACTCTAGAAACCATGCCTCATTTCTACAGACTGCAGGAAATCAGACATTTTCATTTTCAGTATAGAGATGTGGATTGTACCGACTACGTATTCCTAAACAGACTCATGGGCTTCCATTTAATTCAGTATTAAGCTGTTGCCAGCTCACCCTACAACTGTCAGAAGAGGAAAAAAAAAAAAAAACCCAAACAAGCCAGGACTACTGCTGTTCTGTGTGTTAGTACTGGCCTTTTTGTGTTGAGACCATCTACTATACAGATACAGCTGTAAACGGTTATATTCATGGCAAGTATGTATATGTGCTTGGCCAAGTTGCCTAAGTTAGTGCATGTGCAAAGTCCCAGGGAACCGTATACACATATTTAAGGTAATCTCTGCTATCTATGGAGGAGCACTGTGTGTTTCAAGCATGTTCCTCTGATAACCAGATTTCTGTCTGGTTGTTTAGGACCTACTTAAAGCTCATTCCTCTCCTTCAAAACCTTCACGGCACCTCTGCTGAAGCAGAGCGTGATCTGGAGGGTCTCTGTACAGCAGGACCACTCTGTGCTGTCTGTACCACACTGTGCTCCTGCTTACCATTTCTCCTCCTTCTGCAGGAAGGGCAGAGATCCAGAATTACAGATCATCTTGTGTGCAGTATGGAGGAACATCTACCCTTCGCTGAAACCATTTTTACAAGTCCCAGCTTTTCTCCTTGAAAAGACAGGGTTGACTCCAGGGCAACCTCCAGAAGGCAGCCTTGCTGCTCTGATCCATAAGATGCACTTCAGCAGGGCTGCAAGCCATTTCACTGCAAACATTCAGGAAAAAAGCAAGCAGTTTTAACTCCTTTAACAAGGTCTGGGGAAAGTGAGATGCCTTCAGTGCAAGACGGTTTTTAGTTTCTCATATGAAGAGCGTGATGAGACGTGTCACAGCTACAGTCAAGGGAAAAGACAGCTCTGTCCCACGAAACAGCAGACCAACACAAACACTCCCTGATGGGCAGGCAGGTAGTTTCTCCTTACCCTGCTCTGCAGTAGTAAGATTTAGCAGCAGAAACATTGCAAGTTGGGTCAGTGCTGCAGGCTCTGACAGAGTTCTGACTAAGAATAGCCAAAGGATCATTCTTTTTGGCACTTGTGTGAAAGCGTCTGAGAAAAGGGCCGATTCCAGATACAGTACAGCCAGAAACCACACAGAAGTGTGGCATCAGACCAGGACTTGCTTGCAAAGCTTCTCTCTTGCAGTTTAGATATGGGCTCCTGTAGTCAGGCAGACAGCACAGAAGTCGAAGGACAGGAGAATTGATCTATTACATTGCTTGTGTCCCTCTGGGACAACTAAACTTTAAACCTTAACAGGCTTTAAACCACTACCTGTCTTAAACTGAATATAGCAAGTATCCAATAACATTTTATGGCCAGCTGGACCTAAATGTTACCCTCTACAGACAGCAGTGCCCTTGCTGCCAATTCATTTTCTTTTGGTTCCCCAGTACTGTAAATAATTCTTCTCCAACTGCCAGCGGGAAAACGTACTCCAGAACTGAAGCCATTTACTACAGTAAGAGTCTTTGGGGTTGCTGCCCTCTGCCAGCCATGATCTCTAATGCACATTTTCTGTTGATTTCATTAGCAGGTGAATGCTCACGTGGCTGTTCGTGCAAATTCACTCTGGATGTGACACTACACTCTACTGACTCAGGGTCTTTGGCAGAATCACAAAACCAGCTGGTGCCAGGGTTTTAAAATTTACTAGATTTAGCCCCAAACCCTTAAAAGCCTATATAAATGTCTGGATTTCAAGAGGGTTATCTCCACAACTTAGTCATAGCACATACTCAGAGATCTGTTCTGAACTCAGTTACTTCCTTAGGCACCACCAGCTCTGGAGTAGTCCTGCCTAGGGGACAGATGAAGAGAGATATGGGGCAGCACCTTTAGAAACGGGGACTAATGATGGGGTACATGGGTTCAGACTCCTGCTTGAGGAGATTCCTAAGGGTTCTGCAGCAAAGCCTGGGTCAGAGTGAAGAAAGTACTGGGCACATGACTTCCACAAACCCTGTGCTGAACAGCAGGTGCTGCTGCCTCTCCGCACTCAGTGCGGCAGCTGGTGAAGGGGAGAAAGAATGCACTTCAAGTGAGCGATACGACCACCCCTGAAACCAGAGCAAGGCCAGCCAACAAGGTCACACCAGTGTCCACAGCAGAACAAGACATCCTGGCTTTCAGGGCCACAGCCCCTCCCACTAAGCAGTAGTCTGAAACACAGTTACCTCTTGTCATGCAGGTGGCCTTTTAGCACGACCATGACCAAGCTGTAGTTCTGGGTTTAGTCCTGAACAGACTGCAAGTGCAAGCTGGCCTTGCCCCAGGGAAGAGGGGAATGAGATTTGTTTCAATGCAATGCTAATTACTTCAGCAAGAAGAGAATGCTGAGGAGGCATGGCAAGTTCAAGCAGGAAAAAGATGTACAGGCCAACAGGTTGGATCTCTAAAGTGATAAGGGCCCAGCTGCTGAGAGGCAAGAGAAAAATACTGACCATCCATTTCTACCAGCAGCTGGTTTAAGGTCTGCTCCTCCTCAGCATTGGCAAACCCAGATATATTGGTTGAGCGTTTCTTGCCCACAGCATCAATTTCATCGATGTACACTATGCAGGGTGCGCGAGCCTGGGCTTCTCTGAAGAGACTCCGAACTCTGGCTGCTCCAAGACCTACGGGGGAAGGGAAGAAGAAATGAGCCTTGTGGCTAACATTGTCAGCAAAGCTGGAGAGCAGCATTACTGGCCCCCAAGACACCTGACTAGGCAAACCCTCAGTATATGACTCCCTCTTTCAACATGCCCAGCACAAAGAAATAGCCACAGAACTCATAGGTTTAGTCCTTAGGCACAGCTCCTCCTGGAGCGTGCTGGCTTTTAACTGAGCTCCTAAAACTGCAGAGAAGTCCTACAGCTGCTCTATGAGGAGCTCTGCTCCCAACTCTTAACATGAACTCCTGTTCCTTACACAGGTCAGGAGCAGAAATATTCTGCATTTTCCTGCACGTTGACCCGTGTCAGGTCTCAAGAGATCGAGGAGGAAGGAAGAAAAGGAGAAAGATGGAAATCCCAAGGCACAAAGAGGCTATACTTTCCCCATCAGCAGGGAGCAGCAGAAAATCCATCAGCATTCTTATACAAGGAAGGAAGCCTCAGTCAATGGCTTTAATAATAGGTACAGGGAAGTCAGAGATAATGCTTCAGGTGAAGAACCATGGCTGTAACCCAGAAAGAAGCAACTCACAATTCAGAGGGCATGCAGTTTAGATGCCACATAATTAAGTACCCTCTTATCACCAAAAACCTTTTATCATTTCAGGGGAAGTATCCAACTCATCTTCCCCATGCAAAGACTAAAATTCTGCCCTTCGGCAGAGGCCCAGCCAGCACCCTCCAACTCCACAACAGACCAAGTAACCTCCACACCCTCCCGAGGAGCTCACCTCCTATCACCTCCACAAACTCAGAGCCTGCCATGGCCAAAAACGGCACTTGTGCTTCTGTAGCCACTGCCTTCGCCAGCAACGTCTTTCCACAGCCTGGTGGTCCAAGTAACAAGGCACCCTTGGGCACTTTAGCCCCAAGCTGAAGGTAACGATCAGGATTCTGCAAGAACAATACAGCTCTGTCAGACCACAGCTGAAGGATCTGCACAAGAATACAGCCTCCCAGAGCCTCCCAATACTGTTTTCAGCCTGAGCAACTCAGACCTCCTAATGGGAGCAGCTACATCTGCATTCCTGTTACAGAACGGGAAATATATAGATTAAGTCATGCTGATTACAGCATAAAAAGCTGTCAGCTAATTTAAACAGAGGCTGCTCAGTATCATGAAGGATGAAGAGAAGAATATACCCTCCCTCCCCAGGTCACCCATCTATCCCAGAAGACAGGTAGCAAGCAAACACTTTGTTCTACTTTTATATACCTTTAAATAGTCCACAAATTCTTTGACTTCCATTTTTGCCTCATGCATTCCCGCTACATCCTTGAAGCCAATCCCTTTTCCAGATTTCCCATCCACAATAGTGAAACGAGCCATTTTCAACTGGTTCTGTGGAAGTACAGCACAAGTACTGAAGACACGCTCTGACTATAGACACGTCAACAGTCTGGAACAGCTATTTGCTATACTTTGGGAGATGGCACAGCACAAGCTACCCTTACCAAATAACACCAAAATGCCCAGCAATCTGTTGGTGCTTTACTAACTTCTGCTTTGGAAATACTTCACTGCCAGACTGTTGACTCAAACTTTATTTATCCACATTTTGTTTGGAAGAGACAGAATAAACCTTCAGGAATAGTCCCAACACAATCCAGCCCAAACTCCAGGTAGAACAGGCAGGGATACTTATTAAAAACATGCAGAATGTCCAAAACCTTATTCAGGATCTTCTCCCCAATTTCTAAATGCTCTGATCCTTAATATATGGGGGACAGGTATAGTTTTGAGGAATATGTATTGATGGCAAATAATTGCCAGTGGTAAATAATTACCAATACTGTCTTATAAATGCATATAGACAGACACACTGCAACGCTGTCTGATGCTGCCACTAGTTTCTACTGCAACACAACCCAGGACAGAACTATAAGTTCTCAAATTTAAGAGACACCACATTTCAGCCTCCTGGTGTGCGTTAAGCCACAGTGACAGTCAAAACAAGAATTTAGTTAAACGCCTACTTGTAACTGCTCATTATGTTCTACTGAAAACAGCTACTCAGGATTTTTTTTTTTTTCATTGGAAGTTTATAGCTTCTCACACCTCAGAAATGTCAGCTTATCCAAATGAAGAGTTAAACACACAGGGTCTAGCTGTTCCCACTTATGCAAGGACAGAATCTAGTTTTGAAGGCCCTCATTACTCCACGCTTCTTTAAAAATACTCTTCTCCTCTGAGCAGCTGCATCCCTTTGTGTAAAGAGAATCCCAAAGCCAGAAGAGAACTGCAGAGGAGACAGAGTGGAAAAACCCAAAAAGGGACTGAATTCACCATATTTTCATCCCCAGATCCCTGTGGTCAATGGCAATGCACCCTGGGCTGATTTCTACAGTTTCATCAGCTGATCCAGGCAAGGGTGGAAAAGGGGAGGAGATGTGACTGATGTTGCAAGTGAGGCATGTGGATGAGCGGAACAGGCCAACACATAATGAAATCCAGAATCTGAACATATTTTATAAATTGAGAACTCATTTTGCAGAAAGCAGCAATTCCTACTTCTGGCTGTATGGGAGGCATATTGGCAGGACCCAGTGAAAAACACCATCTGCAGCTGCAACTCATTAGCAAGCTTTGAAAACAGCAGAGCAAACTGGACTGCAAATGCACTGAGATCAGCCCTTCCTGCCATTGGGGAAAGAAAGGGCCTCAACTAAGGCCAGTTACAGTACAAACTAAGTCAGATGATCAGGGCAGGAAGATACACAAGATGTCTCAAGACTGGAGAGCCCTTGGCACCAGTTAATTCTCATTCTGCATTGACCTTGCTGGGGAAAGGGGAGGAGATCTGGCCAGCAGAGGACAAGGCTACCCACAAGCTGCAAAACAACATCAAGATCCAGGGTACTCACAAAAGCGTTGAATCCTCCTACACGGCTTGCAACTCTAATAAGGCGGAAGATGCTCCACAGCATGGACACAGCCACAAGTGTCACTATCAGGGAAATGATGTCACTAAAAGGACAAAAGCAACACAAGTACAGATTGAAATGTTCGGCTGCAACTTGGTAAATATTACTCAACATAGCTTTTTTCAGGATTTTAAAGATCCTGACATGTAGGCTACAAATGCAACGATAAGCAGATATGACTAAGAAAACAGAACCTTTACAGGTTGGTTTGAGATACAGATATATATATAAAACAACAAACCCCAACAATTACATAACCTAAAAAGTTAAACAGAGGACACTGCAAATACTGCTTTCAGCTGTGGAAGAAATTCGACCTCACCACCCCCCTTCAGAGGCATTTCAGCTTATAAAACCTTCAGGCAGTCAAATCACACCCAGAGCAGAATCCGGTGAGGCTGGCAGTCCATCCAAAGGGAGCTCACTGCAGGAGACCTGTGCCTGGCAATACTAGGGAGATTCCAACTCCATAATCCGGGCAGAAATCCCAGTGCAGGTCTCCCATTAAGAGGCGGCTCTACCTTGTCTGGTTGGCCTTCCCTGGTCAAGTCTCTCAGCAACCCTCATTATTCATTTTCTGGATCTTTTGCAATACCAGTTGCATTAGGAGGGAGATTAAGAGCAGAGATGACACTGCAGGTCTAATACAGTTACAAGACAAACACGCAGAGGACAAATATCCCATAAGCTCTGAACAAAGGATGCTTTCAATAGGAGGAAAACTGATCATGTCATGTTGAGATTGTGGGACCCTGTTGTGCTTCACATGCCTGTGAAATCCATCTGGTGTTGCTGCACTTCTGTGTCTTATCTTTAAACTAGGAATGTGCGTTCCATCTCTCAGAGGGATGATTTACTGAAGCAAGGGCATCGGCATAGGCTATACATCCAGCTGCATTTGTTTCTTCCCAGTGAGATCCTAGGCAACACCAGAAACTGAAAGGCACCTTCAGTTTGTCAACTATGCAAACAGGATTAATTCTGAGACATCAAGCACCCACATCTCAGAGTAAACTGAAACCAAGCTGTAAGTGCTCTGCACCTCACAGGTTCGAACTCCAGACAGAGACTCTGACTTCTCCAGACATTCATCAAATCTCCTGAAAGACTTCAGAGCCTATCATCACTCTCAAAAAAAAAAACCCCAAACAACTCTTTTCAGGGGCGGGGGAAGCAGCTTGTGTTGGTGGCTGACTGCCTTTTCAGTCTACTCTTCCCATTTCACACAAGTTTGGAAATATTGGCAAGCTCTCAATTTCAACTAAAGGTCTCGGACTATATGATCAATTAAAAAAGTTTATCTTCATATAAAACATGTATTAAAAATGTGTAAATGTTCAGAGGACAATTAGACAAAATCCATTCATATATGAACATGACATTTGTTTCACATTTTGGTAAGGTGGCTGGGAGGAAGAATTACACACACTGGCCATTCCTATCTACAGTGGGAAAGCCACTGTGCTCCAAAACCCTATGAGCTACTAAAAGCAGATGACGCACCCTGCATGGTGCACGAGCAGGTGACCAGGCCATCTCGGCAGGTAACTGTAGCGGCATGATGCTATCTGTTGTCAGGATTCAGGACTTCTTTACTTCGCAGACAGGACTTGCACGCTACATCTGTTAGTACTTACAGGAAGCAATTAGTTGAGAGCTCTCCAAACACTGGAGTCCCTCCACACATTTATGGAAAGCATCTCTCTACATCAGTGTAATGGCCATCAGTGGTGGAGGCGGACTTCTTCCACAGCCCAGCGAGAGCTTCACAGGTCTGTTTTGTACTCAGGACCCCATAAATCTTGTTTTGCAAATACAAGCTGCTGGTCTCTACAGAAGGGCAAATAAGCCACCTCAGCAGCAAGTGACCACAAAACGTTAGTACACCATATGAAAGCACAGAATAAAGCCCAGCCAGTGCTCTATAATCTTTTGACAGATCTTCCCTCTTCTCACTCATTACAGCTTATTTCAGAATTAAAAAAAAAAAAAAAGCGCTCAAACCTTTAAGCAAAGAATCATGGTTTCAGGTAACAGAAAAAGGCTGAAAGTTTAATAGAAGTACTCCTCTCACTGAGATTTTGTACACTAGCATCAAAGCTGCTCGGCTCAGTATGGGGCACACAGCTGGAGCAAGCACCAGTGCAGGCTGTCCTCTGATCTACAGCTGCCGGAGAAGCAGGCCAAAAGTAGGTGTTTATTTTTACAGGCTGAACAACCACCACAGGCCTTCCTTGAAGCATTTTAATGGGGGAAGGCTTACTGCACCACCAGCATTCTCCACAGACCAGGGTGTAACATCACTTGTTGAGTCAGGATTTCTACCACACTCTGCACTTGAATAATTCATTCTAAGGACAAAAAGTGCTCAGCTGTGCAAGAACGCAGACTTTCCTCAGACTTGCTGACACTGGCCTGAAACATTCTGGTGTGCTGCATGCTGCAGTTCCAGACACCTTCTTAGGACCCTCACTTTCAAAACATTAAGGTACATCTAGAGCATGCCTATTTCTGAAAGACGGCATAAGTGCGCCAAAACAGAGACCATTTTTTTTTGTTCTGTATTTATATAATGTTTAGTGACTTTTCCCTCCAAGTGAGGGATGGTGCAACCAATGTAAGATCAACAGTAAGCACAAATTTATATCATACTTTCCATAAAAGCCAGGATGTTTGTAGGAAACAGGGATTCTCTCTCTCTCATCAATATTCAGCTCATCCTCCGCAGCTCTCAGCTTCTCTTCAAATTTGTCAATGTTTGCCACCCTCATTGTGAACAACAGGGTAACATTCTGGGGACAGGCAATCAAAAGCACATATAAGTACTGTAGTGTAAGGATACAGCAATGAGAAGTAGCGCACAATGTGGACAAATTGGATAAAAGTTAGCCTTATGTTACACCCTTTGACACTGCATCAATGAACTCATGAGCAGATAACCGACACTAGGGCCCCCAAATGAACTTGGGAACACCTCTAGCCTTTTCAGCACCTTATGAAAGCATAAAAGTCAAGAACTAAGTCTCAGCTCTCTAGAAACAAGGAGATACAACAGCTTTGTAGACAAGCTGAAGGACAGAATTAGTATTATAAACCCAGTTATACCAACACCTTGGGCTCTGACAAAAGTTTTGAATTACATATGGAAAACTACATCTTTGCAAAGGAGGGGTCTTGCGCTCCACTTGGACTTCTTGGATCTCGTTTCTGTATCTGTCAAATTATTTCATCCAGCAGTTTGCAAATGGATCATAAGCTACTGAACAAAATGGGATGTATCCCAGAACAGTATCTTAAAATAATCTTTTAAGCCAGCTTGTAATGACTCTTAGTCGCAACTCTTGGAAGTAAGTGCATGATCAAACTTCACTTTGTTTGCATTTTGGAAGATTTAAGAAGGAAGTTTGATGGGAGTTTGACAGAACACATGAAACCTAAAAACCAAATAGGGAGAGAATTTTGAAACAATATCTAGTAATAAGAGTTTACAATCTTCTAGACACCTTCTTACATATCAGGCTGAGCTGGCAGAAGAAGCTAATGAATTTTCCCAGCTTTTCAGATATAGGTAGGATTTTCTTCCAGTTCATTATGGAAGAAAATTTCATTTTTACAATTTAAACTAAAGTCTTAGCTTTCAGGTTTATGTGAGTAACAGAAGTGCCCTGAAGTTCAAATACAAGACAGACAAAAATTAATGGAGAGCAAATTTACCAGCTAGATTACTGAACATACGTATTCATTAATTACATTATTTTCAACAGTATAGTCTAAAATCATTCAGCTGCAGAAAGTCACTCACAACTTGTCCATGGGGAGTTCCTCCTGGGTGCAGATAAATTTCCACAATATCACTCTCTGGCACCACTTCAATTCTCTGGACCTCCCCCTTTGCCAGCATCTCATTCACAAAGTAGTTCCAGGAAATGTTGGTCCCTTCTCTGTTCTCACTGACCATGAATCGAAGCATCAGCACTACGAAAGTTATGATGAGAAGTGCCCGTAAGCGTTCAAGATGCATCTGATGTTCCCTTTTCCTGCGCTTTTCATCCTCTTTAGAAAAAACAAGATACCAGAGGAAAAAAACAGACATGAGCATGTAATTATGAAGCTTTCTGACCCAAAGAAAGGACAATTAAATGACAAAGATCAAACAATAGTACCTTTTGGGGTTTTTTTGTTTCCTTGCACGTTTGGTTTCTCCTGAAGGACTAGACTCAGAAGCAGTACCTAACTTACATTGCATGGGCAATTTTCTGGCTTGGCTCACAAAGGAGGTAGTGTGACTTGCCCAAGGTTATGCAAGTGTGTCAGTTTTTTGGATTGCGTGACATTCCCAGACCTTTCTGGCTTCTAGACTGTCCGACCACAGGGCCTCAGCTGTACACATGAAACAGCACCAAGTCAAAAGCCTGCTTATGAAAGTGCAAGCACTCAGATGGAAACTTAACAGCTACCTGAAATGAAGCACATTTTGCATCCTGCTAGCCAGCAAAAAATCTGCTTGCATCACATTGCTGCAGCTATATTCAGCTGTTCCCCAATACCCCAAAAGCCACACAGTGAGGCACTGTGCACACAGATTACGGAAAAGATGACGGAGGATCACCTCTTTGACTTCCAGTTAGAGGAACTGAAGCATCAGTGAGCCAAAGAAAGCCCCTCACTCCCAGCAATTATTGATTGTGTACAAAGACAGACAGCAATCTCAGACATCTTTTGCTCTGATCAGCATTTCCTTTTTCTAAGGCAGTCTAATCCTGGTGCAGGAGGCTTCGGATGGTCACAGTCCACTAGACCCATTATAATCCCACCAAACGTCATCTATTCTAAAACAAAAGACTATCTCACTTGCCTGGCCTAATATGAAGATAGGTCAAATAAAGCCATCAGACCCCTTGCTGCCAAAAATCAAAACTCAAGAATGACTATAGGCCACTTTTACAAAACATGCTTCTACACTGCCTCGTCCTCAGGTTGTTGCTAGCACATCCACTGGAAAATATTAGGAGTGAGTAAAGCCAGTCATAGTGTCACTGGTAAATCACATAACACAGTATTATAAGAGATAATTGCTTGCCAGTGAGCTCCTGACCTGCTGGCACCCTGTGTCATGAGACCAACAACATTTCAACTACCTAAGAAAACATCTGCATTTGCAGTAAACCTGAAATAGCACAAGAGACACGATATGCAGCTTTCCTATGCATATAAATACACTGCAAATCAATCTTACTGTCTTAAAATCGCGCAGATTTTCTCCCATGCTTACAACTAACTTCATGTTTAAAAAGGTCTGATAATTTGTCCACATTAAGGATCTGTATTAGAGGCATTGCTGTGCTAGATGTGCTTCCCCCTGCCTTTACTGTACTACTGGCATACTGAAGCGATGAGAAAAAGGGATGGTTTACTTCAACTATTTGCCATCAAGCCTTTTTTTCAGACTCCCAACGTTTTTTTGCACTGCGTCAGCAAATTTAAAATTCTGTGGTCTGCAAAGGACTGCCACAGCACAGTTCAATGTCAGCTGCTAGCTAGTGTTTGAGTTAAGATGACAATAAATATCTCCTCCTCTTTCCAGTCATATGTGGAGGTTCTCAATATATAATTTAGCACTTGTTCTTGATATACAATTTAACATCAACATGGCATACATAAATACTATTCTACACCCAGAAATAAATTAATTCTGTGCCACTGGACTGCTAATGCATCTGCCTGCTGCAGCCCAGATTCGATTTATTTGCAAATTCATAACAAATGTTCTGACACTAGCATTTATCACTAGCCACCAATTAAACCCTACACACACTGCAACAAAACCAAGGGACAAACATATGACCCAGGCAGATGCTAAAAAAAGTACTCTGTCCTTCAGATACGCAGCATCATTTTTCACTTGTTTCCCAGCTCTGGTCCACATTTAACAGGAAAGGCTTGTTCCTAAATAGAAACAATGCAGCTTTTCAGATAACGCCATAATTTCAAAAGACAGTGACAAGCTCAGACACTGCGTCCAGCCCATCCACTTTGTTCTTTGATACCATCTCCTCACTTCTGCGTTATCTGCTAGATCCAGCTTTATTAGAACAAAGCAATTCATCACAAAGCTGCGGGATGACATCGACTATAGTCTTATTAACGAAAATTAAAATACAGTACGGTAGAGGCCTTATTCTGGGCAATACCCTGAAAAGCTGAGCATGTTCTAGATAAAAAAAATTCTCTAAAGAAAAGAAACTACTCTAGAAAGTGAGTATTGATAGAAAGTCCATCTATTGCTATGCAAGTGCCTTGGAGATGTGAGAGTCAACTATTGCAAAAGCACTTTTCTGTATTAAATTTGAGACAAAGCGAGGAGGCATATAATATGTTCTAAAGCACATATAACTGAGGATATGGTCACAAAAAGATCACCACAAGGTAAAAGCTGGCCATTAGGTATCTCAGCACAAACATTTTCTCCAGTTTCTAGGAATTAGACTTGTCTAGGACCTACTTGTCAACCTACAGCTGAATAACTTCAGGAAAAAACACCATTTCTAGAAAGCTAGAAGGCAATGCAAAGCTTTCCTCTACTCTGCATTTAATCAAGGACAAAATCAATCTATTTCTAAGCTTACGTAAAGTATGACTATCTTTATAGTACAACATTCATGTTGCACCATAAGCTACCCCACAATATTCAGTAAATGAGAACCAGTAACTGGATGTGACACTGGCAAGTAACAGCTGTGGGAATACTTCCAGCTTTTCAGTCTCAAAAAGCTTCCATGAAGCAATGATTTGCCATTAACCCCAAATCTGAACTCTCTGATTAAAATCTTGCAAGGGCTGCAGTGACAGTTCGAAGAGTTCTTTTTAATAATTACTGCAGAGACAAGTATTCCCCTGGAGACATGGGATAGCATTCCACCTCCCAAAGTCAAGCTATCCATTAATCACAGGAGAAAAGAGGCCACTGAAAACGGCATGTTACTGTTTACTAATTTTAACAGCTACAATACTTCAAGGCGCTGTGCTCACAGTCACCCTGTGCGGTCTTGCAAACACCAAGGGCCCCAACCTCTAAGCTCTGACTTGTTTAACCAGGAGTCTTGTGATACCTGCACTCGCATCCCCATTGAAGACTTCAACCCAGTTAAATGGATCAAGCAGGCAAAGGCACTGCTCTTGCCTTAAAGAGACTGCAATGACACGAGTCAGGCTAAAAGTCAGCAGCAGCTGACTGCTTTTACTTCAAAAGTTTGTTAGTCCAAGAGGATTTGACCATTATGTTTAAGCACAACAAAGGAAAAGCCAAGCTATCACATTATTTGATGACATCTAGGCAAAAGTTTATCATATAATTCATAAAAATATATTACAATCTGTGTGACAAGCATGACGTTAAATGCCTTCCAACTCACAGTACACAGGCCTGGAGCCCTCCCTCTACAGGTTTAGCCCTCACTCAAAGGTCCAGGAAACAAGCAGCACAGCAGACATCCATGAACCCACTCAAGACATTACCAGCCCCTGCAAGCATCACCTAACGTCATAAAATGAAGGAAATGATCAGCTCTTCCGCAAGCATTACTGACAAGACAAGACAGAAGAATGAGATCTTCACTTGGGCCACTTCTGACACCTTTCTTGAACTGCCCCACCAGGCCAGCAGATACAGGACATGCCAATCACCTGTACAGCTTCACAGCTAAAAATCTAAACCAGAGAGTCTGAAAACATGCTTATCTAGAACCTAGAAAATCTTTGCATGCACTTCAGTTCTCAGGAGGAATGTACTCACAAATAAGCAAAGAATTTTCTTTGCAGAAGTGGAAGAGTCAAATTACACTTTTTAAATGGAATGCAGCTGTTGTCAATCTACAAATAGCAGAAAGTTGACAACAATACCAAGACCCACAAATCCACTCGTATTTGAAAAATGTTTGGTGAAAACCTACCGGTACATGATAAAAGTACCTCCTACAAGGCTCAGAACCCTGCCTGTCAGAAGTTATGCAAGGTTTTTGTCTAGTACACTAAAAGTATTCCGCTGCACCCCGCACCTCCCATTTTTGTCATTAAATCCCTCATCTCCTTAAGTTTAAGGCACAGAGAGGGCACTCCTCTAATTCTCAACATCATCTGGCACACCACATAGGTCCCAGAACACATTTAGTGAGATAAAACTCATTTTCAAAAAGTCCCATACAGCAGAATACCTGGGGTTTAGGCAGTATAAGACATGCAAAAAAACAGTATCTAGGAAGATTGATTTAAAAAAAATACGAGAAAAATTCTGAGCAAGTGCCATTAGTAACACACCTAAGAATTCTTGAAGGAATCAGTTTTTACCTTTGAACTCTGTATACCACTAGAAGTAGACACATCCACAGTGTGGGTAAATGAAAAAAAAAACCAAAAAACCCATAAACAGAATCCAGCTTAAAGAACAGAATTTAGTTAATACAACTTTATTAAGTCAAAATACTTTACACCAAAACCTTCTAAGCCAAACTTGATTGATACTACTGTTCCCCTTTACAAAAAGTGGCAAAACTTAAGGTAAACATCAATGAAGTTATTTGCATAGGATGCAAAGTGGGACAGAAAGAATCAGTTTCATGATCCGTCTTGAACCTCGTTATTGCCTCATGTAAGCCAAAATACCCCTTCAAACTTGTTCTTAGCCATAGGCTTGTAGAGGTGGTAATTTACAGGTTTACAGTACCAGAGATAGAAGCAGTACGGTGGACCTTCCATGCTGTCTACACTTACCCCTCACTCACACACATGGTTTCACTAAGTATCTTCTTGACACATACATACCCTCGTCCTCCTGCGGAGATCTCTTTTTGAGTCCTCCATTCTTCTGGTTACTCCCCCGAGAGCTTGAAGTAGTAAAATAGTAAGTGCTACCTGCAGGCAAGCACAGTTAAGTAGTTATTGCCAGAGGACCTCAGGAGACAGTGAGAGAGGGGGACAGAGGATGGCAGAAATACACACAAGCTCCAAATGCATGGAAAGCTACGCTCCACATCCACTGAAGCGCACAGCTTCCTTTGTGTAGCAAGGAAATGGGACAGGCTCACCACAGGGAGTAATGGGAGGGACAGACTCCCTCAGTTTCCTTATATAATATAAATTTTTCGACAATCCCACCAAAATACGGCTTTGTTCAGAGATTATTTTAATGAAGCAAAGAAAAATTATCTGGAGAAATTTATTCAATGCTGAAACATGTAGATGTTTTCCAAGGTATAGCCATAGTTAACACTGGTATGATCAGTTAAGAACAGCCTCAGACTAGGAATTGTAAATGCTTATTAAGGAAATATACGTACTGGAGTTAAATGCAGGTTTCTCAGTAAATGCTGTTAGGATACTCTTAACAAAAGCCAAGAAAGTAAGGCTACAAACAGTAAGACTCACAGTTGCTGCTATAAAACAATAAACAAAGGCTTTCTGCACCAGGAAAATGCAAAAAGTTCAGAAGCAAGACAACTGTCTTGACAACAGCAGCTTCCATTTCCCATGGTCTTTCGAGAAAGGCTCCAGAAAGGGGAATAAGCCCAGAAACTGGGCTGCTTGTCCACTGCTAATTCTACTAGAAGATTCACTGCCATTTGAAAGATTATGCATATACTGTTATATTAACTTAAAAAAAAAAAAATCCTTTCAAAGGTAAAGCAGCCCAAGCTCACCAGGCCCACACTGGCCAGAACAGCTGTGACAACTTTCATTCAAATCTCAAAGGCATCAGCAAACCTGTCTTTCCAATTTGAGGAGGGTAGCAAGAACAATAATTTCCTTTATTTTACCTTGCTGAACTTTTGCTCTAAGAATTCAAATAACATTTCCTAACATACACTTTCAACTTGTTCCAGTGCAAGGTTTTCAACAAGGTCATATGACATGATTTCTGACCAAGGTGAACGACATTTTCGTCTTAGGCTTTGCTAATGAGGCAGAGAAAGATTCTCTACTTTAAAGTCTGCAGTTTTTAAATTAGCTTTTAGGTCTAATGACTCAAGTGCTTACTTAATCATGCTGAGCTTCTTGTGGAAAGGTGCCATTGTTCATCCCTGTCACCAAACAAAAAAACCTAGAACCCCTGCAAAATGCACACAGCTCCAAAGCCAAGAACAGAACGGCTTTATTTCAGTTTCAGAAACACACACAGTGAAGGTAAGAAAAAGTCAATACTCTTACTAAGTACTACCTTTTCCCCTCCCCCACCTGTACGGTTGGTCTTTGGGACTCACCTAAGAGATTCCAAAGCCTGACTGGATCTTGAATTATATGTTGTTTCCCCAGGACTCCACTGAGACCTTGACGCGGGGGGAAAAGTGTGTGCGACAGAAGGCTCTGAGGGAAGAAAAAAAAAAAAAAAAAAAAAAAAAAAGAGACAACTATTGTAACCTTTCTGTATGTCATGAGACTAAGATTTCTAAATGTGAAAATATTGTGGGTAAGCTGCAGGACCTGCTTGTGCTGTGCACTTGCCACAAGAATTTGAAAATATTGTTTATAACCCAGTTCAAAGAAAGCACATGCATAAATAGAAACATACTCAAAACACCTGAAAAATTTTTTTCCTCCCTGTACCTCCGTTCTTCATTCTAAAGATATGTTGGAAGTAATTTCCAACTTAATCCAAAGATACCCTCCCACAACCGGAAATCTTAAGGACTACTACTTTGTAACCCTACTGCATGGCAGTAAGGACAGCACAGCTATTTACCCGTGGTAATGCAGCAATAATCCTGCAGTTGATATTCACATTTAAAGGCAAATTCACAACATCTGAACTAACGTGTACTAACACTTTCACTGAACACAAGTCTTGGCCCTTCTCTGATACATGACTCCCTGTCTCACCACCCCTCTACTGCAAAAGCACAAATTTCTGTGCAGCACACCAGACAGGAACACTGACTGCTGAAATCCCTCACCCTTTTCTTCTGGTTTGCTGGGCAGTGACAGCTTGTGCTGGCCCGAGACGGCCCCCTCTTGGGATTAGTACTTTCTAGAACGGAACTATCTTAAACTGATCACAGGAAAACCTGGCACGATTCACAAAGCGGTCCTACAACTGTTTTTCCTCCATTGCCTACTTGGGTAGCCAGTGCTTTTTCCCTGCACTGAAGAAAACCACAAAGAAGACTGAAATCACGTTGGAGGCCTCGTTTAAACAAGACCCTTACCTTCCGCATCAAGGGGCTGTGCTGGGAGGGCCCTGCCATTCCAGCAAATGGGGAACACACATCTGTGGCACACACCAAGACGGTGGGTGCTTATATCCACGAGACGCAAAGAACCAAGCAGGAAAAAGGTTAGAAACACACCCTTTAATCAAGGTTATCTAGCTTACGACAGCCTGGTACCCCCCAAGGTACTGCAACGTAGCACTGAAGCGATGGACCTTGGGCATGGCCCAACCGGCGACACCTCCCACGGGAAGCCCTGTCTCGAAGCAAGAGGCCGTTTAAACGCAAAGCCGCCGGGGCCCTGAGCCTCCCACCCCGTTCGCCTGCTCCCTGGGGGGACGCGGCCCGGTCAGCGCCCGGGCGGGCTGCGGGAGGCCACCGAGGAGGCGCAGGGCTTCGTGAGGCGGCGGCGCCGGGCCCCAGCAGCCCGCAAGGCCTCCCCGCCCGCCCAGGCCGGCGGCCCCCGCCGCTGCTCGGCGCTGCGCCCTCCGCCGCGTACCGGGGAGGCGGGGCCCCGCCCCGAGGCCGGCCCCCGCCGCTCCGCGGGCCCCCCCCGCCGCCCCGTTACCTGCAGGCCGCGTCCCGCGCCGAGGGGACGGCCGCTGGGCCGTGGGCCGGCCCAGGCCCAGGCCGGGGCGAGCGGCGGGGCAGGCCGCCGCCAGCAGCCCCGGAGCAGCAGCAGCCGCTGCAGCGCCATCAGCCGCCCGAGCGTCCCGCTCCGCCCGGAGGGCGGCAGCTGCTAGCGAGCGCCGAGGGGTCGCTGAGAGGAGGGCCGCGCCCGCGGGCAGCTGCGTTCGCCGCCGCGCCGGGAGCCAGAGGCCTCAGCGGGGACGGAAGTGCCCGATGAAGAGCAAGCGGCCATGTTGGAAAGGGGCCGGCAGCGGCGGCACTGCCATGCCTCAAGATGGCGGGGGCAACCGTCGGCGTCCGTCGGCCCCGCCCCCAGCCGCGCGGGGGCTGCCGGCCCGGCCCGGCCGGTTACTGCGGCAACGGGGAATCCCGCGCTCGGCGGCTGCCGGCCCCTCTCCTGAGGCCCGGCCCGGGCCAAGGCCCAGCCCAGCCCGGGGCCCCGCGGCCCGGCCTCGGTGGGGCACGTCCCTCGGCTCTGCTTTGGCCGGGGCCCAGCCGGGATCCTGCGGCCTGGCCTTCGCCGGCCCCCCAAGGCGGGCTGCCTCCTGCAGACGAGCCCCAGGCCACGGCTGCCTGCCCAGGTCCCCTGGAGTAGCCGATTCCCACAACCCAGCTAGGCCTTGTCCAGGCCCTGCAGTCCAGGCAGCCCCCCAGCCCAGCCTCGGCCAGCCCTATCTTCACCGCCCCAACAGATTTAGGCAGGAGGAGAACAAACACCTGGCAGGAGCGAGCAGGTTCCTGCAGGCACAGGAGAGAGTAGAGGCTGCTGCCACCCGCCATTGCTGTGGAGGCATGGCACTAGGAAAGCAGGCCATGCTGGGTCTCATGGTGTGAGTACGTTAACTAGCTCCACTGTGGGATTTTTGTTACTCTTAATGTCACATCCCACATAATTGTAACATCTGGGAAAAGAAGGAAGAAACAACCTTTGCAATCTTGGAGTCAACAGAGAGACCAGCTCCCTCCCTTTGCAGCTGTTGCTGAGGAAGACTCCCCTTCTGATAGCTCAAGGTATGAATTAGCTGATAGAAAACAGCATTTAGTACCAGCAGCTGAGCATGATGAATTAACAAGCACACTCAGAAGTAAAATGAGTGAACAAATGTATATACATTCATATGTTTGCTCTTTGTCATGCAGGTTAGCTGGCTCCTGTGGTCTATTTTCCCTGGAAAAAACGTTACAATGTGTTTGACAGCTCACAGCAGCCAAACTACAATGAGACTGATGGTCTGCATGCATGTTGGTGCACGTGTGCGGTTCTAACAGTGGTGGAACCCCCCCCCTTAAGCATTGCACCAGAGCGTGTCAAGGTTATGAGTAGTGTTAAGTTCCCTATGTACAGACACCACAAAGGTCATTGTATTTTAAGTCCCTGATCCTAAATCTTGTGTAATCTCTTCCTATTTTGCACTAGTGAACAGCAGAGTGGGTGGGCTCAAAGTCATCTGCCAAGTATTTCTTTGGGGCAGCAAACATCGTCTGCCTCCTGCCACAGTTACACCCTTCTTGCTCTGCTGAAATTAATATTCTGTTTGCAAGGCCTGCAGATCTGATCTCTCTAGCCTGCTTCCTTTGATGTGCCTTCAAGAAGTCATGTTTCTTTCTTTTCTCCTGTCTGCCTGACCAGGATGGTTTCTGCAGTTTTTTCTCCCTCCCTCCTGTCCATGTCTCTCCCATCAGGTGGCTTCAGAACAACTTTTAGCTATCGTCACTGTTGTTGGTTCTCCTAACTTACCTGTCCTAAAGAATCTCGGGCATTCTTGAATGGGAGGTTGCAGGGCTACATAAAATAATAATAAATATCTCCCTTCCCAGCAGGTCTGAATTAGCATCCTCTTTCTAAGAGTCTCTTAGGATGTTAATTGTCATCTGCCCCCTGGGATGTGTCTAAGTAAACCTTCTACCAGCAAGGTCTATTAGCATGTTAATGTCCTCCTCACTCCTGGAAGTCTCTTTGTATCACTGGCTTAATCGTCAAACAGCTTAATTTACAGACACAAAATTAAACTGGTCGCAATTAATCCATATTGGCTGGTCATAGCTTGCAGTGTCGCAGTAGGGATGTGACAGCCGGCTGTGGAGACACCAGTGGCTCCTCCACCCCGCAGATACCACCCGGCACAGCCAGATTGGCTGAGCTGCCCAGGGAGATGCAGTGTGGCGTGCACTGCTACCTGCCTCCACTCCATGCTGGCCACGTGGGCTCTTCTAGCACGCTCACTGTCTGTAAAGAGAGTCACTGGCACCTGCTCTGCCTGGGGAGGAAACTCTGCCCCTCGTCCTGGCTGAGACTGGAGGCTGTGAAACCCAAGGCTGGCCCCTTTGAGGCTACAAGGAGCCCAGGTCCAATACAGGTACGCACAAAGCTAGAGGTGAAATGGGTGCTGCAGAGCTGCGGTGGCTCTAAGTGACTAGACCAGTGAAGGACAGCGGAAAAAGCTCTGGCTCAGCACAAACACGGGCACAGCACAAGCCCTCTGTTCTATGCCGACCCACACTGCTGCAGAGCTGAGTGTCACATCTTCACCCACCCTGCAGAGGTATCCATGGTGGGGGGTTACTTACACTGCCACTGTTTGGAGGAGGAAACGGCTCTTTTGGAAGTGCTGACTGTTGGGGGAGGCTCCCTGTAACACAGGCGCAGAGAAGTGCAGTAGTTTCAGTGGGGAAACAGGATGCACCAGGAACCATGGGGCAGTGGGGCCCCCCAGTACCCCCAATCACTGCAGGGTACCAGCACCATGTGCATCCCTACCTCTGCTTCACTCAAGGCACATCACACCTTACTTTCATCCATCTTCTGATTAGACCTGTTGCTAATTAGACCTGATCTATTTTTAAAGAGTTGCATCATTTAAATAGAATTACAGCCCGATTAGAAGTGAAGCAGTGCAGTTTGCTTAACACACGACTTTACAGACTTCTGCCGGGCTGTCCTGAGAGAGCGCCAAGCGCGTTCCATTATGCCTGCCTTAGGTTTGCTCCAGCTTCAGTGAAGACAACCTCACACCCATTTAATGGTGGAGGGCAATGAGAGCTGAATGGGTCCAAACTCGAGCACAGATGACCACCCACAGCTGAGTCTGGGCGGGCTCACTGACCGAAAACAAGCAGCTTTTCAGGTCTGTAGGCCAGCTGGACTCTTGCTGTGACACTCCCAGCCACAAGATGCAGGCCTTGGTGTGACAAAACTGTACTGAACTATGAGGACTGGTTATTTACAGACGTGCCACATAGCTGGAGTTGACGCAATTCCTATTCTTCCTTTCACACTGTGCCTCAAAGGCAACCAGATGATGAAGCACCAGGAAGGAGGGCTGGGGATCCTTGCCTTGCTGGTGGTGACACAAAGTGATGCCAGAACGGAGTGTCAAGAGGTTTTGCCCTACGTGCAGTCAGCAACTGCTATGGCTGCACTGTGACTTTTGTGTGGACGGCTCAGGCTGTGCTGCGTACGCGGAAGCGAATGCTGTCCTCTGTGTGTGTGAGAGATGACCTTGGGAAAGGTGGCTTCAGTTGCTGCCCTTGGACTGCAATATGCTCCTTTGGGAGTAAGCCAATATTCAGAGAAGACAGATATAACCTGATCCAGGCTTGGCCTCGCTGGGATGTGCTCCAGCCGTGACATCACTCAGCAATGCCACGTGTATTTACTACTGGGGAAAGGTGCTGGATTGGAGTCTGAAATCCCTGGTTTATCTCCTGAGCAGGTTAGGAGCAGGAAGCAGCATTAGCTGCCCCATCTCGTATTTTTCAGGCCAGGAGTAATCAGTTTCCACAGCCAACACTGCTCTGCTAGGTCTGAGAATTCACATCTCCTATTTCCACGCTCCCTGTAAGACAGCCTTGCTGCCCTTGTTCTTGCCCCCCCAGGTCTCAGGAAGCTCTTTGCAGGATGCTGTCCGTCCCCCAGCTTAGCTCAGACTCATTCCAAAACAGCAAACCGAGTGAATGGATACCTAGAATCAGGTGGCTGCTGTGTCATCCACAGACTTCACATCAATAATGAATCAAAGGATTAAATTGAGAGCTGAAGCTGCTAGAAGGTAAATTCAGACTTTCTGAAAGATGAAAAATTGCTCTGTTACTCACCCAGCAGTGTAAGCCAGGACTCCTCCATGGCAGGACAAAAATGCACAGCCCGGCACTGGGTAGGAGGCCCCAGAGTGTTCCAGCACCCCTCAGCAGCGTGCATCTCTGTCATGTACCAGATGGGGTTTTTTTAGATTACTTATTTGCAGATGACAAGTCAAGGTCAAGGGATAGATGCTTTCCTTCAGAACAGCAAGGCCAAGCACCTAGGAAAGCCTTAGGCTCAGGAACAAAGCACATGCTTAAAAGACCACACATCTGTCCCTCAAGCACAGTGAAACTGCTTACCAGGGAAAGCTCTGTTCAGCAGTCAGCTTTTTATGTGAGCCAGCCCAAAACCATCACACCTATTCCTCCAGGAACAGCTTGGGATCGCTGCATGTTCCAGTGCTTCCTTGCCAGACCCACTTCTTGACCTGCTCCCCTCCACGCACAGGGGACACCGTGGCCCTTAAACCGCTCCTCCCTGGGTGCAAGGGGGGCACCCCAGCCCCATGGCAAGGCAGCCCATGAGCTTAAGGCATAACCGGGACACAGTGCTGGGGTACAGAATTTTATCTCTGAGTCACCTCTAAAGACCAGAGCATTTAACTTTAAGATAGGTAGGTGACAGATGGCTATAGGCAGGGGATCGCAGGGTATCAGCCATATAGCAGCAGT
Organism: Falco cherrug; assembly: GCF_023634085.1. Taxonomy (NCBI): domain Eukaryota; kingdom Metazoa; phylum Chordata; class Aves; order Falconiformes; family Falconidae; genus Falco; species Falco cherrug. The sequence continues at coordinate 21,757,356 of NC_073710.1, read as the reverse complement.
GACCAAACTGTCTGCCAGTCACGGCTTACAAATTACTAGAAAAGCAAAGTAAATGCACGCAAGAAGGACTGACGCCCTGGGTACCTCTCAGCTTAGTTGCTGGGGTAGAGCGGGAGGCGGCAAATAGCTTGTTTCTGACTCAAAGGCCACGAATGAGCAGATTGCTCCACGGGAGTGTGTTCCCTGGAGAGCTGCTGAAGCGTGCAAAGCTCAGGAGCAGCTCAGGAATCCATCTGTGTGCAGGAGGTGGCTGAAGTCATCTCCAAACCTCGCAGACTGGAGGAGGTCAGTAAGCTCCGAGTGAGCAACTGTCACTGCACCTCTGAAATCCATAAGCAGCCTAGAAACCTAAAGCCTGTCATTACAAATCGTAAAAACAGTAATTAGAACAGGACTGTCATGAGTTCACGCCTAGAACATCATATATGAGGCATTTACCCAGCAGCAGGGGACCACTGCCCTCAGAACGCATCCTTCTTTAGGGATGCAGGATGCTCCATGGACTTACTGTTCGCATAGGCATAAGGTCTCGCAGGGAACCATCTAAATAGACTTACTATCCATGAGAGCAGCTCAGAGCTTTGAGGGGTCCATCAATACTGCTGCCTGTGCAGGCCAAGGGCATGGGGTAGCACGGGAGCAAAATCAGCTCCCGGTTTGCTGCCTCTGCCTGTCCTGACCCCAGCGTATGGTCCTGGTGCTTCACTGGGACTCAGCTGATTACACAGTGGGCTGCATCGAGGATTTAAACTTTCAAAAGAATACTGTTTTGGTACAAGTGAGCTGCTGCATTAGTTTAGCCTTATTATTTAATCACATGTCATAGAGCTGTGAGCAACCACCTCATTATAAAGCAGGTGAAAGCCCAATATTTTATTTCTTAATGGCATCACAGGCAGAAGGGCTTGTTTTGAACTGAAGTTGTCCTTTAACGATGACAACAGCAAAAAAATACAAGGATGGCATAAAAGTAGTTTTATTTAAGAAAAATGAGATTGTGTGCAGAGTTAGGAAGGTTTCTGCTGCAGTACCAAGAGCATCAGCTGTACTCCTTGCTGGCTTTCCAAATGGCTGCCTTTCTAAATGGCTGCTTTGTTTGCCAAAACCATCTTTCTTCAAAATGTTAATAGATGACATTAATTAAAACACGAGCCAAGCTTGAAGTAAAGGTTCTTCTAATCAAAGTTCTTCTAAAGTTTTATTCTCTTGGCCTCTTTGATGTTGGCACTTGACTGGTCACACAGGATTTACCCTGATGTGTGACTGTAGCAGTCATAAATCACACATTGACTAATCTATTAAAAATAGATTCCCATCTTTGCATCCTGATAGGAGCTGAATCAGCAGAGAACTGCACCCACATTAATGCAGACCAGGTATTTCTGACCTTATGGGTGACATAATGGTTCCTTCCACCACAAGACAGTTGCTGTAGAGCTTCACAGGAGCTCAGCTGAAGCAGTGAGATGGTTACCTACTGGTTGCAAAAGCAGGTGAGCAGCTGACACAGGTGCCATCTCCAGAGTTAGAGAGGAAAAGAGTAACAGAGCAAGGACCAAAGGGTCACAGAGCTCTTTCCCCAAAGTTAGTGTCCTTTTCTTTTGCTGTAACAGACAGAAATAAGCCTGAAAGCATATTCCCCAAGTGGCCTAATTTCTCTGCCCTCGTGCAATGTTCTCTTTCCTCCTCAGCACCAGAGTATTTGTTTTATTTTGGGATTTGAGAGCTTGCAACCTTTAGTGAAGGATAAAGGTGCTCTCAACAATTAACTATAGCTTTATTTCCTCTTAAGAATTGCAATAAAGTTGCAAGGAGCAAAAACCATCCCAGGGTAGAAAAACCAAGCAGGGTAAGCGTCCTCATTGCAGAAGTCTCACCTAGAAAACCAGCAGAACAACCCCCAGCTGAAACCATTCTCCCCTCCTACTCCCACTGTTAACTTTCTTTCACCAAGCACTTTTAATGTCCCTCCCTGAAATAGGCTGATAGTCCACACTGTTGTGTTCAAATAGAAAAAGGTCAGAATGACACAGAAACGATTTAACTTCTTCCCCACCACTGGATCTTTGTGACCTGGATGACATTCAAAGCTGTCACGGAAGCAGTTACAGCCAACTATATTTAGGAAATAAGAAAACATATTTCCCCTCTCATCTACTCAGAGGCACCAAACTAGCAAACACTTGCAGTGTTTTCAGTGAAGGTAGACAAGAAGCTTAATAGAAGGGAGGACAAAAAAAACTACTCCAAGAACCTTTTCTTTTGACTGTTTTAGTAGGTCTTATGGAAGAGGAAGATGGGTAGAGATAAAAAGACTAAGCCTAAGTAGAACACAGGACCAGCTTAACAGGCTCAGAATAAATCTCTCTCATGCTGTTATTTAACACTGAAGTTGTCCACGTGCTCCTGAGCCACTCCTCCATCACTACTGAGCCCAGCAAAGGGATTTTTCTTCCTGGGGGACTGCTGGCACATGAGAACAATCCTTTTGGCTGCCAAATGCCAAAAAAGCAATCAGAGTTATGGACCACACTCCTGGAAGAGGGGGTTTAAAAAAACAGAACAATTACCGATGAGGTCACTGGTAGAGCTGCTGCCTCAAGGGTTCCCCATCCTCAGCAACCAAAACAAAACGCAGTGACACAGCTGTGCAGGCAGCTGCCACCCACACCAGGGCACCTTGGCCACCTGGTCTGGGCAGGGAGCAGTGCATGTTATCCCCATTTTGTACTTGCTGTGAAGATCTACCCCATAAACTTCATCTTCCCTGGGGGATACTGCAGCATTTGTTTTACCCTGATGATGCAAAGGGGCTCTGGCACTAGATGTGTGGTGTGAAATACAAGGTATACAATAAGCATTCCTATTCTGCAGAAGGGTCGTGCTGAGCTCAGGCATGGGCAGTGAGTAACAGGATCTACCGGTACTTTTGGAGTTACCTTAGTGCTGGAGAGCATGTGTTTAACAGGTGGGAACACAGCGACTGTTGGGAGCAGATAAGACAGCCTCGCTGGGGCTGGAGGCAGCGCTGCAGCCAGCCAGGACAGGCACCAGCGGTGTTTTCTCAAGTACAGGAACCGAGCCGTCATGTGGCTGCTTGTCTGCACGGCACAGCAGAAGCACGCCTGCACTTCTGCTGCTTCCACAAGCCCAGTGGGACAAAGGCAGAAGGCTTATCCAGCAAGAACGGCCATCCCCATTTGGAGAGCCAAGGGTTTGGTTGTTTTAGAAGAAACCCTGGGAATAAAGACAGCACAAAAAATTGCTATTACGAAAGGATTAAAAACCCCACCAAACCAGGCACAACCAAGGCAGCCTGGTCAGGAGGAAGCGACCTGTCCCAGGGCCAAGAGGGAGCAGGGCCTGTTTTGATGGGCCTTTACTGTATGGTAGAGACCACCCAGGCCTGGCAGTGAAGCCCCACTTGGCCGCCTTCTCCCTGGAGGGTGCGGGAGCTGCGCTAACCCCGGTGCCGGTGCCACAGCCAGGCCTCGGCACCCGCAGCTCCAGCCAGGGCAGCCTGGAACTTCACCCGCCTGGTCCCTTCTCTCTCCGACCCTGGCAGCGACATACGAACAATGATTTAGCTCAGTAACTTCCAAGAGAAGTTTCTCGTTAACACAGCCCCTTCTGAAAGTAAAAGCAAACATTTAGCATCAAGAACTTTTAATGAGGACGTAATTAAGGAACTCTGCCACAAACCATGAAGCGATTTGTATTGCAGCGTCTATCCACATGCTGCGGCCACACCATGCAGATACAGCCGACAGTTGGATGTAAACGCCAAATTAACGCCCGGTGCCTCCTGACCAGCAGCTCAGTAACGTGTAACTTACCGTCCCCTCGAGCCCACCCTGGCCCTTAGGGTATAGCCCCCCCGCCAGTGCCTCACCCCGACGATGACTTTCGAGTGTATCGGTGCGCAGAGGCCCAGGCACCGGACCCCGCACCCTCCATCAAACCGGGGAGCGCCCGTTCGCGGTGCCTCTGAGCACAAACAAGGGGCAGCACCCGAGGCGCGGCAGGTGCCACCACTGAAGCGACGGAGCGCCTGGGCCGCGCCGGCACCCCGGGACTGTCCGCCCGGAGCGGGGCAATCCCGGCAGCCGATGGGGAAAAGCGTGGGGAGGGCGGCGCGAGCGAAGCGCCTGTCCACCGGGGTCGGGAAGCATCGCTCGCCCTCCCAGAGAGAGGATGAGGACAGAGCACGGGACTGACCCTGCACCACCTGCCGCCGTTCGTGCCGCTTGGCAGGCCGGGGCGGGTGGCACGACAGCAAACAGCCTGCGTCCCGCACCCCGCACGTACCGCCGGGGGAGGAGGGCCAACCCGCCCCCCCTCCGGGCCCGCCCCGGCGCCCAGCGCTGCGCACGGAGACCCCACCCCGGAAGCACCGCCACACTCCTGACCTCTGAGAAGCTCGCCAATGAGCGGCCACGTCGCGGGACACGTTGGCCAATGGCGGCCGCTCCCCGCCTCCCCGCTCCCGTCGGCCCCCGCGCGCAGCGGCGGGGCTTGGCTTGGGGGGGGCGCTGCGGCGCCGAGTTCCACCGCCCCCCTCCCTCACCCCCCCGCGGCGGCACTGGCCGCGTTCCGCCAATGGGGCGCGCCGACGCGGCGGGCCAATCAGCGGCAGCGTCTCAGCGGTGGCCGATCGGGCGGGCGGGCGGCAGCGCTGCGAGCCGAGGCCGAGGCCGAGCGCGGCGGGGCCATGGAGCGTGCGGCCGGGAGGCGCCGCCGCTACTGCCCGCGCCCCCTCCGCTAGTTCCGCGCCGCCGCCGCCGCCCCCCAGCGCCGCCGCCGCCGCAGTCCCTTCCTCCCCCCTCCCCCCCCCCCCCGCCGCCTCCTCTATGCGGCGGGGCCGGCGGAGCCGCAGGCCTCGCTTCCCCGCGAGGCTGCCCTCGGCCCGCTGAGCCCGGAGCGCCGGTAAGGGGCGGCGGGGGGGCGGGAGGCCGTGCCCGTAGGAGCGAGGCCCGGGCGGGGGGTGGGAGCGGGATACTACGGCCTGGTGGTCGGGGAGAGGGGCCTAGGCGGGGGCTGGGGGGCAGCGGGGGGCGGAGGGGCCGAGAGAGGGGCCAGCGGGTGTGTTTGAGGGGGGGTGCGGGGAGAGGGCGGGACGGGGTCGTGCTGTGGGGAGAAAGCGACGTGCAGAGGGTGAGGCCGAGGGGTTTTGAGGGGGGGGTGATGGTGAGGGAGATGAGGGGCCGTTTGGAGTGAGGAAGGGCTGTGGGGGGCTGCGGGTGGAGAGGGGAGCGCGGGGGGGCCCTGGGAGCGGGAGGGGACCTGGCGGGGCAGGCGGTGGGAAGGGGCTGCGGGGAGCGGGAGGGACGGGGCTGGCTGGGGTGAGGAGGGGTTGGGGGGCTGCAGGTACAGCTCGGAGGCTGTTAAATATTTCGGGGCTCGGGGGCTTGCGGGGGCAACGCGGGCGGGAGGAAGAGGGGGCTGTGGGTCGGGGTCGCGGCCTGGGCCCGTGCCCCCGCCGGGCTGTGTGGGGGCGCGGGTGGGCAGCGCGCACGTTGGGGTGAGCGCTGGCTGGGGGAACAATACCAAAAGTTGTCTGAAATGGTAATTTCCGTTTCCCATTTCATCATCCCTGGGTAGGCGTTAGCCCTGCGTGTGTGTGCGCAGAGGATGGAGCTGAACCGAGCTGCCGCCAGCCAGCCTGGCTGATCCCCGTTTATTTATTTATTTTCTAGTTTAATCTTTAAATTGCTTGGTATTTTTCTTCTCCGAGGAGCCTTTGTGTGCCGGGGAGGGGCTGCTCGACACCTTTGCCCCTTAGCAAAGAGAACGGGGGGGGGGGGGGGGAGAAAAAAAATAAAGAATCCCAGCCCAAAACAGCTGCACTTCTGCAGTCCAGAATTAACCTCCCCCAGTCCGGTAGATTGATTGCATGTTTAGAAAGGCAAATCGCCGCTCTCCCCCAGCCCTCGCCTCGAAGGGAGCGGGGATGAGCTGAGCCCTTGATGCCCTCTGCCCTTTCCCAGAGAGAGCAGCTGTCCTGCGAGGGGGGTGTGCGTGCAGAGAGAAAATCGGCCTGTTCATTGAGGCACAAGAGTCGGTGTGTTTACGGATTGGCTTCTACTCTAAGCTTGGAGATCTGTTTTGATATCCAGTTGCAGGAAAAGGGTTCCTCCCCCCTCCTGGTTTTGTACACAGAGTACTCTCTTACCACTGGGGACATGGCCCTATAGGCAGAGAACAAATTCCAGGCAGCTCTTGAAGCAAAATTCCCTCCTGAGATGACTTCTGAAATTGGGTATAGACAGTTTTTATTTTTTCTTCCTGTGTAGGCAGAGTTACTTAGCTGAAAACATCTTGCCAATGTAATGCTTTGTAGTGGCTGTGTGCTGTGCTGAAATTTGTATAAAATTAAGGAACTTGGGGTTAAATGTATTTTTCTTTCTGGTTTCTTCATATAATGGAACGTTTTTATGTAATTGCTCCAATTATTTCCTTTGGGGGGGGGGGGGGGCGGAAAACCCCCACTCCATGAAGTCATGGAGGGGGAGAAGATTAACTCCCGCATGTTTTCAACTGGCATTGGTGCATTCTTTTGTGTGTGCTCTACCAGGAACTAAATATTTGACTTGATTAAAAAGAAAAAGTTGGCATTTTTACAGAATGGATTTACTGGCAGATTAGAGGTGTGTTATTGGAGCGCTTTTAAATGGTTGTGGTGGCTTGCAGGAGCAGGGTTTAAAATGCTACGTGGAGCAGGGAAACTCTGAGGCACCTCGTTTCGTTATGCCTGTGAAACGTCGCCCTGAAGCTGCGTGACCTGTTTTCCTTCCATGGGGAATGCTCTGTCAGTGGAAGATCTCACTCTGAGAGGTGGTCCGTGACTGCGTGGGTGTGCGCTCAGGGCTCTGGTCGAGCTGCTCCTGTAGCACAGTTACCCTCACGGCCTTCGCGTCTCTGTCCCTAGAGCAAAGCCTTGTCTGCGCTAGCCTGTCTGTCCTGGTGCCTGCTCTTGCTTAGGCGTGTCTGGGGTTTGTGGAGCTCAGCTTTTTGTATGAAGAGATGCTCCGGGTCTCTGCTGCTGGGAGACCTTGTCAGTCCTAAAGGAGGTAGTGCAGGAAGGTATAAAACTTGCCAGGGCACATTTTGTCTGTGTCCTACCTGGCAAAGGGCGGTCTGGGCTTCGGAGGAGTTTGCTGTGAACCTGTATTGTTAGGCTAGCTGGGACTTGCATCACCTCCAGACTTGTCTGAGTAAGTGGTAAGGGTTTGGTTTGCGAAATTCACAGCAGACTGAGTTGCCCATGCAGCGAACACCGCACTGGAGTTTGGAGTGTGTACAAGCCCTTTGATGTCTGCCCTCCCACTTGATTAGTTCCCAACTACACACAGACACACACCCCCCCCCACACCCCCACACCCCCATTTCTGTTCTAAATAGTGATTATAGGAGCCCTGGTCATGTAAGTGTTAGCTGCTTTGACAGGCTGGAAACTGAAGATGTTACGTTTAGTGTTTCACAGTTGGTTTTACCATTCAGTTCTGCTTCTGCTTTTAAAAATGAACTCTTGTCTGTATCTCCATTTCATAAAAAACATGGCTCAGGGTGAACTGATTTTTTTTATGTGCTGCTCTTTGTTTTTACGATGTTGTAATAGCATTTTCTCAGACTTAAACATACAGATTGTCCAATATGAATGTTGGTTTTGGATGGGGGAAGAGAAATAAAAAAAAAACCCAGAACAAAAACCCCTCCAGCAAAGTGCTGGTCTTCATTTCTTCCTTCATGTGTGGTAGACAACCTGTTAAGATTATTTTATTTTCTACTTATGTTTTAATTGACTTAAGTCCCCAAATATGCTTCTAAACAAAACGGAGCAGTGTCGTGCAGCGTTCTTCAGCTGTTCAGTAGAGCAGACAAATGTATTTCTCTAGGGTCAGTGAAGACTAGTTGTGTTAATCAATACTGTAGCAGCAGTGTTCCCTTTTCAGTAAACCAGATGGACTGCTTACAACTGGTGGTGATTATTTTAACTGTGTAATTGTAACATGGCTGCATGATGACAGTGTTTCCTGCAGACACTTCAAAGGAAGGTTCCTGACAAGTATATCTTTACAGCGTTTAATCTGTATTCTTTGTCTTTAAGTTGTGGCTTTTGGACATGTGTTTGAAGTACGAAGATTTTTACCTCCTGCTTTTCTGTACATTAAAAGGTGATACTCTATGATAATGAAGTGTCTCAAGTATGGGAATAAACCCAGGATTTTGGGGGCTCCCACAGTGGTGTATTGGTTTCAGTTAGTTTTAGATCTGTGCAGGGACTAAGGCAAAAACTAGGAAGAGCGTTAAGTAACTTTGAAGACACAGCAGCAGGTTTTTTTGAAGTAGTGCTTGAATCTTCTAAAAGCATGCATGTGGGTTTGTTTTGGGGAAAATATGTTCTGTGGTGACTTGAGTCTTAACTGGGACGGTCTAATTACTTGGTGAAGAAATCCTTCTCCAAGGGAACGAAATGCACAGGACCGGAGCTGGTTAATTACATTTTATAAAATTACTGAGTGACTGCTTTCTTCCGAGGTTAGCCCCTCTTCCTCCCTCCGTGCGGAGTACCTGAATTTCAGGCTTGACAGTCTGCTTTACGGATTGAAATTCTTCCTCAGTATTAAGATTTAATGGTGGTAGCTACAGAGCAAGTGGTGACAGGTACTATTGCTTTTCAGGACAGCAAAGCAAATAATACCTGGAAATACATGGTGGTTGTTATTCTAATTGTATTCCCTTGATGAGGCTCTGGTAGAGGTGGCCTGTCTGCTACCTCCATTATAAGTGAGAATTGTATGTATTTCAGTTGTAAAAGGCTGTGGAGAGAAACTGTGTCTCCATAGCAAAGATTTTAGTGTTTCGTGATACACTTGCATATATTTTTACCCCATCTAATTTAAAACAGTCTGCACAACACTTTACAGGAGTGATTTGTATGCAGCTTTTAAATATTTTCTTTTTCCCTGCAAGAGAGATTAGCGGCACGGAGCTGCTTTTTCTGAGGGCGCAGAGCACTGGGATTCTCAGCCAAGTGTTACGTAATTTGTATGCCACTGATGTACGGTCATAAAAAAATACTCGCATAAATGATAAAGGAAAGCTTGTGTAGTCAATTATTTGAAATCGCAAGCATCCTAAACAGTATGGGTTTGTGCAGCTAGAGCCTCAATAAATATGCTTGGGCAAAATGCTGTCTTTGGTATCCTGCTGTGAAAGGGGTAGGAAGCTGTCACTGCCCATGGTCTGGAGGCTGTTTTTGAGTGTTTTCAATCGTACCTGGAATTTTCAAGCTTTCCTGTGTGAGAACTGGTGTGTTCTGTTGTATTTTCTCATGCAACTGTTGGGTATTTAAAAGTCTTTAATTCGTCTGAGTCTGGGTGGTGGTGCTAGCTTCATCTGTGGCTAGTTAGAGGTGATGCCAATTTGTAATCTTTTACAAGTGTATAAAAAAATAAAAAGAAGCTTAAATGCTAATAGCAGTGAAAAATCTGTTCAGCGTATAGAGTGTGCGAAGGAAGCAGGCACACACGTTGGTCTGTGTAGTCTCCGTCAGCTAAGCTGAGGGCTTTTAAAAATCTGTTCTAATTTTTATGCTGTATGTGGAATGGCTAATCCCATAAAAGCCTCGCACCTTTTGACAGATGAAACGCTGCTGTTCTTAACTTATTTGAGCGAAATATTTTTATAGATGGTATTAGCTCTGTGGCTCCAAGGGTAATGCAGTCCTTACACGAGAAAGATCTTGCTTTGATCTGACAGCTTTCAAGATCCATTTCCAATCACTGAGTTCCATTAACTCTGTTTATAATGGTGCCCTCAGACTTTTTTCTGTTTATGTGACTCTTCAGGGTGTTAACATTTCTGTGTATATGAGTTCTCTTTAATAAACTGAAGGAGTAATTGGGGTCAGGAAAGGAAATAATCCTGTTAGAAGGTGCAGTTAATTATATCAGGTATTTTGGGCTCCAGAATTCTTCCTCTTGATTCTTTAATGTTTTCTCCAAACTGTAGAATGTAGAGAAGTTTGTCAAGTTGCCACGAAAATGGGACAGTGGGGCAAGGTAGTGTCTCTATGGTTAATTTTGGGACCGTGAAACCAGTGCGACTGCAGGCTTGCTGACTGTGAGGGACATGGAGGAGCGGAGGGGAGGCTGCCCCAGTGCAGCCTCCTACCCCTTGTGCCTTGTTGCGACCTTCAACATGATCTTACGAAGTCCCATGTCTATCAAGCTTGGTGTGGGAGCCCAGATGGTGGGTGCTGGCTGTCAGCAGCCCTCTGTGCCTTGCTCTTCTGGGCACCGCTGGTGTCTTGCCAGACCTCACGAATGAGAAACTGTCCTGGGTTTTCCTGTCCCTTTCGGTTTTGGTAGTGAAAAGATGTGAGCTCCTGAAGAGGATTTCTGAAACCTGTGTCTTTTCTGGTTGATTTTCATTTTCTTAAGTTCATCATGTGAATAAGTTGTTCCACTCGTTGCAGTGTAGCTGTTGTGAACGGAGGCTAAAATTGCAGTCTGTGAAGGCTGAGGAATTGGGAGCCACTACCCCAAAGTAAACAAAAAGTGTACAGTAGTCCTTAGCGTTACGGGGAGCAGTGATGGAGAGTGAATTAGCTGTTGTAGCCAGAAGAAAGTGATGTTTTTTTCTAGGTCAGGGTTGAAGTCACTGTCAGGGTGGTGATGTGAAGCATATATTACTGTCTGCATTGTCCCTGCCATATGGATGTGTGCAGTAGTGCCCTTGGCATTCATGCATTGAATTATTTATCCTCTGAAAATCTGTAGGCAGCCTTTCTTCCCCTGTCTCTAAGAAAACCAAACTGATCCGATGAGTATTTTTAAAATAAATCTTCCACTATAAATTATTGCAGTGGCAGGAGCAAGCTATTGATTGCATATTGTGTTTGTATTAGTAAAGCAAAGGTTACAACATCCGGCATTTTGTGGAAACATTGAGCTATTAATTCTGCTGCTAGGTGCAAGAGTGTTCATGCTGGTGCTGGGTTCAGTCAGAGGTGACTAAAATGCATGCCTGTTTCTTCTTCAGCAACAAAATTTTACAGACTTTGAAAATGGAAAGGGTAGAAAACTTTTTAGTATGTGTAAAAGAAGCCTTGTCTCAGCTCTGTGCCGAGGGAACTGATGTTTTTCCCACATATGGACAGCGAGACAGCACCTCCTTTCCTCTTGCGTTGTGTTGGATTTGCTCTGAGAAAAATGTTAGGGGGGTCCTTGTTTGAGCTGTAGGCTTCAGGTCCTCAGCTGAGGACATCAGGGTCTGCAGGGTGTCATGGTGGGGCAGTTAAATAGCTGTGGGTAATCAGGGGAGGGAGGGAAGGGGAGCAAAAGCTGAAGGAACCTGGCTCTAATTTTTTTTAAGAGACTGATGGCTTTGCAGCATAGAAAAGATTGAAAAATAATTTACCTTTAGAGCAGCATAAAGCTGCTAAAATTGTGTCGCAGGCATGGTGAAGGAGGGAGATGTTACCCTCTAAAATATTCACCACAATCCAGGGGCAGCCTGTCCCTGAAGGCTTGACAGCCTGTGCGGCAAAAGGCTGAGGAGCTTGGTTTTGAAAATACTGTATTGCTCTGAATGTCTTGATATGAAATGAAAGTATGTGTAATTAGGAACTCCTAAAAAACCCAAACCAACAAAACCATTAAATAGCTTTAAAGGAAAAGAAGGTGAATGGAAACTTCATCATTAAGTATAAAATGCTTAACAACAGTTCATGGTGTAACAACAGTTCATGGTGCATCTTCATTTTAAATAAAGCATGCATGAAAGTGCCGCCCCCCCCCCCCCCCCCCCCGCCCTGAGCACAGAGTGTTATCAGCTTATCTGGGCAGGAGTTCAGAGCCATAAAAACTATATCCTGCTTACACCTTCCAGCCTATCCTATGACCTGCTCTGTGTAAACAAGTTGTACCAGGAGCTCCAAATTACTAGCAAGTAGCTGGGTTTTCTGCAGGCTGGTTAGGTCCAGGAGGAGCCCAGATAAAGTTCCAAGAAGTTCGCCGTTGGGAATGGCCTCCTGATAGCTGCCTTCTACAGGGAGGAGGTAACTGATACGCTGCTGGCTGTGGCAGTGACCATATCCTAAGAAAAGCAGTAATCTTTTGGGTAGACTTTACACTTTCGGTCTGGTGTTTTCCATGTTCTGCAGGATGATGGCTGTTGCAGATTGTGAAATGTCAGTGTTGTCGTAACAACACACACCGCTTGCTGCACCGACTGCCGTTGCGTCAGGTCTTGGATGGACTGAAGATGTAAGCCTATTTATAAAGTACTGCTATAGTTACAGCTTTAGATGGATGGATGAGATTAGCCATGCTAATGCTGGGAATAGATCTAGGTAGATGAGGGGACTGGGTGTGTGTGTGTGGAAACAAACATCCTGCTCGTGGCTGTGCTATGGCTGTTTAAATACCACTGAGTGAGCTGGTGCTCTAGTTACGGCGTTTGGCTGCTTCCCATAGCTAGCTGTCTCCTTGGTTTCATCTTGCAGCTAGGCACAGGCAGATACATTTAACTGAACTAGATTGTGGGTCTATATGAGCAAGCCTGGGTATTTTTGTGTGTAAAACTCTTGTCTTTCTGAGCAGTTCAAGAGTTGAATGCACTAACCAGGCTTGAAGATGAAAGCCTGTTCTCCTTGGACGTTGACCTTTTTGTTCCAACTCGCGTGGTTTCTTGTCCTACCAACTCGAAAGGGACATGTGAGAATATGCTAGTTTTGAAAATGAGGATAGCATCTCTATTTTTTCTAGTTTCCTTCCTTGCCATAGCCTGTCTCTCCGCACATGTTGGGGTACTGCGTGCTCACTGTCCTAGTCTCTGATCTGTTTGACGCTCTCTGTTTTGCCACCTGCCCAGAAGGCTTCTGACTGGGATCTGAGGTGCCCTGCATTACTCAGAGCTACTCTCTGTTGTGGGTGATGGTGGCAAGTCAAAATTGCCTTCCCCTGTGATCAGCACTTGTACTGGGGTGTTAAACTTGTTCTGTGGTGAGAGCTAATTCAGCCTTTGAGTTAGCCCTCATCCAGAGCAGAAGAGATCAGACAAGAATTCAACTTTGTGGCTTTTTCCTGGTGTGCTGAGTAGTGCTCCTTAGATAGAAAGCTACAGGTTGTAGTCTTAAAATGCTGAATTTACTTCTGCAGTCTGTTCTGTCTGCTAGCTTCTCCTACCTCACCCACCATAATATTCCTTCTCCCTTCTGTCTGTGCCTCCTCCTTCCCAGGAGCCTCATCTAATGGAGGTTCTGCTTGCCTCTCTGCTCTTGCTTTGGTCCTCCTCATCCAGGATTCTTGTTTCTAATTTTAGCCTGTCTGCCTTTTGATGTTCCTTCCCGTCTGTTCCTGCCTTTCTCCTTTTCTCTGAGATCATCCTGCGTCTTCATCTCCCTCTGGAGATCTGGGCCTTGTTTTTTGCATGGTGGGAGGAAAGTACTTCAAAATGGGAGCAAAGCTGCAGTAGCATTGAGAGGTGAAGTATCAGAGGGCATGGAGACTTCTGCCAGGGGTTGAGAGTTTGGGGTGCTGGCAGCACTGGGTCTGCTGTTGCGTGCCTATTGTGCGTACCACTAATGGCTCGTTACCTCCTTCTACCACCTGTTGTCTCTGGTTAGGTCAGCTGTCTGAATCTTTCTGTTTTATGGATTCATCCTGTATTTGAACGATGGGGCTCTTTTCCACGACATTACCAGTAATAGTTGTAGGCAGAATTTACTCATATGGAGCAGTGCAGGTAATTGAAATCCGCAAGAATCCTTCTGATAGTCTCTCCGGAGCTGTTATCTTGTCCATCTGGTGCTAATTCACTTGATGCAGCTTGCAATAGAGAAGGGTGCATGGGAGGTCTGCTGGCAGCGTTGCATGAATAGTATTGCCTAGCAGCCTGGCTTTCCTCTCAACCTCCTGCCGTTTGCTAGGGCATGAAAGCTGCAAAGCTGCATGGTTTTCTCTAGAATTTTACTTTGTGTTAGCATGCATTTGCTTACATTTACAGAGAAAAATGACTTTTCTAATGCATATGCGTTTTGACCCAGTGAGCCAGTTCTCCGCAAAAGGGTGCGGTGTGCATCAGCAGAAAGCAGGGTGCCCAACCTGATAGCTGTGGCATCCAGAAGGTGGCTTGGCCTGGTGGGATTCATCTGCTGGAAGACCAGTGAGGGTGGTGTATGTACGCATAATCTGATTTGTGCACGGAATATAAATACTTGCTGTTGCAGACATGCAGCCTGTGGTTTTAGAAGTTCTTTTGTGAAAACAACGTTCAACCTCTCCACCACTGCAGCAAAAAGCTTCAGTAGAAAACCGGTTCTAGCAATTAGTGAAGGTTTTAAAAGGAACCTAGCAACTGCTACTGTAGTTTGATTTGCAGATTTTTATTTGATTTTTTTTTTTTAGTCTTCAGGTTTGCAGCTGTTGCATTGTATGGAGATAGTCTGCATATTGCTATAGAGAGAAAGGATGAGGGAGTCGTGGATCAGTGACTAAATCAGTTGAAATGATAATGGTAATGCTGCTGTGGGCTCTGCAGCAAGTGATCCTCAGGGAAAGTGGAGCATGACTGGAATATATTTGGTATGTGGATTTGGTGTTTGAGAGTAACCTGAGCTCACCTGTAAAGAGTTTTGTTACCAAGATACTTTCTGACCTAACTTGCTTTTGTCAACATTTGCACCAAATGATTAACAAATGATGCTCTCCGTGAGTGTGGTTATATAAAATGTTAATGTGCAGTGTTTTTTCAGATCAGCTTTATAGCGTGCACAGGGCTTTAAGTCAAACTTCAAAGAAGGTAGTTTGCTTTATGGTTGAACCTATGAGCAGTTTTATGTGCAGGGTGGAGTGAACTTGTGGAGAATATTGCAGTTTTCCCACTGTCATAAAAAGTTATGATCCTCATGATTCAAGTATTGTTCTGTAGGTGGAGGAGAGAGACAGATGCAGAGGTCAGTGGGAGCGTGTACGGAGTAAGTTCAGATGTGTCAGTGGAGTGAATGCAGTCCTCTGTGTTCCCGGCTTGCTGAAACGGGTTCAAAAAGTGCCTTGTGCTCTTTCTGGGTCTTCCTAAGAAACCTGCACCTGTGTTACTTGCGGAACAGGCAGGCCATTTCTATGGGAAAGGAACTTGGCAGGGGGAACCGTGAAACGCGGCTGAGAAGGGTGCTTTTTTCCAATGCAGTATTTTAAACCGTTCTTAAAACGTGGCGCTTCAGAGTGGAAAGGAGACTGTAAGTCAGTTTATAACCTACTTTCTTTCTTTGGGCTTTTCTTTGGGGTACAAGCCAAGTGAGTTAAAGAAATAAATAAGTGGCTGCCTCTTGAATGAGCTTCATTCCAATTAACTTCACTCATGATTCAAAAGATATTTTAAAACTGAGATATATTCCCTCAAGAAAAAAAAGAAAAGGACTGTAGGCTAAGTGATCACGGTGGGAGAGTAGGATAACCTTTTAAAGCCTTAATTGTGGGCTTTTCTAAAAGTATCTGACAAGGGGTTCTGATTGACCTGTGCCGCTTTTAAACTGCGGTGAGGTATAAGGCTCTCCTAGCTGTGGAGTCAGTGCTGCAAATTCTGAGGTATAAAACACTTTTCAGCTTTCAGTAAGTAAGTTATAGCTGATTAAAATAAGGCACTATTCCAGTTTCAGTCAGATCTCTATAAATATTCCAAGTGACTTAACCTCTCATTTAAAACATTTTCTACTGGGATGGGGAGGTATAAATGTGCTCTTTGTTTGCAGCCAGGAAAATTAAAGGATCACAACATTCAAAGCTGTACATGTTAGATCTTTGGAAAAATTGTTTCTTAAAGAATGTAGACCATATCTAAATGTGCAGATACCTTTGTTAAGGTGGTTTGTTTTCCATTCTGTTAGCTTGAAGAATTTTATTCTGAATACATTAAAACTTGGGGGGTGGGGTGGGGGAACTATGATCTTTATCTTTGGATGATCCATTAGCTGTTATAGATTGCCTTTTATTTATTTTTTTGTAAACATATGTGAATGTAAACATTTTATCCAGAATGGCCTTGCAAATGTTCTTGCATTAACATATATTGTCATGGAGAATAATTTTCATTTAACTGTAATTTGCTTTATATTTTCCTCCCTGGTTGCCATAGAAACGCAGTCCGATGTGCCAGTGACTACTCACAGGAGCTAGGTTATGTATTGCCTTTATAATGGACCTCTGTTAATCATGCTGCAGTTTGCACTGAAGGAACCATGATATTTGCAGGAGGCACTTTATTTATATAAACTGTAAGATGCCTGTGGTACCTTGGCTTAATATTCAGAGTTATCAAGGGTGCTTTTCTGTTCTGCAGAAGTTTTGTCATAACTATCATGTATTATGATGATTGTGGAATTGATACATATTTACTTAAATTTAATGTCAGTTAGACTTCATTTTCAATTTTCGTTTCATTTGCTGTAATAGCCTAACTAGTAACACACTTTCCTATGTTCAGTGTAGGATCTTAAATGTTTGAAATACAGCAGTGAAACATTTGTTATCCTTATCTGTGCATAAAAAGTTGACTTGCTTTTCATAATAATGTGTCTGTGTCTTTACGGTGGTGGTTGCAGCCAGGCAAACGCCTTCTCTTCCACCCCAAGCCTGGCTTCTAACAACAGTGAGCTTTGTCTAACAGAGTGATACCAAAGCACTTAGTCATGCTTATAAGGGAAAAAAAAAGTTTCCTTTTGGCTAAGAGCAGGTAGAAAGAGGGTGAAGATGGATTTTAGTCATTTGTTGCCTGTCTGTGGATTTTGGGTCTGTTTTGCACCTCTCGTTTCTGGCTGCCTTGTCCATGTCTACCTCACACCATGGCTGCTCTTCTTCTGTACTGTGCCCACATTTCCTTTTGATTTACTTCCACTCATGAACCCCCCAGGCTCAGAAAATGCAGATGTGAGCATTATATATGTCGACTGCAGCTGGCAGTAGGAAGCTGATTTTACAGCTGAAGATGGTGGGGCCATCCCAAGGCAGAGGTGATTTAAGGCTTTAGATGCTACCCCTGCATACAAGCTGTAGTGTCGTGGTGGGCTTTACCCTCGTCTGAAGGGGCTGGGGGCTGTAAGGGGTCCCGTAAGCACGTAGAAGCGTGTGCTTTCTTGTCTTTACTGTGACTTCAAGGGTAAAGTACAACACGATCTCCAGGAGTATTTGTGCTCAGGTGCGTGATGATTTTGGACAGGCTGAGAAAACAGAATGATGCTGATCTCTGCCTTTGTCCATGTCTTGTTGAATCCTTGGGAGGACTTGCCTTCCAGCTACCGAGATAAGAATCATGGTGGCATTGGTTCAAACTGAACTTGTCAATTAGTGAATGATTCATTTTTGCTTAGGGATGAGCTAAAGGAGAGAAAATCAACCACATGGGATTCTCTTTTGTCTGTGTGCTTTTGTGGCAGTAACCTTAAATTGTAACTGGAGAAGCAAATTTCACTTGCCTTCTGAATCAGACTTCTCAAAATGAATTTCTGGTTCAGTTTTAGGTCTTAAAGAAAATTTGTATGTTAGCCCTTTCTTTCCTGCTCTTCGTGGTTAGACTCCAATTGTTGGTTACCTAAGTCCGGATTACTCCAGGACGCGGATGCTTTCAGATACATATGGTCTCACAGTTATTTCTTGGTACTTTACAGAAAGAATTGGGCAACATTTTGTTCTGTAATGCAGTATTAAGAAACCAAGCATTTTTTTCTGTAATGGTGTGTAAACAAGTAGTGGTAACATCCTATTTGGGGGAGGTAGGGCTAAGGAGGGAAGGCAGGGCTGAATCAAGGTTTATTTTTCTTATACCTACCCACCATATTTTAGTACAGCTTTGCTTGCCTTCCATGAAAGCTGTGAGCTATTACAAATGAACTATGTTTTTTTGAGGTGTATAAGCACAGTGCAGCGTGTGTGCTGTGGGTAGGGAGCAGCCATTTTAATAGATGTTACTCACCTCTGTTCTCCTTGCGTATTCCTGTGTCTTTCACTCTATCATGTTGGTGCTCCTTTGCTGTTTACAAGAGGCGGATGTGATTCATAGTCAAAGGCCAATCTAATTTTAATAAAAGTCTGAAAAATGGCTTGTCTGTAGTCAGGACTTCTGGATATTGTGTACACTGTCGTCCCCCCCCTCCCCCCGCCTTTTTTTTTTCTACCTGTTGTCACATAAATGACAGAATTGACCAATAGTTTGTGTTCTTCAGTGACATGTTTATTCGGGATACTCAGATTTACCTCTTTAAAGGACGTAGGTAATGCATTATGACAATGCCAGCATCTCTAAGCTATCAGATGGGGCAGTCAGACTTGCTGGCAATTTATGAAATAATTAACACTTGTGCTAGGTAATTTGTAGGTTTATCTGAATTTATTGCGTTTTTGTTTTAACTTAAGCTGCTTGAAAATCAAGTGATCCACACTAAATGCTTTATAATTTGGAAGTATTTTGTTTGAGAGTTAAGTATGAAAATATGTAGTTGTGCAAGAAAATATTACAAAGCAGTTTTTCATGCTGGTGTTGAGCTGATATTTCCAGTATCACAGGAACACCCTCATGGGAGTAAAGGTAAAGGTGTATGATGTATGTTTAGCCCGTGGTTCAAGTCAAGGGGATGGTGTTACATTGCTAGAGCATAGCTGGGCATTCTGCTTAACTTAACTTTAAAACAACCAACCAACCAAAATACCCACATGACCCATAAACTGTAGATAGATGGGTGTGTACGATGGCTAATTTGGAGACAGCTTATGTTTTTTGACTTCTTCCCAGGTCTGAGGCAGCTATCTTGGCAAACTTTTGAGGTGTTTTTTTTCCACAGGTGTGGTCCTGAAGGGCTGCTTGATGAATTGCAACGGAGCACAGTTGTAGGTATAAACAAATGCATGTGGTGACTAAGTTACCTTTTGTGGACTCATTGAATAGACTACCTGATTATTGGGTTAAACATTTATTGCTTAGGGAGAGAAGGGCAGAGTGGCTTTGGTGGCAGAGAGAGTATTTGACTTTCTGAAGCTTCACTTTGAGGATATTTTAAGGTTCACTTATTTGCTCTTGGGTTTGGTCTGACAGCTAATACGTTACCTTATCAGAAGTCATGAAGAAGTGTTAATCGCAGATAAAACATTATAAAGCCAGACTGTCGTTCTGCTCCCTCCTTTTTGTGGACACTTTGGTTGACTTTGAGCTACTTGCACCCCATGTCATGCCTTGAAGAAAGCGTTGAATTTAGCTTCATTAATTGTGCTAGAGATCTGGATGGGAAGAGTGCTTTCTAACTCAGCCTGGACACGGTGCTGTTACCAAAAAATGGTGCAAATTTGCTTGAGACGGGGGGCAGCGTAGACTTCAGAGGAGCTGCCTTGTGTGCAGTCATGGGAAGAGGGATTTCTTCAGGGAGTGGGTGTATTGCTTCCTTCTGCTGTGAACAGCCTCTTAATGAACTGCCCTCTCCAGGGTGTAGGGAGATTAACCTCCCATGGCTAACTTCAACCTGAGAGACTTCCACCGTATCGCTGTCTTCAAATGTTTGTGTCTAAAAATACACTTGTGCTGCTGTGCAACAGACTCAAGGCATGTTAATATTATTTCTTAAAGGAGGCAGCTTGTGTTACTGGATGAACTACTGTGTAAATCGTATATTTGCTATGCAGAATTACCATTTTGTTCTTCCAATGGAAGAATGTTCTGGTTGGAATTCCCTCTCTGACAACAATAGCAGAAATGGGGTGGGGTTGTTTGAAAATGTTTAATGGTGAAAAGTTTTAGAGGAGCAAACTCTGCCAAGCTGTGCAAGGCTTTGCCGCGTGATTCCTTCTTACTGTTTAGTCTTCTGCAGAAACGTCTGTGTTCTCACAACTGGCTGGTTGAATGGTTTTGACCACTTCTGTCTCAGAAGCATTCTGTTTAAGAATGCTTTGTCTGTATTGGATCTCATTTGCTCTACTACATTCTCTCATTCAGCTGTGTTCGTTTGGTTGTAATTTAGCACTTGCTTCTCTTCGGATGAGGAAGAATGAAAGCCTACCAGGCTAACACCTATAAGCAGGTGTTTTTCATGTTACTTCTACCTCTGTGTGTGATTTATCTTGGAGGCAGACAGCTTGCTGCCCTCAGTCCCTCACTGTAGTTCCAGACAAATTCAGATGTTGTGCTTCAGCATTTGGCTTGCGAAGTCTCAGTGGTGATGCTTCTGTTTATTATAAGGCTGGTAACTTAGTTTCTAGGTAACTTGGGAGAGTATTTTATGGTAGCAGTAGCACAAGGGCTAGTTTAGACAGTGCGGATAGCTGTAGGTGAGTTTAACTGCCTTGTGTGGAAGGACTTGGTAGCTGCTATTTTTGCAGCAAGTTTTAACTTGAATTCTTGCTGTTTGTGCTGCTGGGGAAGCTGCAGTGGGGCGTTTCGAGGTCTGGGATATAAAATGACTTGCAGCAAATATTGCATAAGTAGGTGTAGCTTTGGTCTTGGCACTTGCCGTTTTCTGTGTGTTCCTATGAGAGAGGCTGTTTTTACCTCTCAAAAGCTATTTAAGATTCAGGGTATATTTTCCTCCTTTCATGTTTGGCTTACCTTGACTCATTTTGATCCAGGAGCTCACCTGCTGCATCTGCTAGACTTTTATCTGCTACACCTGCCTGTGTTTTCCCCAAGATCTGCTGTTGATGCTGATCAGCAATAGGGCTCAGTCGCAAGCTACGTAGACAACCTAAACCATTTGTAAGGAAACTTTCTTTGAAATATGGATGGCATTAGAGGGACTTGGTCTTAAAATTAGAAACTGTTTATAATGCACAGTTGTAGTTGTTTACCTTGAACCATAATTATCTTATTTCCTGAGTTAAAAACGTCACGTCAGCTTGCTGAAGCAAGATTTGATGACAAAGGAATTGTTTTTAGCCACCAGCAGAGCAAAGAACGCTTCAAATGTGTGTCTAAATATGATTTTATAACCTGAAGTATAGCACACTCAGGATTTTAAATTGGCTCTGGAAGTTGTGTGGGCTTATGGGTAGGCCATTTGGCCAGGGATCAAGGGACTGGGTTTAATCCTAACTCTGTCCTTTTGTCCTCTGAGCGTTTTCCTTGCCACCCTCTGTGCTGTTTGTTTGGACGGCAGTGTGTTTGAAGGAAGGGATATGCCCTTTCCCTAGGTGTTTGTTGATTTTCTCGGGGTGTGGTTTTGTGGCAGGGCTGGAGGGGGTTCACTGCTGCTGTGGCGGGGGGCGAGGCTCACCCACCCTCCCCTGCGAGGGCTGCCGCTTCCTGGGGTGCCCCGGCCAGCTCAGCCCCTTGGAGGAGCAAGTGGGAGACCAGTGGGCAGAGGGAGGCGAATAGGCTTTCTGCTGGGCTGGCGGGATAAGCCAGTTTATGGATGAACTTCGGAAGTATCCCGAGGGATCCAGCAGCTGAGCAGGGGCAGAGATGTCCCTGCTCAGCTTGGCTCAGCTGTAACCAGTAACTTCGCCCACAGCCCTTGAGCCCCTCCTGAGGAGCTGGGGTACCACTGACGTACGCAGACAGACATTTGACTTCCTTGTTCTATTATTCAGTAATGCTCTCTGGTGAGTCTCTTGCTGAGGTGGCCTGTGTCCTCCTCTTGCTGTTTTCCAGTCCTGCTTTCTGTAGCTGGGTAGGACTGCAGCAGCCTGCTGCTTCATCACTGTTACCCGGCGCTGCCAGGGTGTTCATTTTTCAGGAGAAAGGAGAACGGGAGGGGAGCAACTTCTTTAATGATGGCAACTGCTACTTAAACTTGTTCAGGTCTTATAATAGAAGGGGTGTGGGGGGAAATCAGTGGAAGGTAGGTGCTTTCAATTTATATGGTATTTTGAAGAATCTTTTTATTCTGACCTTAATTCGCCAGGACCTAGACAATAGGGGAGAGAAGTTGTGTGTAAACCAAGGAGGCACTTCCCCTACCGTTTCCCCTTGCTGTGTAATTTGAGGCGATTGTAAGGTGCTTGTCATAACTCTGGAAACTGAAGAGCTGAATGCATTTTAACAATTGTGTTTTTCACGTGGTTTTCTGGGGAACCTCCTGGGTCATCAAGCCAGGTCTGCTGCTGCGGCTGGTAACGGTGTCATCTAATCCTTATAATGACTGTACGTATCTGGTTGTGAGCCTTTGAGTGAGACCTGCATATTCTTAAGAAAAGAAACCTGTATCTGAGTTAGTGAAGTGTGTGGTTGTAATATTCATAACACTACACTGAATTTTCTTGGCTGAGGAGGTTGTATAATGCTGCTTGGAGTGGGTGATTGTGCACTCCTTGGATAAATTTCCTCTGTTTTTATCTTCTTTGATAGATACTATGTGTACATTTTAAAAGACTGAACAGTGACTTCCTTGACTCCTCCTTGGCTAATTAGTATGTTTTAAAATGGGATACTTGCATCCTTTTCACAAATCAGCTTTCAGAAAGGAAAGGAAATAGTTCTGTTATTAATAGTAATCTGTATCCAGTTTGTCACTGAGTTGCATGGTTGCAAATGTTTGAGACTCTAAAGGTGACAAATGTGTCTTGTCAGTCTTTTTTTTTCTTTTTTTTTTTCCTTCCAAAGAATGGTCTCTGTTTTCTCAATGTGTTAAAATTGAGCACAGAGTGAGAAATTGCAGACTCATATTTTTAAATACAGTGGTGCTCTTCCTAGCCTAGCAGCATCGTTAACCCTCCTTCCTTCCCTGAGAAGAACTTACAAAGGGAATTTGAGTGGATTTGAGTAGTAAGGGGCTCTTTGTAAAAGTTACAGGGAAGGTATTAAGTCTGATGGCAGGAAGTATGTCTTAGACCTGCTTCAGATTTGTATTTAGGAGGAATGACAAGGAGAAGGTACCTGAAATTTGACAGCAGCTGTGATCTAACTTTAAATTACTGGTTTAAACCCAGAGAACATACTTCTTGCTTTCACTGGGTTGTTTAAAGCGAGCATCTTGAAGCTTAATTAGGACAGGTTGAAGCTTCAAGATTTTCTTAGCTTGGTCTCGTTCTGTTTGGCATGGTGGGTTTTTTTGAGCTCTAAGATGGGCAGTGCTTTTGCCTGTCTTCAGAATTCACCTTTGAGTTCCCTTTTGATGGTGTTTCAGTGTGTTTTTATCATGTGTCTTTTAGCTCTCAAATGGTAGAAATTCCCCTAGGCCACTGGGGTTATTTTTGTTTTTAAGTGCAGGCAGGATGGCTATGATGAATGTAAGCTAGGAAACTGGCAGCTCAATTTGTTTGCCAGATGAATCTGTTGCAATTCTTTACCCAATTCCTGTCCACAGGCATCTATAAATCTGGCTGTTTTTTGTTAAAAGCTTAAATTCTGTAGGTTTTTAATATATGGTAAGTTTTCTAGTAACTGCTTAATTTCTTTTAGTTTTCCCATAAACCTTCCTAATTGTCAACATCTGGGAATATTACTGCTCATGTGGTTGACTCTGGTAGTGCTAGTTTGCCTTTATTTCTACTTGTTTGTATGCCTAAGAAGAGCATTTGTTCTCTTTGCCTCCTGCCTTTTACGTGAACTTACTGAGGTTTGGTTTTGTGTTGACCTGAAATTCTTCTTCTGGATACACACATTCTGAAATGTTTGATTTTCAGTTATGTTATGCCCTTCATTTTACATGCCTACATGTATGTTGCTGTACTTAAGCTTTAAAAACAGTGCTATTCATACTGGCTTTGTATTGTCAGGCTACAGAATAACTGGATTGGAATTTTGCTACTTCTCAGATGGGGCTCAGCAAATGTTTAGGATACAGAGGTTGCAATTTCTGCTCATTATCATGTGAACTAAAAATAATCATGGAACAGTTTTGCTTTGAATATCCACACTATTGTCTGTCCTGGGTCTCTTCCAAATGGCTTAAGAATTAACAGCTTACTACACACTGAAATAAACAGCTTGAGGGTTCTGTACATCTTGTTGCTGAATTTTATGGCTGGATAGCTCACCAGTTCAGGTTATTTGAAAGTAGATATGATGCTGCTGTTCTGTGCTGATTTTCTCGGAAACGCATTCTCGTGGTCTTAATGTGTATATTCATTTTTGCTGTGTACCAGTAATAACAGTGTGTTCTTCCAAAGCAAGACAGTGGGTTTTTGCTTTGCACGTGCAGATAATTTAATAAAGAAATGAGCCCGATGATGCATCTTTTTGGAAGAGATTCAGCCAGGCTGGAAAGACCCAGCAGTCTTAGGTAATTACATTTCATATTGGAGCTCTAAAAAAGACAAATGATAAGGTCTGGGGGATTATTTGGAAGCATTGGGGCTGACAAACAAGGACGCCTATAGCTCCCTGGGCGGCTGAAGTGACACTGGATAACCATTTTTGGGTGCCCAACCATTTTCTTATTTCCATCCATGATAGAGATGGCCATTTGATGTACATTAATGCTGGTATAGGGCAAGCATTGCTAGTGTAGTTAAGACGTCTTTATCTGTTCGGTGATAAAAGTGTGTAATCTTTAAAGTATTTAACATTTTTTTTTTTTTAGAAGTAGGAGAGTTTTCTTTATTAATTTATGCAGACTAAATTGTAGCATGGAAAACAGCATGTCCTTTACATTGGCAGACCAAGCCTTGTCTCTGCTTGCTAGTACAGAAGGGCAAGCTGTAGCCTTGAGCTTCAGTCCAAGGTTGGTTAAAGAAATCACAGAAGCTGTATTTTGACTTAATACTTTCCACTCATCAGAGAAGCCACAGAAGAGGGTGGTAAGGGTGAAGGAGGAGAGATGAGGGAACATGCTTGTATATTTCCAGAACTCTTAACTTCGTGCACAGAATAGAAAAATCTGGTTCAGTGGAAACTGTTCAGGCTTGCTTTGCTCTTCTGCCACATCACACCAAGGAAAAAAGAGTTACTTCAATGATTTAAGCTTTCAGGTTATGCTGGGAGCTGGGACACTTCTGACAGCCCCAGTTTTTTACCCTACCAAGTACCTTTAAGGCTGCTTTCACAGATCATTCTAGGAGAAATGATAGGTAGTTTTAGAGGTTAGCAATTTGAGATACTCTTGAAGGTAGGGAAATTTAAAGTCTGATGTGAAGAAACCAGATAGCCAGTAGTAAAGTTGGTGTGTCTAGTAATTTCAGAGTTTATTGCTCAGCTACATGTTGTGTGTTTGTAAGGGTCAAACTCAGTGAAATGTTAGGCTTCTGCTGCTAATTGGTTTTTTTGTTTAATACAATTCAAACACAGCATAAAAGTGTATAACTACTTCTTTTGACCTACTGAAATGAACTACAGAATTTTTATTTGGACTTCTCAAGTCTCATTTCTGTAATGGGACAGAAACCTACTGTACACAAGTGTCATTTCCCATTCTCCTTGCAAGCACAATGTTCAGAGTATTTGTGAAGTAGACAGCAATGGTGTGCAGTGATCCTTGGGGTCAGCCAAGAATATTGGTGATGGAAGTGGAGTCCAATCGTTGTATCAGTGTATAAATGCTGCAGCTGGTGTCGTTTAATGAATAGAAAAAAAGCACAAATGTTGAGGAATACCTGAAACACATTGAAAGTAGTTATTTGACATCACAGATTCTGGGTTTTTCACTGGGTTCATTCACTGGAGGTCTCTAAACAGCTTAGTTGTTCCTGGATTGAGACTACTGTCCACCTCCAGTTTCCTGTGGACTCTGTTGTCCATGTCAGACTTCCAGTTAAAACACTTAAAAGGACAATTTGGATCCACAGGAATTGCATCTTTCCCTTCCATCGTGCTTGTTTCGGTGGGAAGAATTGAGCCTCAGACTCTTCAGCCCACACAGAACTATCTTGATCTGTATTTTTGAGGACAGTATCGGGTTATTTTGTATTTTATCAAGTGGCAAAGATGACAGGAGCTTTAAAAAATGTAGATCTCAGCATACATGTTATCTGCAGGGCAAAATAAAGGAACTTTTGAGAACAAGAATATGTTACCTACTTAGTTTCTGAAAGCTATCAAATTAAATTTTACTTGATGTTTCAATTTTGTCATGATCGAACATACTGAAAGGTGGGTTTTTTCCTTTTTTTTTCTTTTAAGTACTAGTGGAGTTCTCTGCACTTGTGTAATTGGTACTGTATGAGCATAGCTGGCTATTATAATTGCTTCAGAAATACTTGCTTCTTTGTAAATTCTAGTGAGTGGCAGTTTTTGTAGCTCATATCACTACCAGAAATTTCTTAAAATGTAGGGACAGCTGCATGTGTGAGCAACTGTGACTGGTCTCACTGAACATAACAGTTTGCTCAGCATGCATTTGTTTGGAGGTGGTTGGTCTGTAAGCTGCTGATAGGATGCAGGGCATTTCAGTTAAAGGCATGTTATTTATCTCTAATTTCTGCCTAGTTCTTGGAAAGAAATCTCCCCCCCCCCCCAATCTCCAGTGCAACACCTCTCCTTTTCCTTCCTCTTTCTAAATAGCGTCAAGCTGTGTAGAGTGGTCTGGGTGTGCTTCTCCAGGCTCTTGAGTGAAATCGCCACAAATCTGATGATCTTTATTGGCCGTATGTCTGTCAGCGGGCTGGAGGAAAGCCCTCACTGCTGCGGTGGGCAGGACTGTTCTTGGCTTTCAAGGTGGTGTGAGAAAAACCTACAGAATGAAGGGGAGGCAATAATTTCTACACTGTTTTTGTATATGTGGCATTTTATTTTTTTCCTCGAACTCTAACACTTGTCTGGATTCTTAAGCGACATGGGTGCTGTAACCAGGCAGGAATAGAATCCCTGTTGTTGCAGAAGGTTCCTACAAATACTCCTAGAAGATCTGTAGTTGATAGTAAGTACAGGGGGTTGGCAGTGCTGTCTGCTTATGGATTCCCCCCATTTTCATTCAGATTCTTGAATTATAATGTGATTTGTTTTGGTTTTTTTACAGTTTCTGAGAATAAGTGTTCTTCACCATTTCAGCAGGGTGAAAGATCAGTTTTTGTATACAGGGTGCTGTGCAGGCAGTCTCTCACAGTTGTTCTGAGCATGCCTATGGGGGTGCGTTGGAAACCATTTCTCCCACCCCCCCCCAGTTTGTTGTGCCTGTGCCTCCTTGAGTTCTGTATCTGAGGTAATGGAGCATATCTGAAAGCGTGAGCTCATTGGTGTCTTGTGTGTTCCCCAGTGTATATTTTTACTGAAGCCCTCAGAGAGATGCCTTATTGAAATTCTGTCTCTCCCTGAAATTATTTTGAGGGAAGCAGATGAGCGCTGTGGAAAAGGGCTGTCCTACTCCCTAGAGATTTTTTTCCATTCTCAAGTTGGTCTAAACCAGAATCTAAATATCACACTGATATCCTGTTATGCTTCTTAGTTCTGCATCACCATAAAATCTGAATTGATGCAAGCCTGTCTTTAAATCAAAATACAACTTTTTGCTTCAAAGAAGCACTAACAAAAAACGTAGTTGCTTGTGGGGAGTTTGGCCTCTTGGTTGCTTGAAATGAGGCTTTGGCAGATGGCTTCTTTCTTACTCCCTGTAACATGGAGATTTAAGTAGAACCCTTTCTGCATTCTGTTGATCAAATTTAGAAATATTTAGATGTATAAAATTGTTGAATCTTGAACATATTTTTTAATAGTGACCCTTCTAAGTGACTCTGCGCCTGTACAGAACTGGCCTGGGTTTTTTTTTTGTTTGTTTGTTTTTTTTTTTTTTCTTTTATGGCTGACATCAGTGTATCGAGCCACCTTCCACCTTGCTGCTGGAACTAGTTAGTGTTCCTCTGCCAGTTTGCAACTGCCTGGCCAAGCTGCTTTGATGCAAGTAGTCTATAGTTATCTTAATGCAAGTATACTTGGGTTTTTTCAGGTCACATCTTGTGGTTGTAAAGCATTTTCCACCTTCAAATACTGATTGCTGTGAAGTTACAAGATACCCTTTTATTAAAGAAGTTTGAATTACTTAATTCCTGGATTTTTTCAGTGAAAGCCAGCAAAAGCTGTACCCTGCACTCTTGATCTGAAGCTTACTGATTGGTGTGGGCATGCAGCAAGAAGAATCAGTAAGTGATCTGTGGGGAGCTGCTGAGGACTTACATGGTCAATGTTACAGAACAAGAGTTGGTGGGAGAATTTAGAGGCTGAAACTTTTTTTTTTTAATGGAACTCTCTGCTTACCCAGAGTTTCCAAATTACTTCACATTAATGTAAAATAAAACATCACAGGTCTTGAAAGACTGAGCCTGTTTTTAAAACAGAACCTGGTCACCTTGAACACTTTAATTATTTGGGATTTATACTACCATTTCAATGTGAAGGAAGACTGAATGTCTGCCATTTTGCATTGCAAAATGATTTCTGTGTAGCTACAGTTAGCTCGGCATGCACCAGAGTGTTGTCCAGTGGTCAGCGTTTTAAGTTCACAGAAGGGAAAACAAGGATTGTAATGTTAGTTTGTGAAGTGATATGTTTTTGTCAGAAGCTAAGAAAATTGAGTGGATAAATGTGTGTAACGTTATTAGTTTAGGCTTTTGGAAGTGAAGCTAGTTTTAAGTTGACATATAGGATACTGCACAACAGCAGTGCTGTGTGAGGGACCCAAATATGTATAGCCAGACAGGTATTACCCATGATCTGTGCGTTGGGCATCTTCCACTGAAGTATTAGCTGTACTTCAGAAGTAATTTCATAACCATTTTGTAAAAAAAATAAAAATAATGGTACCCTATTCCTTATGAAAGTTGTTTGGCTCATATGTGGTCACTATTTCAGTGTTACAACACTTAATGTATGTTTTATATATGAATTAAGTAATGAATAAAATTGCTCTACATAGGCCAGGAAGCAGGTGTGAATAGAACTTCAAAATTGTGTATCGGTACGTCACTGGACAGGATTTCTGTAGACTTTTTGATAATTTTGTTCACAATTGATCATAGTCACTGCTATCAGCAAGTAGCACTACTGAATTTTGAGATAATGTATTTGGAAGTTCAGCTTCCCCCCAGCCCCAGTTTATCTTTTATTACTGTTTAAGTGGATAGCTCTTATTAGAGTTGTGACTTCTGTTACGGAGAAGAAGAATATAACAGGAGCAGAGGAATCGTGCTGGAAAAAATGCTGTGTGGATATTGTCATCACACTCCATAGGACTGCAGTTCCCCATCAGGGGATCCTTCAGTGCCCCAGGACTCGCTTGCCTTGGGAAAACACAGGAGGTAGCTGTATGTCTTTATCTCCTTTGCTTTTTTGAAAGAAAAGTGCCACAGAACTTTAATTTGTTTCCTTTTTTGCTCCTTTGGAAAAGTTCACCTGCTGCAGGATTTACTTTGAGTCATGACCACGCGCCTTTGTGTGTTCCTTTGGATTTTCTGGTTTTACTTTGGCCTGCTCCTTTTAGCTGTGGTTCCTAAGGCTTGCCTCAGCTTAGTTGGTAGCAGCTCTGGGTTGGATGCAGCTGTGTTCATCATCTGGAAATCTTCCCTTTGACTTTTCATCAGGGAGTGAAAGTTTCTCAAAACAAACCAGGCTTTCCCAGGGCTCCCAGTCCCCTCGGCTCTATATCCCGGTCAGCCGTGCAGTCTCTCCTGGATGGTTATTTAAAGACCATCCTGTTGGAAAGCAGGTGTCCAAATCCAGCTACATCAGCGAAGTGCTTTGTAAGGTGATGGGCAGCAGTGAAGTATAAAATTGAACTGCAAGTCATGAGCTCTACACAGGCCAGTCCTGTGGACTGCGAAGTTGTGAGAACATCATAGGAAACTAAATCTGTTGCTGTTTAAAGAAGCGTTGCACTCTGGAGTGTGGTGTGAGGGAGCTGGGCCTTGGAAGTTGTGGAGGCAGAATTCGGGAGGATAATAATAGACTAAAACAAGGTTTTAAAAGTAGTGGTTGGCTGTCCCAAAGGAGCTCCACAGTAAAGGCATCTGTGTGTGAGAGGTTTTACAAAAAGAACACAAGAAGCAGAATGTAGTTAGGAGGGGGACCAGTATGTGAAGGTCCTAGGAGTTAGGGTGGTGGTCAAGTTGGGGAGCTTTGGCACTTTGTAAGGCGCAGCTGTAAGTGGAGTAGGTGAACAAAAGTGGTAGGTAGTTTTGCTGAAATGCACGTTTTGTACTTTGTAGTTCCCCACTTGTAACTTTATATATGCGAGGTTTTGAGTATAAAATTGGTTTTTAGAACTTTTCCTTTCAGAAGAAAAGGTACTTTGGAAGAAACCCAAATTTTCCGTTGTCAGCTGGAACAGGGGTTGGTCACTGTGTCCCTTAGTGTGGTTTACAGAGTCTAGAGTTCAGGTGGGACGTGGGATTTGAAGAAGGGAATTTGGCATTGAGCACTATGGCATTGGCAGTGAACCCTTTAACCTGTTTGTCTGAACCAGAATAACTTCAGTCGGATGGGGCAAAGCCCAGTGCCTGTGCTTCAGGTTACTGCTGCTTGCCTGGCACAGCTGAGATTTAGCAGTTGTAGTCTGCGGTACGTCATCAGCTTATTTCTTTTTACAAAGTTCCGCTATTGAGCTGCTTCGCTGTGGAAGCATAGCAGAAGCTCAGGTATTGCTGTTATATATCTAATGCATGTTTTGAAGAAATTTTGCTTTTTTGTTTGGAGCACATATTGACTCTTTCCGTATTTACAGGTCCCTTACGGGTAGAAGTAAGAACCCGCTAATGCTCAGTGGATATCAGGAAGCGTTTTGGTTTGACATGGATGTAAAAAAATCCTGGGATAAGACAATGTTTTACGTGTGGCTCTGCCCACGCTTTCTGGTCTTCCACATTGCAAACCCTCAAAAGTGCTTATTTGTAGTTCGGGCTTGCCCTTGCTCGTATAACTTGGACAGGCTCCTACTGAGCTGTGCTGTCTGAAACTTGTCCCCTCTGCAGCTGGGGAGCAGGTCAGAGCACCTGAAAACCAGTATTGACTTCTGTGGAGATCTCATCTGGAACAGACTAGTTTGCTCTGGCTGGGAGAGAAATTTATTTCTGAGCAAACGTGCTTGTCAGGCATGCAGGCGAAGCTGGGTGACTCACAAGAGAGGCCGGGTTTAGCTGCAGCCCTAACGCTTGTCAAGCAAGTTGGGTTTCTGCACACGCTGACGTGACAGTCACCTGAGACTGCTCAGCTCCACACAGCTGAGCCTTCCTCTGTCGTGAGAAGTGGTGAAGGGCTCAGGTACTGCATTTCGGGCTCAGAATCGTCTGCCAACCCTTTCATGTACACATTCAGTTGCCCAGTTAATGAATGGAATTCCTCATTGCTGTGGGTGCTGAGAGCTCCTGGTGGTTCGTGCCCGATGTCACTTTGGGAATTTGTAGCTGGAAAAATATCCTTGAAAAGTGCAGCAAGACCTGTTTAAAAAAAAAAAAAAAAAAAAAAAAATTAGAAGCTTGTAATAGATTAGCTGCTATTCAGAGCAAGGATCTGAAGGTATGTTTAAAAAGAAAGTGCTTGTGTCACGGGTAATTCCACATAAGTTGTTCAAGAAAGTGAATTACTGGGACAGGGCACCTGGTAGCACAACGTGGGCAGTTCACTCTCTCCCTGCGTAGTCTGTCGGTTCATGAGTTTCTCACAGTTGGGGGGGTGACATACATTTTTTCCGTAAATAAAATGACTGTAAAACCACACAGATGGTTACAGAAACCTTGAGACAAGTAAATTTTTCTTCTAATCAAATAGAAGAAAGTTATGGAACTTGGCTGATGCTCTGCTAAGCTTTTCACAGTTTCTTTTATTATTCTGTTTGTGCAGATTCCCAATCAGAAACTTTATTTCTGGATCAGGCAAGGATTTGTATTTAGTAGCCTTCATGTACTCAAATACGGCATGCTTGTGGTGAATAAAATTATGTGCTTTAACTTTCTAATGAACAAATCCCTCTGTTTTTCAGATTACACAGTGTTTTTGGGACACATCTCTGTTGGATTTTAATATATGTCCTGCTAACAACAGCTTTCAACTATGGAATCGGTAAATACTTACCTTGCTTCTGTCCAAATTTTCTGTTTTATTACTGAACAAGTGCTTGTGTCCATGTTGATGTGTTTGGATTGGTTTTGTGCTGGTTTACCCCCTCCACCCCCCCGCCTTTTTTTTCTTTTATTTTCTGAAATTTGAAGGTGAAAATTGCAAACTTCCACGGAATAACTTAAAGGTACTAACCCAGAATATATTGGGAGAAGTCTTTAGTTCCAAGATGCCCTTTCACTTTTACATAACATCAAGTGTAGCAAGTTTTTCCCTAACTTAAAGTTAACTTTCCTGTGGGGGCAGTTCCAGCACTGGTTTGTCCAACAGACTGTGTAGTTTGTTGGTGCTGTTGACTTCTGAGTGTTAAATACTCTCCTGCCTCTAGTATATCATGGTTCTCCACTTTGAAAAAGTCTTTGTAAGAAAAAAGTTATTAAAAAGTGCCAGTTGCACAGTGTTATGTCTCCTTGTGATTAGTATAATTGAAACAGATGGCACCTATGTTTCATTTTGGGCAGAGAAACCTCCCAATATGCCGAGAGTACAGTTTGATTTTGCATTAGGATTCAACTTTTTGGTAGCATCAGCAGATGTAGAAATAATAGGCTGTCTTGGAGTGGAATTTAGGGGAGGGGAAAAAAGATTTTTGCCTCAGTATTTCTGAGAGAGGTGGGTGCTGTTCTCTGGAAAGCAAAATGATGTAGCTGGTAGGAAGGAGTTTGTTCTTGCTGAGTTTTTTTGCAGTGCTGGCAGTTTGGTGTGTTGCAAGCTGAATAAAAGCTGTTGTTTGCTGCTGTCCATGAGCTCAGCTTTGCAGTGCCTGTCGAGGTGGTGTTATGGAGGGGAAGCGCATTGGTGCAGGGTTCAAGGTCATCCTCAGTGTGCCCAGAAACGCTATGGAGAAGGCGCTCAGTGGATAACCTACGGTGTGTTGCTTCTGCTGTGGCACCTTGGGTACTTGGCTGACCTCTTGGTTTATGCTGCAGTGGGATTATTTGTGTTGAAGTTGTTAATACGATAAAAGGCCATTATTGAAGGAGAGTTTCTCTATGTGGAAATACAGGTCTGCTCTGTTAGGTGGCTTTGAAAGCTGGTAAGTTTCTTTCATCCTGGATTTTCAGAAACCAAACAAAAGAATCTTACTCCTCAGTGTTCTATGTAGTAAATCTTAGTTATTTATTATTTAGCTTGTCTGTAATAATTCCAAGGTATTTAGATGGAGAGAAGATGTTATTTCAGTTTCCCTTGGTGAATATTAATAGTGGTAGAAGCCTTTCACAGTGAAACAAAACGGACTAGGCATCAGTAACTCTCCCCTGCTGCAGTTAAGTAATTAAAGTGTATCAAGTGTGAGACCTTTTGCTGTAGTGTGCAGTAACTCTTTCTTTAATGGGTGCTCTGCAGTCCCCTGAAAAACTGAACTGAATCCTAACATCAATTATAAACCAGGTTGTTTACTACCTATTACATTTCATAGTTCGTTACGATGATTTTTCATTTAGAGTTTTGAAGTAAATGGTGTTTTGCTTTCCTGAATGCAAACCGTGCTTTTAAAAACAGGATAGAATTAATTGCAATACCTTCCACTTTATCAAAAACTTAATAAATGTTCAAACATATTTGCACAGTATACTTGCCCACTGGGCAAAATGGCTTGCTTCCTGACAGATTACAGAGCATTACGGTGGCTTGCGTCTCTCCAGGGCCTTTTGTCTGCATCACCTGCCTTTTGGCCACTAATACCTTTTAGGGTTATTACTGAGCTTAAATTATGCGCTGCATTGCTGTGGTAGCTGCCCTTTAGAAAAGTTTGCCGTGTAGGCTTTTCTCCATCTTTAGCCCTTTTCTCTTTGGACGTTTTGTACTTTATCTGAAGCTGCGCTGTGTTGATTGTGGGTCTAGCTGAAACCGTGGATGGAAGAACTTGACAGATGAAGGTTAAGGATGTATCATGTGACAAAGCATTCAGACTGCAGAAAGAAATAATTACTTAGGAAGTCAGATGTTTCTCTGACTTCTGAAACAAAACAAAAAAGAGTGATTTTGCTTTGTGGGTTGTGTGAGCCCTGGGAGGAGACAGTTGAGTGACCTTTTCCAGTAAAATTGGTTTTTATCTGCTGCTCTGCAGAGACAGACAATTGTGTTACTTAAAATGCATACTGGTCTGGGGTCTAATAGCTCCATTCCTGGGCCCCTGCAGTATGGAGATACTGGCGAGAAGAGAACATCAGAATCCTCCAGTGCTGGCTGAAAAAAAATTACCCAAACCTGGCATGTTCTGAAACTGTAGAGGTGAGTTCATAGGCTTTGTGCTGTCGGGGAGGCTGTGGCATACACGATCACTGCAGTTTATCACGCAGGTTCCAGCCAGTGCGCTGATGTGCAGTTTATGCCATCCTCTGAGTAGCCCAAAGATTGAACAGAATTCATGTCTGGCCCAAGCTTGAGTAAAAACTTCTCCTCCTAAAAAGCAATGATTCTAAAAGCAGGTCATCATCTTTGACTCCTGAGGCTGTGTATGCTTAAAACCCTGGGGTGCTTCCATACCCAAGTGCCAGACTAGCAGTGTGATGATGTGTCACCTTCCGTCTTGTCTGAGGAGTAGCTGTTGTCATGAAAGTGCTCAGCTTTCGTCACTTGTCCATTCGTGACCATGAGAATGAGGTTGCCTTTGCTGTAAACCTGTGAGTGAAAATGCACTGGGGCACAAAACTGGTTTGTTTTTTTTCTCCTCTGTCCAAGCAACATGATCTGAAGAATGCTGCATGGATTCCCCACTGAAAGGGACTAAGGAGCCTGACTTCCAGGACCAAGTTTACCTCTGTAGTAAAATCCTGCTGTGTTCACTATTCCGACAATGCTGTCCCATGCTTTGAGGCTTGGCTAATGGAAGTAAAGCTTCAGTGCTGGAAGGGGACTTGGAGGGGGTACCACTGTGCTGTCCCCTTCAGTTGCAAACCTAATGCAGGGTGTTTCTGTGCCTGGGAGGTGGTTTGTTCCCATCACATATGCCAATACCAGTGGTTGTGATGGTGTGCTGTTAAGCTGATGCCCAAGATATTCAGCATTTAAATAAAACATAAATGTTTAGAGGTTTATGTGGACTGTTTGTGGCATGATGTGCTGACCCAGAAGTAGTTGCATTGGTGCAGCTGGAGGACCAGTAATGTTGCGGTATTTTGCAGGGAGGGAGCGGAGGACCTTGTTCCACCGTAGGAAGTGCTATGAAAGTCTGAGATTTCTCCATCTTGGTAGATGGCTCCTTTATTGTGAAATACAGGAGATGCTACAAACATTGCTAACCCTTAGTTCTCTAAAAGAGACTTAAGGGGTTTTGTGCATGTTTTTAGGTTCTCCGTTCCCGCCCCCCCCCATCATCCTGTGCTCCCCCCACCCCCCAGCTTTCTGTAGTAGAGGACCTATCTAAATGAGTGGAGAAAAAGGGAGCTCAGTTGACTGTGTGAGTTGCCAGCTTCATGCAGTATGAGCAGCCGCAACACAGCACCTCTCATGCTGCAATGAGTAGGACAGGTATTTTCTCACTAAACAGTTTTGAACAGTTTGCTCAAAACAAGCCAGGTCCATCGTGGTAGCTGCTTTTTGCTTGTTGACAGCAAGAAATTGCTCCATTGCACTGGGCTTGTTTTGGGGTTCAATGACTCGACTGATTCGCAGAGCTGGTCCCCAGCGCTGGAGCTGATGGCTGGTGTGATTCGTGCTTTCCTGATGTCTTCAGTAGGGGAAGCAGAGGGGTCAAGGCTTTCTCCAAGCAGCAGAGAGATTGCAGTGGCTTTTGATGGTGGTTTTGGCAGTGGTATTTTTACGGAGTTCATAATGAATATGTAGGTGTAAGATTAAAAGAATGAATAAGGTAGGGCTGCTAAACAGAATTGCTTTTCAGAGCTGCAGCCGTGCCTTGTTCTGACCTCCTGAGAAGGATACAATTGTAAAGCTGAGGCCCGTAGTGGAAAAGCAATTACAATACATGCTTCCAGGATTGAATTGTCCTCTGAAAGTCAGATGCTGCAATAATGGTAGTGTTGTTTAGGTGAAACGTGACTTTACTTAACTGCTTGGTGTTTTTCTATTAATGTTCTTTAATATGTTCATATACAGTTTTCAATTCTTACTGCTTTGGGGAAAATAAAGCTTAGTGTTCCACAAGGAAGATATTTCTTTGCATAGAAGTGTTCTTCTGAGCTCTCTGGCTTTTTTCCACATCTTTCAATTCTTATCCCTTCCGAATTAGAGGGGTTGGAAGATAACACAACAGAAGTGCAGCGTATGGTTTTTTTTATTTAACATGTCGGTCACAGCCGAGCTGAGCAGGGAGGCTTTCTGTGTGGGTCTGGGGTATGGTTCGAAAGCACTGTTTTTTGGGGGTGAGAAGCTGATGTGTTATGAAGCAGTGCCTGGAGAGGAGGGGTGGGGAAGCCATGTGCAAGTGGAATTAGTAGTCCTATGTAACATTAAAGAACTAGAGCTGTGACTTGTGGGTTTGACTGACTTTTGCTGTGGTTTGCACCCCAACCCTGAAATGGTGGAGCCCTTTCTGTCATAAAAAAATCTGATTTTGAAAGTGCTGCGCAGCAGCTGGGTGGCTCTTTGGGTGCAGGTTTGCCTGGAGTGATTCAAATGAGGGAGTTTGGGTTTGTGCTGCTGTGTGGCTCAGCCAGGGAAGGCTGCAGCCAGGGTGGACAGGAGATGGATTGGTGGAGAGTGTTTCCTACCCAGTGCTCTTCTCTGGCATCGTGCTTGTATGCTGTCATACCTGCATGAATGCAAGGTGGGTTTCCATGGCCCTTAGAAGTGGTAAACTTTTCTGCCTTGTCTATTTTGTGCTCTGTAATGGACAGCACTGAAGTTAATCTGAATTTAATTTTTAAAGCTGTATCTTCACAGTAAGCAGAAGTTAAGCAGAGGTGGCTTTATTGTGAGCCTAGATTTCTAGCCTGGCTAGAACAGGTCTTGAGTTTTTGGATACGAAACACTGCTGAGACATACAGAAAATCCTTCCCCTGTCCCAGTGAAAAAGCTGGATTCTCAGGTGTAATCTTAGCCTGAGTGTTTGATTTGAGCATCTGAATTGCTGCTTTTACAGTTCTCTGTATTTTATCAGAACTTGTTAAGTTGCCAGTGTTACTTATATGCCACTTTTGGCAGATGTCACCTACATGTCCTCAGTCTGAACGTACCTTTTAGTAGAAGTGTAGGTAGGGAGGCTCCTTTCTTGAGTGTCAGGTGTTAGAGAGTGGAGCTCTTGAGTTAATTTACTTTCACTAACCTTTCCATTGCTAATAAGCTAACCTGGCCCATGTGCATAGTGCAGCCTTTAATGAACAGATCTGAGCTAAGCAGGAACTTCTTTGAAAAAATTTATTGCTTGACTTGTTCTTTGGGTGTAATTCAGATCTGTGTGTTCATCATGGCATAGAGGGAGTTCTTGGTAAGAGCGAGCAGTCCACCACCAAATAAAACACTTGTCTTTGTTCTTGTGTTCTGTTTAGAACTAGGCAAAGCTGTGGCAATAATTACCTAAAAAGATAGGAGGTTGGTGTGTGTCCCCTGTCGGAATCTACTTGGTTTTGAAAATTTATTCTCTGAAGGGGCTACATTGTGACAACAGAAATCCTGGTTTTTAAAAGAAGTGTACTTGAGTTAGGGTATTTTAGGTTTGTATCAGCTAAGGACTCTACACTTAAAAATCACAGTTGCGTTTAGAAACAAGCTTGTAACATAGATGGCACACAGGATCACAATTTCCAGTAACTGGCGGAGTCTTATTTCTTGGGGGAAGATTCCTGAGAGACATAGAGCCCAGGTGACACACGGAAGCATGATTTTGGGAAGGGAATCTGCAGGTTATTTGGTATGTAAATGGCCAGTTAGTGTTTCGTTTTTGTGCAGCAGTGTTCCTGGGTGCACCCTCTTCTGAAAGTAAAAGTGCTTCCTGGCGGGTTCTGGTGTGGTGGGTGAGGTGCAGCCTTTGGAGTAATGGTTTTATTTATTTATGAGTGTTTTGTGTAGCACCAAAGTTTATTCTTGAAAGGGACTGAAGTTACAGTCTCCGCCCTGAGGACGTGACACTCAGGGTGTGAGATGACAGGCTTTGCAGGGGAACGGCAAGATTACACAAAATACGGCTGAAATCGCTTGTTTTCAGAAGATATCCATCATGCTGTGATTAAGTGCAGATGATGCATTTGGCAGCAAGAGGTGTGCAATCTGTTCCTACCCTAAGGAGCTTGCAGACCAAAGGCCTGCTGATAAGACCAGACTCACTGTTGTACTTCTTGAATGAATAATGGTTTAGGGTGTTCTTGTTCCATTAACTTTTGCTCTTTTAAATAATAGTGTAGACAATTGTGAGCCTGGTGATTTTGACATTCAAATTCGTGAATTCTTTAAGTCGGGGGAAGTAGCTTTTTGTGGGTTTGGGGGAATGCATTCCTGTGGCATGAATACTGAGTAGATGCATCAGCGACTTGGGCATCTTCCAACCCCAGCCATTCTGTGATCTTCAGTGGAGCCACAAGTGGGACAGTTGGTGTCCGACAGGTAAAAGTCAGCTGCCTGACACCCCTCAAGGTGGGAATCGGTGGTGTGAAGTAGCAGGAAACACAAGTCTGAATTTTATGGAAACCTTGCATGGAAGGTGATTTGGCTGAACCACTGAAGTGTCTAACACCATAACAGAGAGGTGCAGTCTGTTTCTGTAACACGTACATACATGTAAGAGGGGGAAATGATTATTGCAAGCAAATGCAGAATTGAGGGATATGCTTTATTGATCCCCTTAGAAGGGAACTCCTTATAAAAACAGGAAGTGCTTCTGAAAAGTAAGTCTTAATTGTCAAGTGTGAAGATGGAGACTAGGTGCCATCATTATTTCTGTTCCCTTGGTTAAGTTCTTGGCAGAGCTTTAATTTTAGAAGGACAGGACAACAAGGGCTGAGATTTGCAGGCTCAGTCTAATTTGCTACAGGCTTAATTAGATGCTTGAGAACACAGGTACTCTTGAAAATTTTTGCAACGCTGCTTGTTATCCCTGTTTTATAGTAGTGTGCTGGACTTCTCCAGAAATTCAAAGATCACTGAGTTGTATTTAACAAGTTAATGTTTTAATTAGTATTTTGATCTTGTGTTGAGACTGGGCGGGCTAATTGTTTCCAATTGTGGAGATGTGCAGAAGCTGGGAGAGGGATTTCTTGGGTGTTTTGAAGAAACTTGCATCTTGTGGACATTCAAGCGAGTGAGGGGGTGTAGGCTGTTGTCTGTGCTCACGGTGGCAGAGGCTCTGAGGGGCTTGAATTCCCAGAACCTCCCCCTGTGCCTGGGTGTTTTGGGAAGCTGACACGCCTGGCTTTTCTGTCCTCAGAAGTGGCTTTGGTTTGGTAGACAAGTACTAGAAGCTCTGCTTTTACTCAGAACTGTTTAATCCGCATTGCCTGCCTTCACCGCTGCCCAGGCTCATCCCGGCTGTGGGCAGATGGCTGCAGGCAACTGCATCGGGGCATTTTGGGAAGTCACAGCCTTTTTGAGAGGGCCGTGGCAGAAACCAGAGAGTAAAGCAGTTTTCTGAAGCACTGTGGGAATGCCTAAAACTCTCCTCTTCCCCTGGGAGTGGTGGTCTCAGCTGTAATGTTTTTAACTCTTGAATTTGGAACAGACTTAGAAGCTCACCTTTGGGGGTGGTAGCTTGTTAAGTTGTCAATACTATTGCCTGTAACCATCTGTTCCTACCACTAAGTAGCTGCAAAAATCAGTAATTTATTTTTTTTTTTTTTAGGCTTGGGTGTAAATCTTCTTCCTTGTTATTTTAATGGTCTCCCTCATTATAAAAGACAAGCATCTCCACAATGCTGGAAAGGCAGAACAACATTCTTTCTTTAATCTTTCATCAAAATTTATTTGAAATTTAAATTCAAATAGTTACCAATATTAGAGGTTGCTTTGGAGCACAGTAGTTGTTTCTGGTGAAGTCAGTGCGTGGGTCTCCCTTATCAAACAGGAATGTGCTTGTGTAACTTCACCTTTCTGGGTTAACCGCTGCTAAGAGGAATGGAGATGGCAGGCGTGTGTACAATTTGTTTTGGGATATTGCCACTGTATATGGATGCTGTGTTTGCTTTTGCAAGTAAAACTTGTCATGGATTCTTATTTTCTATTTATTTTTGTCCTAGTGAGTTACTAATCCAAGTGGGCTGGCATTGGTAGTTTTGATAATCAGTTGCTGGTGGTGGTAGCTAGGGTTACAGAGGAGAGGTGGTCTGGTGGTTGTCGTATGGCAGTCACAGGAGCGCTGACAGCAGCATCAGTTGTTGGACAGACAAGACGGGACTACTGCATGTTGTACCTTGAGTTATCCAGGGCTGGGATTTCACTCCGAGATTCAAACTGCAGAATCAAAATGGATTGACCTCAAATAATGATGTTAGTGTTTTGGGACGTGAGATCCCGGTTACTGGGGTTGTCTTCAGTGCTGTCACATGGTGCATAGTAATGACACTTTTCTAATACAGGAAGGCTTTGCAGCCCGAGGCCAGGTGTTCTTCAGTTTTTATTCTCTTCCTTACTGTGTCACTGGAGTTCAGTTCTGCAAATGTTTGTTTTGGTGGTTATCTGAACTACAGAGTGTATGCCTGAGGGCTCTGTTGAGGTAATGTCCAGTTTTCCCTTCTTCATACCATCTGCATGCTCACCACTGATGTTGAAAGTTGGGTTTTGTCTGATCTAAAAAACAGCTGTTGGATTTAGATGGGGTGTGATGTGATGTGTCTGCCTGGACTCATCCTGTTATACAGTAATGTAAAAATATGGTATTATCTTGCAGTAATATACAAGCAGCAGTGACCTGACCAGCTCTCTTCTCTGGTCAGGCACATGCTGCTGCATCTCTGTGGGCTTTGTTGGAAACCTTCAGGTGCTGTGCATGGCTGAGCAAGGCTGGGAGCAGTGCTTGGGTGAGAGTGGGTCCTGTGCCTCGCTATCACGGCAGGAGAGCAGCCTTGGTACGATGAAGAAATGGAGAAGCTCTTGAGGGATTTAGTCCTGGCTGTAATGAATGGTTTGGAGGATTTGCAGGATAGGAGTGGTCTCCAAAGATTGACAAGGAAGCCCAGAAATGTGCATCTGTTGTTCTGGCAGCTGTAGCTGCCATAAAGAAGGACCTGGCATGCCACTATTAATTTCTTGTGTACCCTTAGAAAATTTTAATACTTCCAGACTTCAGAGTTTTTTAGGAAAAGTTGTTACTCTAAAAGTTGTCACTCTAAAAGTTGTCATGCATCTTGCAGGGGGGCTTGAACTCTCTGGGGCAGAGCTCAGGTGTCCTTAAAAAAGTACATTTTCTGTGACTTGCCTTGGCTTCAGATGATAACATTTAAGCTTAATTCTGAATTTCCTGGAATTCTTGACAGTCAGTTTGTTTCTAAGTTTGGTGAAAGGCAGGAGGGCAGTGTTGAGGGCTGGATGTGTTTATGTGCACTTGGGCACTCGAGTTTTTCCCCCAAGGCTGACTCGCGGTCCAGCGTAGTTGAGCTCTAGCAGTTGGTCAGATGCTGACAGCAAACTAACACGGGTGGGTGGGTGTGTAATTCTTGGAGGAACTGTAAGAATTAGAGGAGCTGGTCAGTTTGATGCATGTGGGTAGGTATGGTGGGAGGAGTTCTTTTGATATTCATCATTTTTGTCCTTTTATATAATTTTTCAGCCATTTAAAATAATGGTATAAGGATTCAAAGGTCAACATTGAATAGCTCTGGTTATTCTCTGCTGGACCTAGACTTATTGCTGGTGTCGTATAAGAAATATACTTCCTTTTCATGTTACACGGTCAGAAGAAAATGATTTTGTCTTCAGTAGTTTTTACCTCATTCTTGTAGTCTTGCCAATATCCTGTATTTGTTTTTTGCAGGAAGCCTTTAAACGTTTTCTTAATTGGAATTAACTGTTGTAATGGAAATGCACATTTTGGTTGAAGATAATGTAGGAAGTAAATATTCACAGAAATTTTATTTTAAGTTAGTGGAAGAACATTCATTGGAGAGCTTTGCTTTGGAACTTCAACTTCTGAGAGGCTAAAAGAAAGCTTTCTTTGCTCTTGGGTAATAATAAAGGACTAAACCAACTTTACTGCTCCCGAATTATCTTGAGCAACTAACCTCAGACTGATAGTAAGTCTGTTATTGTATTATAAATGATGTTAATTAATGTAATGATGCAGATTGAATGCTATACAAAAGTTCTATGGAGTCAAAATCAAATGACAACAGGTAATAAATAATTTGGCAAAATAAAGACATGAAAACAAATAAAGAATGAAAAAATATTAATCATGTATTCTTTTCCTGTCAACAGTTAGGA
The DNA here is from genome assembly GCF_023634085.1 of Falco cherrug. Classification (NCBI taxonomy): domain Eukaryota; kingdom Metazoa; phylum Chordata; class Aves; order Falconiformes; family Falconidae; genus Falco; species Falco cherrug. The sequence continues at coordinate 21,715,092 of NC_073710.1, read as the reverse complement.
CTGCATCTGTATGTAGCAGCTGGCCAGTCCTGAATTCATTTCTCCTCTAGTTTTTAACAATGTTTTTACGGCAGTCTGAAAGATCTCTGTCTAAATGAACTGGTAGCAGGGACATAGTGCCTCTGGGCTTCAATTTGGTGAGGTATCACACAGCTAAGTTCTTTCTTTCTCCCAGTAGTATCTTGGTTATTTAGTGCTTTAATGTAAGGAGTACTTGAATATATGAATTATAGACTCAACGGTTTGGTTAAAGATACAGAAACTTTCCTCGTTCCCTTGACCTCAGTCTTGCTGAAGGTAGGAATGCATTTAAATACCTGTAGCTCTGGGTGTATGTATGCAGCTCTTATGTGTACATGCATATGTATTTTTAAATGTCCCCTATTTCAAGGTCATCAACAATTAAAGTTGAAGTGCAGACTGGATTTCCTGTAGCAAGATACCTGTTATTGGAGCTAATTCCCATGATGTGAAAGGAGTGTGGGATGGGGACCAAAGGTTTTCATTTGAATCCTGTGTGGTGCTTTGTACCTGCTGGGATGAGAAGAGTCCGTGTTGGCAGTCTCTTCCCACAGTAGTCTTCAGAGCTGCTTGATCTGTTTTTTTTTCATACTTGTGAAACGGCACCAAGCTTTGGGACGCTCCTGCGTAAGCTTAGGCAATGATGAGCAAGACAATTAATTAGATCTTCAAGAGAGATAACTATAGCAATGAGTTGTGCATAATAGTAGCTTGGAATTCCAATGACGTGTTTGCAAAATGCTGTGCAACATGCATGCCTTGGCTGAAGCGTAATTATTTCTCAGCGTTGCATGCCCAGATGCCTCTGGGCACTGTAGCAAAATTTAGTAAGCAAATTGTGTGAACAAAAAAGCTCAACTTTGATGGTTTTGCACACACCAAAATAGTTGTCAGTGAAGCGATCAACTGCTGGTTTGGTCATCTGTGGGTGGTGTCTTCAGTGTACTTACAGACGGCAGTTTGCCATTTGGATACCTCCAAGATGCTGCTGTAGACTTAGACTTACTGGTTTGTAATCCTAAATTAAAGGAGGAAAAAGAATTAAAATTAGATTGCAAGTATGGGGATTTTCTGTACTGTTCCCATACAAATTGTGTACTTTTTGACCAGGGATGTGGGCAAGTCTACCTTCTTTCAGAATACTGTGCTGCCCCTAATACTCCTGCCCCAGAGAATTTGGTGGCTTTAAAGATAGGTGTCACTTTAAAGTGAAATGCTTTTGTTAGTGAAACTTCACTTAAAATCATCCCCCATTCAGAGCTTTCTTTTGCTCGCAGAAATAGTTTCTATATTCATATTTAATTTACAGTAGCTCAGAGGAATGAAGAAAGTACTGGACTTTTTTTCTTTTTTTGTATAGTCTTTATTAAATTTCTTTGGAACAACTCTTGGATATAAACAAGGAGGACACAGTGTACTGGGCAAAGTAGTGAGACATTTTTTGTTAAAACCGTAAGTGTTCATGGCTTTAACATTGGAAGGTAAAAACTGGTGAAGTTCATCAGATACCTTAAAGCAGTTCTAGTTACCACTTGTTCTTTTCCACCTCCTTTTCTGAAGCGATTCTTTGTAGCTTTACCTCTTGATACAGATTTAGATTGTTTTGTTGGGGTTTTTTTGTGACTGAAAACCTTGCATTTCTGATGATGACAGTAAAGAGCTGTGTTCTGTAACTTAGGAGAAAGTTTGGTCATAATTCAAGATGTGGTCCTGGAGAGGCTTCAGTTAGAAGGTGTTGAAAGATGGCTGTATTTCGCAGTTTGCAAAGTTGGAATTTTTTTCCCTGTTAAAACCTTGGGGATCCCTGGGAAAGGAGGTTGATCCTGGCTTTTTCTGCTGGGTGAGTAGGAATCTAAAACTTCACCCCCCTGCTTTGACCTAGTTATGAAGCCCTTGCCTGTAAAAGTATTAATTTGTGGACTCTGAGCCATTTAGTATTAGGCTTGCAGAGTAGTGTACACTTTTCTGCAGAGCCACCTTGAGTTTAGACGTTAAAGGATGGTGATAAATCTGATAAACTTGGTAGAATATATATTCTAGTGTGCTATAAACCCTTCTTTGTTACTCTGGAATTAATCAATGACTTTGACTTCTTTTTTCCCCTGCTGAGCTATACTTTCAGAAGGTATAATTAAAAAAAAAAAAAAAGCTATAGTTTTCCTTTTTGTTCAACTCTGCTGTTGTTGAACTATGTGTGGTTTGGACTTCAGCCCTCCACAATGTTGGCAGAAGTTCTTGTCTGGAAAGAAATAGTAATTCTTTTGGGGTTGAAAAATGGGGAAGGAAAGATTGCTGTAGCAGAGATGGTTTAAAGCACAATAAGTCAATATGTGTGTATGTGTCTCAGTGTACGCTAAGGTTTGTGTGATTTTATACAGAATGTTCCTTGGTTTTCTGAGGTTTGCTTATTTTTAATTTATTGTAGCCAATCTTATTTTTAAACACTTTATGTGAAGTTTAATGCACTAGCTAAAATTGCAGTAATTGAAATAACTGAAATTTAAATATTGCATTTTAATTCAGCTAAAATGATACAAAGGGTGACCTTAAACTGTCTTTTTAATACAAAGTTTTTCCTTTTGCCTTCTGAGTGCGTAACAGAAGACTACATGCATGCCTTTCAAGCAGCTCATGTCCTCTCTTGGGGTCACAGTCTTAAGTCAGCAATCTGTGTGCCAGGCTATTCTCAGGTGAAGTCTTTGTGGAAATACAGATTAGATGAAGAGGAGGAAGGAAGGGGTGCAGACGGGCCTGGCTGCCTCTGCCATCGTGTGTGGGTGGTGGGGAGCAGCTCTTCTGAATTATGGACACCTTATTGGGCTGGTGGTTTTGAGCTCTGAACTGGTGTCAGCTTGCTGTATATCTGGTCCTGGGGCATTAATGCATACCTCTTAACTTCATGTTGGTTTATGGGAAATAACTGAACAGCCAAACATACAGTGATATTCATCCCATTGAGCTTACAGCCACAATACCTGCTGCAGGCCAGGCTCTGCTCAGAGGGATGTTGTGTTGTGTTTACAGGCTGGTGAGTGCGTTGGTGGTCTGTTAGTGCCAGCCTGAAAGATGCTGTGAAGGTGCAAATAGCATTGTGCAGCAACACAAGATGTTCTGTGGCACTGTTCTAGGTGACTGTGCTGGTACATCTGCTTTTGTTTCAAAAACAAGCAAGTTTACGGAAACAAGTATATGTGCATATACAGACTGAAAGGGGAGATGTCCACTTCTTTCGGCTGAGAGAGTTGTCATCTCTTCTTCTGGAGAGATTAAGAATGCTTCTCTTAACAGCAGCGCTTATGCAAAGATTATGGACAAGATTATTGCCCTGTTGATGCTGGAGGTCAGAATAAATTCATAAACCTTGCTGGTTGAGCTTCTCCTCATTCCCCGGCAGAGACACAGACAGCAGCTTTCCCGGCTACTCATCTCCAAAGAACTGAGTCCTTGTGGAAATCTGTATTAAAATGCAGGACCAAGCTTAGAGTTGCTCTTAGACTAACAATGTTAACTACTGTGTAGTTTATTCTTTTATTGAGCTTTGTTTTGCTGTGTGAGTGATGTAACTGCTGTGGCTGGGTGGACTGCTGTGTACGTATGGTGCTGGTGGCCAAGCCGGAGTGCCTGGCTGCTCCTGGGAAGCAGCAGAGCTGGAGCGTGGCTCCTCTGCGTTGTGGTGCCAGGAGACAAGGCCACAACACCCAAGTCCAGGGGCGTTCCCAGGGTCCATGTGTGAAGCTCAGCTTGGATTTGCGGAAGGGTCTTAGCTGGGATTACTTTTTTAACGGTGCATTGGGAAGACTTGGACCATTTGAAGAAAGCAGATGTGGAACTGATGTGAAGTGTGAGTGGACTGCTGTGTCACAATTAAAATTTAAAAATGGGAAGACTCAGTACTTGATTTCACTATAGGGCCATAACACTAATAACTCCAGCTTAGAGCTGTTGTAACAAATTTTCTGACAAGTTGGAGATACAGATGTCACTGTGGGTTCACTGCGTTCAGTAGCCTCCTCTGTACCTTTGCAATTTTAGGTAGCTGATGAAGCAACATAGTGTTGAAGTACTTGAACAAAGAATGTATCTGGAAGTGGCTAGTGGTCATTCTGGCAGATACTTAAGACCAAAGCTGCTATTGTTTTTCTCTTAGTTAAACAACAGTCAAGCTCATGCTGTGGCTTTTTTCTTTTCAATTGCAGTATAATGTTAGCTTTTATATATCCCCCGGGCCCACACCCGGGTGTGTGGTGGGCCAGCACACAGATGCATTGTTCGGGGTCCTGCATTCCAGGGAGATCAAATGCTCCGTGCACCACATCAGCTGCACATCTGCAACTGCTAAATCCTCTGCAGTCCTTCCGGATCCAGGTGCCATACAATTACTAGGTTAAAGGCATCAAGAGCTGCTGCTTCTAGGTCCTTTCTGTTTAATTCTGCCTGCTTTGATTCACTACAGCTGGTGAAACAGTTAGACTTGGTTCAGGCATGTGTGGAAGAGAGCTCATTTCATGCTTGGAATTGTAATTATGTTCTTTTCTTTCAAGCTGCCAGCAGTAAAAGATGTCTTCCAGTGTGTATTATCTAAATAAGCTGTAGTGTTTAAATGTTTTCTTATTTCATTTTAAGCATGTGGCAAAATAAATTGTGCTTACTCTTCTAGTTTTGGTTCTGGAGCAATTAATTCCCCATAGCTCTCTCCCGTGATTCAGGCATGCTTATTGTCTCTGTGAAGCTGTGATGTTACGCTGCTTTTAAATAGCTGTGCGAAGGAGAGTGTTGTGTAAGTGTAATGGCCCTGCCCTGACTTGCCCAGTTGGCACTGGTGGTGTCTCTGTGTGCTCTGACTGCGGTCGGTATCTGGTGTTAACAATCTGTTCCATCCCAGTAATCTTTTATACTTAAATAGTAGCTGCTTAGTTTTAGTGAGTTTTCATGTGTTTAATATAAGTGAGCAAGAGACAGTACAGTGCAAACATTAGTTCTCTCTTTTTAAAATAGCCTTTTCTGTGCCTGAGTTTTTCCACAATGACTGGATCTGTTTCGGGGTGCCAGTTAACAGTGGGCACCACAGTGATGCTCCAGGTTTACTTCTGGAGGCTGCAGGTGTGAGGTTTTGGGCACACAGGTTTGTGTCGCGCTCTTGGTACCAGTCAGCTAGATTTGGGGAGGAAAGAGCCTGACAAGAACGCAGGTGGTTTTAACTCGTGCTCGTAGGTATATCTGCAGCTTGGATCTGACTACCCTTGTAGGTAGCACCTATTACCTCTCTTTTCTCACTTCTCACCTTTATTTTTCACGTAATGCCAGCTGTACGGGTCAGATCCTTCCCTTCCCTTGGAGGATAAATACTGTTCCTTGAGAGCCTGTCTTTCAGCGGCCTGATCTTTGGGAGGAGTATGTTCCCTCAAACATGATCCACAGGAGACCGCTCCACTTCTCTTCCCCTGATCGCTGAGAGTCCTGTTGACTTGGAGCGGTAGCTGACACTTAACATGCAGGATAGTTCTCCAGTGGGAGTTTGAAGGCTGCTGTGGGGCAGTGCCTTGGCTCATGGATGTGCCAGCTTGCCTTAGGTAGGGAATGTGCTTCCCTACCTATAGTGCCAGTGAACAGTTCTCTGAATGTACCTGATCTTCTGGAGGGGCCCCTGCATGTGCTGTGACCATGGCGAGTTTCTTTAAAGCAGTGTTTGTGGTCTGGTCCTGGGCTTCTGACTTCCTTACAAAGATAAACAAGGGGGTTTTACATATGCAGCTGTTGCAGCCTTTCTCTGATTTTTGGGTGTCTGGAGTCAGCACTCGGATCTGCTTTCCCTTGTCTCTGGAGTCTGTCTGCCTCATCTTGTGGTCTCAAGATGAGAGTGCCTGATAGCCATTTCAGTGTCTCTGTGATTGACTGGAAGTCACAGTGGATAAATCTTTCATGATTGGAAACCACTCAAGCCACGAGGTGGCTGATGATCACTGGTTATTAGTGGAGAGGTTCTACCAAACAATCAGAGAAAATTGAGTGGCAGAACATATAATTTATGACTTCATCCCAGCACTGTGGGGGCAAGTCAGTGAGAACTGAAACAGTGAAAGAATTATATTTGACAGATATTTTAAAGAATGACTCCAGTTAGTGTCATTTATTGCTGGAATGTGTGGACAGATCTCGAGTCAAAGCCCTCTTAGGGGCAGTGCCAAAACCAGATATGAAAGAGTGTGCAAGAAAATGAAAACGCAGTATGTGGCCAAGGGCTCAACTTTTCTGACAATGGGCAAAAAGAATGTTCTGAGGTTTTTTAGTTTTTTTCAGGCAGTTTCCTTTGATAATAAAGTTTACAAATTCTACTTAGTGTTTGTTAAAACCCCTGAGTGAAGGGCATTTGTTGGAGCTTGTAAATTGAGCAGTACTTCTGTTGCATTAAAGACATTATCAACCTACAGAGAAGTCCAGTTAGAGAAACTTTTGGAATATTCTGGAAGTAATTTTCCTTGCATTTAATAAGTGCTTTCAAAAAAATGCCTGTAAAATTATCACTAGGATATCTTAATTTTTGCCTAGTGATGATACATGGCATAGGAGAAGTCTGTTGCCCTTTGCTGGAATGTACATTAAAAATACCTGGGCAAAAGTTTCATGGCTGTTCATGCTGTTGTATCTTCCTCCGCATGCATGTGACGGATAACTACTGTTAACTCCAAAGGAGGAAAAATTCTAGAAAAACATTCTTTCTTTAGATGTTTTGTAGTGGTAATGCCTCTGAAGGTATTAATCTCTCTTGTCACAATTTGGCACTCGCTCTAGTTCCCAGCAGGAGTTTCTCAGCTAATCCCCGTCTGGAAGATTTTGCCTTACCTTACGTTAATTTCTGATCCCCATTGTGGCCTGACATTGTTTGAGGGTTTGTATTCAGCTTAAAGCACATCACAGGCCTTCCTATCCCACTTTGGGTTAAAACATCAGGACAGTTTTAAGTCCCTGTAAGTGTTCCTGGAGCACTCACCTGTGCTGCTCACACCTTCTCTTCCAGCCCTCACCAAAAACTTCATATAGTGGACTGCGTCAGTGTGTTATTCCCTCATGGCCCTGGAGAAATTATGTGAGAAATTTCAGATGCAGGATTTTCTTAGCGCAAGTGGCTTGCTTTGAGAGGGAAGTGGCAGATGTTCTCACTTTAGCCCACGAATGAATCAAACATCTGCCTTTCTGCTGGAGTTGTCCCCAAATGCTACCATGCTTGAAAGCCCTTCTAAAACTTGTTGGAGCCAGATAAGCCTGTGTTTGGTGTGCAGTTGGAAATGGAGGCAGCTGCCATCAGCGTCGCTCCTTGCGAAGGCAACGGGTGACCCAGGAAGGAGCGAAGCTGTGGCAGCATAACTCCTTCCTCTGCTCAGCTCGAGCATCTGAACAGCATCAGGTGATGCTTCCCGTGCAGGCTGGCTCGTTCTTGGCATCATAGCTGACCCGTGTGGTTACCTCAGTGTCAGACCTAAACCAGCAGTGCTGTAACTGCTCCGGAGATGTGTTTGGATTTGGTAGGTTTGCCCCCATGTAGACAAAAAAATTGCTGTCATCATGTGTTGGTGAGGATTGTCTCGGGTCCCATTTCTCTCTATGTAAGTGCATGAAAACACTGAGGAAAAGGAAAAAATCCCAGGCTTTAACCTTCTCAGTTGTAGCATTTCTCCTGTTGCTTACCTTTTTGACTAACAGACTAGTCCATTTTGTGACTAGGAGGATGTGAAACCATAGGCCTGGATTAGGGCTCTGTACTGCAGGCAAATGCATCCCGGTATGGACTCAGCCAGTCTAAGGGAATGAGTTTGCTGGTTTTATTCTCAAGTTTTCTAACTTCTCCGGAGCTAAAGTTTCTGCCAAGTCTCTGCTATCGACCCAAGGTGGCAGGGGAGAAACCGTTTAACTAATTAAACATTTTTAATTACCTTTTTGGGGGTTTAGATTTGTAAAAACAGTTCAAAACAAAGTTTTCAAAAGCAGTCATCTTCCAGGCTTAGCCTACAAATACACCCAGCTTTGCTTGGTTTGTGCTTGATTTATTTTTTTTTTCCATCGCGATGGAAGTGAAGCTGCTGGCGATGCAGTCCGAGAGGCTTGTGCTCCCTGCAGGCTTCAGTGCTTTGGCTCTGCCTGCCTGGCTGTGAGCTCTGCCTTGTGTCGAAAGTACTGAACCTCGGCCTCAAGTTCAGACCTGGTCTGCTTCTTGTCTTAGAAGAAGTAATTGTGAAATTATCTGCCTCAGCCTTGCCATGCCTGGGTGAAGATTCTGCCTGGGCTTTGGAGAATGTTTGTGGTGTCTTGAGAAAGGGAGCTGGCAGTCACACGCTTTGTAGAGGGGGGAGTGTGTAAACTTAGTCTAAAGATAATTTATGGTTTCTAAAGCTGCTGCTGAGTAAAACTTTCCAAGGCTGGCTTCTGACCTAGCTATCATCAGTGCTAAAACTGAGAACAGTCATCTTAAAGTAGCATTTTTAGTTGCGCTGAGGGGAAGGAGGAAAATAGGCTACCTTGCTGCTTAAACGTTTCCTCTGCTGTAGTTTTGTAGCGCAAGTGCAACTTTTTTCCTTTCAAACTTGAACCACAGGGTATCTTTTCCGTTACCTGAGCCTAGACTGGTTTAAACTTGGCTTATCACTTAGCGTATCGTGGGTTTTTACTGGGTTCATTTTAACAGCAAATGTGAAGTCAGGAGTATAATAAGACCCTTCTCGGCTGTTTCCGCACAAATGCGGAGCGCGTCTCGCTCCCTCCCTGCGTTGCCGCAGTAGCATGCCGGCACCGGGAGGGAGAACTTCGGGTCACACCGGGTTGAGCTGTTGGCAGCGACACCCGCGTGTTGGCAAGAGCTTTCCCAACAAGATGCTGGAGAGCAGAGGAAGATTTCTCCTTGTTTTTGCAAATTAGCAAATGAAACCCTAAATAAGTTGCTAAACTCAGTTTCCTTCTGTTGGGTTAAGAGGAATGGTGTGCTTGGAAACCTTCGAAATCTTAATTGGCCTGAGCGTGCTAAAAACACCTTCTTTCCACCCCAGGCGCTGCTTGTATCTTTTCAATACATTTGGCTCGTTTACTGGCAAATCGTTATTATAACACTTGAGAAACTGTATAGCTTCAGAAAAACAGGATGTGTGCCCTGCCTTATATTTTGGATTCTCTTTCCAAGTATTTTTCAGGGTTGCTAAAAGAAAAAAACCAACTCCCTTTCGGGGAATGCGTTGGAGCTCCGCGCTGGCAGGACAGATAGTGGCACTTGGGCGGCCGTTCATCAAATGATTGATAATTGGGTTAAGGAAAGTGTGGGTTTATTTGAATTGAACGTAGATATCAAGGCAGACTCACCAGCCCTTCCCTCTTTCTGGTTAACTGAATTTCTTTTTGCAAAGGCCAAGTCTCTATCGGCTCCTAACCAGGAGTTCTCGCTGAGGTCACGTTCAGATGCTGTCCCCCTTCCCCTCCCAAGCTGGGGGCGAGTTTCTTGTCACTTCATCTGACTAATAATGGTGATTCCTCCCCACAGAAGGCGCTGGAGTTTTTTTGAAGTACAGTATTGATACTGTTTTCCAGGGTTTTCTGTATTAGGTGGTTGGTTTCTGTTCTTCATGGCTTTGTCCACTTAATTTTGCATCTGATTTGGCATTAAATTTTTTTTTTTTTCCACATAAAGTTTCCCATGAGTAGGGCTGCAGTAGCTGGAGAACCGCAGGTTGTGGTGAAAGTCCCATTCTTATTTCCGTTTGGGCAAGAAGCAGGGATTGTAACAAGCTCTGGTAGTGCTCGGAATCCTGACAGATAGTACATGTGAGGGTTTGTTGGGCATGGAACAGGACGGCAGAGAGCGAGACGGAGGAAGACTGAAAATTTCACTCTAGCTCTTTGAGATGAAGTTTATCTGGACAGACTGGCCAGCTAGAGCTGGAAATGTGAGGCTGTTTCTGCAGTTATTAAATTATTTGTTTGTAAGTAATTTTCAGAGTGGAGAGCCAAAGTTTGGATATCTTCTAAGACAGTGTGGTTTTTCCTCTAAACCAGTAGATGAGATTGCCCCAGAAGGAGCTGACATGCATCTGAGGTATCACAGCTTCTTGCAGCATGTTTCCTTCCTGGCAGTAACTGAATATGCATCTGCTGATTTAATTAATGTAGTCATCGTGATATTTTATTTGAATCTAGAGGCAAGAAAATCTTTTCAGAAGGACTTACATTTTCAGGTATGGCAGAGGAATTTTTATTACTGTTTTCTTCAGCTAATTATAACTGAGCAATGGGTGGAGGAGGAGCTTGCCAGGGACGGCAGGAGAACCTGCTGCCTTTCCAAAAGCAGCCTCCAGTCTTGGCTTAAATTTTCTTCTTAGTCCATGCTTTATTGTTTTTAAATAGTGTTTCATTGCTTTTGAGTATAACCACAATATAAAATGCTCTTTATCTCAAATAATATGTCTGAGCTTCTGTGAAGGTAACGCTTTTTGTGCATGCAGCAGCAAGGTTTCTGGCTCAGGGGCTCTCCTGATCCATTTCTTTGGCCATTTTTGTTTCTTGGATTTTTCTGACTTTCTCCCGTTTACTCTTTCACAGGGCAGGGAGTGACAAGTTATTTGAGATCTTGCTGTTGCAATTTCTTGCTTTTACGGTTTCATGTAGAGAGCACTTCAGTTTTTACAGTTCCCCAAGGAAGTGATGTGCCGTTATTAAAAGGAAAACATTGACTTACCGCATTTTAGACCTGGCCTACTGGCTTGTAATTGCAGTAGGCTTTAAAGTGACAGTAAATTACTTGTTACAGTCTCCAGCTGCCGTGTGCCAGGGTAGGATGGTCACAGGGCAGTTGATGGGAGTTTTGCAGAACAGCCTGGTAAGCCCTGGCCCCGGATGCTCACAGTTGGCTGCCCACAGCCACCCACTTCTACAGATCTTGGTAACACCATGCTTGAGTAAATGTGGTCTCAGGGCAGGTGTCTTATCATCCTGAATGTGTACAGATGTCTGTGGGCTGTGAGTACACAGAGGCTTCTGGATGAGGGAGAGCCAGAAGCTGGAGAAATGGTCTCACCATGGGGAGTGTGTATCTAGTCAAGCACTACTGGCACTTTAGCGCACAGTGATTTGGGTAGCTTGGTTTCAGAGCAAACGCAATCCTTGCTTTATAAAATTGAGTCCCCTTTGCAGTACTTCTCCTTTGCCCTTCCCAAAAGCTTCCCGCACCTGGCAGGACACAACGCAGCGCCTGGGGTGGCTGGTGAGGAGTGTGCAGGGCACTGGTGGCCAGCTGGGAAGAACAGGTAGTGGTTGGGCTCTTACCTTCCTGCAGGGGTGAGCATCTCCTGCTTGGCTGCCTGAGCCCTTCTCTTCCTTCAGGCTGGGCTGCGTGCTAGGGAGAGGTGGGCATGCTGCAGCTGTGGGCCTCATTTCCTCAGGAAACCAGGCTAAAAATACAGAAGAAATGCTATGGGAAATGTTGCACATCGTCAGTCCTAAACAGCGTCTGTTCAGCTTGTCCCTGAGTTACGTACATCGTTGAAGGCTTGTGTTAGATGGAGGCTCTCGCTGGCTGTTTCTCATTTCTCTATTTTCCTTTCACCATACATGTACCATTTACAACTCTGTCTCTTAAAAACAAGCCCCCCTTCCAAATCCTTACTCCAAGTTTTAGTTTCCTTTTTGGTGACAGGAGAAAATTCAAATCAACAGGAGATTCATCAATCTATGGAGAAAATAAAGCTGCAGTTGGAGATGGAAGAGCGGACAGTAGAGGCCATTAAGAGCTTACCTTTTAATGAAAGTGGTTCACCTTTTCTCATGGCTTGCTAGCAGTGGAATATTCTTTGACTGGAGTGTCATGGATAGAAAATGACTTGTGGCTGTGGAAGGCCGGGACACAGTTGGGCTCTGCCACACTTCGCCTGCATGTGTGGGTACAGTGCTTACTGTTCACCTGCCCATTTTGTAGAAACAAAGCTGCACATGGGTGTTAAGTATGTTACTACTTGCACTTCGAGCATTTCACTTCTGTAGGGATTTGGTAACTTGAGGAGGTCCAGCCCTGCTCCACTCATGGAGGTGAATGACAGGAGGAGGAGGATGGGGGGCAGCTTTGCAGCAGCATCTCCTGTTCCTCGTGCCGGGTGCTCTTCTCTGGTGCTGGCAGATGCTCAGAACGAAATAAAGGATTTCATGTCTGTCTAGTGTCTGGCAATCACATTTACATGCACTTAAATTCTTAAAATAGTCCATTTTTATTAGAATCAGGCTGTATAGCCCTTGGGTTCCTGGCATGCTGCCATGGTGTCACTGCGCTGGGCAGAAGCTTCGTGATTGCTCTGCAGCAGCCACCCATGGGTGGGATTCCGGAGGCCCTTCACGTGGGCAGAAACAGTAGCCTGTCTGGCAAGATTTTTATGCGAGTACTTTATTTTGTCTCTTCCAGTTGCTTAGCATAACCTGACCAGGGAAGGAGTCTAGGTCTTTAGGGGTGTGTGTGTGTGTATATATATATTTTTTTTTAAAGGAAAATCTGAAGTGGTTGTATGCAGAGAAAGAAGTAGGGGTCTTAAATAGGGGCACAACCTTTGGGTATCATCATCTGCTGATCCCAGCCCTTATCCGTTATCTCTTCAGAGCAATGCTGGTGGGGGAAGAAGTGCTCCTATCCCATGGGTTTGCATGGGAGCACTTCATGGGATTCCCAAACTGGGATCACGTAAAAGTGCAAAAAGAAATGCTTCAGTGGAAACTGATCTCAGTCAAGAGATTTGCATGAAGAAAGTTGACTTCCGTGGCTATTAAAGTTCCCATTTAAAAAAAATTGATTGATTTCTTTCAAATATTAATTGAAAAAAATCACTTGAAATATGGATGTGTTCTCCTAAAGAGCTTTAAAACATCACACTGAAGTAATAGACAAATTGAAGCTGAAACATTACATTTTTTCCACAAATGTGGACAGACTCCAGGACCATAAAAAGAGTTTGGAAGGGCTGTAAAACACATGTTAAACAATTTTTTACTTGAGGCACCTCTAGAAATATTTCTTTTTAAATAAATTAAATATTAAACTTGAAAAAATAATCTTTTTTTTCTGAAAAGACTTTGGTAATTAGAAACAGAATGTTTCTTCCTTAGCAGATGAATCTTAAGCTATACAGCAGCATGGTAAAATAAAATTCTAACTGTATAAAACAGTGATTGTACTTAAGGATGTTCCTTTCAAAAGCAAATGTTTGACTTTACTGGCATAAGTAACTCCTGTGGTGTGTTTTTTTTCTTTAATGTTTACTATGGTATATATCCTAAACCAGAGTTAGAAAAATAGATGATTGTGAGATTCAAAATCTGTGAAAAACTGGGCAACTTATAGGCTGTGTTGTTCTAGTGTCTTTAACTCCCAGTCTCATCAGAGAACCTTAATACTTGATGCTGAAATTAGTTTATGAATTAAGTACTTTTGGGTTTTTGTACAGGAAGTAGAGCTGGCATTACTGGTAAGTGTAAATGGTATACTTAATATATTTTAATTTTAAAAAATTTTAAAGACTTACATAAGCTTAGCATTGTTTGAAGAGGAGGATAGACTTTGGATCTCAGCACAGATTTGTTAATACAACTCAAATGTTGAAGCAATGGGAAGTTCTCAAATTTTTTGAGTCTAGATACATCTTTTTAAATTAGAGGGTTTTGAAAAGGGTGCCTCCTGACTGGAGACTAATTCAAGCTGTATAAATGCCAGTGATATGTCATGTGTTAAGTATGTATTATTTTCAGTTTTTACAGAGGAGTAAATTTTGATATTTAAACTTTTCCAAATGTCAACTGTTTCTGCACAAAATAATCTTGCCTTAAGCACCCTTAGTTTCAGCCTAGGCAGTAGGTGCATAAAACTCTTCCGCTTGTTACACCTGTTCGTTGAAAATCAGAAAACCTTGTGGGAGTTGAAAAGCAAGAAGGTTTTCCCTCCTGCCCATCTCAGAACAAAGTCATAAAGAAGAGGACATAGTCAAGGGTTGTGAAAACAAGCTCTTAAAGGCAGATGTGTGCAAGACGTGTCTGTGCAGAGGTGTTGAGCAAAGGGAGCGCAGGACCCATGGGAGGCACCGGTCAGACCCCAGCATGTTGGTGGGCAGCAGGCATTGCCGAGCAGTTGCAGTGATCCATCATGGCGTGGTGTTCAATACTTAAAATTCAGGATGGTTTATTAAAGCATTAACTTAACATTTTCAACAAAGTCCAGTTTCTGTCTGAAAATGAGGAGCAAGTACTCTTTTAAATGCTCACCCCGCAGCTTTCTAATGCATGGTGTGGTCCGAATAAGCAGCAAGCTGTGTCAGTATTGAAATGCAGATGTCATGTATCCCTCTTCTCAAAACGGGTCAGATTCAGTGCTAAATCAGTAGTGTTGTCAATATGTGCCAGTTTCGTTGTTGGTTGGTGCAATAAATGTTCTTATGGGAAAGAAATGTAATGTTCAGTTGATTCAGCAGGCAAATTTAAAATATTTTTGCTGTCATCATCAAGTTTCTCTGAAGAAGAGGCCACTCTTGTTTGAAGACGAACACTGGTCTAAGCTGTTCCGTGGGCCTTGTGGTAGGGAGAGAGTAGAATACTAATTTAATTTGTTTTGTAGCTCTAGCTGCAAACCTGACAATTTTTCTCTCTGAAGCTTTATTGAGCAGACACATAGTTGGTGTGTTGGACTTGAAGAACTAACAAAAGAACGGCTCAAGTATTTGAAGAGGGTAAGGCTAGGATTTATTGGTCTGAATGTGTCCATAGCCATGGAAGCATGTGGTGCTGCTTCTGTTTATCGCCAGCAACAACTTCAAAGCCTCTGTGGAAATACTGGCGTTTTGCAAGTGAGACTTCAAAAATGCCCCAGAAATAATGGAAGAATGAAAGTGCTGTGTAGCCTGTGCGTGTAGCTGGGCCTGCCTGCACAGCAGGTATGGTCTCATCTCAGCACCTTTGCAGCAGAGAAATCCCGATTCTGATGCTGTTTGGGAGGCTCTACTCCCTGCTGTCTCCTCTCCTTATTTCCAGTTCCCAGCTGCTAAAGAATCACCGAAGTTATGTCCTTTGGTTTTTAAAAAGTTTTCTTCTACACATTGTAATAAACGTCTTGCAATTAAGAGGATTATTTGTTGACTACTTCAACACTGTGTGTCTTTGCAGTAAGGCCAGCCGGTGTTACAAGGGGTCATAACATGATGGGCACAGAAAATTTTTCAGAAGTTCAGCTTTTTTTTTTTTAAATACTATTTCTAAGAAAAGCCCAGAAATCATTCCTGTCACCTGGTGCAACGGATACTACCACTGCATTAAGGTGTCTGGTGCTACCAGCAAGGCCAGCATGCTTTGAGCCTTGGTCTAAAACCTGTAAGTCTAGTCTTTCCCCACTCTGCTCTCTCCAAACCTGTGCTGGCATGGTGTTCGCCAGTGTCTGTCTAGTATCTGTGCATATTAGTCCTATACGAGAAAAAGTACTCAGTTCCTACTGTTAGCCTGAGTAATCATTAGGGCTGGTGACTTTCAGTATTTTTCCTAAGCCTCAGCAGAACTTAGCTGACTTAATCTTTAATGAAAATGTAGAAAACAGCATACTTCAGACTTTATATAGTAACCAGACCAACCAGTTCAGTTGTCCCACCTCCCTGGAAGGAATTGCTAAGGAGCTTGTTGGTCTAGATGCTTTTAAGTGTGGTGTTTAAGGTGTAAATGTGGTCAACCTTTTACACATGAAAGCTTGCTTTTTAGCCAAAAGATACTCACCTAGCAAGGAGGGCAACTTCAAAACTGTTCAGAGAATTGTTCACAAACCAGCTATTTATTTGAGAAAGTTAATTTTTCTGATGGCTTGTTTCTGAACTGTCCGTTCATTGGGCATAATGCTAGGGAAAAAAAGAGCACCGTACATTTTCTTATGGATGACGAGTGTTGCTTGCAGTTTAATAGCAAGTGGTTTCATTCTGAGAGGCAGCTTCTCCGTCTTGAAGGGCAGAGTTGAAGGAGTTTAAAACCTAAAAGCAGGGTGGTGGATTCCAGGACTGTCCACTTTACGTTGTCTACAGGTAGTTGTGGGTGATGAATTAAGGCTGCTGAGGAGTAATAGGGAAAAATTTGGGAAAACAGGCAGTGTCTGGTCAGACTTGTGTTTCTGCATTTGAGCTATAAAACCTGTCTTCATTGAAGACACTTCTGTTTGTTTCCAAAGCATGTTAATCCCAGGAGTGGCTGAAGGGTTATGGATTTGAGCGTGAGGGGTCGTGTCTGTGTTGGCTGAAGGGCTCTGTATAACCTAACACTTCGGTCCAGGCAGACCTGGGAAGCGGCAGCTGGATCCTGGCTACATGGGGGCAGAGAGTGGGGCTCTGTCTTGGACCCATGCAAATAAAAACTAGTGTGCTCCCACCCTCCGTTCCGTTTGCAGGAACAAATTTTGTTAAAAAAACCAAACCCTTCATATAAAGCTTAGTTTCAGAGTTGCAGTTGAAAAGGCACTAAATTCATGTATGGCATTTGCTTCTCTTTATTTTTAAAAACTGTGCTGTTTTCTAGCCTTCATGTGGCACACCATCAAACACCAAATGCTGTTCACTTGTTTACAGAAGCTGTACTTGGTGAGCATCGTGTTTGCTCTGCTGTGGCTCTGTATTGCCTTAGCTTTCAGTAGCTGGGTGCAAACTTAGGAGCTATTAAAGAAACTTCCACAGACCACTCGGTTTCTCAGACTGCACTGAAAGTATGTGACTGCTGGAGGGGCAAGGTACTAACAGGTCAAAAGGAAACAACTTTTAAAGATGACTTTCTAAAGAGATGTCTGTAAATGTTGGATCGTTACAGTTGTGAAAATTGGTAGAAATCCAAATGGTCACCAGACATTGTAGAGGTATTGTAGAAAACACTGCTTGGGGAATACAGTTAGGGATTTCAGAAGAACTGCTTTGGGAATACAGCTATGGATTTTAGAAGAAGTGTTTGGGGAATATAGTAGCGTATTGTAGAAAAATTACTTAGGGAGCATAGTAGTGTATCTACAGCTTTAGAGTGCCAAAACACAGTGGAGAGGTTTGGTTTCTGCACGGTGTGTGACCCTCTGCACAACTTAATGTGGATGTGATTTGAGTCGTTTTCAATTCCATGTGAGCTGGGACATGTGGTCCTGCCTCGAAGCACCTCTCTCGCGCAGCTGCTCTCTAGCTATGGGGAGGCACGTACTGCGTAAACCCCCAGACTGGGCTCGGCTCTAAGCAGGCTGCTCGGCGGCCTTTCCTCGCTGGAAGGCACGGTCCCGGCAGGCTCCCTTGAGGAGGAGCTCGAAGAGGCTCCAAGAAAGGCACATGAGCGGGGCAGCCTGCCAGCTCGCGCCTCTGCTCTGCGCTGGAGCACGTCGGCTGAGCCGGGCATGGCAAGGACCGCTCCCCTCTTCTCGGGGTGCAGGGGAGCTTGGGTCTTAATGCGGATGCAATGCCATTCAGCTTCACGGTTTTGGTGCACCCCAGCTGTCCCAGCCAGGCTGCGGGAGAGCCAGGCGAGGTGTGTGTTTCCTGGGGAGAGTTAATGTTTGAGCTGAAGCCTGTCTTGCCTCCTTGTGTGGAGCAGGACCGACCCAGGCATGCATGGGGCGAGGTGGTCGCAGCCTCCCTTCCTGCTCCCTCCAGGAAACCAGACTGGAGGAATTTTTCACATCTGGCAGTAGCAATGCATTTTGTTTTTTTTTAAAGGCAGAACAGCTTTTCAGTGATGTTAATTCGAGAGGAGCCGACTCAGTTCTACCTACCATAGCGTTGCGTGATGGGCTGAGGGCCTGACTAAGAGTGCTGGGTGGATCTCAATCCTTCCCTAAACACGCGGCAGTCGGGGTGGCTTTCCCCTCCTCTTGGCAGCGCAGCTGTAGCTATGCATGTCTCTGCTTCGTGAGTCATTTCATCTGTTTCAACAAGTTTCTGGTCCTGGGCAGCAGCAGAGTCCGGTGCTCTTCTCTGGGGTTGCAGCAGTGATTGTACAGTGCTGTTGCCTTACAGCTTTCATGAAAAATGCCCTGTTTTAAGCAGGAGCCAGATCAAAAACCTGCTTGAATGTTGAATATAGAAGTATCTCTATTGGGGTGGAGGAAATGAAGACCTTTTCTGCATATTGGAATGTCTGTTACTAGTCTTAGTTTTCTCTAAACCTATTAAAATTTATATTCCATGTGGGCTTTTTCTGCTACAGTGCAGGCGTAACTACTCATCAGTTGTGCCAGCGCAGCCGTTTCTGGGCTTGTTGGAATTGGATTAGAGATAGAAATTTTTATTTATTTATTTATTTATTTATTTAAAAAAAAAAAAAAAAAAAAAAAAAGGTTTTTTTTGTCTGGCTGTGTGTGTTTCCACCTGAGTGGGTTCCTGGATCTGAATTGCAGGCACGGTGGATTGACAAAGAGGGTGGGTTAATTTGACATGATGGCACTTTTGAGCAACGCCTTGGGTGTGCTAGGGCACACCAAACACCGCGTGATGACGAGTTCAAAGCTCATGAAAAGGGGTCTTCAAAGATGGTGCAGTTATTAAATGCCATGTGGCTTGCCAAGATCTTGTCTGTGTGCTTTCTGTTGAATGATCCACTTAATGCATATTTAAAAACAAAGCTAAAAACCTTAAGATACTTAAATTGGTGTGTGTGAAGGCACTGGAGATCACCTGGTTGTCCTGGTTTTCATCGTGCTTCTGGTGGGGTAACCTGTCTGAAACTTGCTCCCTTGGCTGGCTGATGTGCCTGTCTGCTTGCCAGCTGTGTAATGGTTTATGCATGCATGGCTGCTGCCGTACAATCTGCAGGGACACGTTCTGGCAATTAGTTGGGCTTTTTTTTTTTTCTATACTTAAAAATACCTTATAGGGAAAACGAATCAAATTGACTCTGAGCTTCTGGAGATGCAGTGACAGAAATAGCAAACGTTTTTGTTGTGAACTTGCTGGCAAGCGCGAGGCATCCCTGCTTTCAGTTTAAAGGCTTTTTTTACCCCTCCGCTCCCTACAAATACTTTTCAAATTCTGTGATCCTGTTTGGGCAATGGGGTTTCTTTCTTGAGAGGAGTTTTCAGGGCATGCCCATGTTTTACTGTTCCTCAGACAAGCCGTGGTAGTGCTGCAGCTCAGGAAACCCAGCTTTGTTGGTAGAAGCGATCTGTCCCGATGGAGATGGAGCCCATGCATGTGTGGTGGGAGGGCCGGGGAAGAGGAGCTGTGGGTGAAGGGGGCCGAGCATGGAGCAGCCCCTGCCTCCCCCAGCCCACTTGCTTCCTCTCAGACAATAGCCGGCATTCCATGTATATTCTTCCTGGGAATTAACTTGTCCCCAAATCACAGAGACATGTACGCACCAATTTGGTAAGCTTCCTTGCACCTGTCTGATGCACTTTACAGCCTCAGCATCACAAAACTGTTTGTCATTCAGGGGGGACAATGTTCTCTTGTGTGCTGGGCTCCCAGCAGGGAGGGGATGGGCGGCTGTGGCCGGGGCACGGCCCCGCTGGCGGATGGGCTTCCCATGTGAAATGAGATGGGAAAACAAATTGCTTCCAGACCAACGTTTCACACAGTCAGGAGCAGCGATCCTGCTCGAGCTGTGTTAGCGGCCTGGTTCACGTTTTCCTTAGCTAGGTTAAATATAAAAGGGTGTAAGTGTGGGTGAAGAAAACATGAGTAAGGGAAAGAGCTTTTTGAGAACTCCTAAGGGCTCGGCTGGTGTGCTGCCTTCTTTCTGGAGATGGGCTGATGGTACTTGAAACACTGGCCTTGAGCAGATCCAGTGCAGAGGATGCATAAAGATTACTGCTAGTGCCGAGGAACTTTCTGGTCACATTTGCAGAAATACCTTGGGTTTTGTTCAAGGTTTCTTTTCTGGTGAAACTTTCTGCATAGTGTCCTTCTCACAAGGACCTCTTATGCCTGTAAATACCATGAAACCTTGCATATGATGTTTTTTTTAAGAATAGCTTTGTGTTGTGTGGGTGCCTGGAAGATGTTTTCACTGTAGGAGAATCCAGTATTTTTTCCATGTTGGGTAGGTATATGTTAAAGAAGATGCAGCAATGTGACAATAGCTTTCTTCTTCTGATAATTAAATAGAAATGGGAGTTCAGGATTGTAAATAAACATGGGAATTAAAGTTCAGTGGAGGTAATACAAAAGGTAAAGTACAGACTCACCTGAACTGTCTGTACCTTTGTAAAGCACAGATAGTCTCATAACCTGTTCCAAAGCTCATAAAAGAAAAAAATCTTACTGTTATGTAGCACAAACTTGCGAGTTTTGGATAGTTACGATGAAGAGTGTTTCATTTGGGAAAATTGCGATATTGCTACTATATCCAAGTGGTTTGTGGAGCTTGATGTTTGTTCTCACTCGGTTATGCTCAGTGAGAGAGAACTGATCTGCAGTTCTTGTTGCCTGTGTTTGCAAATGTTGCAGACCCAGTAGTTAAAATTTCAGTAAAATTTTAAAACTTTTCATGAGTTGGGAGATCTTGCTATTTCTAACTCCTTCTAGGTAAAGGAAGAAACAGAATTGAGTTGGCTGCCCCATGAGGAAAGAAGCAAAAGAGAAGTATTTCCATTTTCTTGGTGTGCTTTGTGAATTAATTCCCAGCCTTATGGCGTGCTCAACACGGTGTCACTTTAAGGGCTACATTATAATATTTCATTAGTGGCAACTGCAGTATCAGCACAGCAGATGATCACATTTATTGCTGGCAAACCCTAGAAGCACAGCACAGGAGCAGTGTGCTGGGACTCCATTCATGTCCCATGTCCCTGCTTGGGTGGGGGCAGGAGGTGAGTGAGGGGACACAAGCCTCCTGTGAGGACACTGTGTTCAGGAAAAGCAGAGGTGGAGTTGCTTGTGGAGCAAAGGATGGGTGGCAAAGGGAGAAATTCCAGGGGGTGGCGAGGAGTGAGTTGCAAGGTTGTAAGGAAGGAGCTTCTGCAGCAAATCTCCAAATGGTGAGCCAACACTGCCGTTGTCCTCCAGCACACTGAGTGACACTGACATTGGAAGCCCGGACCAGTGAGGGTAATGTAGTTAGCAGAGTGTTACTTTCTCATTATATTTGTTTAAGAGTTCTTGTATTAAAATGGGTGAGAGGAGAGTCCTCTGCCTGGTTCCTGCAGAGATGAGTTGGTGTTTTCATCGGCTGTTGATCATGGTCGGCTTTCTGCTTGAGCCTCAGGGTTGGGCTTCTGAAGCTGAGTTGGAGAGTGATGTGTCTGAAACGGCGTTGCCACTGTTAGACAGGGAAGCAGAGCGATGAGGGTTTCCAGCAAGGCCTCTGTGACAGTAGCTATGCCGTAAAGTTCCTTTCATAGGTTGTTCCTGAGAACAGGGATCTACAGCTACTGACCTGCTGCTGGCACTG
The DNA here is from genome assembly GCF_023634085.1 of Falco cherrug. Taxonomy (NCBI): domain Eukaryota; kingdom Metazoa; phylum Chordata; class Aves; order Falconiformes; family Falconidae; genus Falco; species Falco cherrug. The sequence continues at coordinate 21,693,687 of NC_073710.1, read as the reverse complement.
TGCTCTGAGCTGCCAGCCAGCAACTGAAAACCAAACACCCAGCAAAGCCCTGCTTTGAACAGGGTGGCCTGGCAGGGGGTGTGTGGTAGTTCCAGTGGCTCTGTGCTGCTTCACAGGAGGCCTCAGGTGAAAATCTCCTGCTTCGGGTGCAGTGGCTGCTTGGCACAGAGGGCCATTGTGCTCCGTGCTGCGAGCCTCCCCGCTGCCGCATTCACTGGGCCTGGCTCTCCAAAAGCACCTGATAAAGATAATGCAGCCTAATTGCTTAGTCTCTCTTTTGCCTTCATCTGTTGCCTGCATGTCCCCTGTGTTATGAGAAAACTGTTACTGAATCGAAATATCGCAGCTTGCACCAAGTTGAATGAACCCTCGTTTGCAGGTTTAAATAGTAGAGAGAAATGACAACCTTTGTTTCAGATATGATTGTGTGAGGGCTGGGGAAGCCCGTTTCCCGTAGCACCACCTCCTTCTCGCCGTCTCTGCTCCTCTGACAGTGTTGGCTGTGGTGCAGTTCCAGACTGTTTGGTTAAAACCCAACATTACCTATTAAATTAATTGCTCTGCTGAGCTAACAGCTGTGGTACATGGGGAAGAGGCAGTGTGGGTGACAGAGGAGTCATAGCCCTCTTGCCAGGGCAGATGTGTAGAATGTTCAGTTGGGTTTTCATTGGCCGGTGTGTCACAGCACTCTCCCGACCAGCCAGCTGCAACAAGGTCTTTTACCATCTCATACCAACATACCCTTTGTGCCAGTCCCTCTGCTGCCTTCTCCTCGTCTCATCTCCTCATCCCGTCTTCATTCCTCTACAGGTATATTCCTCCAGTGAAGAGAGTTGAGCAAAAGCCTTGAGTAGTGGTCCCCTCTGAAAGGTCATGATGTTGAGGTCATGCAGATTCTGTCACCACTGTGAGTGCAGGCTTGGTGTTTTTTTCAAAATGGTAGATGCTAACATGCATCATTGGGCAGTGCCTTTTGAAGAGGAAATGTGGTGCTTGGCGGTAGCTCATCAGTGGTATCTTCTGGGCCAGGCAGGCAGGGGCTCCTGTTGTGTTCAGCTGGTGGGAGCTGGGAGATGCTGCCTTTCAGGGAACATCTACCCTGGTCCTGCTTGTGCTCTTTCACGTCTGCCCATGTGCCATGGAGTGATGGCTCCTGACTCAGACTGTGACTTCCTTGAAAGCTGTAGAAAACTTGTCCATACCCAAGCCATTGCCAGCACGGTTAACAAACCCAAAGTGTGTGCGGGCAGCATGCAAAAAGCACCTAGCTTCAGTGACCATGCGGGCAGCCACCATTTGGTCTGGAGGTGCTCTTACCAAGGCTGGCAGCTGGAGCACCGCTCTCTGTGCAGCTCCAGCTCTGTGAAGGCTTTGGGGCTCGTGCGAAGGGTGGGTGTCAGATGCCCTGTGCTGGATGATGGAGTGCTTTGCTCATGTCTTGTAAATGACAAACCCTGGCAACAAATAGCAGGACCACACACACTGAAAATGCTGAAAGGTGGGATCTGTGAAGCAAGAAGCTCAGTGTAAGGTGCCATAAGCTTTGGGTTGAGCACCAAAAGCTGTACCAAGGGAGGTCAGAGATGGCCTCAGCTTACAGGATTTTTAAGGAAACCTCCGATTCTCCTCAGCTCTGTCTAGTTTATTAGAAGAAAGGTAAATGGTCTTAAAATCTTAAAATGCAAAGCTTTATTTATTATTTTTTTCAGTATATAGAAGTTCATTCTAGCAGCTCACAATCCACATATGGTGCCATGTCAAACCTTCACGTTGGTTTTGGGTTGTATCTCTTTGTCGTGTCTCTTGGAATCAGACCATTCTCTCTAAGTGGAATCAGTATTAAGCAAGGTGTTGACCTGAGGAAGGATCTGTAATCACCAGCGCTGTGAGCTCACATAGGCCTGTACAAGTGCGGGAGTGCAGGGTCTTCTCGGAGTCCTTTCCAGCCCTGCACAGCACACTCTGCTCTCCCCCCTCCCCATTCGTTTGGATAGGCGCTGCCTTTTCTTTCTTTCTGGCTTTGTAAGCTTGCGCTTTCCATCGGCTCGAGCTGGGTGTGTGCATGGCCCCTTCCCGCCCTGCTGCCTCCGGGCACCTTCCCGTTGTACATTGCCTTCTTCCTGTGTCTTGCTCGTGCTTCTGTCCTCATCTTCATCCCATGCCTGCTGCCCAGACTGCCCAAGCACTTCTTGACTTTAGTACTTCTACCAAAGTTTTACAGCCTCAGTGCAGCTTTCCTGCCTAGATATCTGCTTGCCTGTCTTTAGCGCGTGCTTGAGGCTTTCATCAAGACATAGGTCGGTGGATTCCACCCAAGTACTAAGATGAATCAAGTCTTTGCACATCTTGGGTGAAGGAAAGTGGGTGTAGGTGGTGTATGGGAACACCTGCGTGAGGCACTGCTTTTCACTTGTACCCAGGTGAAATTTTGTGCAGGGCTGACTGCCAGGTCAGCAGGTGGCTGACGTTTGTAGGACAGCTGAAAATACAGATATTGCTCAGGTTGCTTTGGGATCTCCTCTAGATGAGTGTTGTTTACTTGTGAACAAAGCTTTGGTGGCAGTTGTGTGGCTGTGCCCGCAGCCGTACTGGGGGAGCAGTGGCCCCCACTCAAAGCCAAGGAGTGAGTGCTGGGACACTGTAGTGAGTGATGCTACAAGGACATGGGTGTGTGGAAAACAATCCAATCACTTGTCAAATGCTTGGTGTCCCTCTGAAGGGCTGGTAGATGCTGTGATACTGACAAGACTCTTCAGCCTTTATGGTATTGAGTGAACATGGGGACCGGGTGGATGGTGACGAGGTGGCACTGCGCTGGTTCCAGCGCACTGATGTCCAGCGTCTTGGGCATCGTCTCTCTGTGTATGGTAAAAATAACTCTTCAGCTTGTCTGAGTGTGCAGTAGCACTAACAGAGGCTGCAGGATAGGCCAAGCTCAGTTTTGTGTCATAGTTTGCCAAAAAAAAAGAGAAAACTCGCCTTCTTCCGCGAAAGAGGTGAGAATGGTTGTTTATAGCTGTTAGGTTTTGGCTCAGTTTGTTGCAGGGGAACAATGGAGGGTGCGGTGGTGACTGGTGGCTTAAGCCTAATGTGTTTTGTCCAGGGACTGCCTGCATAGTCTGATGATTAAAAAAAACCCCAAACCTGCCCTGTGCTCAGGCTTCTGCAGAGCTGAGCTTCAAGGGACCTGCTGCTTCTAGCATGGGGCTGTAGCCAGGAACTCGCTGGGCCACAGAAACTGCAGCTTTTTCACTCCTGCCGTGGAAGGCGGGTGGCCTCTTCTAGTCAAAGGGGGTTTCAGGCTGACTACATCACTATTTTATTAGTAATGTATTTGGTACTCTTTAGAATTGGGATTATTGTGCTTAATGCAGTGCCTGGCACGAAAAGGCATGTATGTGTTTAGAGAAGATAGTGCCAGGCTGGGGGGGATGTGGCTCTGCTGTGCAGCAGGGCTGGTGTGGAGGAGGCTGGCAGGAGCTCTCGCTTGTATGTGGCTTTCTTGATCCAGGCTGCAGGAAGGGAAGGAGGAAAGAGAAAAGGCTCAGCTTGCTGCTTGTTTTGCTCTTCTCAGCGAGCTTCATGTCCTGGGTATCTGGCCCGGGGTGGGTCTGTAGGGGCCAGCTGCTGAGACCGTATCTCAGGGAGCTTCTCAAACATTAAATTGCTCCAGGGAGAAGCCACATGTCCTTGCGATCAGCGACAGGCGGGATGTGGGCTAGGAAAAAGCTTCTGACCCGGGTGTTATCCTGGACAGTAGTAGCGTGTGCGAGCTACTACTCTGAAGCGAGCGGTGCGGGGCCGAGCACAGGGTCAGCCGGTCTGCCGGGCAGCACAGGGGGAAAACGCTGCAGCGAGAGGGGAAGATGTAGCAAATACAATATTGGGAAAGATGAAAAAATGAGTGGGTGGCAATGAGAAGGAAGAGGAGGAGACAACTCAGATGATGAAGGAAAACAGGATCTTCTGTAAGAGATGGCAATACTGGAAGGAAGCCAGGAAGGAAGCCTGAGGAAATGGAGAGAGCACTAAGGCAGCCAGTATTGCTCTGATAATTTCAGCAGGTATTCCTGGCATTCAGTTTCAAGAAGCTGCAGAGCATTTGAAAGCCTGGTAAAATCTGGTGACATGCACTGATAGTTTGAATATGTTTATCTGAATTAAACTTTTATTGTCTTGACTTTTTTTTCAAACGGGATTTGGTGCGTGGTTTCGACTTGTCCAAGGAGGAGGGAGCTGACCTTGGGAAGGGCTTAGGGTGCTTGCCCGTGCCATTGTGGCTAGGAGAAATCATCACCTATTTAGACTTCTCTGTACTAGGCAATTTAATGGATTTTTCTGTGGATTCTGATGGGGAAGCTTCCCTGCCAAAAAAAAAAAAAAAAAAAAAAAAGTAAATAATTTTTGGAGCTGGTGCTTGTCCATGTGGGCAGAAAAGCCCTCTGCTTTGCAAACGGTGCCCAAATTCCCTCCTGGTCTGGCAGCAGCAGGTGCTGGGCTCCCACCTTGGCCCCGAGAGCCGCCTGGATCCCTCTAGCCTGGCTGAGCGTGGTGAGCCAGGCTCGGAGAGAAGCAGCTCCTGCTCCGGCACCGCAACCCATTGGTTAGTAAAAATAGCTCGGCTGCTGGCGTCAGTGCCAGGCCTCGCATCTGGCTTCCCCAAGCAGCTCCAGCACACCCGTCCTCCCTCCAGACAGGGTCTGCTGGAGGACACATGGTGTATTACGGCTGCAACACCGTCCGCTTCCCCTCCTGCCTCCAGCACTGTCGTGACAGCCCTGCTGTGACAGCCCTGCTGGCTTCAGCCTTCAGGAAGTGCCGTTGTGCTGGTGGCTATCTGCAAACCACGGTTTAATGAAATAATATCTGCTGCTGCTGCTTGGTAGCCCTGTCTAATAAAATGGGAAATAATCTTGAATGAGTTAAGCCAAAGGTGTCTCTCTGAAGGCCGTACCCTGCAGCTGGAGGTTTTGTTCAGAGCTTTTTGGTTGCTTAGGGAAAAGGTGAACAGCTGAATGAGCGTGCAGACTGTGTCTTGCTCCCTTGTTGCACAAGTGTTGACTTGAGTAGGTGTTTAAAAAACAGTTTTTTAAAGATGGCCGTTTCCAGTGTCATGATTTCTTTTTTTAGTTTTGCTTTTTTTCAGCGTTTAAGCTACTGAAAACAAGGAGATACCTAATGAAGTGCAGCAATGCTCTCTTTGTAGACGCAGAAAGAAAACGAAGCAACGTTGCAAAATTGCCTTGAAAATTTAGTGGTGGGCTTGCATCTGCTCACCTGTATGACCGATAGTGGACACTGAATGTTTTACATCCTTTTCTAAAAAACCAAATTACTGGGGCCCCAAATGGTATTGCAAAACTGTTGAATCAGGCAGACTCATGGTGTAAGGTGGCCCTGCAGACTGAACTCCTTTCCCAGCCAGGGCTACTGCCACTGCTCCCTGCCCCAAACGCAGACCAGCCGCCTTTGCCATCTGATCAGGGATTCAGCCAGTGTCTCACACGTGCCAGGAAGAATAATTTACATGAAAAAAATGCTGTGGATGTTTTCTGCTTTGATGTCAGTCTGCGATCAGCGCTAGCTCACTGCTGGGAGCTTGCTCTGCACACCATTGAAAGCCTGCAGAGGATTTCTCTTCCTGTGCCACTGGTGAGCCCGGATGGCTGCCTGCTACCTAGCAGATGTTTCTTCAGTTTGCAGCCTGTAATTCCTGATTCTTCTCACGAGAAACATCTTGAATGGAGCTTCAGGATCTGGTGAGCTTAAGGCAAGCTCCTCTTCATGCCATCCCCAGACCTCCTGAGCACCGCACCTCTGGAAGCATCCGTCCTCCCAGCCGAGGGAGTGCAGGAGAGCTGGGCCCAGCCCCACCGCTGATCCGGTGCCATGCAACGCAGTGGTGCTTTAGGTAGGCTTCATTCCATGGCCTTAGCTCCTTTTGCTTCTTAGTGTGGAGTTTCAGTTGATGAAATTTTTAGGTTTGGAAACGATGAACTAGTTCAGTAAATGTGTGAGTTTTTACAACTTCAGTATAACTGATGTTGCTTTTACATTGAAACTGTTTCTGGAAGGCAGAGGGTGATACAAACCTACCCTGCTTCCAGATTTAAGCCTGAGGAGGTCTGCACATGCGTAAGGAGGAGGGGAACAAAACCATGCTGGGCACCTGTGCACAGCTCTGGGCGTTTTGGACCAGGACAAGATTTCAGAGGGGCCACCAGCAGCCCTGAAACCTGGCACAAACCTCGCTGCTGTAATCTGGGAATTTTCCTCACTTAAGTTTAATGTAGAAGATAATTGAAGAAGTTTTGTTGTAGTAACTGGAAGAATATTTCCAAGTTATTAACAGTTTTGTTTTCAAATTACTTGCTGTGAAGTGTACAGTTTTCTTTTTCGGGGAACTCAAAACAATTAGCAGCATACCTTACGTAATTACTGCTTTGCTGGAAATTTTGTGTTTTTAATATATACACAGGGCACATGTTCATGTGCTTTAATTCGGGAATGTTAGCCTGTTGTTTCTGAAATCTGCTTGTTCAAGTGCCATCAGTATGTTTTTATCTTAAGAAAATGTTTAAAGTATTTACTCAGTAGAGGATAAATGAGACTGTCTAGTGGTTGTGTAACTTGGGAGTCTTCAGAGATGTGGACAAGCTGAAGGAGGAGTAAGTAGGAGTAAGAAGTATGCACCGTTCAAGACACCTGCAGATTTTGAATGTCATCCTTTTATGCGTTTCACTTCAAGGCCCCACGTAACCGTGTGCTCCTCTGGTCCCGTAAGGCAGAGTTAGCATTTCTGAGTGCTGGTGAGGCCAGGAGACCAGATACCTCTTTGGTAGCATTTGTTATGGTAGGGTTTCCACGCCTCTCCACATTGGTTTGGCACACTCATCTGTGCTAAAACATGTGGTGTTGGAGGGGAGACAGAGCTACTTTCCACCTTTTCTTTAAGAATTTAGATCGAATCCTGAAGTTACATGGGCAAAGTCCAAACTGGGCGTTGGTCTGGTGTCAGTTTGTCCCTGCATCTTCAGCTCTAAACTCTTGGGCACAAGAGCAGGGGTATGAAAACCAGCTGCTGGTCTGCTGGTGGTGTGTCAACGGACGCTTCTCAGGCTTTTAAGGCTGCTTTTTCTTAACTGAGACTATTTGGCACCTACCTGATCTACAGAGCTATTTCATGACAGACCCTGAGATTTTTTTTAAGCACTTAAATAACATGATTTTTGCTGGATTTTCTCTGTGCCTCTTAAGTAAATGAGGCCTAAGTAGCCAAGCCTGGACCAGGCGGTTCTGGCTTCTGCCTAGGGAGCTTCCAGGCACTGTCATTTCCCAGTGCCCATGTTCTTTAAAGTAGGCTGTCTCCAGCTGCAGCATTTTCAGGTAGACTCTTTTTTTTTAAAAAAAAGAGGATTTTATTCCATAAGAATAAAAGCTCTTTGCTTAAAATTGTGCTCTGTTACTGGTTTAGTATTGCCTTAAATTATTTAAGGTATAGTGATGGGTAAGGAAATAAACCTGTATGGTTGAGAGCTGTGATCTACAGAGAGTTAATCTCTTTTCCCTCGGAGGAAGCTCTGTGCATCATGTAAAGCATTAGCTTTCATTTCAGTCATTGATTAACAGCTCCCAAACCTACTCTATAGCCTGCAAATCTTGAATTTTGAATAACAGAGTTTATAGCTTACAGTCAGAGTGGCATAATTTAGACTCAACTATTCTATGCTTTCTTTGTTTGGTCAGTCAGCTTGAAAATCTACCTGTCTATGATGAAAAAATAATAATTGTACACTTTGTGTGAGCTGAGGTTTAATTTATTTTAATTCACTGTTAAGCATGCAGAAGTCTGTTTTTGCACTGGGGAGTGGGCAGGGGGAGTTGCCCAGCTCTCTCAGCTGCCTGTTTGTGGTTGCTGGATTCCGGGGGGGGGGGGCTTGTGGGCCCTAAGGTGCTGCTCTTCTCCCAGAGATTAGTCTTTTTTATTTCTGCTAGAGTCTGATGGTTGAGTTTTTGGAGATGCATACCTTACAGGCTTGTCCGGGCCCTTTCCTTTCTACTGGTTTAATGTGTTCTCCTGCCGAGGTAGCGTTGGCCAACCCAGCTGCTGCTGGCTAAGACAGCTCATGAATCCACAGCATTTTTGGTGTGTTTTGCTGCTTCCATCTGCAGCCCATGCTTTGCCCCAGGTGAGTGCTGGGCTGTCAGCCCTGCCAGCTCCTGCCCGTGGCGGTCGGCACCCCAGTGAGAGGCAGAGCCAGAGCTCGGGGTGCTCCCAGGACCTGCTGTGCCCCTTGTCTGGCTGAGCCATGCTTGTACTGCCGTGGTGGGGTGTAATTCTGTGTGGTAATGAAACATTACGCTGAGCAGGCCAAGGAACTAAAGCCTTGTCTCCATGGCTCATGTTATTTTGCTTTTTATCTCCCATCCTGCCTCTTAATTTATAGATAGTATTACCCAGCCCAGGACTCAGCTTTGGGAGATGCTGCTACTGGGGAGTCTGGTGATGGAGCTCTCAGGCTTTGAGGCTGGTGCAAGAGGTGCCTGGCCTTCGGGGTGGGCAGGGAACCCTGCCTGCTCTGCCTGTGCTGGGCAGCCACCGTGGGGGCAGGAGCTGCATGTTGGGCTTCCTCACTTGCTGCAAGTTGTCCAGTTTAAAGAGTTTAAGTATTTAGACTTGAAAGAGCACACGTTAATTGGAAGTAATGCTTTGGAGTTAAAGGAACTCTCGGGTGGAAAAGCAGCTATTTGGTACACATTCCTGTTCAGTGTTGAAGGAAAGCACGCCTGTATAGAAAACAAACTAACGTGCTGGCTCACAACAGCTTTTCAGAGTTGGTTGAAGCTTTAACCTGTCCTCGCAGCAGCAGCAGCTTTACAATTGGACTCCAAAATAATTTCTCCTAGAAACTGCGGGCTTTTGGGAGGTGCGGTTGTCTGGGATTTTTTGTTGTGTGTGTTTTCTTTTTTTAAAAAAGTTATCATATTCCTGTGCTCCTGGTCCTGTTTTTATGCATTTAAATGTGCCATCAGCTTTTTATAATTGCTTCCAACTGAAAATAAACAGCAAGCACTTTGGTGGAGGTAAAATACTATTTTATTTCAGTAGGAGACTGGGGAATGTATCGGTAAACAACACAATTCAGCTTCAAAGCCTTTTCAGCTAAAACGCATTGTTCATCCTTTGAGCCGTTCTGCCTCACACCCTAATAAAAGTGGAAATCAGGCATGGGGGATGGGGACGCAGCAGAAAACACAAGCTGAGAAGTGGAGATCAAAAGGACAAACAGAAGCAGAAGGCAGCGAAAGGGAGGCACAAAGAGTCACAGCTGAGCGTACGAAGCCTGAGAGTGATGGAGGAGAGAAAACAGCTATTAGAAAAGGCGAAGGAACAATGGGGTGAATGTAGCACGTTTTTAGCTTTCATTTCGGTTTAACAAAGCTGCCTTCCACCAGCATAACTCCGCGGAAGCGGTGGCCTTAATTCATCTTGAAAGTTGTTGGCTTGCTGCTCGCCAGGGCGCTGGCTGGAAACACGCTTCGGCACAGAAACTGCCCCTTGCCGAATACATGAATGTCTAAGTGGATGGACCCGTTCGAGGGCCGCAGTGATGCTTGCTTTCTCCCAGTTCACACTGTGGCAAAAACGTTTCCCAGTTTGAGTTGTTTTGGGTTGGTGAGAGTTGGAGTCGAGGGGACTGTGGGAGAAAAGAGCTGCTGCTGACAGCGGTTCTTTTCACTTAAATTGTGTCTTGCAAAGCCTGAACGTGCTCCCTAAGCACACTAACAGCTTCTCCAGCTGATTAAACCAGTTCTCAAAACCTGGCAGCCTGTGTGCAAACCCAGCTTTGTTAGTAAAGCCTCAAGGCTTTCAGTGCAAGTATTTATTGTAACAAATAATTTATACTGGATTAAGAATGAGGAATATTGTTTTTGTAGAGCCAGCAGTACATGTTGCTTAGGCTAGCACCAGGCAAGAAGGCTGGCCGGCGGCATGGCCCCCTGGCCGGCTGCGCCCTGGCACCGCGTGCCCCCGGCATGTGTGGCACGCAGGCTCAGTCCTGCCCTCCCCGGCTTAGTGCTGGAAGCTGCTTATTCCCTCTCCCCATCTGCCTCACCCCGCTTGGAGCTGTGCGTCTGGGGGGGCTCATCTATGGCAACCCCTGTTCCGGGGGTGCAGGGAGGTCCCTGGGGAAGGAGCGGGGTTTATCTGGCAGATGGGGAGGCGACTCCTCAGCCTCCACGTTATTCACAGTTAACTGCTGCTGAGCTGGGGGTTGAGAGGTTTTCGTTTTCCACCTGCACACGGGATGAGGGCTGTGCTGCTGGGGAGTTTGCTGCGAGGCGTTCTCAGGCAGGCAAAGCTTTCCCTTTGGCCGTAGGAGTTTCTAGACCTCGGTTTGATTGCGAAAATAATAGCTGGGCAGGTCAATGCAGTTGTATCCTGCTCCTCCCTTACAGCCCGTGTTTGCTTTCCTTTGTTTGGGCCTTGTCTTGCTCCGACTTGCCTCTGCCAGCCTTGCTGGATGCGGCTTTTGCAGAGCGAACGCTTCTGTGTGAGCTGCTCTCTACCTGGGCGCTTAATTAAAAGGAGGAAAGATGTATTCCAGAAATACTTGGCTTTCTCGTCTGACATGTAGCGTGTTGCGAGGCTTGCTGAGCTGGTGTTTGAGAGAGGAAGCGAACGCAGCATTCAGCTGACATAGCATCTGAATAGCCGTTTGGGGCCCAGGGAGCGATAGTTCAGGAGGGGGAAGGGAAAGTGAAATGGATGCTGAAATCCTGAATCTGCTTCTTAAATTTCCTCTCTCCCTGGAGAGGGAGGGAGCGAAGTTCAGCGTTGCGTGTTTGGCTTGGCTCCCTGTTACCTGCTGTCTCCTCCTTAGCTGTGCACTTGTGGCACAGATAAAGGATGGAGGGTTTTTTATGGTGTGAGAAAGTACTTTTTCCTTCAGCAACATTTGCTTGTTTGTGGTTGAATCGCATTAAAAAAAATAATCCACCATTATTGAAGAACGAGTGGGCGAATAGCTGCATCAACTACCATGGTAACTTTCAAAGGGCTTCACCCATAACTGTCAGAGCGAGATTTTTAGTGCTATAGTGACTTTTAATGTAGAGTAGTTTCCAGGCCATTTAATTATTTTGTCTCCTCATTTAAAAACAAAACAACACAAACCCCCTCGCTTCTCTGAACTACCTTTCTGCTGATGTTCTTTCTGACCTGAATACATCTGTACGGTGGGGCCCCGTGTCAAGTACCTTACTGGTGCTCGTGTCTAAGGAGTGTACATGCTGCAAACTGCTGCTGGCCACGTGCTGCACGTCAGGCAGCCTGTGGCAGAGGGTCCTGCTTGTGTAGCCCTCGTGGAAGGAAGCTCCACGGTGGGTCTGGAGTCTAGCGGGTGGCTGGGAACCTTTCGGGGACCCATTCCCCTGCAGGAGGGCAGTGGGAGGGCTCTTGTCCTCCGGAGTACTGCTGTGCTGCCTGTTTGTTTTGGCAAGGTGGCCCAGTCCTCCCAGCAGCGTAGTGGGGTGTTGGCTTTGGGACACCTCTGTGGACTCGGCCCTGCATTTCTCTGATGGGACCCATCTCCTCCCACCTGAGGCAGCAGCCCACAGCGTTGGGAACCTAGGTGTGCCCAGTCACCCCGGAGGAATTTGGCGGTTCTCGGACTCCACGTGCCACCCCTGCTTTAGTCTCCCATGCCTGGGGGACAGCACAGCTGCAGAAATGGGTCTGCAGCATCATCTGTGAAGCACATCTGCATGCGTGATGGTTGTGAAGCCACCATGTTGCTCACCAGGCTGCCCAGGCACATGAAGGTCACCATGCAAACCGTATTCTGCTCGGCTGTCTTGCTTTCCGTTGCTTTATGCTGGGCTGGCAGGAGGAAAATACAGGAATACAAAGGCGTTTAGTGCTAAAACATCACCGATGGCGTGGCTTTGTGGGAGCCTCCTGCAAATGAACGTGGCATGGCAGGCCCCTGGGCCTTGCACTCAAGTTGGTGTTGCATCTCTGAGTGTGATGGGGTACCCTTAGAGCTTTGTGTTCAGTTATTTCAGAGTGTTTCATGGCATTGGGTTCAGACGGTATCAGCTCTAACTGCATTTGTAACCTTCTGTGTGAGGAAGACCTGGTTTCTGGTCATGTCCCTGACAGCTTCCTCCGCAGCACCACCCATCTTAGCTTTGCTCAGCATCCCAACAGAGTTTAAAATGGTTTCATTCTGAATAATTTATCTCCTGGGGAGAGAGATGGTGGAGCAAAGTGGGAGCCGTTGGTGAGGGGCGCTGCAGCAGGAGGCAGGGGTGGGGGACTGGGGGATGGGGTGCTGCCCACCCCCAGGCGCAGCGTGCCGTGCGTCGCAGCCCCATGGCCTCGAGGAGCTTTGTTGCTCCTGGCATTTTCTGCCGAACAAAAGCTCCGGGTCCTGGGCAGAGGCTCCCGTGGGAGCCCTCCCGCCTCCTGACCCGCCGCTCTGCCCTCTGGTACGCTCCGGCACCTCTTTGTTTCCCTGCAGGCCTTTTCAGCAGGCTCCCCTGGCCCCGTCACCCTGCCTGCGAGCGGCTGGCAGTGGTGCCTTGCCTGCCCGGGCAGTGGGTGCGATGGGCCGAGGTGCAGGCAGGTGGCTGAGCGGCGGCACGGCCGGCTCACCGGGGCAGGACACGTCTGTCTTAATGGTTGCGAGCTTTAGTAAAGAGTTTCAAAATGGAGGCAGCTCTGCCTGCCTCCCCATCGTACGGCATGGGTATGCGCTGCCCTACTTCTCGCTGGGATCAGACAGCCCTTTCTGAAGCTGTACAAAGAGGTTTGAATGCATTAGTTTACATGGAATTAATCTCCAGATTCCAAACATGCTTTCAAGCTGGTTTGGCCTTATTTTCCTGCAAAAGGAGGCCAGCTCTGCGTTGTAGGCAGTGACTGTTGTGAGAGTTGAGCTGGAGCAGTGAGAGACTAGCACAGGCACCATATTCAGTCCATTAGAAGGAATTTTTGGCTGATGGACAAAACAAATTGAAAAATCTCATTCTTTGTGTACCACATCAGCGGTGACAGAAAAACAGAGCAAGGTTGTGGGGTGATCCTTCTAGTAACCACGGTGCTTTTCATAAGGGATTTGAGGTCCAGGTTTTGATAGGAAAATGATAAAGAATTAAAATGTGCCACGAATGATTGTTTAGAAAACCTAGGGTGGGGGGAGTGCTGGAAAAGTGTTGTCGTCGGAGGTCAGGAAAAACTGGTACACTACTGAACTGAGGTGAGGTGCTCCCTGCAACAGGTTGGTCTGAAGTTCCTGGTGCTCCTTTGTCTGCTGCTGGAGTGATGCCATCCAGGGAGGGAACAAGGAGCTCAAGTGCTCCTGTTATTTTTTGGATAGCCTGTCATCCCTTAGAAAGGAACAGTTGTGTGGGGGTGGGGAGCGTCGTATTTAAAAGTGGGTGAAATGGAAATGAGCCAAAATTCTGCAAATTTATAAGGAACAGCAAACACTGATTTCTTTGAGAAAAGGTCGGTGCGTTTACTTGTAAGCACAGCCCTGGTAGGAGTGTGCGAGGAAATGGAAACTGTGCTCCACTATGCAGGGTTTTTTCATAATTTAACCAGGCAAAGATACACAAAGATGCTTATTTTGGGAGATGGTGGAATGTTTCTGTAATAATTTCAGCAAATTTTGGTTCACACAGAGCATCTGTAAGAGTAGCACACCCACAGTTTCATGTAATATGTTCTATTTGTTGAAAAAAATTGCTTTCCCTTGAATTTGGAAGTGGTTTAACCCAGAAGAATCTATGCTGCGTTTATTTTTCCTCCTTGTTTAGTATCCTAAATCTGCCAGGTCCTCGCTGGTTGTCTCAGTGACGAACATAAGGCGTTTCTGTCCGAATGATACCTGTCCCGGCTGCAGATCATGTGGAAGCCCACGCTGGACTGCGACGGGCAGAGCTGAGAAGCACACTGATCTCAGCTAGAGGAAAATAATTAGAAAAGGAGCTGAGATGGTTCTCAAAAGGAGAGGGTTGAAATGAATGCAGGAATATCCCTGCGGGGCCTTCGCAGTGCACCTGGTAGCCTGCTGTATAGCTAATAACTCATATTAGGAAGACTTCATTTTGGTCTGACAATTTTTTCCCCTTGTTGACATTGAACATGTAGAAGCATGTAGCGTTTGAAACACAATATGCAAAGCACTGTATTAGTAACCAACTACATAACATTCCGGTGTTGCAGCTAGGCTGCCTACAGTGTGCTGATTTTATAAGCCTCTCATATGAGCTGGCAAAGGGGAGGACGTGGAAGTGGTGAGCTGGAGTCACAAGTGAGCACGAGCGATCGCCTTTAACCATTTACCCAGTACTCAGGCTTCCAGTGGCTGCCGGAGTCTCTGTGTGTTTGTTCTTTCCAAAGGGAGGAAGATACCAACCTTCTGCAGCTTCAGCTGGTGTCGTGTCTCTGGAACCGGGACGGAGCATTTATTTTTGTATCGGCTCTCACGGTGGTGGTGTGGTACGGCTGTACCTCTCAAAGGCGGTTGGTCTTAAGAGGAGCGAGGCTTTGGGCATGTGGAGTCACCACGAGGTACAGGGAGGTATCAGCTGGTGAGCATTTGGCTGATTGCCTCTGGGCAAGCAGAAACCGGATTTATCTTCAGCAGATAAGCAATAGCAAGAAAACACGATGGTGTGCTTTACTGCATACAGGAGTCTGTTTTTTCTGTAAACAAGTTCTTTTGCAGAAATGTCTGCTTTCAGACAACTGGCAAGGAAACTGAGAAGCCAGGTAGTGTGAAAACGTTTGGCTAGAGAACAGGGCTCTTAGTTGGCCATCTTGGCTTGAAAAGGAGATGCTGCAGATTGCTCTGCCACTTTAAAATGAATTTGAAAAAAAATACATTCAGATCAACAGCGATGCTGGGCTAGAGTACAGCCAACTTGCTACAAATATATGAAGAAGAAGCCACCAAAATAGAAAATTTCATCATTGCTCACGGGGCGGCAAGAGCTGAGCGCAGCACGTTGCTGAGAGCGATTGCAATAGTGGAACAGGAAGTCTCCTCCCCCTCCCCGGGCTCCGTGCAGAGTGCTGATCAAAAGGATGTAAAGCTTGTTTACAAGATGTATGCAAAATATATTTGGGAAGAAGCGTAAGGACTTTACAGACCAGGATGCACTAAGAATAAATGATGTCACGTTAATATAGGTTGCAGGCTGAGGCTACAGAGCATGTGACCCAAAGTCTTCTTAATGTCGAGGAGCAAACCAAGAAGGTGCCTTTCTCTGTAGGACTGCATCTGGTGAGCTGCTCGAAATACACGCTGAGAAAGCTTCCTGTGTGCCTGATAATGAAAGCTAGTTGTCATGAAGTCTCAACAGTACTCCAAGAGCAGCCTTGTGCCCGCAGCTTTAGGAGCCAGTGGCGCTGCCATCCTTGGGATGGTTTCTCTTGGGCTGAGTGCTTTGAGTAGCGCTCCTGGTACACAGTGGGAAGGAAAGCGTTTGGCGTTTGAAAGATGCATGGTGTTTTTGAAGCCGCTTCGGAGTCTGGAGTGAAATGGCAAAGGTGCTGCTAGACTGATGATGGATCGGTGATAGACTTGCCTGTGTTTGTGCGTATAGAAACAGGTCACTTCTGCAGTGGTGATAAAGTCGCATTGTACAGCCTTCAGCCTCGTTCACCTTCCTCCGCTTCTGTGAGAGAGGCACTTTCCTACCTCACAGGGAGTCTTAAGGCTTAATCCATTGTTTGTAAAGCTCTTTAAGATCCTTGTTTGGGAGCACTGGAATCCGCAGGATTAAAAACAATTTATTTTTGTGTATCTTGTATAACGTGCATCTCAAAGACTTTCCAAAGAAGGAGGAATTGTGAGCCAGAGGGAGATGGCAGGTCTGTAAGGTAAACACAAGGGAGGAAGTGGCTTGGAAGAACAAAGGGGGTAAAAGCAAAAGGCTGGTTCCCCGTTGTGGATACTTGGCTGCAAGGAGGGTGGGTTTCCAGCCCTGGAGGAAAGGGCTGGATGTAGTAGAGCTGTCTTCCTTTTAATCCTATTTAAAGACCCATCTGGTCAGTGCTGCTGCCTTGTTGTGAAGGACAGCGTGCATGTTTTCCCTCTACTGTATATGTGCCCTTTGGTCATATGTATAGGGAAGTGGGAATCTCACTTGTTCTCACCTGGTCTGTTTTGTCAGCCCTAAACTATCAAATAATCTCATAAGCATTTATGTCAGTGATCTGGACAAGGATGGTTATTTAAAACCAGATCTAGAATGGTCAAGGAATGGCCCCGCTTTCCCTCTCACCATGCTGTCTGCAGGTACATGCGGTGTGTGCCCTGGTTTCTGCTTGCGTGTCTGTGCCCTGTCCTCGGCAGGTCCATGGGTGAAGGTGCATCTTCCTGGGGGAACCCCGTGGGGGGGGAGACCTTGGCCATGAGGCTCCTTGCATCTACCAGAAAAATATCGCTGGAAGCATTGCCACTGTGGACCTGCCCAGTGCTCCTCTTCTGGAGAGGCTGTGCATGTGTGCAGACATTGGTGCTCTTGCTCTCGGAGGGGGCTTTGCCACCTTCCTTATCCTCACCTGCCTTGTCCCCATGTCCCTGGTGCAGTGCTGTTGTCCTCCAGAGCAGCTGCCACAGCTTCTCTTCATTTCCAGAACTTCACATGCCAGGTCTAAAGCATTGGAGAAGAGGTGACCCACTGCTTTGGACACAGGCACTGCCTTGGCTCCCGTGGGGGAGCAGAAACTGGCGATTACATTCTTTCCCCAGGTGCAGGCCTGAGTATTTTGTGTAGGTGTGTTGCCATCATGTGACTTGTTGCATTTTAAACATGATGTTTTACCACATGAATTTGTTTAGGGTCACAGAACATGTTTCTGTTGTTCTTGATTGTAGCTGAATATAAGACGGGGCTGAACTTAGACTGCACTGGCTGGGATTTCTGGTTTGGTTTCTCACCAAAAGGTGCCCTAAATACTGGTGATGTTACAAGCAAGCGTCAAGGCAGCGGTTTCCAAATGATGTCCAAGCACCCTCGAGACTCTCAGTATTTTGTTATTTGAGCCCTGTGATGATTTTACAGAGAGGGGAGCTCAGCAGAAGTGGCCACCAGCTGTTACTTGAGTGCAGGGGAGACTTGTGTGGGGCTGGAGATGGCTGAGGCTGTGGTATATGTTGGCAAGTAAGTGCAGGTGTGGCACAGGGAAATTCTTGAGGTGTGGGTGTGTTGGAGCCGGGGAGGGTGAGTGACCAGTGCCAAGGGCTGAGTGAGGCCAGTGACTGGCGCTGCTCACCTGCAGATGATGCTCGGTAGCATTGTGATGTGATACAAGGGTTGCTCTGGGTCCCAGGGCCACTGCTGTTTTTGTTGGCCTGGCACCATAAGGTTGGGTTATCCTAAAACCAGTAGTATTTCTTGTTTCCCAGTACCCCTGGGGTTGATGTGCTCCCTGTGTTATAGGAGCCCCTGAAGGTGATTTGGGTAGTAGGTGGGACCAACTCCTAGACTGGCTTTGCCATAGCATAGCTAATGAGATTAACATAGTTATTCACTTAAAAAAGAATAGAAGAGGCTGGTTGGTTGAATGGGACTCAGAAGACTCGTTTCATGCATTGGGAGCTGGAAACACAAGCTATTTAGCTTAGCAAGGAGAAAGTTGAGAGCATCTGGTGGGTTGGAAGCCCATGTGTTATTGACTGCCAGAGCCTGGGCAGGGTGCTGGGGAGTTTATTCGCCTTCTAAACATCTGCTGCCCTCGGGTTTTGGGCCGACCTTGCCTGACACCCATCCTGCTTGCTTTGTTCTGGGATGTTTTTTAAAAATCGAGGGAAAAGTCCCTGCCTGCTGGAAGTTGAACCTAAAGAAATTAAACTGAAAAACAAAGCACCAGATTTCTTGGGAAGGTGGCTGGTGTGAGATGAGCTTAGCTGGTGGCTGTAGCAGATCTTGCATTTCTTAAACATAAGGACATTAGGCTCCCCTTTAAATGCTGTCTTGGTTTTATAGTATCTGTTGTAGTTGGTCTGTATTTGTAGACAATGCAAGGAGAATTAACTCGGGGGTGTTCTGTCGCCTGTTGGGCTGTTTGCCGAGATGACTGCAGCAAGTCCTTTTGGCTTTGAAAACAGTTTTTATTAATTTGAACTATTTTCCTATTTTTGCAGTTCTTTCTTCACTTACCTCCCTTATGCCTGTGGCTCTCTTGCCTGCTCCACTAATTACTTCTTGAAAAACAGTTGCTTCACGAGGGCACCAACTTAACCTATTACAGGTGCAGCTGTGCCAAATACGCGCAGTTCCCTTGTGATCTTTGCAACAGTTATCTTTGCTTTACCCCCTCCCTGTGATCTGGTAATCTGTGCTGGCTTCCCTGCTTCCTCTTGGTTCTGTGCAACCTCGGCTGAAGGTTATTTGATGGGGACTTCAAGTGCTGTTCGAGCTCTAGAAGTCACATTTCCCTCAGAATATATTTTCCCTTTTGTTCCTCTTGATCTTGCGACTATTAAGTTGTTTTAAACAAAGATTACTTTTTTTTTTCTTTTGCACCCTCTGCAACAATGCACGGTAGCTTTGAACAGGCACCAAAATTTTCTCTAGCACAGTAGAGAAATAATTCCAAACTTGACATAGACTTTCTCTTCCCCATGACTTCATTCGCTGTACGCAGAGCTGGTGTGCATCCCCCCGTCCCCAAACCATCGCAAAGTTTTTGTAAAGCAAACGGCATATTGTGCGCGTTACAGAAACCCAGTGCACGCAGAGCAGAGCAGAACGAGGGCAGGTTTCCTCGAATGCCCGGAGGAGTGGGAGTTGAGCGTTTCAGGGGAATTTTTAATTCCTTAGGGTTAATCTGTGGCACATGAACAGCCACGCTGGAGTTCTGTCTTTGGAGCAGAGTTTTTATGAAACTCCACCGCTGACACTGGGAGCTGCTGGCAGATATTTCAGTTTTTACTTCTGTCAGATTTAACCTCGGCCGATGCAAAGCTTGGATGCAAAGCCGCTCTGCACATATAACAGTGGGAAGATTTGCTGGGGTTGCTATAGTGAAAGGCTAGAGATGACTTCAGGAGTTTAAATTAGGCCTGTGTGCTGGTAAACAAGGGCTCCGCCTATAGTACAGGCTGCTGCGGTGTTTGGAGATGTGTCGGATGGTGTGGGAGGTGGCGTGCGCTCGCTCACGGGGCGAGCAGGGGTGCTTGCACAAGCCTGTCAGACTGAGTGTGCCAGTGGCATGCCCAGCGAGGAGCGGGCAGGTGCCAGGGGCTCGCTGGTGGGGTGGCGTGATGTGCTGTATTTCAGGGAAAAGAGAAGCTGGAGACACTGGTCGTATTCAGAAACGTGCTACTGATTTTTCGTGGTTGAGCAACAGCCGGTTAGTTATTCCTGGTGCCTGAACCTCCTCTGCTGGGGTCTGTGCCCTGCTGCTTTACTCCTGTAGTCTAAACCAACAGGCTAGAGATATTGCTCACTGCAATATCCCAGCCACACTTTTATTGTCCTCTCCTTCTCGACTTCATTACATTTTGATCTCTGTAACCTCTTTAACATGTGTAAATACTGAAATGAGATTATCTTTAAAGAGCCCTTTATTAAAAATGTACTGACCTTCCTAATCAGAAGAAATGTTCGCGTAGCTGCTTTTCTCCTTTCCTGCATTTCAACAAGCAGTGAGGGCAGAATGGTGAATCATCTCACCAGGATGACAGCTCAGGCTGAAAACTGGGCAGGTTTTTCAGACACAGCACCAATGTGATGCTCTCTGTGCAGCACATTCCCAGCACCTGCGGCACTGCCTGCTCTGTAGCACGGGAAGGTGGGGTTGCTCCCACGGGAGGGTCCCAGGGACATGTACCTCTTGCTGGGCTTGCAGTTTAAAGCAAGCCTGAACCTCATTAACCTTCAGCTTGGTGGCCCTCAGTGTGGTGAGCACGGTGCTGAGGCCCACTCTGCTCAGCTCATGATCAGACTTTTGGGGTCATCAGTCGCAGCCGCTGCGAGCCATGTCCCAGCACCTACCGAGGGGTTTGTGCGTGGTGCGCTGGTCTCCAGTAGATCCGAAGCTCCTGATGAATATCCTCCCTGCTTCCCCTCCCAAACCAGCCCTGGGTCTGAGCAGGTCGAGCTGATGTGGGACCTGCACCCCAGCATCGTGCCGGTGCTGAAGCCCCCTGGTCGATGAGGCCAACCAGCCCTTCCTGCTGGGCTTCAGCCCTGCAACCCTCCTGCCGGGAGGGTGTTTTAAAGCAGAGGGAGGATGAGGTGTACAGCTGCGTGCTTGCTGCAGTGGGCTGTCGGTGCAAAGCCTTCACCAGGCAGAGAAGGCGTACCAGCTCTTAGGCCCTGCACAGCGGCTTTGGGTTCCTGGCAGAGGGAGAGAAGACCTGCCAGGAAAGACTGGCATGTGAGGGGCTAAATTGCAAATAGTTTGAAGCCTTTTCAGTACGCGCTTTTAATGAGAGCTTTACAGATATTTGAATCCAGCATTTGTTGCGTAGAGCAGGGGCAGGAGAGCAGACAGCTTCCCCAGCGAGGCAGCCGTGGCCCTGTTGCCACCTGAAGAGCAGATGGGTGCTGTGCCCCTGCAGCTGTGGTGCTGCCCATCCTCAGGTTCTCAGCCCTTTGGGCAGCGTTGGTATTTCTCCTGCCCTGGGCAGCAGAGCCCTTCCCTTGGGCCCTGCGGGCAGCTGTGCATAGTTGTGCCTGGGATCCTGGGTTCCTTGAGGGATTGCTGGAAACTCCCCGCATCCGTGTGCTGTTCATCGCTTCAGAGCTGAACGCTGGATGAGCAGGGTGGTCTTAACTGCTTTGGCATTGGTAATCATTGCTGGAGCTGCTCAGCCTTTCCTGTATGGTTCTGGTGGAGTCTTTGGTGTGCAAGGATGATCAGAGAGGTTTTTTGGTGGTGTGGTTTTTTTCCCCTTGTAAAATATATTCCAGCTCCAGTTTGTAATGTGGCAAGAGGGGGAGCGAGAGAAGGGAACAACAGCATTAGCGGATGTAGAAGTAGCTGGAATGAGAAGCTTTTGTGCCATTAATAACAGTCCTGGCTGGCAGCCAAGGCTGGGAGTGTGGGATTAGCCTGAACAATCAAGACTGCAGGATCAAAACAAGGAGGCAGGAACAGCGAGGTCACACTGCTGCCATCTGCGCTGCCGCAGTGGTGGGAGGGAGCGGAAGAGGGGGATGCGCTGGAGGAGCGATGCCGGTAGCGCAGGCGGTGGGGCACCCGCCGCCTCCCCAAAACCAGCCACCGCCCCGGCTCAGGGCTTCGGGCTTCACCTCCCGGGGCTCTGCAGGCACCTTCCCGGCGGCGCTGCCAGCCCGTGGAGGGGGCGGCAGCCGCAGCCTGTCATTTTTAGGAAACGGCTTCTGAAAAACAGAAGCGCCTCGTTAGGGCTTGGTCGTGCACTTCTGTGCTCTGGACTGAAGAGCCGAACGGCCTTTCTGGCCGTGGCTTTGGGACGAGCGTTTTCGTGTGACAGTGCCGATAGGCCGCCCCGGCGCTGGCGTCGCTGCCGTGCAGCTTGTGCATCCATCTGGTGACCGGGGGTGGGGAGAGGTCACCGGACGGATTCAGCTGCAGCTTTGCTGTG
Organism: Falco cherrug; assembly: GCF_023634085.1. Taxonomy (NCBI): domain Eukaryota; kingdom Metazoa; phylum Chordata; class Aves; order Falconiformes; family Falconidae; genus Falco; species Falco cherrug. The sequence goes on along the minus strand of NC_073710.1, from coordinate 21,672,088 downwards.
TGCAAAGGCTGCCTTGCTCTCTCCCACGGCGTGTGGGGCGTATGGGCCTTGCCGGGGCTCTATGTGCTAGTTTACATCACCCCTTTAAAAAGAGTGACTTGAGTTTTCTGCCGAAAGATGATTTTCAAAGCAGATGGAGGCAAATTTGTTCTGTTTCACTCTGGTCTCCATCAGCTTTTGCTGAAGCACCTTCCAAGAGCATCAGAAAGCAAAATGATTCACATCGTTTACATTGCTTCTCCTATCTTTTTCCCTCTGACCTAGTAAATCTTACTGTCCTGCAAATGTAAATACAAAAGCTGAAATGCAATGGAAGCAAAGCAGTGTCCCACAAACAGCCTCCCAGCTCTTGCTAAAAATATCTCTGTGCGGTGCAGTAACTCCCAGGCATTCTTTTGTCTGACTGCTTTTGAGTTCCCTAATTGAAGTTGGTTGGAGGGCAGTGCACCAGTTTCCTGAATAGCTCAGATGTTGATTGTGGGTTAAAAAACAAGAGCAAAATTGTTTTCTCTTTGTGCAGCCGCACTTTTATTTACCTCCTCCCCCACCCCTTCTAAATCTCTGTATTTTTACTTGCAATTTGATTTTGTAAGACAACTGCATTCAGTGCATCAGTACATCTGCGGAGAAGGGGCCCAGGAGGCAGCGAGCAGGAAGACACAGTTTTCGGTACGTGATGCCACGTGCGTGTTGGAGCTGGGGTGCCGCTCCATTGGAAACGTCCAGGCTGGCGCAGAGATGCAGTGTAAATGGAGCTTAACGTAGTAGGAAGTGTTAATAATGGTTCCTAATTGCCTACTAATAACTAAATCTGTGGGATTTGGCAGCAATTGGGATATAGTTTTCTCCTGCAATCTGTCTGTTCCCTCCAGAAAGAACAAAGTTGCTTCATTGACATACAGCAACGAATCTTTAAGTCACTGAAGGTACTGGGGGAAAGTTTTCCAGATTCCGTGTGGCCTCCACCCCTCCACAGAGCCTGCAAGGGTGCTTCCCCAGGCGAAAGCTGCCGTGTCTTGGTCCAGCTCTCCAAGATGTAACAGAGGAAGAAGAATAAAATCAGACTGGTTTCTGCCTTTCTGTTTGCTTGGGGGGTTTGTATTTTTCATTTGAACTTGGAAACAGAGAAACCCAGGCTCGTTTCAAGCGCTTCCAAAAGGCTACTAGAAGCACCCTGTGTGCAGACAAAGCACCCAGATGACTGAGGGTGGGTCTCTGGGCTCTCATGGGGACAGAGAGGAAAAGTTTGTGACCAGTAATTTGTGATAAGTCATGGCCGGTCCAAGAAGCTCCCCAGAATATATCTGTTGGGTAAATGTGATAAACAGCAAGTGCTCAGTGCTCCTCTGTGGCCGGTAAACAAACACAAATGTTGCTTTCACTACAGCCTCAGTAAATTAAAGGTTTGAAATTGTGATGGAGATTGGAGAGAAGCTGATTTCAGATGCTGCTTCAGGAGCCGGGATTTATTCAGGCTCTCTGTGGTGGGAGACATTTCATAGCTGCTCAGCAGCAGCAGGAAAACAAGCACAAATTTTTCTGTCTTCAGGGATAACTGCAGTGAAGCATGCAGGGGGGAGGGCTGTGCCTCGCGCTGGTACCGAAATACCTCCCCATCCCCCATGCGTGTCAACAGGCCCCGAAATTTCCCCAGCACGTGGAGCTGGGTGCTGGGTGCTGCACCTGCCCGCAGGCATGGGGACCAGTGCCTGCAGCCCCTGGCGTGGGGGAGGCAGTCTCCTCCGGCACTTTTTTGGAAATGGAACATACTCATAGTTCGACACACATGAAAATAAGATGCCAAACGGGTGCGAGCTGGTGGCCTGTGAGCTGGGTTCGCTGCCTCTCGCTCTGCCGTAGCGCAACGCCAGGAAAATGTGTTTGGAGGAGCCCGCAAGCATGTGCGGCAGCAGGGAGAGTGGCATCCTGCCTCCAGGCACCCCACTTTTGTGTGCAGTGATTGGGGGGCCCAGGTGCCGGCTCCCACCTTGCTTTCCTTGCCCCCCTTTCCCACAGGCAGGTGGATTTTATAGGGGAAAAACACCCTTATTGCCCAAAGCCTCCCTTCCTCTCCAGAAACCTGGCACAGTGGGTGCCAGCGCCGTCTGCTCTTGGGAGAGGTGGTGGCATGGCCGGTGGTGCTGCGGAGGAGCCCTGCCAGAGGCAGTGCAAGGGAGCCAGGCTGTTGACGCTGGGGCAGGAGGGTTGCATGCTTTCCTCTTAGCTCCTAGGTTAATGTTTAACCTGTTTGTGTTTCAGTACTGGGTTGTTCAACGTTACAGGGCACTTTGTATGACTGTAGATGAGCAGCCCCGTCCGAGGGGTACGGATGTGGAGGAACGTGAAGAATTTCATAGGGAGGAAGATGAGATTTTTCCCTTTCCCTGTGGAGGGAAACCAAGTCTGGGTGGGTGACATTATAATGCTTTATATACACAGGCAGCTCCCTGCTTTGGGAGCATACAGTTTCCACCTGGGCAAAACATTTTGCTCTGACTGTAAACCTTAGAGGGGAGAGTGCTCAAATGGAAAAGTTGACGCAGCCTTATCTGCGGCACGGCCTCAGTATGATAGAGGAACCCGAGCCCTGGCTTATGTCAGGCTTGAAGCTTTCCGCTTGCCATCCAGCAAACTGCATACCGTTGCCTTGGAGCCATTCCTTCACTGGGGGCACATCCTTCAAGGAGCGCAGTTTGGTCAAGAGTACAGGTCTGGGTTCACTTTAAGTATATATCAAGTGCTGCCTCCTTGCAGCAGCCCAGTGTCTCTTGAATGGTCCTCCTTGGAGTGCCACGGCATCAGGCTCCCAGTGAATGGCAGCATCCCTTTCCCAGAAACTTTAGCCCTTGCCTTCAGTGTGCAATTATTCTTGTAGGAGACATTCAGGTCATCCGTCCCCCTCGTGTAGTAAGTGACACTTCTACGAATGACTGATGCTTAGCATAGTCAAGGGTCACCTTACCCAGCGCTCAGTGCCGAAGGCTTTCATTGCGGTGTGCATGAACAGTCTTTCAAACTTCCTGCCGGCTCTGCTGCCGGCAGTTCATTAACAGGAAAAAAGAGGCTGGAACTAAATTTTCCAGCAGTGCCCAGACCCCATCGCATCTCTGCCTGATGAGGTGGGAGCCACTGCCAGAGCTCACCACTCCCCTTGCACCATAACCCCGATAACTGACCCGAAACGGCGGCTGCGGGGTTAGGCTGACATCTGGCACGCTACCGGCACCGCTGCCAGGAGGGGAGGGAGGTGGAAACGTTGGCTGCAAGGGAAGGAGCTGGAGGAAGGACGGGAAGGGAGGGGGAGGGACAGAGCCAGGAGCTTCTGGAGCTGCGGGGTGAGACATTAAACCAGAGAAGGGGCAGAATATAATGCTCAGTGATTTTTGTGCAAGCAGACGGCTGCTTCCACAGGACGTCTCAGGGCTAAAGGCAGTGCTTGTTTTCTAGCAAGACACTACAAATAATAAAAATAACAGTTGCAGTTAATTGCCATGTATCCATCATGCCTTGGTTTTCATTTGTCTTAAGGCAGGATGCATTTGCAGATGAATTTAGAAAATAGCTGAGGATCAAATGTTGGTGGTTTTTTTTCTTTGGCACTGATTATTTTGCTGGCTGTTCATGTTCGGTGATGCAGATCTGCATGTGCATTCAAAGCCTGTAGGTAATGTTACAATTTTCTTCCTGCTATGAGCTTCTGTTTTCTATGCTCACACCTTTCTGGAAGCCTCCTTTCAGGCTACAGTATTCCCTGCTTGGTTTTGTATTAAAGGAATCTTTTTCTCTAAGGGTTGAGAAAAATAATTTCCTTTTAGCTTTTGGTACATAAAGGAATAATACTCTTTTCACCTGCTAAAAAAACAGACCAACATTTCAGAAGGCTGAGCCTGCTACAGTGCGTTTTGTTGAGGAAAAAGCATTTCCCTAAGTGGAGCAGCTTTTCCTGCTGAAGCAGATGTTGACGATGTGTTGTCCTGGTCAAAACCCCGTTCCCCAGCTCTCGGGGTGGTGTGTGTGTGTGTGAGGACTCCCCTGCTGCCCACTCCCATCCCATGCCACCCAGCATGTGGGTTTTGGGAGCGGGTGCGTTCCCGGCATTGTGGGGCAGAGACGGGGGCTGTCCTGCTCTGAAGGCGACTGGGCTTGGTGCTCATGGCTGACCCAGCTCGCCGCGAGCCCTGCTGTGCGAAGTGAGATGGGAGGAAGGCTACAGCGCCCGGTTGTTTATTGAGATCGCCCGTTTCTGTGCCAAGATTGCCACAAACCGGCTTCCTTTTCTTGGGTGCTCTGAGCACGTCGTGTCTGCAAATGGGGGCTGGTGCTTGTGCACCCTCATAAAGATCTTAATTTGTTCAGATGGGAATTTACTATTTTAAAATGGCTTTGATTATCATACGGAAGAATTGTTTACTGGCTGTACATATGCTATGCTGTCTCTGTCCCGTGCTTTGCTAAGAATAGAAACCAAAGCATTACTCTGCGCATCTTACAGCTGTGGCTGTTGAAAAAGTGACTTGCCCAAATGTTTTGTATGTTTGTGGCTGAGTAGGCAATGAAGCTGAAGTTCAAAACTGCCACTTCTCTGCTCAAACCACTAATCAGCATTGCTTCTGAAAGGACTATAGATAGTGTGTGCAAGCTGATACTACAAAAATAAACTTTTCATAACCTCCCTTTGGTTTCTGTAAATCCCCAGACTTGCAGGCCTGCACCATTATCTATAGGCACTCACAAAGCCATCCTCACCACGATGTTCTCACCACTCTATTTAATTGCAGAGGAGCCTTTTGGAGTAGCCTTTAAAAATCCCTATCACCGTTGCACTATCTTCATTAAATGAATGGGGCTGTTGTACATCTGACAGCTGCCATTTTAATGCTGTGGTATTGTATTTCCTTGCAGGAGGCTCAACCTCACGAGGCAGATTAGGACTGAGAAAATCCAGGTTCCATTAGAAACCATTGGAAATGAGTTCCCAAGTTGTTCTAAGGTAAATCAATAATGAATATAATCTCCCTGGCTGGACATAGTGACCGAGCCAACAGTTCATTTAACCACTTTTGGTTTTTTTTAAAGCACTTCCAAAATCATTCCTGTTGAGATTTACTTCTCACTCTGAATTGCTGTTATGAAATTCTCAGGCAGCGTTTGTTTTTGAGTGCTGCCAAAACTTTGGTAATTTCCTCATCCCCATGCTTCAGAGGAATTGTAGTCACTGCTGTGATGCCCAGCCTTGCTTCAGTACCGAGGTAGCCACTAAATTGCTGTGAGTTTGGGAGTGGAGGATGTTGCTCAGCTTGCACGCACCTCCACTCCTAGACGCGCTGCTCAGACCCTGCATCTTGGTTCTGCCTCCTCACACAGTGCCGTGTGAGCCCTACGTTTGGTGTGTCCCCGGCCCCCTTGCCTTCTTCCAGTCAGTGTGTGTAGCTGGGAGCGTGCTCCATGCTAGAGGCACAAACATAATCCTTCATTCGTCACCATTCCTGAGGGCTCTGTCGCGCTGCCTCTGCTGTTTTGAGACTGACCCTGGAAGGGAACAGGAGTTCGGTTACAGAATAATCAAATTGAGAAAGAAGAATCTGTTTCAGTATTACAATAACAGTTTTTTCTAATTCTTAATGTATTTGAAATTAGCTTTAATAAGCAAATTGTCCTTTCTCAGAGCAAATATTCCAAACTCATGTATCTTTCAAGCTAAATATGATAAAGGACCAGTGATTTTTCCTCTTCTGTTTGAAGTAATGCTTGAGTGAAGTGAGGAAGATGATTAACTTGTAAATGAGTGCAAGAATGCAGCCAGCTCCAGTGGCTTTCCATGCTGGCACTGCTGGGTTGCTTGGCACTGTGAGCCTCGTTGGGATCAGGCATGAGCAGGCTATCGTGTCTGTTGGATTATCCAGCACACGTGGGATGGCGTTCATGTGAGCCCTGCTTGGGGCTGGTGGCAGGCGGGTGAGCAACACCCGGTACTACACAGAGCTTGGAAGGGCAGAGTTGCAAATCACGCTGCTTTTTTTATTTTTTTTGGTACCAATTTGAGGTGATGCAATGAGTTTTTGTACTAGATAACTGTTTTGTGTCACATGATAGTCATCTTTTTGATTCTCTAGTAGCTGCCTTGTGATGAAATTTATAATCTTTTGGAAACTCAGCCTTATTTAGCAGTACTTGAACTGTCAGATAGTAAAATAATGTTTCTTGAACCACTTGAATGGGATAAGACTTGGCTTGATGTATGGCTGTGGTCTTAGAAAACCGGTAACTCCTCCTCCTCCCCCTGCACTGATATTACTATCAGATTTTTCTTTTTAGCTGTGGCAAAAAGAAGATTGAGTTGCTAGAGCATGATCTGTTTTGATCAGTAAAAATCTCAGCACTGCTAATTTAGTCAGCTAGTACGTTACAAATGTAGGTTCTGTGTGCTCAAACTGTTCTTAGTTCTTTTACTTAATAAGTTCTCCAGATAGTTGCCATGGAAATAGTCCTGGATTCTGAGAGGATGTAAAGGTCCTGAGGATGCTGGAGCAGTGGCAGCAGTGCATGGTCTTGCACGCTCCAGGCTCTGCTCCTGGTCAAAACCTGGTTTTCCATGGTGGTGCCACCTCTAGGATGGGAACCAGCTTGTTCCTCCCGTGGCTGTCCCAGTTTCCCCCTTCTGGAGTTTTGGGCAGAATTCTCCTGATATTCATAGTGAAGAAAAGTTGAAGAAAATGCTCACTGCTGCTTTTCACTGCTCAGAGGTTAATTACAATTTTCTATCTTGTGTTTGCCCTGAATCGTGCTAATGTGAAAGGCTTTGGCTGTTGCCTTTGCCTTAGCCGAGCCTCTGTGGCTGTGCTGGGGGCCTGCACGGAATTTGAGAAAATTTCCCCTGCTGTGCTGCCGGAGTGCTGGGTGCGGGTCTTGCTGCACCGGGCAGTACCGGCCCCAGCAGTGCCGCAGTAGGAGCCTCTCCCAGGCCCCTGCTGGTGCCGCAGAACAAACCTGCTTCCTCCGGGCCTGTGTTTTCTTTTTCACCAACTTCCTTTTTGTGCAAATGTTGCATTTTCCATGAAGTTTCCTTGCGTCGTTTTCAGACACAATCATTGTACGTCTAAACCAAACCTGGGTACTTCTTGTTGCTTGAAGTAAGCCAACCAGTCCTAATTGCAGGAAAATACAGGTTATTTACCTGGCTTTGTAAGACTTGAAAAATGCTGTATTATTTAAGCTGGAATTGACTTTAGTTTGAAGCAGGGCACAAATGTTTGATGCAGCATATGGGATATGTGAGTCCTCTTGGGCAGCAGGATAGGACCAAGTGCAGGAGCTGTAAAAACAGCAGGTCATCTTCCTGCACCTGGTTTTTGCCAGAACAATTTCCTAGGGAAGCATCTCTTTGCAGTGGTAGACACCCTGAAGAAGCTAAAGTTAAGATTTCACTGCCTTCATATAGATATCAGGCCAAACAAACAGTGTGTATATATTTCAAAGGTTTGAAGAGTGGCCATGGTAGATTTAGTTTCGAGGCAAACAGTGGAAGAGGGGTGCTGGTGAGTTGTAGGGACAAAGCCTTGAGGGCTGCTTTCCTGCGTGGTGGGCCAGTACAGAGGGATGCCGTCCCTTCCTTCGTGGTGAAATACAGGTGAATCAGACTTTGGCTGTGCACTTCCAGTTATTAGCTGGAACAAAAATCTACTAGAGATTTTTCCCTTCGTTTTTAAAATTTAATTTTATTTTTTCCTCTGGAGAGCTGGTGTGCTTTCTCTTCCACCCCCCGCCCCCACCCTCAATATTTACATATGTTATTGAATAGCTCTTGCTGTGATGCCTAGGAAAACATACAGTGCATCCTGCCCTTCGCGTGGCATGGTAACAGAGACGGAGAACCCTGTCGCACTGCTGAGACATCCCACCTTTCACTCCCCTGGAGCATGCTCGCCCCAAAACCCTACACGTTTCGGTCATCCCGGTGACTAGGGGAAGTCTGAAAGGCAGGTTTTAAAAAGCCAAGTCAGCACTTTAACACAGATTGTTGAGACCCCAGCAGCTCGCAGTAAGAGCCCACCTTCCTGTTCAGCTTGGGGAGGAAGCCAACCAACCCAACCCAGCCAACGGTCCTGCATCCTTTTACACTGCTTTGGGTGTATTAAATTAGCAAGCAGAGTGACAGCTGGGCAGGAGGCTGGGAACAATGCAGATAAAGTTAGCTTTCAGCGATGTGACCCTCTCCAGGCTGCGCGCCAGAAGACTATAAATAATTGATAGGAGCAACCACCCTCGCCAGCACGCTAATGTACAGCGTGGTTCATACAGCGAGCGGAGCTGCATTACCCATTACATCACCGCTGCTCTCAGCCCGGGCTCTCCTATCAGCGATGTAATTTTACTGCTTTTAAATAATAAATTGCACTGGGAGTTGAAATACTCCTTCGCCCCATTCAAGCCTACTAGGGTGTGCAACTACACAAATGAATTTTACATATGGTAAAATAAATTTTGTATCAAGCTAAAGAAAATTTCTTGCAGGAGGAGTTTAGCCCCACGGTCTCGCCCAATATCGGTAACAGGGGTTTAGGGCATCAAAGGCAGGCGGTTCCAGCTAGTGACTTTTGATCTGGCTCGGTGTCTGGAATGATTTTGAAGCTTGACTTGGGGTCACTGGCCTAAGTTCATGGGTGGTTTCAGGGGGTAAAGTTCTCCAGTGTTGCAAGTCAGAAAAATCCCCTTGGCTGCAGCCGTTTCCGTGAGCGGAAAGCGTGCGAGCGGCATGCATGAGCTCTGTGGTTCCACAGCACAGGAGCTTTCACTTTCAACGGCTGTAGTTTTCAAGTAGTGAAAAGACCTTGATGTAACCCAAACCCTGCTTTTTTTTCCCCATGGTCTTTAGAGAAGTCCTGCAACCTCTGCTTATCCACGTATTTGTGTGGAGAAGCTAAAATGTGCTTTGAATATTCCAGGCTCTGGGGATGGGGAGGGACAGGGGAATGTCTACATGTGGGGGCGCTTTTGGTGGACTCTTGCAGCATTTTATGCTTACTTGTGTGGGTCTCCAAGGGCTTTGAAAGTATGATTTTTTTTATTTTTTTTTAAATCATGTAACTGCTACACTAGAATCTGTAAGCATCAAAACCTGTTGTGCAGATTGTGGTGCCCCATTGCTGTTAACTTAGTGGTGAATAAATGGAGAAATCAAACTGGAGAGCAGTCAGCTGTTGGTGTGGAAGAGATGAGTGACATTATGGGAAAGCACGGAGCAAGGACCTGTGGTGTGTGAGCAGAGCAGGCTGGCAGCAGTGGGGCACAAAGGTGAAAGATGCTGAAAAGCAGGTGCTGAGGGTGATGCAACTTCATTCAGTGGGACATGGTGCACAGTGGGAGGGTGGGCTCAACTGAGTCCTGTTGGCTTCCAACGTTGCCAAGGAGGGTGCTGATCCCGCTGTGGGAGTGGGGACAGTGAAACGCAGCACTGGGGGTGTGCAGTGTCCTGCAGCGAGACGGTAGCTGGGCAGGGAGGAGAGCCAGTGGCTGGACGGTGCTCCCAGGAGGTGTGCTGGCAGGCATGCTCTCGGACATTGTAATTTCGGGACAACCAGCCTTTTTTTATAGGAGAAATAAAATTTTGGAATGGTATCATAGGAGATGACTTAATTTGTTGAAAGAAGGTAAGGAACAGACTGGCTGAGGGTATGGGTCAGGTAAGATTGGAAGCACATATTGATGGTACAGGGTGCTGGCATGACGGGCTTGTATCTGGATGTAAAATTTCTTCTGTGACTCCTCAGAAAGATCACCTTGCTTTGCTCTGCACTGAGTATGAAGTAGATGTTTGGGACCTGCTTTCAGGAGACATCTGTCCTATGTGTGCACCTTTACAAGTCTCAGAATCTGTGCAGGGTTACTGTGAAAACGGTGGCTTTCACACCTTCTAGGGCAAGACTTAAAGAATTATTATTTCCAAATCAGGAAGTGAGCAATGTTGCAGAGCCACATAAGACAGCATAAGCTGCTTACGGTGGATTAAAATGACTGACCGTTTAGCTATGCAATTAGATGGGGAGATGGTGTGATAATTCATGAGTAACTAGCTTACCTGTCCCGTGATATTGTTTATCTCCAGGCACATGTGCACCAGTTTCCATAGGGTGTTCGAGCATTTGCTTTTAAAGGCATAGGTCCCTGAAAAAAAAGGTGAATGTATCTGGTTTTTGTACGGTTTTCTGATGTTTCTTAGCTACCCTGGAACGTCAGGTTTGCCCTTCAGTTAAACCATAGCTGTTTCCAGAAGAGTCCAGGTGTGTGTCACCCCATTGGGCAGGCGGCTGTGCCACAGCGGGGAAGTGGGGCTGCCCGAGGCAGGCAGAGCTGCAGCTCCCGCTCAGAGGGGAGGTGGCTTCCATTTCTCAGGGGGGTCCCAGGCTCCTCTGGCACAAGGCCACAGGCTGCCAGGCCTGCGACGATGGTGGCACCAGCCTTTTTGTGCCCTTCTGGAAGCGAGACACCCAGTCTCTTGTCCTACCGATACCATTAAGAACGAGTGCAGCACCCAGGAGCTGCCCTGCAGTGGGACCTAACAGGAGGCAGGACAGCCCACGGGAAACGAGGGTGTTTTCCAGGGATGCTGAGCTGCATCAGCATCTAGGCATTGCATGTGCTTCCAAGAGGATCTTGTGGTTATCAGGCAAAGGTCTTCAGATGACGAGGTGATGCTTGTTCTCTCAAGCTGTGGAGCATGTCCATCCCTGCAGAGGTTTGAGGTGTTATTGACTTAGATTTGCAAATGCTCTGGACATAGGGAAGCTTTTATAGGGCAGTAATGTGTAAGATATTTCAAACTGTTTATTGGGCCTGCCAGATGGCTTTGGGGCTCTGGGGCGGTCTGACTGCCTGCAGCGCTGTGGTCAGTCAGTCCCTGCTGCGGCAGCCATCCGTCCGGCGCATCACTGCTGTGAGGCTCTGAGTTCCAGGACCAGCAATTCAGCAATGCCAGGTTTGCTTTTCCCCATCCCGAGAACTCTGCCTTACCTTCTCCGGCTCAGCAGCATCTCCTTCATCTCTCACAGGTGTACAGCTTAGCAAACGTATCCAAAATGCTTGAAGATTTTGGCCAGCTCCAGTTTGGAGAGCTGGCTGATCGAGGTGTGGTGCACGTATGGGAAACGAGCTCAGCCCATGCGAATGTGTTCAGCGTGTCTCTTTTCATAACAATGTGACTGGATCAGTTATTTTCTTGGGTGATGGTGACAGGTCACTTTGTGGCCAGACAGGAGCCCAGCCCCGCAGATGTACTGGCTGTACCTGGGGCACAGTGGTTCTCGTACTGATACAGCAATCCAGAATTTTAGTGTCTCTCTGAAGATTTGACTCCAAAAGCTCTGAGGTACACAAACAGTCATGCAGGCTACAGAGAGGGACTTCCAAAAAAAAAATAAAAATTAAATAGATTATAAAGATGCCAAATAGACATCCTGGAGATCTGCTGAGGGCAGAATGCTAGCCTAAGCCTCTGCTCGTGCAAGCAGAAGAAAGGCAGGAAGCAGGAGATGCTGCTGCACCTCCTTGTCTGGGACGTCATCAGCCTGGTCCCACGCTGGCTGACCCTGGCCCACACGGTCCCCTTCTCCCCCTGCGGTTCTCAGAAACTTCATCCTTCCCCTGCATCTCACCTTTCCGAGCGCTCAGGAAAGGGGCTTTGCTATTCTTAGCATCTCGGCAGAAGTGCTGCCGCTCCAGCGAGACGCACACAGGAGCCTTTGATAAAAGGAGCAGGGGAGTAACCATGGCAGGCTCACTGAAGCTGGTAACCATGGATTACAGAAATTAAAGGCATAAAGCAAATAGCAGGATTATCTTTGGCGTGGTGGTTTTCTAGTGAACAGAAAGCATTACCTGACTTCCACATTTAGGTGAGGCACTGTAAATTACCTGTAGTTAAAAAATAATGCTAATTAAATTCAAATGCAATAACGATTAACACTGCTGATCTCAATTCACTGAATTTCCCTGCAACTCTTAATTGACAGAGAAAAAAAACCCAGCCCTGTACAGAAAAAAGGAGGGGGAAATTCTTGCTTCTGGCTCTGTGCTGCATCCTTTTTCTGATGCAGCTGTCAAGTTTGCATTTTCCATTTCCCTAGCCTTATTATTTCTTATTTTTAATGCAGGGCGCTTCACAAATCTGATGAGCTTGATTTGCTGGTCCCTTTGTAGGTGAGCGTGCTGCGGGCAGGGTGCCTGGTGGGCCAGGTCGGTATCTGGGGAGCTGGCCTGAAGCACTGCCCGTGCCGCACCCAAGGGACCTCGCCAGCTGCGCAGCAGACAGGTGGCACGTGGTGAGTGCCGACACCGAGCTCCCCCGGCACCCCATATCCCCCTGCACCTTCCTTGCCCTGATGTAGAAGACACTCTGCCTTTCTCTTCCCTTAATCATCCGGAGGAGAGGGCGAAGGAGCCCGGGTGGCTTTGTGCTGCAGGAGCAGCGTTCCTCGGGTCCGCTTAGCATGCAAGCTGTGTTCTTTGCACAGCAAATTTTGCTTTCAAGTTCAGCGAGTGCTAAGACTCTGCCTAAATGGGCCTGCTAAAGATATTTTTTGACATTTGAAAATCCTATTAAGCCCATTTCTCCCCTCTCCTCTCTCCCTCCCGGTGTGCCAGTTTAACATGGAGGCACTGCAAAGGTTTCTTTAGCCGGCCGGGTCACATCCTGCACAACAGACCTCAGAAATATGGGTCACAACGAAACGAGGAAAACAAAAAGGTTATTGTCCTCATGTCTTACGCTGATGGCTGATTGAGGGACTCCCTAAACGGACAGTTTAAGATCTTAATGAGGTACCAAACATGAGGTAATGCAGAATATGCCCCTTTCATGCTGTCTGCTCGCCAGCATGGCCTTCCAGAAATGGGTTCCTCCTGTGTGTTCGTGCCTGATGCTGCTTTAACTCTTCTTTACCAGGGGCACGGGCCTGGCAGCACATCCTTAAAGCGGAGTTTGCCACGGTTCCTGTTCACAGTTCCTGCATGAGTCAGTGATAAAGCCCATGAGCGCATTGTTTATTTTCTTATTTACAAATAATTCTCCTAAGTTGAGGTTATTGCTCATTGGCTTTAAGCACAGGGTTGTAGGCTGGAGCAGGTCTCCTTTAGCCTGCTTCATGCTGTGTGAGGTTATCTGCAGATTGTTCTCCAGGCTTTTTAAAATTAAATTTGAAGAGGGATTTCTATTAAATCCTGGTTTCTGGGAAATTTCTGAGAGTAGCCTGCAGTGGGGCAATCACCAGTTGTCCAGGTAGGTGTGTAATTACACAGGTTTTGGGGAGCAGGGATGCAAACAAGTTTGCATACATTGAATTACAGGCAGTGTTTTAATAGTATGTTTTTTAGGTCTTGGCTTTAATCCAGAATTTTTTCGTGCTATTATCCTCTATTTACAGCTTTCAGAAATCAGCTGATGTCACTGCACATATGTTTAGAGCCGTTGCTAAGGTGATTAGCTCCAGAATTCAACGCCTACGCAGTCCTGATGAAAAGCTGAGAAACTGCTCGGCAGCGTCTGTTCAGAGTGGTGCATTGTCGGCTTGAACTATTAAGAACCATAAAACAATATTACCCAATTTTAGGGTAAATACGTTGGCCTTGACTGATAGTCATGCATCAGGTTTTACAGGAACAGAGGCTTTATCTGGCATGTTTAACGAAGTCTGAGAACATTTTTCACTGAGAAAGCATTTAAAATTACCCGATTCCTAATTTCCATGAGCCTGTGCAGTGTTGGCAGGGTTTCCTCTGCCTGCCGACTTGGGAGGCAGAAGGTGGCAATCCAGGAGCAGGACTGCTGCCTCGTAGATGTCTAATGTCTGTCCCATCGCTCGGTCAAACTTGCAGAGCGCACGCAGCAGAACAGTGGACTGCAGCCCAAGCGTGGGTGCTTTGCAGCTGAAGCGTTGCCCAATATCCCATTCAGTGGTCAGCCGCTCACGTTAAACTGGGAACTGTCCTGTAACCACCACAGTGACTGGGACACACAAGACGGTATGTCTTGCTGCTTCCCAGCGTTGCCTGCTTCTCAGCTGAACAGAAATCACTCCTGAGAGGAGATGACCGCCCACCACCTCAATTTCCATGTTTTCCATTTTCAGGCATCCAGCTTGCGCAGTGCTCCAACAGAAGGACCCTGTCTCTAGTGGGAGTCTGTCCTCTTTTAATAGAAATTAAAGTAATTTACCTTCCTCTCCCCTTTTAAAGAACAGTATCAAGTTGCCTTTACCGGTGGGGCTGATGATCCTGTTACCTACTGGGCTCCTGCTTTCAGTGCAGCAAAGAATAGCTTTTATTCATGGCAGAGAAGCCATGAAATACAATAAAGCTGCCCATAGCCTGCACCAAGAACAGGCTACCAGATTACATTTTAAGAGCGTTGTAGGCGAAAACCACTTTTCGGTTTAAGTCGGTGCATGAAATGTGTATGAAGAAATCTTTTTTCCAGTCTAAGGTACTTTGCTGTCCTTTAAAAAGAATTATAATAAAATAATCTACCATTTACAGTGTGAAGAGATGTGGATATGTATATGTATTTTTTCCCCCAGTCATCTAGTGCACAGTAAGATTCTTAGATGATAACAAACATTTTCTTCCCTGGGAGCTCACTGTTCTCTCACTGATTATTTTTTTCCTCTTTCCCTTTTTTTAAAGCATACCGGCTAAGGCTTGACCTAGTTTGGCTGTGATCACAACGTGAAACAGTGTAAATGTTCACCTAACATAGCTACCTATATTTTTGTTCTATAGGCTGTGCAAAAATAGCCATGCACAGCAACGAGCTGTGTGTGAGTACCAGTGCAGCATGTGGTTTTGCAGGGACCAGGGCTGAAAAGATGGTTTTGCTCATTCCCTTCCCTGGTCTCTGTGTCAGGGGCTCTCTCAGGGTGCAGGCAGAGGTTGGACTGGGCAGTGGGAGGGGAGGTGTTTGTCTGCAGGAGTAAAACCTCGTTAACAGCTCCTGTCCCCCACTGAAACGAGGAGGCTTGGCTAATGGAACAGGTGTGCTGGCACCACTGTGGGAAGCACACATCCCTGGGTAGCTAATTTTAGCATAAAATATAAATTGTGTTAATTACTGACTGTGGGAGAAACACTGGGTCAGGGGTGTGCAAAGGTGCTTGCATCATCCGAAACACATTTGTCCATTCGCAGGGTGAACTGGGATGTGTTGCATTTGCCGTACAGCTGCACCCCAGCACCCCATTACTCTTGCCTGGGCTGGTGGCTGCTGCCTGTGGTCACATGCTGCCCCGCGCGGGTCTGCAGCGTGCGTGTGGCCAGGGACCTTCCCAGGGGGTGTCCTGCCTGCCCGAGCTGGTGCACGCACAGCCCAGCATCGCTAGGCGTCCTCCCTGCAGCTTAAATGCCCCCAGTCCTATGATTTCTGGTGTGGCCTTTTCTTTCAAGAAGTGGCTTGATGGGGATGGTTGCGGTCTCGTTGCATGGATTCCCCCGTTGGGGTCTGTACCGATCCCCTTGGAAGTTTCTGATGAAGGAGAGCAAATAGGTTGATGCAGCGCACCATCCTTCCACCCAGCCTGGCTCCCGAACTGTCCTCGGGCCCCTTCCCGGCTCCTCCTCCCCCAGCTTTCCTGTCCTGGGCTACAAAGATGTTCCCAGGGCTTGGGGAGGGTGAATAGAGGTTGCACAGCCCAGTTCCCGCTCCACTCCGTGGGGCCTAGAGCCCGGGAACAAAACCCAGATTATGGCCTTTCTCTGCAGAGCTGAAGGGGCCAGGGGGACATTGATATGCAGATCCTGTGTGTCGGGGAACCGCAAGTGGCATTGTTTTGAAATGTCCACATGTAGGGTTCATGAAGCGATTGAGAAAAGAAACTAAGTGAAATATTCCGTGCTGAAGCGTGATACGAGAAATGCTGTGGTGATGTAGCAATTTTCTAATACAACCATATTTCCAGGAGGCCTTGACTACTAAACTACACTGTTTATATAGAATTTGCGCGCTTTCCCAACCTTCTAATTTTCTAGGGTTCACTTTAAATGGATTTATTTTTTTTGTTTGTTTAGCTCTCCATTTGCAGTAATGACATCAAAAATTTGAAAGTGATGTTTGGCTGACTTTTGTTCTGCTTACCTGGGGCCAGGCTAACGCACACAAAAGCAGTGGGAGGACTGGTGGTTATCCAGTGCTTTTTAAACAAGATTCTTGTGCTTTACCCTCTCCCGAGAGCAGCACAGCGCTGTTCGAGTGCACCCTGCTCCTTCTGCACACCTCTTGGCTTGTGGCAGAGCAGGTGGCTTCCCGAGGGGCTGCCCATACTGAGCAGCTGGGATGAGTACCTGTTCGTGACCCACTGGTCCTGAAGCTCTGTAAAACATCGAGGTGAGCCCTTTGCTTTGTTGTGACACAGGGGTGGCAGCGTGCATGCGGCACACCGCAGGAAAACGCTTTCTACACCAAAACTTGATGTGAGCTGTGGGAGCCAGAGCCCATCTCGTAACTTTCCAGAGGAAAAAATGCACTAAACAAGAAAAGTTGGTGGGCTTGGTTGGGCCAGCCTGTCTGCTCTCGGGGAGTTACTCGCTTGGTGTTTGCTACTTTGGTGTTGTTTCCTTGCACAGTGAGCCCCTGCTAACAAAGTGCTTGAGAAAGCTTGCAAGAACACAGCAGCCAGCTTGCTGGGATGACAGGCAGAGCATGCACACCCTCCGTCTGAGCTGCTCTTTCAGCTGTGTGTGCCTGCGGATGGGCACTGCTGGGGCTGACACCAAAGGCGAGAGGTTGAAGGCTCAGTAAAATTAGAAAAGAGCTTGGCTTTTTGGGCTTGTTTGTTTGTTTGCTTGTTTTTTTAAATGGTGCGTTGAGGCGGGTTATTGTAGCAGGAGTCGCTGGCTTGCCTGTTGCTCCTCATAGCATTGCAGGTGTGTGGGAGCGTGTTGTGCTTCTTTCCCATAGCAGTCCGGGGCTCAGTGATGAGCTAAGGGGTAAAAAGAGGATTGAAGCAGCAAGGGTCCAGCAGGCAGGTGGGGGGGAGCCCCAGGTACACCTGGCATGTGAATTAACCACCGGCTACTCTGGGAAAAGGAGAAGGCAGCTGGGTGGTAGGTTTGCAGACAAGGAGCTTAGCAGGTTTTGAAACCCAGGAGGTCAGTTTTCTGGGCTAGCTTTGGGAGCGGGGAAGCACTGTCCTGTCCCTTTGGTTTGGTTCAGCTGCTTCAGAGCGCAAGACCCCCGGTGAGGGCGGCCGGCTGCGGCACTGCTACGAGAGCGGCTTCCCGGGTCAGCTTCTCGCTCATCTGGCTCTGAAGTTCAAGGCTGCTGCTCGGACCCTCCTGGCAGCTCTTGATCTGTGATGGCCGTCGAAAAGCTAAAGAAGCAACAGATAGCCGAGGTTTTATCTTAGTATGTAAGAGTTTTAGGAATTGTACCTTAAATAAACAAACCAGCAAACCAACTCATGACTCCAAAATGGCATTGCATGGCATCATGTGTTCTGTGTAGCGGAGAAGTCTGTGGTTTCTCCCCTGCTTTGGAGGAACGCAAGCATTCCTCGAGTGAGAAGGTCTGCACTTACCAGCGCTGCTGGGCCAGTCATGCTGCCAACATCTGCAGAAAGAGGGAAATATTGCACTTTTTTTGCTGTTTCTAGAAAAGTCTTCTGTCTTGCTTTCAGCCTCGCTGCTTTGAAGAGTGCTGGGCTCTCTTCTAGTCTTCAGCCTGCTCCCGTGTTGGGGCATTTAATAGCTCCTGCAGTTCCTGGCCTACAGACATCATCTTCTGTGGTCTGGGTGCAAGTGGGGATTTGCATGTGTGCGGGAGGGGTGTAGCCACGCGCACCTGCCTGAAGATTTGAGCTTTTATTCTGGGAATCCAAATATAGTGCCATGTGATCAAGTGCTCATGAAGAAATCAAGTAATCCATACTTGGGACAAGTCCAGGGTTTAAAATCGGTAATAGCCTTGTTCCCGGGCTCTGCAGCATGTGCTGTGCTGAATACATTTTGAGAGTCAAGGTCTTTGCTTCTGATGGTTTAATTTGGACAATGAGTATCACTTAATAGTAGCATTTTATTACATTCGTTTCACTCTTACTTTTCAAAGAATTCTTCTGATGCATTCAGGCTCCTGCCCTTTGGATGCTAATGGACTTCTGCTGAGATTTTGTTTTTGTTATTAGGTAGCACCAGGGCTCCCATTTGCAGGGGCTTGGTATGAAGAATGCTCTGCCCTGAGACAATGCCTCCATTCACCGGCCCTGATACAATGGGGGTGGAACAGTTATAATGTAAATTAGTATGCAAAGCCCCATCCTAATCAATGCGTTTTGCTCGGTGTCTGTGCGCTGCATGTACCACTCCTGCAAAGTGCTGAGTTGTTCCTTCTGCACAGCCAGACCGTCCTGCACATTTCAGTGCTAAAATAGATGTGTTCCTGAATCAGTTTTTAGAAAGCAAGAAAAAATTCCCCGTTCACAAGAGTGGAGCATCTGCAAAAATCGTGGTAGATGGAGACCAGCTCTGTGTGATATCCACAGCTATTTTTGCCTGTCCTTTTTGAAGTAAAACCACTACAAATAATGGTTGGTCCTTGCCTCCTACATCTGTGTGGACTGCTGGAGCAGGGGGACAGTGCAGTGCTGGCTGTTGGGGAGAGCAAAAGGTGCTCCCCTGAGAGAAGCCTGGCTCACCACCCCGGCACCGCACAGTACCGGTGCCTTTATGTGCAATATTGCTCATCTTCCTAAGAGCTGCAGGTAAGCATTAACCTGCAGCAGATTATTTTTGCAACCTTTCATATATTCTTTTAGGCCATGCATGTTGGCCCTTGTTACTGACTGTCACAAACAGCAGCTACATGGCAGAGGTTTTGTTTGATGGAGTGATAACAGCGTTGTTTTGTCCCAGCCTGTAGTTATTAATGGCTTTTAAATGCTCTTCTGGCAATAGAGCTGTGTAGTGTAAAGTGAAAGAAAATAAGGAGTTCTTTGGACTGGCCTGCACAAATCTAGCGGGCTGGAACATGAAGTTTCCCAGTCTATAACCAACAAAGTAATTGTGCCTGAGCAGGGGGAAAGCCTGGCAGAGGATCTGCAGCTGTTTGGTGGCAGTGGTTGAGGAGACGGAATCATCCCAAGGTCCAAACTGAGGCAGCTCAGGGAGAAGCAGAAAGGTCAGGATCCTCTGCCAGGCTTTCCTGGCATCTGTGCACCATGCTCCCTGTCATTTTGTGAGTGTCGTGGTGCTCTTGTCGCCCAAAGCCGGCTCACAAACCTGCCTGCGTAAGAAACCGTTGCTGTTCAGTGATAGCCAGGCCTTGAGAGAGTGTTTGGCTGGTGTTTCTGCATTGCTGTAGCAGGACAGCATGGCATGTTAGAGGAATTTGCTGGAGCTTTTACCAGAGGAGCTGTAAGCAGAGGCTGTGCATGAAGCAAGCATAAAATCCCAGATTTTATAGCAACCTTTGCAAAGCGTCATCGTAGAGAGCCTGGAACAAAGCTCTGATGCACTGGGAAATACCTGTATCTTTTGTGAAAGCGGTGTATGGTTCTCCATTTGTTCCTTTGATATAACACCTTTTGATCTAATGACAGAGTAAATTAATCCATCAGAAAGTGGGGAACAGGGACTCGGATAAATCCTTGCAGAAATAGGGGAAAAAAGGCTAATGGAGGAGCATGGTGCTACACATAGGGGCTACAGCGTGATACATCCTCACTAGATAAATGCGTGGTTCTAGCCAGGCAGAATTGGTTTGTTCATCCAAAGGTTAAGCTGTGGTCCAGAGGAGGATACCAGATTAATTTAATTTGCTGTCAGTCATCCTAGCAGAGGGCAGCGTAGCCACATTTTGCTGTAAATCCAATACCAAAATATCCCATAGATCCCAGTATCATGGGATGTGCTGGATGCATGGCGTAGGCGCAGCCTAGGAGCCCTGCCTGGGCTCATGCGGTGGTAAAGCATTGCTTCTGCCAGGGTCAGTGCCTGTGCAGACCCGGTGCGTCCCGGCACAGTGTGGCACCTGGTGCTGCAGCGTGGAGCTTGTATCTCATGCAACATCCCTGTGCCGTGGGAGCTGCTGGCGTGCCAGTCCCTGTGCCGTGGGAGCTGCTGGCGTGCCCGTCCTGTCAGCTCCCACGGGGCAGGCGCATGGGCGCTGTGTGCAGCAGCTCGGCCCTGTGGGATGTATTGGCTGAGGCCGGGTGTGACATGGAAGCAGCTCTCTGGGTGCTGTGTCAGAACCGGCTCCGGAGCAGCATGGCCGCGCTGGTGCAGTGCCGCATCCCGGCTAACAGCCCTGAGCTGGCTCGCCTCTGCGCCGCAGATAATCTCAGCCTGGATAATCTGGCCGCGGAGAGCTGGGAGTCAGTGGCATTAGTGAACCTCTGGGCCCAGAAAGGTGTGGAGGTTGTGGGAACAACCTGGTGATGGTCCAAGCATCTGCCAGAGAGGACTGGGGGTGAAGCGAGGGCTGCCCGAGGTGGCAGAGACCTACTGTTGCTTGTAAAAAAACCCAGCAAGATCAGGAAACACACGGTTTGTCCTTACACCCTCTGGTTGGTACCTAAAGTAAACAATTAACGCTTTGTGTTGCAAAAGCTGGTTTTAATCTCTCAATTTCAGTCATGAGGCTCCAAGGTGAAAGGGTTTATAGAAACTGAAATGAATTGGGCCCGTCCCCTTCAGCACTGGGGGGTGGCTGCCAAGTGATGTAGTCCTGGCATAGCCAGACTGTGTGATCCAACATGCCAGGAGGCACAAGAGGCCGCTCCGCTGCCCGGGCTGGCCTGCGGAAGGGTCTGGAACACAACAGGTGCCGTGGCTGGGACAGGAGGCTCCAGAGGTCCATCCCTGGTGGCTCCTGGCATGGTGCAGCAGCCTGTGGTGGAGTACCACTGGATTGGTTTGTTAGCGACTGGCATTTAAGGCAGTTGTAGCTGAAGTCTGGCCTTAAGGAGTCTTGTCACTCGTGCTATTTTCTGTGAAGGCTTGTTTGACCTCTGTCAAGTGGCAAATTAGCCAGGCAGTGTAGGTTGGAGACCTGGCCCTCAAGTCCAGCCACACTGAGCTACTTTACTGAGCTGCAGCTCTTGTGAGCATCAGCACTGTGACGGTGTCCGGGTGCCAAGCCTGGGAGTACAGGAGGGTCTCGGGGCTGTGTCGAGGTGGTGCCATCACCATTCTGCCTCTCCAGCTGCCAAGAAGAACAAGTCCAGGAGCTGATGCCATCCAGAGGAACTCCACTGCAGAGGGATTTTTCAGCCCAGGCAGGTTCCGTGATTCAGCTCACGGCATGGCCCTGAAAGCGATTGCTCCTGATGGAATGAGATGACAGGCGGCAGGGGAAGTGAAGGTGGCTTCAGCCAGCAATTCTGGCAAAAGCAGCACTCGGTGAGCGAAGCCGTGAGCGCCCGCTGTGGCGTGGGGCTGAGTCGATCAGAGGCAGGCAGCAGTGACAGCGGTTTCGGTCACCCAAATGCCTATTGATTTGGCGTTAATTCAGGACACAGTTCAGGGAACTGCTGCCTGGATGTTCGCAGTGGCTTTCTGTTCTGGCTGTGACACAGGCAGCTGCCCCCCAGCTGCTGCCCACGTCAGAGGGATACCAGGCTGGCAGCAGAACTGGGTGTAAAAAATTGCAAAAAGTGGTTTAAAACTGGATAAATTCCTTGATCTACTTGGTAGTGAGCATTGGAATGGCTGATGGAAAGCAGGAAGAAACCATGGCGATGTTTCACGAAAAGCAGTGTAAACCACTATTTCGCTGGAAAGCAGACAATTTTTAAGAAAATGTGATAGCAAGTCATTAGAAAGGCTGAAAAGCATATTGAAAACTTGCAGCGTTGCTGTAGGAATTTAATATCAGTGAGGTTCCCAGGCAGTGACTCCATAGAAGTGCAGGGACAGGAGGCTGGAGGAGTCATGTGCATTTAAAGGAGATGAATGAGAGATGGCTTGGGACGTGTCCTCATCACAAATGAATAAGTAAATAATGTGGGTCTGACCTTTACTGGGTGTCATGATGGTGTTTGCAGCCTGTGTTCTTGTGTAACGGCCACTCACCCTGATCAGCAAACTTAACTCTGCGGTAAGATTGGTTTTTTGAAGTTCTTAAGGCTTCTTAATGGACTTAGAGGGGGATTGTAAGAAAGATGGGGACAGACTTTTTAGCAGGGCCTGTAGTGATAAGACAAGGGGTAATGGTTTTAAAAAAAAAAAGGGTAGATTTAGATTAGAGATGAGGAAGAAATTCTTCCCCGTGAGGGCAGCGAGGCGCTGGCCCAGGCTGCCCGGAGCAGCTGTGGGTGCCCCATCCCTGGCAGTGTCCCAGGCCAGGCTGGACGGGGCTGGGGGCAGCCTGGGCTATGGCAGGTGTCCCTGCCCCTGGCAGGGGGGGACTAGATGGTCTTTAAAGTCCCTTCCGACCCAAACCGTTCTGTGACTCTGTGACGTAGATTTACAGGGTAACCTGTAAATTTTAAATTTAAATTGTTTGCCTTTTATTGTATGGGAGAATTTAGCACTGAAAAAAATGTAAATCCTATGGAACTCAGAATCAAAAAATGTTAAAGGTAGCAAAGAGTTTTAGGGCTTGCTAAAACAGACAAATAATACCAGTTTTTATAAAATGTAGCCGGGAATAATTTCTACACAGGGGCTACGTTCAGCTGTCCTTCCGAACCTGAGCTGCCCTGGCCACTTGGGAAGGAGCTGCATTCCAGAGCGTGTGGTGGGGTAATCGCCCTTGAGATCTTTCCTTGCTGTTTGTGTCTTGGGCGAAATGTTTCTCTTGCTGCTGTTGTATAGAAGGAGGGTTTGTGGGGGAACACCAGTCGGTGAAGCCCCCTGGTGCGCTGCCGTCTGGGCTGTGGGAGCTGCTGGGCACGGGCAGGTGTTTCCTGGCTCCAGCCGTTCGGTCTCTGATGGCTCAGGGCACACCGACCCCAGCTGATCAGCTGCTGCAGCGCAGCAGTTTGGAGTGATGGGGTAGAGATAGACTTTACCCATACAGTGCTGAGGTGTTAACATTTTCCTTTGAATTTTAAGCAAATTGCTTCATGTGCAGGCTTGGTTGTGACTCACACCCTTGGGCTGATGGCAGCAGCAGCGTGTTTAACTTGCACTACAGTGAGGGCAAAACTCAGCTGAAGACTGGAGTCACGTGCCGCAGGTGCAAAAGACGTAAGGATGGGAGAGAAAACCAGCCCGGGTGAGGTCCCCTGACCCAGCGGACGGACCCCTGTCCATCCAGCACGGCAGTGGCAAGCCAGCTGGGAGAGCCTGCTTCCAGCTCCAGACTGGCAGTGTTCCCTGCAGGCACACACACTTATGGACAATATATTATGGCCCATCAAAAGTAGAAACAGGTGCTTTCTAACATTAGAAAATCAGAAAATTGTCCTCTTCATGGCATAAAGGTCTTCCTTCTGTGCTCTGTGAAATGCTTAGTGTGCCATTAAAATGGGAGAAAGTGGGAATGGTATTGTGGGTGATCTTTGATTCCACATTGACAGACTATGGAAAGCTGTACTGCTCATTTAAAAAAAAAAAAAAAAAAAAAAAAAAAAAAGCAGGGGGCACGAGGAAAGTCAAGCTGAATTAAATGTGCTGCTTATAGCTGTTCCTGTAAAATCATGTGGCGGCTTAAGGGTCCAGCAAGGTGGGGAAGTGCGAAGCTGTAAATGGGAAATCTTACGGGAGGTCTGAGGCTCAGGAGAGAGAAAAAGGAGGAAAAAAACCCCACAAACCCAGAAAGGTTAGAGCCAAAGGAATGGGCTTGGCTTCAAATCCTTGCACTTTTACTTAACTTAGTGAAAATAGGTTGTTACAGTGTATGGATCATACAGAAACAGGTTGGGCATAGGTGGGGATGTGAAAATGCCTTTGGGTTCGGTCAGTGGAAATCTCTGCCTACATAGATGGGCAGTGAGATACGGTGATGTGATACGAATGGATCCTATAGGTCCCGTCTGAAGCTGCTGCTTCTCCTCGCTCTCCAGTGGTCTCTGCTGGAGTGGGAGGAGAGGGAAGGCTGGGGAAGCCTTTGAAGGTCACTGTGCTCCCGAGCTGTTCAGCGTAATCTGACTCGCAGAGCAGCGCACCAAGCCCGCCAGCCATCAGAAGAACATGAAAGAATTTCTGTGCAGTTCTATTTATATTGATATTCTCAAAAACATGGCGAGTGAAAAGCTTTTAGAACCATTGGGGAGTTCATTTCAAGTATTGTAGCTATGCAGCCTGCGCTTTCCTTCCAAAAACAAAGACAAGGGCAGGGAGGACCGGAGCATACGGACTGAGGTGCTTTGGTGATTGCCTCTCCAGCAGCACCGAGCAGCCCGGTGGGGCAGGAGCCTGCACCGGGGCAGGGTACAGAAGAGCCCGTCTCAGGCTTTAGACTGTGGCATGTATCTGCGCTGCTGGATCAGGCTGCTCTGTCCCGGGGCTGTGTCTGCTCTGGCTGAACGCTCCAGTGGGAGCAGGTTTGTACAGGAACCCTGTCCAGACCAGGCTCTGACTAATTCAGTTCAAACCCCAGTGCATGATGCGTGCAGGCACTTTGTCCTGGTGCCAGGCAGGGTTTTAAAATGTGGCTGCGTTAGCTACCTTGAAAAACATCTCGGCTTATTACTGCAAGTTCCCTTAGAAAAAAATGCTCACACAAGAGTCGTTTTTAAAGTGAAAACTGAGCTGCTTGCTGCAGCAACGGGTGCATCCTGAAAACCTTGACAAC
The DNA here is from genome assembly GCF_023634085.1 of Falco cherrug. NCBI lineage: Eukaryota > Metazoa > Chordata > Aves > Falconiformes > Falconidae > Falco > Falco cherrug. The sequence continues at coordinate 21,647,373 of NC_073710.1, read as the reverse complement.
TGCCTTGTAAAGTAATCTTAATGCCTATCTGTCTTGACAGCGCCTCTTAATGGCTTACTAATAATGCTGTAAGATTTGCTGGAGCTCTGCCACAGCCCTGCTGTAGGTTTGTAATGGTCTACTAAGCTCTCCTCCAACCTGAGATCCCCCCAGTTTTCCACGATTTAACAATTCCTCCAAACTGGGTAGCTTGGAAGGTATTTTCCAAGTGTCCTGTTGTGGGAAGGCGGCTGGAGCGGGCAGGGAGGTGTCTTCTCGGCAGTGTTCAGGAGTACTTTCAGTTGTGGTAGAGCTGTGGGTTCATTATCATCTATAGCCATTTTGTCAAGGGTGATACAGGAGCTACAAGGATTTCTAGGAATTAAAATAATTACATGAATTCCACAAGCAAAAATTCCAGCTCCATAAACACACATTTTGCTACAACGTTGGTTTTGTGCCTGTCCTTATGGGAAAGGGGTCGTGTAATCCAGACATACAGCACTGGATTAAATTATTGTGTGCTGTAGGGTATTAAATCTCAGTTTTTGCTCTCCTGTGTGTGGGGGAGGGGGATTACTGGTACAGACCAGCATCGCAGCTAAGCTGAAGGATGTTTTTTAATCTAAAGTAAAATAGCAAGCAGAACTCTCACTGCATACCTGGGCTTTAGTCATCACCAAAGAAGGTTTCGTGTACAATCCTGACAGCTCTGCCAAAGGGTGGGTGACTCCGGAGCATTTCTGGGGGGAAGAGAGATGTCAAAGCGAAAGCAAATGGAAGGGAAGAGCTTAGCTAGTGAAATATTTGAACGGTCAGCTTTACTTGGTAAATGTTTGGGAGAATATGTAGGTTCAGCCAAGTAAATGAAGAATCCTTGGACTAAACAGGGAACAGAATTCATCGTAAGTCCGGATTTTGTATTTAAAAAGTACTGACATGCTGTGTGCTCTAGCAAACAGGCAAGTGCCAGGCTCTCCTCTCTGGCCAGTCCTTCCTCCCACTCCCCTGGGGTTAACTTACGCCGTGTTAATAATTACTAGAATGTACTTTCAGGCAGGTTATTTGTTTTCCCTCCTCATGATGTGCAAGAGCGGATAATGAAATTAATTTGCACACTTTGTGAGTTTGCAAAGCTGGCTTCAGCCACGTTGCCACGATACTGTGCGGGTGCCAGCAGCTCCCGGGGCCGGTGTTTGCACAGCCGGGGCAGCAGGCTGCTATCGTGGGTAAACAGAGCTCGGAGGGGAGATGGGATGTACCCAGCCATGAGAAATGCTCTCTCCAAAGCCAGCGTGGAGCATGCAGGCTGTAAAACCCCTTCCCAATGCAGAGCGTTTAACTCTGCTGATGCCAATCAGTTAAGCAGGTAAACAGCCAAAGGAAGCCCTGAAATTCCAGCGTTGCTCCTGCAGATTGTGGAGCTCACGGTACTGGCACTCAGGCACAGCAGAGGAGCCTGCCGGTGAATTCAGATACCATACTATACCCTTGTCTTTAAGTAATGAGTCCCGTACCCTCCAGCTCGGGGTTTGTGGTATGCAAGCCACGGCGTTCTCTGGGAGCGCTGGGCAGTGGTCCTCAGTGCTGGCCAGGCTCTGCAGGGCTGTTCTTGGTTACAGCTTGCTGACAAGGCTGCATGGTCTGCGGGAAGCTCTGGGGGGGGTGGCAGGGCTTCACCGTGCAGAGGGTGGGCACTGCAGCTCTGGGTGTTTTCTGTCCCACTCGCCTCTGTGCTTGGCTGCGGGGTAAAAGCAGTTTGCAGGCATAGACCTGGCTGAGCCATTTTCTGCACCCTAATTCACCGCACAGGTGTGTGCAGTAAGGGACCAAGCCAGGAGCGTGAAGCACCAAGACTGTCCAAGCCTGACACCCCTGTCCTGCCCTTGAGACCCCCTGGGGCTGAGCCCCCTGTCAGCACCCTGGTGGGCATCTGCGTCCTGGCACGGGTGGGAGTGGGCTCGGTGTGGCCGTGTGCTGGGCTGGTACTGCCATACAGCCCAGGGTTGCGTCCTGGATTTTGAGAAGGTTTAGTCCTCAGATCACGGAGACAGAAGCTGGTTGTGCTCGCCTCTCAAGGCTGTTGTTCACAGGCGGTGTGGTGCCTGGTGCAGTGTTACCGGGAGAACCAAATGTCTCCTTTGCCTGCTGTGATCCTGATGAGAGCACGTGTGCGGTCTGCCAGGTGCCAGCCACGTCTGCCTGGTGCAGACCTGGGGGACCAAGTATAAATAGTACTGCTCTGGTCGTACCATTCCTACCTGTATCTTAATGATTTATGCTCCAAGGCTTGGCTCTACAGGCCCCTTAATGTGTTATTTTAATCTGTTTGCAGACTGACTTTGGGCTGCTCTTTGGGCAGAGACTACCTTTCACTGCTGGTTTCTGGTTTTTTTCCCCTGGGGTCAATAAGCCTGACTTTGATCCTTCCCTTTTCCAAATTTTACTGCCGAGTGCCATGTTGTCACGTTGGGCTCCTCAGCCTGCGGGAGGTGGGCGAATCCAGGGCGCAGCTGGGAGACAGACCTTTCTTTTTTAAGGAAGACAAGGAGGCGGCAGAGAATCTAGTTGTTGGGGTTCCCCCCCCCCCCCAACTTGCCACACATATGTTTTGTCGGCGTATTGCCTTTTTAGAGATGCTTGGGCTCCTGGGCGAGCCACGGTGAGGATGTGTGGTGGTGCTGGGACATCTGCAGAGCCTCACGCTTCCCAACATGGCACGTGGCCGGTCAGCTGCTGAAATGCAGCTCCAGATAGTCTCAACTTGGCTCAGTTTTCGGCGAGTGTTTAAGCAGTAGCTTTATAACAAATTGTCTTACAAGAGGCCTCGTGTACGTGTAACTTAATTAGGCTCAAAGTCAGGAGAGGCTCTCAATTTTTTTTGAAGGGTGGAGGCCCATGCCCTTACAGAAACGATCTGTTAAAGCAGGCCCATTTTTACAGCTTTCCATCGCTCCTGCTCTGGTGACACATTCAACAATAGCTTTGTAGAGAAAACTGAATACAAGAATATCCCCTTTTTGGTAAATGCATTCCTATGTCTTTATGTACAGTAGGTCACCTTCGAAAGCACTGTAATTTGAGAGATGGAGACAGAGGAAGAAGACAGGAGAGCTGCAGAATGAACCTTGGTTCGATTCTTCGCAAGCCAGCAGCAGGGTTGTGTTGTGCCCAAACCTTCCCTGCCATCCCCTGGAAGAGGATGGCCACTTTGTTCTTACGTGCTTACAGCTGGGGTCCTGGGCAGCGTGCTGAGCCAGGTATGAGCCTCCTGGCACCGGTGCGGCCGTGGGCAGGGACCCTGCCGGCACCCGCAGCAGCGGAGGCACCGCTTGTTGGACCAGGAACAGGAAAACCAGCCAGGGAATTTGGCTTCTGAAACAAGGCGAGCAGAAGTGACGAAGGTAGCAGGCAAGGTGCTTCTCCCCGTATGCCTGGCAGCCGGCAGCGGAGGGCATGTGGTTTGCTTGGAGAAACTCAATGCTTTGTTTTTTCCGCGTTGGCTGCAGCGCGCAGAGCCCCACAGAAGCCACAGCAAGCTTTTTTCCTGTTGTACAGCTTGTTAAATAGCAGCGTGGTGGTGGTCTGTCATCAGCAGACGCACAGCTACAGACGGAGCTCTACTTCCAGCTCGGGCTGCAATAATCTGGGAAATCTGCTGTCCGTATCAGTGTGTCGGGGCTCAGGGAGCCGCAGCATCGTTTTAAGTAGTACAAAAAGCGTGGTGACAGTTTTGCTGGGAGGGGGAGCGGCGGTGGCTGGGAGGAAGCATTAGCAGTTCAAAACTGTGCATGGAGCCAGCTCGGAGAGCAGCACCGTGTGTGTGTGGCTGCCCTGCAGGCCAGAAATGTGTGCAGCAGACCTTCCGTAGCGCTCGCTCCCCCTTCCCTCCCTGCCTGCACTGCAGCACAGACCTTTGAAACTGGCAGAAGCCTTTCCCCCTCCGTAGCCCGGTGGTTGCCTGGCATTGGCTTGGTGCCGTGCTTGCTCCCTGAGGTGTGGTGTGTTTGTAAGAAAGGCTTCCCTGCCCGGGTGCTGCCCTGGCAGAACATTGAAACTTTACATGGGCTAGACTATATTTCCCCCACCAAGTTCCTTGCATGCTTACAGGCTTCCCAGTTTAATGTGAGCTATGAATCAGTCTTTTCCATATCTTGAGGGAGAATGTCACATGAGCTTGGTGTTTTGCTGGGAGCACAGCAGATTTGCAGCTTTGATGCATTGTCCTGCGCTGGGTTTTGGCTGTGGTGGTGGATTTGGCTGCTGCACCTCGTGGTGGACAGTGATGCCTGCAAGTGCTGAAGGTGGGAGGTCTGTCTGCTCACGGCCCTGGGCTTGTTAGTAGAGAAGGAAACTCCTTCAGAGCAGAACATGGCTTAGGCACCTTGGGTATTCTCAGGATGTGCATCTGCTACCATGGCGTTTGGGGGTTTAGGGGAAGCAGAAGTCCCATGCGTGAAGCCGGAGCGGTGGCCTGGCAGCGTCAGTTGGAGGGGTCCGCCAGCTCACCGGCTCCACCTCTCCGCTTGAAGGCAGGTTCTTGCCAGCACTAGGTCAGGGGGTATTACCTTGCTGTGTGTTTCCAGTATCAGGTGTGTGTGCCTGTGTGTGAATAAAACTTTGAGAAATGTGTTAATAGAAGGCTTGGGAGACTGATGTGGCACTTCTGATGTGAGCCCTGTGTAACTGGAGTCTTCTGGTTAGTCTGGAAAATCAGAGCATCCAAGTTTTTGCTGTCTTCCCTTCTCTACTGGAATAACACTTCAGGGTTCTGGGGTTTTCTGGTTCTGTGCAACTATTTTTTTATGTCCATCTCTGTTCAGTTCTTGCCCTGTTGTTTAAAAGCTGCCAGTAGTATGGCAAACAAATACCAGTTTTGCTGCAAAGTGTTTTGTATATGGATAAAACATCGATCTCGAGCCCACTGGCCTCAGTTGAAAAGGAGAGAGGCAGACAGCCAAAACAGAACTCCTGTGTTTGCAGACCCAAATAAGAGTAAATCAGTGAAGTTCTGTGTTTGCTTTTTCCGTAAAGCCTGATGCCTTCAGGGCCCCTGTCTGGAAAGTGGTTATGTGTGAGGCTTGTTTTGTTGCCTGGTCCTTGCTGCGAAAGTCACCAAAATATTCCTGAAGTTCCTGTGCTTGAAGGAAGCTTTGCAGTTTGCATCAGGATGCAGAGGTGGGGAGAGGGAACCTGGGAAGAATTGTGCAAGAACGGGGAGGAAGAGAAATGTTTTGCTGAGATGATTATGGTCTTTCATGCTCGCAGCTGGGAGATGATGTTACTTGGCTGTTGCAACATCGTGGACTGAACACGAGTTTAAACACAGACATCCTGAAGCATTTGTTCAAATCTGCCAAGGGTCGAGCAGAGCTTTTTGTTAGGGTGTAGCTGGTGTCTGCAGAGCCCGTGCTGCGTGAGGCTGGTTGTAGCAGAGCTCTGAGCTGAGGGTCTCCTCGACTGGAAGGATCCTGTTGCAATGGCTGTGGCACCTTTTACAAAATATTTTTGGTTTCTTTCTTATGTAATGAAAACGTGCTTGGTTATTGTCTCCTCTGGGGTTTAAGGGCTTAAGTCATGTAGGTTTCTTTGTAGTAGAAGTTGGTCTTTGTCTTAGACTTGTACGTAATGAAGCATGGAACACAGAAAATTGGACGGGACCGGAGCAGGAGCCTTGTTCGGGGTTTTACTGCGGTGTGCACGTACATTATATGTGTTTGTGTTTTTGCATGTGCATGCTTGTACATATGTATATACAGAGATACACCCTAGTAATATGTAGTTTTTATTTCATTAAAGCAGCTCAAACTCACAGGACTGAGTCTCAGTTCACTGCTAAAATCCGCCTGCTGCGCCCCAGCCCAGCTGCATTACGTCAGTGCAGATACCGAGTTCCTGGAGGGAAACAAGGCACAAAGTTATTGGTGATTTAGCCACGTAACAGAGACACCTGTGTGAACTTAGATGGCCAAAAACAAGCACAAATGCATTCTTCTTTCTGATACCTTCCTGAGCCTTCTCTGCAGCTAAGCAGCAGATGGGGCTCACAGGAGCTAACATGAGCTTTCTGTAGGAATGGTGTTCACCCCGCAGCCTCCCCTTGGGACAAGTCACTAGTGCCAGGAATGGGAAGATGGAAAACACGCAGGTGGGGAATGCAGAGCAGTCCGGCCGAGGACGGAGCAGTGTGTGCCAGCAGACCCTGCCAGCCTATCACGCCTGGGTCCCCGGGCTGCCACCGGGACAGTGGGGTAGGTGACGCAGCTCGCTGCCAGGGCACCGTCGCTCGCTGCTGCTTCATCTGTTGCCCTTTGGTTCACTGTGATTTAGTCGGCATCAAATCAAGGATAGTGATGGTCAGGAATTTGTCTGCACTGACATGTTTCTCCATCTTGAAAATCAGGCCCAGCTCATTTTTGGGGCTTGGCGAATGCTCATGAACCCCTCGAGCTGCAGTTCAGCAGAGCAAGCCACAGCCATAGCACCCTGCCAGGCACGGGGAGGGGGCAGAGCCTGGCTCCCCAAACCGTCCTGGGAACAGAGCAGATTGTGCAGATTTGTGTTGTTTAGATTTTGCCAGAATAATGCAGCTCTGGGGAATCCCCGTCTTTCCCTGCTGGTGGGACCTTCAGGACAGGCTCTCGGCACGTTGGTGCACCGTGTGTGCTGTGGAGGTTCGCCCCGCTTGCGTCATGGTGAGCTGCAGATATGAGCTTTGCACTCCTCGTACCTCTCAGGCCATCAGGGTCTCTTTCTTTTTCCAAACCATCCTGCACACAGAAAACAGGAAATTTTTTCCCTGTTTTCTGTGTGCAGGATGGTTTGGGCTGCGTTTTCTCCTCTTAAATGCATGTGACATGCAATATGGTGTGCAGTCTGCTTAAAGTTAGCATTGCCGATCACTGTAGGTGCACAGTATTGCTTTCTGTAAGTCCTTGGGATGTAAATTAGGGAAATACTTTTCCTCCCATATACAGCAGCAGTGGGAATATCCGAGTGGAGTTCATCCCTGTTTTAAGGAGGTTGATGTGCAAGAAGTCCGGTAGATGATTGTGTGGCAGATGTGGTTACAGCTCTTACCTGGTTGAAGCCCAATGGGTTTCTGTGCGAAGCAGAGAGGAGATGGGCCAAGTGCAAAGTCTTCCCTCTCCAGCAGGTTTTGGTCTGAGCCGGTGATCTGGAGCCATCCTGCAATTCGTTCTGAGAGGACACGGCGTCGTAATCGGCTCTTCCACTCTGACTAATGGTGGTGTGGCAGGGCCACACACTGCTCCAGCCTCCCTGCAACGCACCAGCCGCTCTGAAGTTTTCCTCATCACAGCTGATCCCACTCCCAAACCACAGCTCAGAGAACTGACTGAAACAACAGTTTTGTAACCTTGGCCAGAAACCAGATAATCAGTGGCATCCAGAAATGTAGCAATATCAAGAGGCAGCTGCATATAGGTAATTGAGGGAAGAGTTTGTGGGAAAAACTGCTCCCGGAGAAACCACACAGGCAGAGTGGTTGCTCGTGGTTGCAGGGTACTGTCAGGGCTCGCTTTTCAGACTTAGTGTATCCCAAGAACGGTCCCAGCTGGAGTATTCTGAATCACAGGGTAGTTGGTCATAAATTTCCAAATATAATCTTGTTAGATAATAACACTGAATGGAATAGAAAAACTTCAGAGTTGTCGGAATTTGAGACCAGTGCCCGGTCTTCTGATGCTGGGCAGGAACTGACACTGGCAGGTTATGTGTAGGGTAGCAGTTTAAATTTAACCCATTAGCAGGGATGGTTTCATATAACAAGTCATGGCTGGAGAGCCATTGAGGAGCTGGATGTTCACAGCAGCTGGTGAGGTCCTGAGCATCATCTTGACCACGGTCCTTGAAGATATAAGCGCACATCTGTGTGCACAAACTGCTCAGCAGGCTGAGCTTCTCCATTGCGTTGTTTTCTGCAGGTCCTAAGAAACACCAGGAAGGGGCATCTGTTTACAAATGATTGAAATACCAGTAGCTGCTTTAATTCATGTTGCCGAGTGTACTTGGCTGGGGCATATTTCAGAAACCAACGAAGCCTTGCCTGAGCCCCAAGCCAGTCCATCCAGATGTGAGTCATTAGAGGCACATCAGGAGGTCAGGAAACACTGTGTGGGTTAAGGCGAAAGAAATATTTGAGAAAGGTGGAAGAAAGGAAAGTTATTGTGGGGACCAGGTACTGATTTTGAGAACAGGAGAGAATCCATGAAAAAAGGTGAAGAAAGATGTTTCATCCTGATAAGGACCAATATTCCCCTTCAAAAGTCAGGAACAAAAAGAAAGCAAGTTCCCCAGGGTAAAGAGGGAAGATGTTGAGTCGAAGGTGAGGGCATGATGGAGCTGGGAAACTGGGGTAACCCCAGATGTGACATCAGGCAAGTGTGCTTTCCAGCCGGCTGGGTTCAGAGCAGGGAAATGTGGAGATCTCTCAATTTCCCTTGTCTTGGATAATGGCTGTAAGAATTAGCACCTCGTGCTGCACTATCTTATTAATAGCTAATCTTTGTGATTACCCATTGTAAGGCTGCTGAATGAAACACACCTGTGTTTGCACTGCTGGCTTGCAGGCCTCCTGCTGCTCTTGGGCTTATGTACTGATGGTGGAAAAAGACGGACTTTACTCTTCCAGAGCCAAGCTGGAGCACAAAGAACAATTGTTCCTTGTTCCCCAAAGTGCATGTCCCATCGGTGCTCACAAGCAGTTTTAGGCACTAGTCGTGAGTTGTGTAGGCCTAACAGGTGAAGGAAAACATGGTGAAGAGCCTGTCTTTGGTGCTGGGAGCATGCTGGTAAACCAGCACTGAGCAGGATGCAGGTGGGCAGTGCTGGGTGGAGGCTGTGATGGTGTCTTTTTTGAACGTGCAGCCTGTTGGTGATACACACCATGATTTTTGGTGCGGACTCAGCAGGTGCTGTGCTACTGCATGGCTGGGAGATGGTCTTTGCAGGGCTGACAAACATCTCAGTGAAGGTACCAGCAGGCTGATGGAGAAGGACACAGTTCAGCATATTGAAAGACTTCAACTTTTGTTTTATTTCCTGTACTTTCCGGTGCTGGGGAGAGGGAGGGTGTCAAATTTTGGATGTGATCTGTGTGAGTTGTTATTTTAAGGCAATATTCAGAGATTTAAAGACACCTCTTTTTCTGGACAGAGTCCTCAAAAGGAGCCTGAGGTTTAAAAATTTTCGTGTTTTGGTGGGGCTTGTTCATACTCCAAATTTTTCAGACCAAACAAATGTGTTGAATTTGTGCAAATAACGTCTGTGCCTCTAATTGCCATCCTTGTACTGGAGTTTTTTGTAAGGGGTAAGAGCCTCCAGCCAGCTTTTTTCTTATTGTCTGGCATTTAAGGAAGTCTGCACAATCTTCTTTACTCCAGGCTGCAGGGTATGGGCAGGCTCCGATGCACAGATCTTGGGCATGTGCTAATTTGTTGTGGCTTCGGATAGAGATGGCAGGAGCCCGGCTGGTGTGCTCGCAGCGGGGTGAGAGGCTGTGCAGGGACCTGCGGGAGGGCAGGCTTGGAGGGACGGTGTGGGCAGCCTGTGGTGCAGGCAGAGCCAGGGAAAGCTGGCGCTCCACCTTGGATATACATCTGAAAGCATTTGAGGACTTCAGCGTTTTTTGCATTTTCTGTTGTCACAGACATGGATGCTGCTCTCTGTGCCCGTGAAGGCAGGAGAGGTAGGGATAGAGGTTTGGGTGTACACGGGGTCCGCTGGGTTTGTTAACGGTGGGGAATCTCCCCCATCAGGCACGATGTTGGCGTCGGCTGGCTGGGGCTGAGCGGGCTCTGGCCATCCCTGTGCCTGTCCCGATTTGCCCATGGCCTTCACCGGGAGCCTGGTCCTGGCTAACTGGTGTGACTGGTCCTGTGCTGCCTCCCAGCTGCCCAGATGGCCTGCTGGGCCGAGCATGGAGCCAGCAGTGCTCTCCTCCTCCTCCTCCTGCAGCTTGGGGGGACAGATGACCCCCCCTTCCCTTCCCATCCCTTTTGGGACCATTGCCTTTTGAGGTCCTCCACAGAAATGTTTGGTCTTAGTGTGTGGCTTCGCCTTGGCATGCCATGGGCGGAATAAAAACCATTTTCAACTGGTTCCTCGCCCCGGCGAGGGGAGAGGAGGGGATCGTGTGTGCTCGGCCAGACTGGCTCTGCAGAGCCCTGCTGTTCCCGGACGCACAGCTCCAGCCCCGCTCCTGGCCGTGCCCCCCACAGTCCTGTTCCTCCACCCTCCAGGAGGGTGCTTGGGGATGCTGTGAACCCCCATCTGCCAGCCCCTGCCGTGGGGGGGAGGCAGCGGCCAGGAGGGTCCCCAGCCCAGGAAGGGCCACAGGGCAGCCCTTCTCCCGCTGGGCTGGGTGTCGTGTCAGTTTTTCCAGCTTTCTCCCTGCAGGCAAAGTCGTGTGTGCCATGCTCCGGCGGCTGGGACCGCAGTGGCCTTCCCTGCAGGCACTTGGGGCCGCTGGCTGGAGCTGGCTGTCCCAAACCGGCGAGAGCTGCCACGGCCGGGCTGGCCGAGTCCCAGGGCTGAGTCCCCTGTTCACAGCTGCTTCCCCAGGGGAGAGGCGTGGGACCCGGCGTGGGACCCGGCCTGGCCGGCTGCGGCAGGGTGCTGCTGGCCGGGCGAGGGGCTGGGTGCAGGGGACGGCGGCGTGCGCAGCTGGGGCTGGCTGCTGGCCAGAGGTAAACAGCTCCTTTGTTTTCCTGGAGAAGTACGAGGGATTATATTCTGTTGAGCTCACTCGGTCTCCCACTTCTTATTGTGCAGCAGACATGTAATCATTTAGTTCAAGGAGCTTAGTTAATTGTTTACAAAATAGGAAGGGTGATGATTGTCTCTTGGTAAGGAGGTGAGGTTGAGAGGGGTGTGGTGGAAAGGGGGTGACTTGTCCAGCTCCCAGATTAGGAGGGATTGAAGCCAAATCGTAATTCTGCAGCCCTAGATTTGCGACTTTGAAATGCCTTGCCGTCGCTCCCGCAAGCTGGGGATAACTCTTCCAAACCAGGAATTTGTACCTCCCTTCTGACTCTTATTAGACGTGCTTAAAAATGAAACGAAGACTGTGCGAGCCTTGTTGGTAATTGTTGTGCAAATGTAATACTCCCTCCAAGCTGTTAAACAGGCCAGTGCTCTGTTTACATGGAGAGGCAGCCAGCTTTCCAAGTGTAATGAGTCAGCTAGATGAACAGAAGGGGTGCAGAATTAATCTGGCATCCGTCTGGCCTTTTCTCAGTTAAACAGGTTTTTGAAGCTCCACGTGAATAGGTACCTACCCCGGTTACAAACAGCCACAAAGGCATCAGGAGTGGGCAGAATTTTTTCGAGAATAAATTGACAGCGTGCAGGCCATGAAACAGTTGTAGCGAGGCGCTGGAAACAACGTGGGGTTTAATTTTGGGCTGTTTGTGGTCAGGAGCGGAGTGTGCCCTGGTCCCAGCCGTGCTGGTCCCTGCGCTCATCACTGGTGTTAAGTGAAGCTGCTTGTTTTTAATATCCTTTCCCGAGTGCAAATTTCCATTGCCCTGCACATCATCTGAATTTCCACTTCTTAGATTTGCAGTGAATATTGAAGGGAATCTGATCAGGTGTGTGTCGACTGTGTGTCCTCCGTACAGACGCAGTGCTCCTGCCCAGTCCTGCTCCTCACAGGCATGTGCTCAGGCACTTGCTGGTTTCTCCTTTATCTGCACCTTAATGAGCACCAGTAGGTGAAACTGAAGGGAAAAAGTTCTTAAACTTTACAAATTGATTAACGATGGCTGATGATCATCAGTGATGATGAACAGTGATGTTCTTGAGGCTGTAAATGGCTGGAGCTGCTTCTAGAGGAAGCAATTGCAGCGTCTGGGACCCCCATAGATGTGCAACACTGAGGGAACGCCTCGGGCTCCGGAGCAGTGCTTTTGGTGGAGTATCACCGGCGCCAGGAGAGCCTTGCTGCTGTGATACGTGATGTCTCTTTAGCCAGCGAGCCCCTGGTTGGGTGTGCGGCAGCACAGAGGCCAGAGCCGCTCACTCTTGCCTTCAGGTTTTGCGAGCTCCAGCCTCTCTCTGCCGGCACCCAGCGTGCCCGAGGACGGCTGAGCTGCCTTTTTAAGGTGCTGTTTTCAGTCAGCCCTTGTGGTGCTTGAACTTTGGCACTTGTCTTGGGCTGCAGGCCCTTCAAGTGATGAAGAGCAGAAATTTGGAGACACAGATTTCTGTAGTTGGTTCCCATGCTCTAACAGAAGATTTTCTTTTTCCATTCTCTCTTTATGGACGTGCTGGGTTGGTATGCTGAATTTTCTGCACTTTCCCTGCTGTTTTTGCTTCCCAGCTGCAGTGATGAGGGGGGCTGATCAGCCTGCTTTTGTCTTTGCCAGTTCAGGTCCTTTCCTGCTCGTGCATCTAAAAGGAAAGGGCTGGTGACTTCTGGTTGGGGGTCCCAAAACTCAGCGCCATGGCTGTCCTTGCGTCGAGCAGGGAGACATGAAGAGGTCTCAGTCCCTGGAGCCTTTGTTACAAAACACGGGTAACCACCATCCCGTAGCACAGGCAAAGGAGCTGGGGCGGAGGATTAGCCACCTTGGAAAGCACGTTTCCTGCTGAAAATGCCTGCTCCGGGATGTCTTAGCACTGTCTGTGCCGAGTGCCTTGGTCTAGGAGTTTGTGCTGCTGCGGGGCTGGGCTGGGGCCTCTGAATCACTTTTTTTTAAAAAAAAAAACGAAAACCAAAAAACACCAAACCCAACCCAACCCAAAGGGCTCTGAAGCACAAATGAAACATTTAAATTATGAAGGGATTTCCAGAGAGCTTCTAAAATACGAGGCTGATGAAAGCACCATGCTAGTGTTCCTCCAGCCCTTAACCCCCTCTCCTGCCCCGGCCGCCGCAGGTGCAGGGACCCAGCACCCAGTGAGATGGTGCTGGGCTTTCCTGGTGCTGCCCAGGAAGGCGGTTCAAGGTCCACGCTGCTTCGTCCCCCAGCCCTGAGCATGCAGGAGGGGTTGGCTCCTCTCCTCTCCTGTTTTCTTTCACTCTCCCCGCCCACAGAATTCCCATCTTGTGATGGAGCGCTGCATGACTTTGTTCCTGGACAATTTCCTGCAATTGTAGCTCTGCAGAAACCCAGCCGCTATTATAAGAAGTTAATGGGTGCAATGTGTAGTGTTGTCAGGTGGCAATTAGCTGGGGAAAGCATTTTCAAATGGTGCCTGTTTATGCTGTTTCAGCGTAAGTACGACGAGACCTTTGCTGTAGGGATTGATGTGGGTCACTTCTTGGAGATATACTGTTGCACGGATGCTTTTTAGCCTCTGGTCTCAGGAGAGGAGATATTTTTGTTCACCTAAAAAGGCCTCGCCTGCCTTGGCTTGAGCCAGTATTTCTGATCCCTGTTGCAGCTCATGCTTCGCTGTATTTCAGATGTCAGTTGTCTTTTCAGCCCTGTAACCAGGCAACACATGGCAGGAGCAGGGAGCGCTTTGTTATTCTCCAAATTGTCTTACCTAAGCCAAGGTATGGCAGCAGCACTGGTGCCAGGGTGAGGAGCCTGTGACAAACTGTGCCGGGAACACTGTGACCCCCTTGGCAATTTCTGGTCTCGTCTCATAATGGAGACGTGTTCAAAAAGTGCATTTTATAAATGGATTTTGTAATTGGGCGAAGTGTGTATTGGTCCTGCGAGCATCTGGAAATTCTGTGTGACAAACTGGAGGGTCAGGGGTGTCCCTGCCCCGGACATGCACCTGGGAGGTCCATCCCCGTGTCCCTGTACTCTGGACAGAGCTGTACCTGCAAGAAACTTTTTGTAGGCTTGGAGTGATGCTGTGGGTGAAGAACAGGAGGGATATTGCTCTCTGTTTGGGCATGATCTGTTTTAGGCTATCCCTTGCACATCAAACAAGTCGTGTCTGCAGCTGCAGGTCCCAGCTCGCTTCTCATTTGGAAGGTGGCAGAAGCCAGCAGTGGTTTTGCCCGCTCTCATCTGCGGTGTGCGGCATTCAGAGGCGCTCAGCCATCCTGGTGTTGCCGTTCAAGGGCTCGGTGGGAGTTTATCCCCATGGGAAGTGTCTTGCCTTTTTTCCCCCAGTGGAAAGATCCTTTTGAGATGTCTAACTTCTTTTTTCCTCTCTCTAAACAGACGGTTGATGATGAGGCGATGGCAGCATAAATGAAGATCAAGTAAGGAAGGCAGAACGATGCCCAAGGGTGGGTGTTCTAAAACACCACAGCCAGAAGATTTCTCTCTCAGCAACGACATGGTGGAGAAACAAACGGGGAAAAAGGTAGCATGTTTGGTTCGCTTACCTTCCTTTAGGGATGCTGCCTCTTATGCCTGATGTCTTCAAGCCATGGCTGTATTTCATGTGGCAAGAGGTTGCCATGGGCTGTTACTATCAGAATCAAATCAGTGTATTGGCTCTCTGCCAGCTGATGCGGTCCACTTCATTTCTCGGTGGCCGCAGTACTTCCCAGGAAGTGCTGCCACTGTGTAGGCCCGACCCGGCCGAGCCATGGGGGGATGCTCTGCAAGATTCTCTTGCAAGTACTGTGCATTTGTAAGCTTCTGTGCACTAAGCCATGGAAGGACCAAATGCAGCGATTGCGCGAGTGCGTGCTGTGCGAGGGAGGAGTTTCTCCTCCTCTGGCTGCAAATGCTGTGCCGGTGTCAGACTCGGCTGGTCTTGCTTCACCCAGAAGTCTGAGCGTGGCCTGACCAGGGCTCAGCATGTGAGCTGCTCTGCTGAAATTACTGTTTCTGTGGTTTTATTTGAGGTGTTTAGGTTTTGACTGGGCTTGAGGTGAGGTTACTGAGATGAAATCTGAGTTCAAGGATAAAGAAGTTCATACTTTTCCTCTTCGTTCCCAAGTTCTTGTTTTGCTCCAGGCTTTAGCTCTGCTTCCTCTCATTCAGCTTTTTTTCATCCTTCTCAGTATTGGTAGTTTCCAGTAAATAGTTGTGCAGAATGCTGTGTACAAATGTCACCTTTAAATATAAATTAAAACCTGCATCTGCTGTATTCTGCCAAGGAAACAACTATCATCCACTTCCCTTTGATCTCCTTGCTCCAGTTTCTCAGCATTCCCCCAGGAGTTTCTGCCAGGCCCCGGGAGCTGAAGCCGAGCTTTGCAAGCACCAGCGATGCTGTGTCTCTTGCTCTGTCACTTCCCCTGCCACCCCACCCGCACTGATGACAGTAACTCCTCTTATGACTGAGGTCATACTATTGCCAAAATGAGGAAAATGACAAATAACCGATGGGAAAATCCCAGGCAGAAATTTGATTATCCGGCACGCTGGTAGCACCTGCCCCGTTCCCCTTTCTGTTGGCCATGCATGCGCAAGTCCAGAGCAGGAGCATCGCCTCTGTGCGGGCACTTTGCTGGGCACAGCATGGGGCTCCTGGGAGGGGGGTAAAAACTGGGAGCAGGGGCGTTGGAGGTGAAACAGCTGCCCTGTTACATGGGGAAGATGTCAGCATTTACCCTGGCAAATGAGGCTGAGCCCGGCAGCGCAGGATATGTAAATACGGGGTTTTGTCTGCGCTGCGTAAGAAGCTTAATGTTGGCGCAGGTGCTTCAGGGGGGAGAGGATCAGTTATAATATGAATCAGCTCCCATTTTATTTCATCCACTCACGGTAGCTTAAAGGCTGCATGTTATTTACAGAGCAGGTTTGTTGAGCAGTGCTAGGGACGCCGGGAACTGGAGTTATCTCCCGCTGGCTAAATAACTAGGACACAAATGATTTTATGCTTCCCATTCAGAGGCATCGGTGCAGACCTGTGGAGAGCGGTATTGAGTAAGGATGGGGAAGAGCCTTTCTGCCTGCTTAATTCGGGCCTTCTCAATGGAGAAGGCTCTTGTGCTCTGGGGATGGAGCTGAGATCCAGCCTAGGTGGCCGAAGGACACGGTGCAGCGATTCACCCTGTTCAAGTTAACTCTGAAGTGGGAGCTGGAGCAGTGACTCAGGTTGAAAGCACTCGGGCGTAAGACCTCCTCCTTCCAGACAGCGTCGTACCTGCCTGTCAAGCAAGCCTCTGCTTTTAATTTATCTTGCCCTTGTCAACACTCCAACGGCCCGAGCCTGCTCCTTGGCACAGGCTTGCTGGCGGAGGCTGGCTAGGGAAGGCAAGAGCGGCTGCGGCAGAGCCCCGGCCGTGCCACACAGAGGGACCCACACCCACCGAGGCTGCTGGCGATGGTGCACGGGGAGAGCACAGTGAAGCTATAGCTGCATCGCCACTTGAGTGTTTTCCTCTCAGTGCGACCTTGGTATCGACACTTCTAGCGTTAAACAGGCCTCATGTGCCTGGGCTCTGAAGCTGTAGCACTGAAGGCAGGTGGGGGTGCGGGGTGCAGGGTGCTCCTCGGCCCTGGTGTTGCGGTGGGCTGAGTGCTGCAGGAAACACATGAGTTCTGCATTTGAGCACGGTACAGCCAGGCTCTGGGGGAGGCTGCCCTTTCTGCACAGGGCTCCTGCTTGGTGGAAGAGGGTGTGAGCTGCTCTCTTTCAGTTGTAGAGCTCACTGTAAGAGGGAACTCCTCCTAGCTCTCTGCTCCCTGCCCTTCCATGGGAGGGACGTATTAACTAGTGAGATGTCGCTCGAGCAACAAGAGTGAAGTGCTTCAGAGGCTGTGTCTCTGTTGCCCTCCGTGGCCAACAACATGAGATGGTCCATCTGCTTTGCTGCTGTGGAGCAAGGAGCAGTTTCTCCCGGGGTTAGCGGAGGCAGCGGGGCAGCCGGTCGGGCCCTGGCAGCCTTATATGGCTGCGCACAGCCTGCTTGGGGCGGGCGCTCGACAGCCCCGCAGGCTCCTTCTGCTTGAGTTCTGACTGAAGGATTTTGTAAAAATAAGCATGCCATATATGAATAATTCTCCTTTCTGGTGTAGATCCACAGATCCCCATACCAGGAGCAGATTACTCACGACTTAGGCTGTGCAGAGCACCACAGCAAGAATTATATCAGTTGTCGAAACCATTTCCTGATGTGCCTGGGACCGCTTGCTGCGTGGTTACACCGTGTGCTCAGAGGCTGCGGCAGAGGATTTGTCTCTTTATGAGGAAATGCTCCCACTTGCGCAGTTTAAATTGTATTTTTGCTGCAGTGATTGAACTGAATGCCAAGCAGAACGATGTTTGACCACCGGTTTTTGCTTGTAGGAGCTAGCAGAGGTTAAAAGAAGCTTTTGCTTTTTCTCCTTCCTTTTCTCCCAATTTCAGAAAAGCAAACATAGTCCTTAGTTCTTGATTCTTCTTGAAACTTACCGGGCTGTTAGGGCTTTCCAGCGCAGTATGGACAGGCGCTGGGCTCTGTGTCCAGCACAGAGTCACTCGCCAAGGTGTGAAATGTGCAGGAGCACTGGGTGACTCGGTGACGTTCCAGTGAAGATGAGCAGCCTGTAGTCATTGCAGGGTAATATTTCTTACAAACCTCAATGCCTGAGGCATACAGGAACGGGACTTCAGTCCCAGTTGACTCCATACTTCCAGTGTTTTGTTGCAGCATTGATAATGACACAAATTCAGACTTTTTGAAACTTTATGTGTATGTGTTGTCCTCTGGTTTTGGAATGGATACAAGGGACCCAGATTTAGGGAATACCAGGGTTCACTTTCCAGAATGTTCACTGTGCTCTCGGGGTAAAATTGTGTCCATCCCTTTTTTGTGATGCTGGGTGAGAACTACTCCTGCCACTTCTCTCCCTCTGCAACCGGCAGAGACCCGTTCGGGAAATTACATGCTGCTGTCACTGTTCGAGCAGGGAAACTCCTGCTCTTGCAGTATTTGCTTTTTGCAGCGTGGGTTGTTTTGCCCACGGCAGGAGTTTGGTGTGCTGGCTTGGCATGGGGCATCACCCGGGGGTGCAGGCGTTGGAGCCCTTGGTCCTTTTGGGTTTCTCCTCGCAGGCTGCCGGTGCTGGTTTTGTTCGTTGCTGCTTACTTTTTACTAGCATTGCAACCTGAAACACTTTCAACTCATTTTGGAGAACAAAGGGCTTTGGGGATTTCCATCGCTGGTAATGCAAGTCTTTGCATAAGCGGCTGGGACGTGAGTCAGGTTTTTTCAGTGTGAAGCGCAAGCACGGCTCTGGCGCAGCTCTCGGCGGGCGGGCAGAGGCAGCGGTTCAGCGTTTGTGTGCGGGCACTGATCGCACAGCCCTGCTGCGTGCGACTCGGGCGGACAGAGGGGAGGAGCAGGCTGCAGATGCACAGCCCATCCTGTAAAGCAAGCTAGAGACTTGCTTAGCTTCTCTGCTGGAAATACGGATTTCTTCGCATGGGTTTGTAAGTGGCTCTGCCTCACAGAATCTTGCATTTGGAAAGAACTACGTGTTTGGTTTTGCTCTGAATACCAGTGTTTGGACAGTAATCTGACCTAGCTGGAGTTTTACATGAAAGTGAAAAGTGGCTTTTATTTGTCTGTGTCATAATGACCTGAGCAGATCAATATCGGGGTCTCGCTCACTGATTAGAGATCTTTGTCCTAAAGAGAAGTTGGCGCAGACCCAGTTAAGCCCTTCCACTCCACACACCACGTGCATGGCTTATACCAACATAGCGTCTCGCATCGGGCCAGTTCATGATCAGTTTGTGCTCCAAACCACGACAGCTGATAACAACTTATGAGGCTTCTTTTAGCTGTAGCAAGTGTAACCCAAGGTGGGTTCAGTTATTCCTGTAGTAAGTCATACTAAGAACATAAAGTGACAGTAGGGGATTTTTCCTGAAGTCACAGTCTGCCGTCTCCCCTTTGCCAAAGCAACTTTTAGTAACGCCTACAAAGGGGAACTTGTTTCTGTTGCTGAGCTCTCAACAGCACCCCCAGTCCCCAAACTCCCTCTCTTACTCTCGGCAAGAGCTGACCCAGCCTTGGAGAGCCCCAAGCCTGTCTTACACACAGACATTTGTACAAGTTTCTCTGCAATGTCAATTGATTTGGATTTGTTCCTTTTGTGAAACCTAGTTCAGATGAGTCTGAGCTTACTTTAAACATGAGAAGACCTAAAAATGAAAACAGCTTTTACTCAAAAAAAGGACGACATTCTTCATTACCAAATTGGAAATAATTAGGGAAGTAAAGCTTAAAATAAGAACATGAAAATGCACGTTGCTTTCAGGAATATGACTCTCCCAGCTGCCTTAATTTCTCTGCGATGGTTTCACCGCCAACTGCTGCAGGCATCCTCAGCGGGTCGCTGCTTTCCAGGGGGGAGCAAAGTTTGGATCTTCCTTGCTCCAATTAGTATAAAAGGTTATCATTATGCTACTGTACAAATTAATCTTCAAAGCAGTGCTGGGACTGCCACCGCTTCCTTCGTTCCTCGCTATTTAGTTTTGCTGAACTGACTGGATCGGCAGCTCTGAGCATTTGGACGAATGCAAACGAAGCATTGCCCGAGCGTGCCCAACGCTGGGTTTCGCAGAGCCGTTTCCATCTCCATGCCGGGCTCACCATCTTGCCTGGGAAGGCTTTTTGCCTAGTTCCTCTGCTCTGTCTCTCCTCCAACATGGAGTCTTTAACAACATTGCAGAACTTTCTAGAATAAGTTGCGTTTTCACCTGTCGGCACTTTTTCTTATTCCCAAGTGCAGAGATCCCGCACAGCATTAACATAGCAGCCTGACCTGGCTTGCGGGCACTGCAGCCCCCCGGCACCTGCAGGTTTAGGCTGTTGCGCCGCAGCGGCCAAAGCCAAAGATGAAGGGAATTTTAGAGAAGGTATATTTTAAACAAGCTGTCACCAATTGTTTGCATTTAAGCGGGGTGCAAGAGCAGCAGTGCTGCCAGCCGATGCCTGGAGCTGGGTTGCCCACGAGGCAGAGTGCTTTTTGGGCAGCAGAGGACATGACGTGATGGGTTTGCTCCAGCTGAAATCTGTTTAAAGGTAACAAACAATGAAAAAAATGTAATTTTTGTATTAAGCACAATTGACCTCTTGTTGGAGTTCTCAATGTGAAACCTGGTGTCTGGAAAAAATGCTGGGAGTGTAGGAAATCCCACTGCAGGGTGCCGGGGGCTCCGCTGCATCCTGCCCCAGTGCTGCGAGAGCAGGCAGAGCATCCCGGTACTGAGGTGCAGGAACAGCCTGCC
Source organism: Falco cherrug (assembly GCF_023634085.1). Lineage (NCBI taxonomy): Eukaryota > Metazoa > Chordata > Aves > Falconiformes > Falconidae > Falco > Falco cherrug. Next base: position 21,627,285 of record NC_073710.1, on the reverse strand, counting down.
TGAAGGGGCTGGGCGAGGAAATTGCAGTACAGACAGCGAGCGCGGCGGCTGGCAGAGGGAAGTGTCGTTTTTGAAGCGTCAGCTGTGACTGATCCACCTTGGACTCTTCTAGAAGTGTCTCTCCTACTGAGGACTGCTGCCGCTCGGTGCTGGCAAACCCGAGCTGCCGGTGTTGGGCGTGAGAGGTTCAAATGCACCTTCAGAGCCCAGAGAGGTGCCGGGTTTCACCGGCACTGTGATCCTGCGGCTCCCGATGCTGGAGCAGCTCGGATGCCATGTGTGCAGGTGTGCCCTCAGACCTGGGCACCGGGGGGAGAGACATGCACGTGGTTGTCTCTGCTTTTATGCTCTTGTCCCAGGCCCCAACTTCTAAAGGGTAAAAAGGGTTGGGGTGATGGTTGTCTTGAAGCACAGTTGAAGTTTTTGAGGGGGACGCAGGGGCCATGTCTCTGCAGTTGTTATCCCCAGGGAATGTTCCCCCCGCATCAGCATGGCCTCTCGGATGCTCAGTGGGGTTTGAGTGTAGCGTTGCTGGTTGAGCCTGTGTTAAACTGGGGAGCAACAGGGCAGACCAGCATACCTACTTGCAACAAGGCAGCTCTGGGAGGCAATCCATGCTCCCTGGCCTTGCTGGCACCTCTGAGCTGTTGGGAACAGCAGCTGGCATCATTTGTTGTTGCAAACTATTTTTATTCCCGTCAGAAAAAATAAGATTAAAGCTTTTAAACCTGGAGGGTTTAAATGAAATGCTGGAGTGTTTGTTTTGGCTGTAGTGACTTTGTCCCGTTGCACTGCTGACTCCTGTGCTGAGGAAGGGCTCTCAGCACTGCTCTCAAGCAGGGCTGCCCTTCTTCAGGCTCCAAACGTGCCTTGGCTCCCTCCAACCACAAAAGCCACTGTCAGATAGGTTTGTTTAGCTTGCTTTACCAAAAAAGGGATTCCCCAACCCATTTTTTGGTCCTCACTGGAGCGCAGGCGAGAGGGGCCGAGCATTGGGTGTGCAGCCACAGGGTTGTCAGGCTGCCCGTCACGAAGGGGACGTGCAAGCAGAACCCGTTGGTCCAAGTAAACAGTTTCTCTTTAACCTGCGGGTGAAGTCTGGTTGCCAGACAGAAACTCAGAAAGAGGAAGGAGCAACATACACAGTGACGACACGGTCTTGTGACTGCTGGCACAGGAGCCACCTGCCAGGGTGCTGAGTCTGATGCAGACAGCATGACTGGGCTTCTGTAAACAAGGGAATTTCTGTTAGATTTACTTGTCTGAGTTTCCAGCGATGGTCTTGCATGATTTAATGCATTGAGATAATCTAACTCTATATCTAAAGCTTAGGGTCTAGGTTTTGCTAGGTTATTGAAATCAGATCTATCACAAAGCTGCTTGTTCTGGCCTTGTTTATAGAGCAGTGGCACAGTGCTCAATCCAGAAGCGCTTGCTTAAAATAATACTGTTTCTCATGTACAAAAAACAAAAGTGCATGACTTCAGTCTGTATACATTCACAGCATACTGAACTCCTGAAGTTTGAGTTATGTACCAGCTCTTGCTGTTCCTGTGAAAAATCTTGTCTGTCTCAATACTTTGTCTTGCTCGGGATGTTTCTTCAAAATTTCTTCCTGCTGCTTGTACCAGGGAGCCCCCGACATTGCCTTCTTCACCTTGCTGCATGTTAAAATCCAAACCAACCCGAATAAACAAGACGTAGGTTGGCCTCTCTGAGAAAGCAGTAATGCTCAGCCAGCATCCGCGTTGCTTTCCTTGCATTTATGCAGCGTTGGTAGGTTTGTTCTCAAGGTAGCTTCTCCTTCTAAAATCCCAGTTGAAGCTTGCATGGGAGACAGACAACTAAAACATTCAGCCTCTGGGAATGCCTCAGCTGGTGTTTGCACATAGTTGGGACTTAGAGTTGATCAGCCCCAGCGTATCCAGCAATACCCAGCATACCCCAAAACACAGGTCTGGGGGGGAGTGAGCTTTGCCAGGGCCGGTGCTACTGGAACTGCTGCTTCGCTGCTGGATGTTGCCACCACGGGACCCTTTGCCCCATGACGGGGCAATTGCAGGAGCACCTGCGGAGCTGGGAGCACCTGGAGCTTCTTGCCCTGGGATGGAGGGTGCTGCCTGCAGATACCGGCAGGGCCGTACTGGCCTTTCTGGTACAAATCGTGACGCTGACTGTACAGTGCAAACCTTGTAAGTGCATTTGGCTGCCGTGCTGATCCTGTAAACAGTCAGCAATGTTAACAGACTTATCGGCTGCCAGAATATTCTCCAGAGTAACATGTTATCACGTAGGCTCAAATAGTAATGCTGTATTCTTGTGCTAGAAATACTGCAGGCCCCAAGGAGCAGCCCTCAGCTCCTCACATTGAACCAAGGGCCTTAACGCTGGGTTTTGTGTGTGTCCCAGGCGTGTTCTTTGCACTCCCCTCCATCCCACTTCTGCTTGGGATTGGGAGCCTTTCCCAAATGATGGGTGCGGCTGTGATCAGAAACCCTTGGGTTCCCCAACCCCAGCCTGTCTTCCCCTTGTGCTCACAGCAGGCACACCCCTGCGGCACACAAGGTGTTGGCTCCCGGTTTTCACGTGAATTGGTTGCAGGTTTGGCACCACGTGGCAACCTTAGTTGCCCTTGCTCTTCTCTGGTGCTGGCTGAGCTTTTTAGCTCGGTGGAGGCTGCTTTCCGCAAGACACTAAACCCTGGTGCTGGAAACCCACGGTAGAAAGGAGAGAACAAGTGCTGTGTGAGGCTGGTGCAGGACTTTGGGGGTTTAGGTGAATGCAGTCCGTGGAAGGCTCTTATTAATCTGGTCTCTTCTCTTTCTAGGATAAAGATAAAGTTTCTCTAACCAAGACTCCAAAGTTGGACCGGAGCGATGGCGGCAAAGAGGTGAAAGAGCGAGCGACCAAACGGAAGTTGCCTTTCACTGTTGGAACAAATGGAGATCAAAAAGACTCGGATACAGGTACAGAAATGACATATTCCACCCTCAAAACATGAGTGTTGGGGCTGGTGGGGAGCACACAGTGTCCGACACACAGGCAATCCATATTGAAGTGTTGTCTGAAATTTCCTGTATTTTAGTTGAAGGAAGAGGCATGTGGACAAGAAGATAACTGTTCTGGTATGCACGTAGACATCTGGACCTGAGTGGGTTAATGCCGTTAAGTTCTTAATTATGTATTTAACTGGACCAAGGGGTGGCTTCCCTTCCTTTGGCTGGTGGTCCCTTCTGCTCCGTTTCTAACTAGTCCAGTTCATGAACTGCAGCTTAGACAAGCCAAGAAACGGTGCTGGGCTTGTTAGTAAGAACTTGGAAAATAAGAGAATAAAGCTGAGTACTCTTTTAAAAGAAAAACAACAAGCAGTAAAAAAAATGAGTTTGCATGTGGCTGCTTAAAGTAAGCCTGATGCATATGTGTATGTCTGTAGGAATACATATGTATACCTCTCTAGCCACGTTTTGTTGTTTTGAGGCTTTAAACTTGTTGTACTTCACTGTCTTAAAATGAACAATTATTTTCAATTGGTGTGTGTAAAACTGCCTGGAGGCCATACTGATGGGCTGGAGGTGTGACTTTGGTGACTGGACCTTTGAGTGTTCAGCTCGGCTCGCTGGGGCTGATGCAGGTGGTCCTCAGGACCATAAGGATATTAAGGTGACCTGTTTGCCCCAGTTCTTGGGGCTGCCAAGGTTGCAGCATGTTTGCAGCGTGACTGAGCGGCATGTCCTCAATCCACGCCTTGTTTCTGGGAAGCGTTGGTGCCGCTATGGGTATTTCAGCCTGGCTGTGTCACGGTCAGGCAGGTCACATCTCATGGCAGAGAAGTGGCTGGTACTCGTGGCTCTTGCCCACCGTGGTCCCACGTAGCTGCAGAGATGTTGAATGGGCTGTTTGATTTGTAAGTGATTGGGAAGAGCTGTCGCAAAGCTTTGACAAGGAGAACATGATGCTCTTTGCTTGTAAGGGGCTAAGCTACGGATTTATGGGCAGAGGTTTGAGTAGATCTTTTGTACATTTCTAGGAAATACGCATTTGGAAATAGTTCTGGTCAGGTAAGGATCAATAATTGTGCGAAGAGAGAGACTGGACTAAAAGTTGGGAATATGCTTATAAATGGTGAAAGATGTTTTGCTGTTACTCTCCGGTGAGCATGTGAGGTGGTCTGGCACGGGATGCAGCGCATCGGCCTTCCGTGAGCTGTCGGCCAGTCTCCCCTGGTTCAGAAACTGGGAGGGCAGAATTTAAAAGGTCACGAGTGCCACCTGGGACATGCAGCCACTGCAGCAGTGAGGGCTGCTTCACAGGCGAGGTGGCATGTCCTGGGGCTGGCCCGGCATTTCCGTGGGTTTCTGTGTGCTGGATGGTGATTTTCACAGTTGCTGAACTCCCTGTCCGGAGAGAAAGTTTCAAAACATTGATTCATTTATTAGATGACAGCTCATACTGATGGCTGTTTGCATTTGTGCAGGCGGGCGAGCAGATCGCAGAAAGGATAAATTGGGGTTTGCCGTTGTGGGAGACAGGGTGGTCCCGGGCCACTGGGGAGCAGACGGGGTTACAACCCAACGCGGGTGGTGTTCAGCCCCTCCTGACAGGCATGAGGGGAGTTTGTGGTGCTGTAGTTTCACTTGCATAAATGAAGGGGGGGGTGTCACCTTTGGAGGGAGGATGGCCAGGGCAAGGCAAAGCTGATTAGCCAGAACCACAGCTCCTGCTTTTTGTCAAGGGTGTTTCTGCCATTCGATACTTGGTTGAGAATTTAAATGCAAACTCGCTTCAGGGCTGTCTGACCCTCGTGACAGCTAAAATGTCATGGTAGGGCTCCATCAGCTCGCTTTCCGTGTCCCCCAGCAGCAGTTATCTGCTTTTCAGAGGGCTCTGGTCTCTCTCTGGCTGTAGAGATGTTAGGAATGTTTCTCCTGGCAGCAGCGAGAAGGAAACCAAATTAAAAAGAGAGCAGCAGGGCAGGGAGCAGAGTGCTGCTGGGGGGAGGCTGTGGCTGCTGCAGGGTGCAGAGGGGCTGCAGCTCAGCCCGTGAGACACCCCTAGCCATCAGCTCCCACGTTACCCCTCTGCTTTCAGCAGGCGTGTGACTTGATCTTCTGACACATCTTCCTCTTCCTCTTCAGGGCTTGTCCTTCCTGGGGAAGCGGGGGTGCAGGCGGCAGGGCCGAGCCGAGGGGCAGCAGCAGCCCAGCTCCCTGTCGGCACGCAGGACAGCCAGAGACAAGGAGGTGGTGGTTGTGCTCCAGGATGCGTTTAAAGACAAGCTGGGCTCGACAAATGCTGGAAAGGTGTAGGCGAGCCTCTAGCAACCTGTTTGGTGGAGACTGAAGGGAGGAAGTGACTCAGCCACAGGGGAGGAGGAGATAGCAGCAGGGAGCTGCGGATAAACGCACGCAGAGTCAGGCTGATACTTAGCAGGAGCCAGTTTCTCTTCTCTGAGATCTTTTACTTCAGGAACCAGATGCTTGAGATGGGGAAAGACTTACTGGCACCTTGCTCTCCTCTTGCACCACCCCACTGCAACCGTGGGGCGTTTCAAGCCCTTCTGTTCCTTGGCCTGGCTCAAGACCGGCTGGAGCAGGTAGAGGCGTGTTCATCAGTGCACAAGAGTTGCATGCTTCATACGGGGGCGGCAGGGTGCCCCCGAGCCTGTGCACGTGTAATCAGTGGCACTCATCTAACGACACGCACCGGGCAGTGCACACTCAAGCCTTCATGGCTAGCAGGCTGCCGGAGGACGCTTTTGTCTCAAACAAAGGGGCTGCAGTGCACACACCCTGCAGCCCCTGCTACCTCCCCCCTGCCTGGGCAGAAACACTGTTTGCCCGCATCCCTGGAGGAGGAGGAGGCTGTTTTTTCTTGTTCTGTTCCTAAACTTTGGTTTCAGCTCTTGGGAGAAGTGGGATTGCAACATCGGTGTTTGCCATGCCAGTTGCAGAGTTGACCTTAGGTGATTTATGTAACGCAGTCGTGCTTCCTGGGCTGCTGCACACAGGCTGTTGCGTGTGTGTGAGGGTAGTTTTGCTAGGGTATTCCAGAGCAACATGGAATTTAGCTGTAAGGATGTGGAGCTGGGAGCTAGGAGAGCTCTCTTTTTGCCTGTAGTGGGCTATTTTTTCCCCTTCTTAAATGTTTAAGCAATAGCGTGAATCCTCGTCCCGATTCATTGCAGTGACTCATTTTCCTTAGCACGGTGTATCTGTTGCTTTTTTTCCCGAATAGCTCTGGCTCAGCTTTGACATCTGTACACTGTACGTGGGGCAAGAAGGCATCTGTTAATGGGTTTGCCTTGCCGTCAGAAGGCAGCGAAGCCCCCACCGGCCGGGTGTTGGGCAGCAGCCGGGTTGCCCGTCAGAGCCGTCCTGTGTTGGCAAGATGTGCTGCAAGCTGTTGGCGTGCCGTCCGGTGCCGGGACAGCCAGTGAGAGCCCGTGTGTGTTATTGCCTCTGTTTGCCTCCTCGGTGCACGGGCACCGTCCCCTCACCAGCAGGTTGCAGACGCTAACCTATGCCTCTCGCGTGCGCCTGTGCCGCCTGTCACCGGGATGGCTTTTCCAGTTGCACCCAGGTGTTTGCCGGGGATGCGTGTGGTCCTTCGCCCCGCTGGAGGGGGGCAGCTCGCCTGCCCCTCCTTTAACCCTGCTCTTGCAGCCCACTCCTTGAGCTGGCTTAGGAGGGTGTGCTGCTGGCAGAGTGCTGATGTGTTCAGAAAGCGAGCAAGTAAGCGATTTCGTTCTTGATCTGTTTTTATTTGCAGCAGCCCACTGCCGGCGTGGCGTGCCTTTGCTGTGTCCTGATCCTGAGCAAGCACTCCCAGCACTGCTCCAGGTTTGTTCCTGTATGGAGACGGGCTTGCTGTGAGCTCCTGGAGGTGCTACTGGCCAGTGCTCTTTTAGTATCATTTTGGTACAGTAGGTTCAGTGCTAAATCTTTTCAAAATTATCTCCTTCAAAATGGTTTCTAGAGCAACAATTCTGGCTCTGGGGTTCCTCGGAGTTAACTAAATAAACTGTCTTTAGAAGGGGAAAAATTGCGTAAAGCTGTGAGCTACCAGACTCTGCACGTTACAGATCCAGCACTGTGGGAGCAGCATCTCTCTGCCTGAGACTTCTTCCTTCTCCTTTCGCTCGTGCAGCATCTCCCCACATCCACAGACGTTGCCGAGAGCCTACGTGCTGCCTGGCAGCCACCAGACAAGTAAAGCCAGCTTTTTTCCCAGAAATTTCAGCAGCTTGTGAGGCTTCGTGCAGCTCCTTGTTTGTGTGCTGCCCTGAAAGGGAGGTGAGGCATTTTAAAAAAGAAATACTAGAAAACTGTAATATTAAGAAGCATGCGGAGGAGCGTCCTGCAGAGACGAGAGGGCGAAGGGGGACAGTCCTGCTGGGAAGCCACCTGCGGGAAGGCGGCGGGAGAGGTGGGCACGGGCGGCTGGCGCAGAGCGGGGGGCACCGGCGCTCCTCCCGGTGCTGGTGCCTGCGGCACTGAGCCGCGGTTGAGTCATGGGCTGACTCAACGGCACCAGACTGCTGGCACAGGGCCGGCGCTCCCGCCTCCTGCGCAGCCTGCAGAGCCGGCGGCAGCGCAGCGGCTTCGCGCGGGCAGCTTTGCTTACCGCTCTGTGTCGTGCGTACCAGGTCAGGTAATGCTGCTCGAAGGTCAGCTGTGAAACGCACAGTCCGGAGTGCAAAATTAATTATATACACTCGTCCTGCAGTTTCGTTTGCTGGATGTCAGGCTGTCACTTGAATCCCTTGGCTCGAGGTGGAGCTGTGGTTTCCAGGCCTTTAGTCATCATTGGGGAGAGTTAGGGCTTAGTATGAATCTGTGAGTTAATTTTGGCTGCCGAGAGCTCTTCCTGGGAGCTGAAAAGACCTGAGCAAGGTTGGGTCAAAACTGCTGGTCCGCAGCAGTGTGGGGTGCCCCATTACCTCCCTGGGTGCAGCTGGTCTGTCTCTTCTGAGGATGCTCTCAGGAGAAGTGAGGAATACACTGGAATTTATTTTACTTTTGCAGGGTTACTGCTGGGGTTTTGTGCCTCTCTCCCCTCGACTTCCAGCGCTGCTTCTTGGGCTTGTGCAGAATCATGAGGACAGGGTTTGTGTGTGTTTGGTGGTGAAGTCGGTGCCTGTAAGAGAGAAGCTCAGTTTTGTCCAGATCATGTCCAAACCTTGCCACCACTAAATAATACCCAGGGTTAAATAAATGTACTCTTTAAAGCAGAGGCACTGAAGCCATCCTGTGCTCCCGCTCGCTGCCATGGCCACGCAGAGCTAGTGCAGCGTCTGCTGCTCTTGGCTGGTGGGAGCTGCAGGTGGGGTGCCCAGCCCGCAGCCAAGCGCCTCCCTTGCTTCCCAAACACCAGAGAAATCCTAATTGTGAAGTGTTTTGTCACAGAGACTTTCATGTCTCTGGCAGCTCTTGAGCTGAGTGCTTTGCAGAGCTGAACTCTCCCTACAGCTCCCTGAGGAGAGAGTGGGGGGAGGCAGGAGGGGTTTGCATGCTCTGAAAGTGCTGCGGGAGGGGATCTTGCGTGGGTTGGATGCAATGTCAGCCCGGAGGGCGATCAGCTGAAAGCTGGAGGCCTCGGGTCCAGCAGTGATGCCAAGCTGCCTCCTCCTCCACAGCCCAGCAGCGGCACGCAGCCGAGCAGGAGCCCTGTTGTGTCCCGCTGCCTCTGACCCGAGCTGTGCTGCTTCCAGGCCCTGGGAGGGGTCATCGGTGTGTGGTTTAGCAGCATTGTGGCTTCAGGTCATGGGATTTCTCAGCTTCGCTTGACGTTGTTGTTGTTGTTGTTGTTGTTGTTGCTACAGTTGTTTGAGTTGAACCAAATGTCACGGCAGGCTGCACTGCCATGGTGGGGCAAGCGGCGGTCGCGGTGGCAGTGCCATGCATGCTGTGGTGCAGGGCACGGAGCAGGAGGAGGCTTCTGTTCGGGAGATGGAGAACAGCAGCTTCCCGTGTTGACAGAAATAACAATGGCATCATCTGCGTCTCTTGTGGTCTCGTGGCATTTGATGGTCAGCTCAGCTCAGGGGGGCGGGGAGAGGTGGCCGGTCTGTGGATGGGGGGAGGAAAGATGGAAAACGTCGCCTGAGAGCCCGGCAGGCCCCACGGCTGAGATGTGAACGTTCTTAAGCTGTTTCTGTGCCTCACTTTGAAAAAAGAAATAAAAGCAATAGCATGCTTTTAAGTTCTTGAATAATAAAGTAGGTGTAAGCTGGGAATAAGAAGCTGGTGGAACCACTGTGCGCCCCAGCCCTCCTGTGCCACCAGCCCCTTGCTCTCTCTTGCCACCCCTCCGGGCTGCCCGTCACACGCTGCCGGTGTTTGGACGGGGTGTGGGTGACACCAGCCCTGGGCTGGCACTGTGCGGGGGTGGGCAGGGTCCAGCCAGCCAGCTCCCCTCTGGCTTGGAATGTCTGGGAGCTTCCTTGCCCCCACCCTGAGGTGTCTTCTCGACCAGGCAGCAGGTTTCTGAGGGTTTCCGTTGCAGTCCCCGCGATTTCTTTAGAGCCCATGATATATTTATGTGGCAAGCAGCCCTACCCCCGGAGCAGGTACTGCTGGAGGTGCTGTGGGTGCCCCTGCCCCTCTGCAGAGCACCTGAGCGCTCATCCCAAGGCTCCACCTTGGCACAGCATGGGTTTGCTTTTTGGGGAAGAGGGGAGAGGCAAACCCCCTGAGCTGATCTGTGCACCCCGACCTTTCCCTGGCTCTGGAGGGCTGTTCAGGAGCCCAGGGCTGAGCCTGGGGGCCCGTAGCTGGCTGGGGAGGTGCTGCTGGTGGACTGGGGTTGTGTGAGCATGGACAGCGGGAGCTGGCCTCGGAGCTTGAAACTTCTGCAGCTTCTCAGCCTCCTTCGTGCTAATCCCCCGAGTATGTTATGTGGCGCTAATTGCTAGGTTAGAAAATGCTTGATGAATCAGATGACCTGAACCATCATCCTCTCCTGGAGCGGCTGCTGGGTTGCCTAATGCCTGTGAGTGTTCTGAGCGACACTGCATGGGAACGGGCTCGTTAGTCACAAGTAGCGAGGCTGGCGAGGGAATCCGTGAGAAGCAAATTGTTGGCTTATTAAAAAATGCATCTGCGTACGAAACTGTTATTTGTGCGCGTTTTCTGTCGCTGGCTTCGGTCTGATGTGTGCAGCTGGAGGGCTCTAATGGGCTGTGCTGCATTGGGTCTTTCTTTGGTTGTATAATTTCAGTCCTTTTACTAAAATAGTCAAGAAACTGTTCTCACCTAGCAACCAGGGAGAGAGTGAATGTCAGAGCTTCTCCGTTTCTAGCTGGGCTCCATAATGCCGGTACAGTGTGGATAGACTGGCAAACACCAGCCTTCAGATCACCCTTAGAAACTCCCCGTGTGCATCAGCCATCTGGGAAGTGCTGTGCGGAAAAGCAGGTCGTTTTATGACGAGAGCTGCCATAAATCTCCCTCCTCCCCTCCCCTGGCATCACCTCCTTAACATGCAGAGTGAGAGGTTGCAGTGTGCTGTGTCTCTGTGAACCAAAAATCTATCAATGATGGCTTTTTCCTTAATACAAGAGCTTTTATCAGCGCTGTCTGCAGAGTGTCCTGCCCCCAGCTCCCAGGAGGGGAGGGCTGGCCGGGTGGCTGTGTGGAGCCTTCCTCCCCCATCCTCCCTCCTTCAGCTCTTTCTGCTGCGTGGGAAATGAAAGGTCTGGACCTGAAAATTGGTGTCTCTCAGAATTATTCACATTTAACATGGAGATTGTTGTTTCTGATGTAAGTCTCTCAATTCCTCTCGCAGCAGTTTGTTAGCCAGTGGCCACTCTGGTGAGAAGATGCATTTACACATTTCTGCACAACTGTGTTGTCTGACCTACAAGCCTAGGGAGAACACTTGTATTTGGATCGCAGGCTGTCACACAGCGTTAAACCTCCCTAGCCGAATTAATACTTTTAAAAATACTGCAACCACTGGGGTCAGGGCCTGCAGATTCTCTGTCCCCGGGGAGGCAGCTTGAGCAGTGGGGACGGTGGGCTCAGCTCCACGCACAGTGACCTGACGTGGTCATAAACAGGCTCGTTCCTCCCGCTGGCACCTCTCCTCTGCTTGTGACTGCCAAACCCAACATCTCCGCCATCCTTTCAGCTTAGCTGTGCAGGGTGAGTCTCTGGCTCCGGACTCTCTCCATCCTTCAGATTAGGGAACACTTACTGCTGTACAGGAGCGGCTGGGGGCACCTTCCTTGCCATTCTGCCAAAGCAGACCCTGCTACAGCCTTTCCTCTCGTTTGCCTCCTCTGTTTCCTTTTTGGCACCTGCTTTCATTTGGCTGATGAGCCAGACATCATCTCCCATCCCAGCCCCCAAGCCCGTTTGTCCTGCAGGCTCTGCAGGGTGTCCGTGATCTCCTGGTGCAAATCGTGCCTGCCCCCGCACTGGCTCTGGGGCGCAGCTCTCCAGCTAAAGTGCCTTGTTCCTCTGCTTTATGGTGGTCTCCTTGCAGTCGTGCCAGCCCTGTTTGCCCTTCTCGCAGCGCTCTTCAGCCTCGGTTCGCCTGGCTTCTGTCCTGCTCCCCTGCTGCCCTCTCTTGTTTATCTGCCCGTGCCATTGTGCTGCTTCCCACTTCACGCTGCTGCTGTGCTTAACCTGCTGCTGCTGTCCTCCCTGCACCTCTGCAGCGCTGCCACCTCAAAGCCTTCGCATTGGCACCATCCTGGGTGCTGGTCCTTAAATTCTGGGGTGCCCGCAGAGCCTTGGGATGTGCTTGTATCGTGCGGCTGTAAACCTTTCGACTCGTGATCAGTTCTTCAGCACACACCGGTCCACATCTGCAGATGCCCTGCGAGCATGTGTAAGCATCCGCGCGCTGGGGCTCTGGGCTGCCCGCGCTCAGGTTAAACCTGCTTTTCCCCTGATCTGAGCTGACATGCTCCAAAACGTTTTATGCCCTACAACTTCTGCAGTAAAAATGAGTCACTCTTACGCATGCTAGGCTGTGGATGGGGAAAGCAGAGGCTTGTGCGGTCTCTCGGGGGTGCAGTGCAGTCTCTATTGCTGTCTGTGCCGTTCTAATTTATTCTTATTGATCTTTTGTTTGTGTGCTTGGTCGGCAAATAAACTGTTGAAAATCCCCACTCATCAGCAAGCCAACAGTCAGTTTCTCTGTGCAGCACTGAGATGTTCAGCATGAGCTGCTTATTTGGAAATGGTATTTTTCCTCAGGGTACCACCTTATATGCGTGTGTTGTCATGTCGGAGCAGTTTAAACAGATGCTTTTTGCATTACAGGGTACGACGCGTTTGTGGGGAGCGAGGAGCTGTGCTGCTCAGCCACAGCTCCGGGTTGGAGCTCCCATCCCTGCAACCTGCCATCGTCTCACACTGTGCGTTCGAGAAACCTCTGAAAGATTTTCCATCGCTGCCCTTTTCTCTCCTTCCTTCCCTGCCTCTCTTCTCTCTCCCATTTTGGCGGGGGCCGGGGGCCTGGCACGCAGAGCCAGCCCAGCAGCACCGAATGCCTCTGTGCAAAGCAGCGCCTGCCCTGGGACCTCTGCGGAGGCCTCCAGCAGCCCTGGATTTGTGCTCCCCATTGCGGCAGCGTGAGTGTCGCATGACCCGGAGCCTAATTTGAGCATGAGAACCACCTGTGGGCTAATGCTCAAACGCCTTTGTCCTGGGAACCTGCTCCGTTTCTGCCTTTCGTGAGCCTCTGGGGTTTAGTGCGATGAAAGGAGGGAGCAGCAGTTCCCGGGCTGTGTTTGGCAGCCACAGCTCTGCTCAGATCCTGCTTTCCCCTTTAAGCTTGTGCACGCGGTTCCTGCTAGCGTCAGCGTGAGGGAAGAGCCGAGCAGGATCCCCAAATTAAACCACGGCAGCGCCAGGCTGAAGCTTGTACTCCGTAGGTTTGCAGAAAGCTGAAGCAAACAGCAAATGAGCTGCTTTAAAAATAGCTGAATGGAGGTGTGGCTGAGCCCCGGGTGGGTGCACAGTGCATCCCTGGCTTGCTGTGGTCTTCCTTCCCGCTGGGATCGGTGTGCAAGGTCCGGCCACCATCTCTGGTGATCGGCAGTGAGATAACCCAGGGGAGGGGGCTCCTCTGCCCACCCCCTTGTACCTCTGTTTTTTGTGCTTCTATGCAGAGACTGGCATGCATACAGCCTTGCTAACCTGTATTCGTGTTTGCTGAGGTATTTAGCCACTGTGTTTCTCTTAATTTGTTCCATGTTGCTGCAAGGTGTTACAGAAAAGCATTTAATTACAGGAGAAGGAGCAGCCTGCAGGAGCTTGAAGCCATTCAGCAGAGATCTTTGTGCAGGTGCCCCTTTTAAATCTGCTGAAAATCAAATTCTGATTATAAAGTCTGAGTTGAAATAAAACACATTTGCAGTTCTGTTAGCCTGGGACCAGCCAGGGCCAGGGAGGCCAGCCCAGAGCCTTCCTGGGCGCTTCTGCTGAGGCTGAGGGTGGGAAGCGGAGCTGCCAGCGGCATGTCACACGTCTGCTGGGAGCAGCTCCTTCTCTATCCTTCCTGCTCACCTTTCAGACCCGCTTTGGGGCCTCGCTTCTGCAGTCCCTCCCTGTTGCCCGAGCATCGTGCCACGCAGGGAGCTTGGGGCTGCCGTGCTGCCCGTACCGGGGTGCCAGCACTGGGAGCCATCAGCCTTGCCCTGCTCCTTAGGCCACCCGCTTCCCCCCAGCGCCTAAAGAAGTCGGATTAATCTCTGTGCTGCAGCAGCCATCTAATCACCCGGGGGGTAGTACTGCTTCTCTGTGCTGCCTTCCAGCCTCAGGGGAGTGGGAGGAGGGAGAGATCCCTGTACTGCTGGGCAGGAGGAGGCACCACGGAGCAAAGCGCTGTGAGCAGGACTAGATGTGATCCTTCAGTAACAGGGATCTGCGCAGCACCGGGCGATGCCGCCTTCCCACAGGGAAGCACGCGTGAGCCCGAGTCCTCGGCTGCCTGCACCAGCCCTCGCTGCCTCACCACGAGTGAGAACACAGCAGTCGCTTTCCAATTTATTTTTATCTTGTTGATCACATGCCTTTTAATGTTAAATGTTCTGTGGAGGAGGAAATTTCTGCAACTGCAGAATTAATAGGAGTTTAGGGGATTTCAGTAGAACTTGATAATCAATTTTTGCAAATCACAGGTTCATGCTGACAACCTGCAGTAGCCAAGTAATATTAATGAAAATGTTCCCATTCTAATTGTGGCTTCCCTCTGCACAAATGGATGGAGCAGCCCTCTACCACGTACAACCCTTGTGCATCGCTTGTACTTCAAAGACACTGCCCGGTGGCACTGGCTGAGGTGTAACCCCTGTGAGCATCTTTGTGCCTCGCTTTGCGGCACGGCTGGATGCGGCCAGCAGCTGCCTGCTGAGCCGAGATGTGTGCTGAAGCCAAGCCTGGCCAAATGGATTTAACAAGCCTGCTCTGAACAGCAGCTCTGGAGCCTAACGAGGAGGAGGAAGGTGCTGCCTGTGCAGATCAGCCGTCCCTGTGCTCAGAGCGAGCGTGCCTGGTGGGACATGCTGCTCAGTGGCATGGCTCCTGGAGCTGCCTGGGCTAAGTTGTTTTCTTACCATAAGCGCATTGAGTTTAATTTTATTTTAAGCCATTCAAAAAATATCCACTTTCCTGTGATCCAGTTTCATCTTCTAGTTCTGTTACAGCTGCCAGGGTGACTTCAATGTGGCTTCAGAGAGTTAGACCGGGATTTTCCTTCAACACCCAGATGTGTTTCCAGGGCTTGTATTTGAAGAAGGGTGGCTCGTGCTGTCTGGTTGGAGAGGTTCCCTGTTATGGAGTTGTTGTTTCTTAAATGTACAGGATCCCAGATGCAGGGGGTCGATGGAAATCATCTGCTCTGGGTGAGACCTTTGCAGAGGGAGAGCAGCAGAGGATGTCATGCTGCAGGGAAAAGGTTTATGGAGCTGCCTGCTCATCAGCCGAGGGAGTACAGGATATGCAAGCAGCATGAATTGAGCTGGAGCAGTGGCAATGTCCCCACACGTTGCTGCCCTCATCTGCCGGAGACTTACTCCGCTGGCAGATTGGTGAATGAACGAGGAAACCTGTGCAGAGGCACAAGGTCCAGTGACTGAGTTCAAACCCGTCCTTTGGTAGTTTCGCCTGTTGTGCTGGACTTTGCACAGAGGCAAAGCAGGCTCTGTCCCACTCCTGGCCACGTGCCAGCGACCTGCAATGGAGTTTGACAAAATGACAACATTGGATGAGCAGAGCTGGGTTAGAGGTTGCAGGATTTGCCTTTCCCCAGGCTGGCAGACCCTGCCCTGGCAAGAGGTGGGGGTAGGGAAGGGCCTGGGTGCAGCTAGTCGGTTAAGCTTGCATCTGTATGATCCGTCACAAATCATCTTGGACCTCTGCAAGCTCCCCATGCACTTTTGACTGCCAGTTTCAGGGTGCTGGAGCTTGGGACTGGGCAGACACTGGGTGGTCATTTAGTGGGGTTTCCCCTCCCTGGCTGCTGGGAGTTGAACCCTGGTTTCTTGGAGAGCATTATCAGATGTTTACTTGTTTGCAAACACCCTTGTATCCACCTGGGATTCTCAGAATATCTCCGGGAAAATAGTAAGTATGCTTAGAGTCAGATGTTTGGGTAGATGAGAGCCCTTGCCTATGCTGCCTCACTGCAAGCCTTGGCTTACCGTATCAGCAGCATGGTCAGACCACGTTGAAGTGTTTCTTCGGGGGGCAGGTACTTGCAGGCTCGCCGTGATAAATAACCCCTTCAATTCCTCTATTCTGGCGGTGTCTGGCAAGTATCAGTCCCTGCTGGGGCTGAGCCTGGCAGGACCCAGGGGCTGCTGGCCGCGCGAGTCAAAGTTCTTTTGCATGAAAAAGATTTTTACTTTGTGCTTCAAAGTCACAGGTGGGTTTTGCTCTCTTGAAAAACAAGCGGGATCAGTTTGAGAACAGTGTTTCTGCTTGTACAAGAGGTTTTGAATCATCTGTACTCGGTATTTTCATTATGTCAGGGATGCAGCGAGGTGTTCTGCTGCTCGCGTTTCTTGAGCAGCATCGAACCGGCCTTGGTTCTGACTGATGTTCGAGCATGCAATGTGAGGGCAAGGAGCTGCTCACCTGCGTTTGATAACTTTCATAGCTGGGGCTGCTAAGAATGTCATTACCAGCTCTCTGCACGCAGCGGGAGCCCTGCAGTTAGCCTGGTTATAAACAAATTATAGCAGTGCTTAGAAATAGGTGTGAGCAAAGTTGGATTTGCCACTTGCACACACCGTTACCTTTCTTATGCTTCTTTGTGAGTTTAGGACAGTTGCCTGGTAGGAGGGATGCAGCTTGGCTGCTGGCAAGCAATTGCCATGCTGCTCTGCAGATAGGTACTCTGTCTGTCTTGCTTGGCTGGCTCCGTGAAAGGAAACTTAATTTTTGTTTCCTGAACTGGCACCTTGAAACTTTGCTCACCAAATGCATCCCTGCAGTGGGACTCTGTCATGGCTGCGGCTCTGCAGATCCGCTGGAGAGCACGCGGCAGGATTTGTGCTTTCACCAGATAGCATCAACAAGCAAGCAGACCAGAGGCACAGAGGAAGGGCTGCTGACTCTCCTTGCATGGGAACAGGATCAATACTGGCATAAAGAAAGCTGGAAAAATACTTAAGAAAAGCTGTGGAATCAGGCTTGTTGCAGAGGCTAGGTGTGCGAGCTGGGCTGAGTTGGGCAGCGGGGAGGGAGGCAGTAAGTTGCACAATGCTTGGCAGGGTCCAGTTCCCACCAGCTTGCAGCAGGCTGCTGTGTGGGTTGCTGGGAGCGAGGCTGGAGGTGCAGGGAGAGGCTGGGGTTTTGTCTCCTTGTGCACATGGCATGCCAAGCAGCAAATACCGGCTTCAGAGGCAGTTGCACTCAGTCCCTCAGCAGGAGCTGCCTTTGTGGCTGGATGATTTAGGAGACCGAGTGTCAGGCTGGGATTTGAGGGGGTGACAAGCCAGGCACAGGGGTTTCTTCTTCCCCTCCTTGTTTGGCAATTTTTCAGAGGGATGTAGGAGTAGATGTGGCTGAGCAGTCGTCGGCCTGACTGCAGGTGGGTGCTCTGCACTAAGCTGGAGGCAGTCACTTTGGGAGGAGAGGGCCAACCCGGTGCTCCCCGGGGCAGTGCGCCCCTTTGGCTGCAGTCCTTGCTTTGGTGGTGGTGATGAGGAGGAGGAGGAGGTGAGATGGCAACGTTTCTAAGCTGTCAGCCTTGTTAGCACTCTTTGTTGATACTTTTAGATGCCTCCAGTTCAGTCTGTGCTGTGGTGGTGTAAGGCTGCGTACGCTCCTGGAAGCACCATGGCATGAAATGGAGGCCCCTAGGAGCAAGATGGAAGGTACCGTGCTGGCAGCAGCCCCACGAAGGACCCACTCCCTCCCTCTTGTACTGCTCTTTGATGGTGGAGGGAGAATTGGTAGAAGCCTGTGCCAGGAGAGGCTGTTGGAGGAGCCGGTGGGCAGCAGGAGCGGTGTGTGTCACAGCAGCACGAGCCTGTGCGGCTGGCCCAGGTACCGGCGCATCCTTCACTGCAGGCTTCTCAATTTGTGAGATACAGAAACGAAGTTGGAGGGCTGTTAGCACTTTGCTCAGAAATGAACATGGTTTTCAGTTACAGCAACATTCATGGCCTGTGCTTCTGTGTCTTCTTGCACCACAGAAAAGCAGGGTCCAGAGCGGAAGAGGATTAAAAAGGAACCCGCCACCAGAAAGCCTGGCTTGCTCTTCGGAATGGGCCTTTCGGGGATCCGGGCAGGCTACCCGCTCTCCGAGCGCCAGCAAGTCGCTCTCCTTATGCAGATGACAGCAGAAGAGTCTGCAAACAGCCCAGGTGAGATCTGGAGGGTGGTTTTGCTCAGCAGCGTGGGGGGCAGGTGCAAGCTTTGCAGCCAGAGGTTCACAAATACCTGAGTGTCGAGTGCCCAGCGCTGGGGGCACCAGGCACTTCAGGTAGCTCCTCGCTGGAAGCAGAGATGAGCTGCCACCCCCGGGGTGGTGCAGTGGGGCTGGGGGGCTGCTCCATGGGGGCTCCCCACTCTCAGCACCATAGGTGGGACGCTGGAACGAGGCAGCAGGACACCCACTCCCACGGGGCCCTGCCAGGCACAGGCTGCCGCTGGGGTTCTCACATGGCTGCGGCTGCCATTCCTTCTTCTAGCGTAAGGCAGGAGCAGATATTCCACAGGCCACATCCAGGCCACCACTGAGCCTGCCCTGGCTGCTTAACTAGAGCTTCGGTTCCACGGGAACCTCCTCCACGTCAGAGCTTCGCATTTTCCACTGGCGTCTCAGGCTAATTCAGTAAAGGAACATTGTGAATAAAGTTAAAATATCATCCTCTGTGGGTTTTTTTTATGTTTCTTCTTGTGGAGGAGGGATAAGACATGTAACCACTGCAACTGTAACTTGAGATGCAGAGCAGCTGGAATGTGTTTACCACGGATTTTGTATTTTAGTAATTTTTATCTGTTGCATACATGACCCCCCAGGGTTTTTAGACACTGTGCTATCTGTACGCGCACATCTGCATCCTACACATAAACGTTGCAGCTTTGAGCCACGTATGTTGTTCTTAACACCCATCTAGCTGCTTGCGTTGCTGTTACTTGGGGCGAGGGGGAAGGCAAAAGGCTGTGTAGTCTTGAGAGCATTCAGATGTTCTCCCAGGAAATGTGCGGTCTCCTCCCAAGGCTGCCAGACCTCACATGTACTTGGTAAAAAGGCCACTTCCCTGAGGAAATGAGGTTTTAGGGTAAGGAGCTGCATTGTCTGCTCCTAAATCATGGGATTGCCCACGGCCTTTGCAAGGCCTGCAGTTCTCTCCAGTGGGCTTTGGCAGCCTGCAGTTAGTATCTGCGTGACACACGCGGAGGCTTTCCTCTGTCTTCGCAGCGGCTGCAGCGGCTGGGCGGCCTCTCGCGCGGCGCTGCCGCGGTGACACGCGTTGCAAGGGCGCCCTCTAAGGGCGAAGGGCTGCCCTCGGGCTCACGCAATCCTGCGATCGTTTCGGTTGGAAAAGCTCTTGAAAGATCATCAGGTCCAACTGTGTTAACCCAAGGCTGAGTCTGGTTCTCTTCTCCCTGCAGTTGACACAACACCAAAGCATCCCTCTCAGTCTACAGTTTGTCAGAAGGGAACTCCTAACTCTGCCTCCAAAACCAAAGATAAAGTAAATAAGAGAAACGAGCGAGGAGAGACTCGGCTGCATCGAGCTGCCATCCGAGGAGATGCCCGGCGCATCAAGGAGCTCATTATTGAGGGTGCAGATGTCAATGTGAAAGACTTTGCAGGTAACCAGCCCGCTGGCACCACTGGCGGGGTAGCCCACGGAGCTGAACCTTTTCCCACCCGGTTGCATGTTCCGCTTCGAGAAGGGCTCCCACCAGAGAAAGCAGAGCAAGCAAAACATGGGTTTGCTACTTGTGAAAAGAGAGGATTAACCAAAAATAATCATTTTACCCTTTGGGGAGGAAAAAGTCTTGTTGTCCTTTAAAAAAAAAAACCCCACAACCTACTACAGATTTATCAAAATAATAAATCCTTGTAAAGCATCGGTTCCTGTGTTGGAGTTCGGGAGCTGAATTCCCAGGCTATCCTGTCTGCTCTGAACATGCTCCCAGCCGGGGCGGTGATGCTGGGCTGGGCTGCATCTGTTGCGATCCCTGGGGCTCCACGCTCTGAAACTGTGACCGGGACCCTCGCGTGTGTTTTGTTGTGCCCTTGCACATGGGTGCCACCTGGGAATTCTGGAGGGGAATTTGCAAAGGGAGGTGGGCTATTTTAGCTCTTTTTTTTTTACTTAAAATACAAGAAGTAATGTGCACCAAAATGTTGCAAAGAGTGAGTTTGTAAAGCCACGGCTCCAGAGTTGAATGGCTGATGCCTACAGTGTTCTGGGTTGTTAAGTACCAGACATGGGAGTGCTGCTGATGGGGAGCAGAGTGAACGGGAAGGGCGAGGTCAGGCTCCCAGCTGTGCTGGCCAGGCATCCGAGTTAGAGGAGATGTTGACTGTCCTGAGCCTCAGCTCAGGAGCAGCACCACCTCCTCTGCCTCCTCCTCAGCAGTGCTGCCAAGCTCCTGCTTCTGCTGCTGGGAATGAGGAAAGGAGCCTGGGGCTGCTGTGGCCGCAGCCAGGCCTGGGATGGGAACAGCCCTGAGTCCTGTGGCGAGAGGGCAGCTGTGAGATGGTGAACGGTGCCGTTGGTGCACACCCGTGCACCAGCAGGGCTGAACAGGCGCGAGGCAGCCTTTCTTCCAGCACCTCCAGGAGCTTGACTTTGCTCCGAGCTGTTCTCTTCACACGATTTTGGGGCTATAAATAGATATGCGTGTTCCTCCGCCTGTATGATTAATATCAGTGCTAGACTGAAGTATCAGTTGTGATTAATTCTGGTCACAGGTGCCCCTCTTTAAAGCACCGAGTGAAGGTAACAGAATGAACTCCCACGACGCTATCAGCAAAATACCGAAGGAGCCACGCACGTTCTCTGGGAAACTTCAAAACAGTTTCTGCTTAAAAATAGTCTGTTTGAACATGATAAAATACTTCTTTCTGTGTTCTTTGGAGGTTTGTTTGAGAACTAGAGCCACTGTTACTGTGGAGACCTGCTGTTTGGTTTCTCCCAGAGCTGGGGGCCTGTTTTGCAGCGGCATGGCTGCTTGCTTTGGAGAGTGCACAGAAAATATTTGTGAAGTCTGTGTGGGGGATGTTTCAGAACGATGTCTGCAGCTCAGAGCCCAGTCCTGATCTGGGCGGCAGCGTTTCCCTTACAGAGGAGTTGGAAGGGGAAGGGATTTGAGACCTGACTTCCACTCAGCATCAGCAATTCTCTTAATTTCCTACATAAAACTCTGCCTTTCCATTTCCTGCGGCTGTGTCCGTTCTGGCAGATGATCTGTCTGTAGCACATTGCGTGACCAGAGGGAAAAGTGGGATTGATTCAACCACCGCCTGGTTGCAGTAGCAAGGCAGAGCTGCACGTTTCTTCCTGCTGTGCCATAGGGAGCCAAGCAAACGAGCCCCTCATCCTGGCCATCAGAACAACAGACTCCTTGACACACCGGCACCTGCAGCGCCTGGGGATGGAGGTTACTTGTCACTGTCACTGACTTTTCTCTGTGAAGGTGATGTCCGTGTTCTGAGTGTCCCTTTGCTTGCAGGCTGGACGGCATTGCATGAAGCATGCAACCGGGGTTATTACGATGTCGCGAAGCAGTTGCTCGCTGCAGGCGCTGAAGTCAACACAAAAGGGTTGGATGACGACACCCCGCTGCATGATGCAGCAAATAACGGGCACTTCAAGGTTGGTTTTTGCTGGATTTCATAGCTGTGTTTTTAATGACTTTTTTTTTCCCCCTTGTGCTTCAAGCAGCCAACTGTGCAAATACAGAGATTCTAGTTATTTTATTATCGTTTGCTGCTGATAGCCGTGTAGCGGGAAAGAATTTCCCTGCCCCAGTGCTTTTCAGTGGTTTATTTGGAGTTGCCCTGTGCAAGGGATAGTTCATTTTCTGGAGGTGCGGAGAGAGCGTTGTGTCTTGTTCTTCTCCCTTCCCTCCTGCCCAGGTTGGTTCGTGGTGCTGGCTTTTATCTCCTTTGCCACTGGTGACTGTCAGTACCACCAGTGTGCCCTGAGGACAGACTGCTTGAGGACATCCCCTGTTAGTTACATACGGAAGTTGTACAAAGAGCCTGGAATCGAGACGTGATGAGTGCTCAATTTCTGTTTTCAGGTGGTGAAATTGTTGTTACATTATGGAGGGAATCCTCATCAAAGCAACAGGAAGGGCGAGACGCCTCTAAAAGTAGCTAATTCTCCCACCATGGTGAATCTGCTCCTGGGAAAGACCACGTACCCCTCTAGTGAAGAGAGTTCAACAGGTGAGATTGACTTTTATGTGAACATGGGAGTGATGTTTGTGGCCTGCAGCTGTCTGTTAATACAGAGACATTAAGAGGACAGTGAAGTTAGACTCTTGTCAGAATATCTGCACGCTGCTGCCACGGTCAGGAGTCCATCTGTAGCTGTAACCCAAATTCAGACAACATAACTACCAGCTTTAGCTCCGGGAGCTCTAGCTGTTTGCCCTGGAAGCCTACGTTGAGATCCCTTGCCTGGTGCAATCGAGATGTAGGATTGGAAGCCAATTGCAGGTAAATTGATGTCTTACCTTTAAAATGTGCGTAATATTCCAGCTTGTGCGTAGAGAGGAGGGTGTTTGCGTGCACGTCGTGTGTTCCCATCCCTCCCTCGCGCTCGGCTGTACCCGTGCTGACGATTCAGGTTGTGCTCCCGGGCTGTCCCTCAGCAGAGCGCCCTGCTAGAGCCTGTCCCGCGGGTGCCACCATTGTGGCTCGCCAGGTGGGAAACGCTGCAGGTTTTAACCAGTGCTCATTAGAGTTCCAGTCTTATGGGGAGTCTCCACTATGCTGTGTGCAGTCGTACCCCTGTTAAGAAAAGTTCTCTCGATACAGCCAGGTGGTTGTTTTGAGGAAGACCCCGTGCAGGTTTGAGACCAGGTGGCTCTTCCCTTCTAAAAGATCATCTCCCAGCCTGGCATTTAGAGCTTTCGGTGGCCAACTTAGGAAAGGCCAGGTGAGGCCAAAGGACGGCAAGGCCGTTCGCAGGGGTTCACGCCTGTGGCAGACCGATGATGTTCCCTCCCCGAAGCCCCTCACAGCCCTTAACAGATTGTTCTTCTCTCTCTGCAGAGACCTCAGAAGAGGAGGATGCCCCTTCCTTTGCTCCCTCCAGCTCTGTTGATGGCAATAACACAGACTCAGAGTTTGAGAAGGGTTTGAAACACAAGCCCAAGGCCCAGGAGCCTCCCAAAACCATCACCCCGGTGAAGGATGAGTATGAATTTGATGAGGATGATGAGCAGGACCGGGTCCCGCCAGTCGATGACAAACATTTGCTGAAAAAGGATTACAGAAAAGAGACTAAAGCAAACAGTTTCATTTCCATACCCAAAATGGAAGTGAAAACTTATACTAAAAATAACACAATTACACCAAAGAAAGCTGCCCACCGCATCCTGTCGGACAGCTCGGACGAGGAGGAGACCAGCGTTGCTGTGGGGACGGGGGAGAAGCTCCGACTTTCGACCCACGCGATATTGCCCAGCAGCAAGATTCGGGAGCCCGCCAGCACAAAGCCACAGAAGGAGAAAAGCAAAGTAAAAAAGAAGCGGAAGAAGGAGACGAAAAGCAAAGAGGTTCGGTTTGGCAAAAAAAATGACAAATTTTGTTCCTCTGAATCAGAGAGTGAAAACGTGGAGAGTGAGGAGGATGATAGAGACTCTCTTCAGAGCTCTAGCTGTGTAAAGGACTCCAGGCTAGTGCTAAAGGAATCCTCCTTGTTTAACTCTCTGTCTGCCTCATCGACCTCTTCTCATGGGAGTTTAGCATCCCAGAAACATAATCCTAATCTGACAGAACAGCACTCCAAGCACTGGAGGACGGACAATTGGAAAACCATATCTTCTCCAGCTTGGTCAGATGTCAGTTCCTTATCGGACTCCACCAGGACGAGACTGACGAGCGAGTCAGACTACTCGTCCGAGGACTCGAGCTTAGAGTCGCTAAAGCCAGTCAGGAAGAAAACAGAGCACAAAAAGAAAAACACCACACACAATACTGTTTCTGAGAAAAAGAATTCATTCCATAGCAATGTGGATGGAGCAATTCCAAAGCTGGACAAGGAGGGGAAGGTTGTTAAAAAGCATAAAACAAAACACAAACATAAAAACAAGGAGAAGGGGCAGTGTCCCATCAGCCAAGACATTAAAATAATCAAAACGTTTTCTTTTGAGTTTGAGGACTCTAAACAAAAGCCTGAGAAAGGCTTGATAGTAGAGACAGAAAATCCAGTCGAAAACAAATTGAAAGTGTTAAAGCATGAGCGAGAGCACAGTAAGAAGGAGGAGAAGCTCCCCAAAGGTAAAGCGGAGGAGAAGGAATGGTTGTTTAAAGATGAGACTGGAAAATCCTCGAAAGAGGAGAAATCGTTAAGAAAAGTCAAAGATGGCAGTAAAGACATGAGCAAATC
Organism: Falco cherrug; assembly: GCF_023634085.1. Lineage (NCBI taxonomy): Eukaryota > Metazoa > Chordata > Aves > Falconiformes > Falconidae > Falco > Falco cherrug. Next base: position 21,603,236 of record NC_073710.1, on the reverse strand, counting down.
CTTCAGAGAAGGATTAAGTAAATCAGAAAAAGAGAAACCTGTAAAGGAGAAGTCTCCCAAAGAGGAGAAGCCGAGACTACACAAGGAGGAGAGAAAGAAGAAGTCAAAGGACAAGCAGTCAAAATCTGAAAAGAAGAACGAGCTGAAGGAGGAGAAGGTTTCTAAACTAGAGAAGGAAAAATCCTTCAAGGAGGAGAAAGAAAAATGCAAAAAAGAAAAACTTTACAGGGAAGAATCTGGATTTGACGAGTTTAATAACAAAACCCAGTTTCCCGAAAGTGAGGACACAAAGTTCAGCCTTTCAGATGATCAGCAAGAAAGGTGGTTTTCAGACTTGTCTTCTGATTCATCCTTCGATTTCAAAGGTGAAGATAGCTGGGATTCTCCAGTAGCAGATTTCAGGGAGATTAAAAATGACACCGTGGCAAAACTAATCATAGAACCTGTGAAAGAGGAAATTAAAGACAAGAAAAAGGAAAACAAAACAAAAGAGAAGAAGGAATACAACGAGAAACGTAATGAAAAGGACACTTTCTTAAAGAAGAAAGAGAGGGACTATGTGGACAAAAGCTCCGAGAAGAAAAAGGACCAAACGGACAGGCACAAAGTTACTCCTAGTTACTTGCCTGAAAAGGATAAGAAAAGGAAGGATTCTGCAGAGAGTGTCAAGGAGAGGAAAGAAAAAGATACAGGTGAAACCAACAAAGACAGAAAAGATACCTCTGATGGCACTAAAGATCGAAAAGATGCCAAAATGAAGCAGGAGGAGCCCTATCGAGATGACTTTAAAGAATATGGCTGCGAAACGTTCTTCAAGGATAAGTCTGACGCTGAATTCAGTGGTAAAACTCTGGAGAGCTGGGAGAGGCACCATTCTGGGAAGGAAAAGGAGAAGAAAGATGCTCCCGATAAAGAAAAAAAAGAAAAGGTGAAGCCAGAAAAATACAAGGAAAAATCCAAAGAAGGCGACAAGGAGAAAAATGAAAAAGTTGCTCCTGAGAAAATGCTGAAAGACAAAGAGCTGGACAAGAGTTTCAAAGAGAAGAAAGAAACTAAAGAGAAGTACAAAGACCTGCACAGCAAAGACAAAGAAAGGAAGAGTTCTTTCGACCAGGTAAAAGAGAAGAAAGAGAAAAACTTCTCCACAGATCGAGAGGACTTCTCTGAGAAAAAGGATGAGAAGAAAGGCAAGGAGAAAAGCTGGTACAGCATTGCAGACATCTTCACAGATGAAAGCGAAGATGAGAGAGATGATTACAGCTTGACTGGGTTCAAAGTTGGTGACTCTGCTGGGAGCGAAATGCATCGCCTGGACAGTCTGCAGGAGAAGGACGACGGTGCAGCTGCCGAGAAGGAGCTGTACCCCGACAAGCACCGCAAGTACTCCTCTGACCGGCAACATCCAGGAGAGAAGCAGAAGGATAAGGACTCCAAGGAGAAGAAGAAGGACAAAGGAACATCAGAAGGAGGGAAAGAGAAGAAGGAGAAGAGTTCCTTTGAAAAACACAAAGAGAAGAAAGACAAAGACTCTACCGAGAAGTACAAGGACAGGAAAGACAGAACGTCCATAGATTCCACTCAAGAGAAGAAAAACAAACAGAAGCTCCCAGAGAAGGTTGAAAAGAAACATGCCAATGATGACAAGGTGAAAAGCAAGCATAAGGAGAAGCCGGATAAAGAGCATTCCAAAGAGAAGAAGTCTTCGAAAGGAGGGGAGTCAGAGAAGAGCCTGCTGGAGAAATTGGAGGAGGAGGCTCTGAATGACTACAGAGATGACTCCAATGACAAAATCAGTGAGATCTCTTCCGACAGCTTCACAGACAGAGGTCAAGACCCAGGGCTGACCAGCCTCTTTGAGTCTTCTAACCTCTCTCTTACTGATGCTGCTGAAGAAAAGTTTAAGGACTCTCTCCCTTTACCCTGCTTGCAGGACAAACTCAAGGAGAAGGAGAGACACAGACATTCCTCATCTTCGTCAAAGAAAAGTCACGAGAAGGAGAAAGCGAAGAAGGAGAAGACAGAGAAGAAGGAAAAAACAGAAGAATTCAAAGATTCCAGCAGCAGAAAGGATTCCACTCATTATGAAAAAGATTTCTCGGTGGATGGGGAGGCTTTTAGCACTTCCTATAACATGAAGGCAGAGCCTGATGAGGAACCAGAGAAAAGCATTGATTACTTATTTTCTGAAAAGAAAGATAAAAATGATTCTGAAAGAGAGCTGTCAAAGAAGGCGGAAAAAGAAAAGACATACAGTTCCAGCACCATCAGCACAGTTAAGGAGAAAAAGAAGCGAGACAAACACAAGGAAAAATGGAAGGAGGAAAAGGAAAAGCATAGAGACAAACACGCAGATGGTTTCTTTAAACATCACAAAGATGAGCCAAAGTCAACACTTAAAGACAAGGACAGTCCTCAAGTTACCACCTTTAAAGATAAATCAAAGGAGGACAACCTCAAATTCGGTGAAACCAAACTGAAGGAGAAGCTCAAGGAGAACCAAGAGAAAGACAAATCAGAGTCCATAAAAATAAGCAATGGGAATGAAAAAATAACCCTTTCCAAAGACAGCGGCAAGAAAGATGCCAGGCCAAGGGAGAAACTTCTGGGAGACGGCGATTTGATGATGACCAGCTTTGAGAGGATGCTGAGCCAGAAGGACCTGGAAATCGAGGAGCGCCACAAAAGGCACAAAGAGAGAATGAAGCAAATGGAGAAAATGAGGCACAGGTCTGGAGACCCCAAATTAAAGGACAAACTTAAGAGCTCGGAAGATGTGCGCAAGAGGAGCCTGGATCTGGCAACAAAGAAGCCATTAACGCTGGATACTCAGCTCAAGGACAAGAAACTTAAAGAGTTGGGTCCGCTGACTCCTATACTGTCACCGGAAAACAAGGCGCAGCCTGCTGTTGGGACGGACTCGAAGGACTGGATAACGGGTCCTCAGCTGAAGGAGATCCTCCCGGCATCTCCCAGGCCGGACCAGAGCCGGCCGACGGGAGTTCCGACCCCAGCATCTGTCGTCTCTTGCCCGAGCTACGAGGAGGTGATGCAGACACCCAGGACTCCTTCGTGCAGCAACGAAGACTACACAGACCTGATGTTTGAGTGCGCGGACTCGCAGCACTCGCTGCCCATATCCACGATGTCCATGAACGCCTGTTCTCCATCCTTCTTCGACAGATACGCGAATGTTTCCAGTGGGCTCCCCGAGAACCCGAGTCAGACCCCGACTCGTACCATACCCTCCACAAACCTGTACCGTTCCATCTCGGTTGATATCAGAAGGGCACCTGAAGAAGAATTCAGCGTTGGAGATAAATTTTTCAGACAGCAAAGCGTCCCGGCGACATCGAATTATGACTCTCCAGTGCAGCATTTGATGGAGGAGAAAGTTCCCCTTCCTTCTGTTCCTGCTGAGAAGTTCCAGTGTTTATCTCCTGGGTATTACTCACCAGATTATGGGGTTTCATCGCCAAAAGTGGAAGCTTTGCACTGCACGCCAGGGGCTGTCAGCAGCGTCGCCCAGTCGCCTGAAAGTGTCTTTTCTGGTTTACAAGCAAAATCCTCCCCTTCGCACAGAGACGAATTGCTGGCTCCTTCAGTAGAAAGTGCTCTTCCCCCCGACCTCGGCATGCCCTTGGATACCACGGAAGAGCAGCAAGCTACTGCCTCCATTATGCCACCAGAATCTACCTACTTGCCACCAATTGAAGAAAACCATTTTAGTTCGGGTATGCCAGAACAAAACAATATAGACTGGGTTAACCCTCCTTCCAGAAACCCCAACGCCACCATTCCTCCCAGCCTGATGGGTAACCCAGCAGAGCACTCTGTCACCTGGTCCATGGGCTCAGAGCTTCTGATGAAATCTCCCCAGAGGTTTTCCGAGTCCCCTAAACCTCCACTCTGTTCCCTAGAGCCGATTCATCCTACACCAGTAGCCTTCATTCCCGCAGACAGCTCCTACCCCGTCTCTCCCATATCTTACCCTCTATCAGTGTCTGAACCGGGGCTCGATGAGGTCAAGGAGGACGCTGAGGAAGCCGTTCCAGGAGAAACAGCAAACGCCGAAGAGCAAGCTCCATACATGTCCCCTACTAGGTTAGACACGTTCTTCAATAACTGCAAACCCCTTCCGGAAGAAGCACCTGAGATACCTCCAGAGCCCCCTTGTATGCCAGCAGAACCTCAGGCAGAAGTTGTTAGCACACCAGAAAACACCTATTTGGAAAACAACAATGCCACGCCTGCAAATACAGAGGAGGCGGTAACGTGGCCTGATCCCTTCACCAACACAGAAGATGACTTGGACCTTGGCCCCTTCTCCCTACCAGAGCTGCCGCTCCAACCCAAGGATGTTGCAGAGGCAGAGATGGCCGAGGCAGAAGCGGTGGAAGAGAGCCCAGCAGCAGCTTCGGAAGCAGGCGCTGGGATGGGGAAAGCGAGCACGTCCGTGATAGCGTCCGGGGAGCCAGAGGAGCCTCTGGCCAGCCAGGCAGCTGCTGTCCTGCCCGTGGAGACGGAGCCACAAGCCGAGGAGCAGAAACCAGAAGTGGCTGCGCAAGAAGCCACCTCGGAAGCACTGAACGCAGCTGAGGAAAAAGGAGCGGAGGACTCGGAAGCACAGATTTTCCAGCAGACCCCGTCCGAGTCTGCTCAGGCAGAGAGCAAAGAGGTGGAGGCCGTGCACGAAGACCTCTCTTCTTCTGGTGGGGTGGCAGAGAGCAGCTCCCAGCCCTGTCCCCCGCCCACGGCCCCCTCCGAGGGCAGTGTTTCACAGGAGGGTGCTGCGGCACGTGGGGGGAGCCAGGTCCCTTCCTCCCAGGCAGATGTACCTCCGGGCAACGCTCAAGCAGAAATCGCTGAACCAGTACAAAAACCAGTAGCAGAAGCTCCCAAGCCACCCAAAATAGAAGAGATTCCTCAGCGGATTACCAGGAACAGGGCTCAGATGCTCGCCAACCAAAACAAGCAGAACGCTGCCTCTTCTGAGAAGGAATTTCCTCCCGTTTCCACGCCCGCCACACGTGCCAAAGGCCGCATCACAGAGGAGGACGATTCCCAGGCTCAGCACCCGCGCAAGCGCCGGTTCCAGCGCTCCAACCAGCAGCTGCAGCAGCAGATCAACACTTCCACCCAGCAAACGAGGGAGATGATACAGCAAACACTGGCAGCTATTGTAGACGCTATAAAACTGGACGACATTGAACCTTATCACAGTGACAGGTCCAACCCCTACTTTGAGTACCTCCAGATCAGGAAAAAGATTGAAGAGAAGCGGAAAATCCTCTGCTATATTACTCCCCAGGCTCCACAGTGCTACGCTGAATACGTTACCTACACAGGCTCCTACCTGTTGGATGGCAAGCCTCTCAGCAAGCTCCATATTCCAGTGGTGAGTCGTCTTCTCTCTTTAAACAGCACCATCAGGGACTGTCCCCTCCCTTGCTGCTACAAGCACGGCCAGATTGTCCCCTGTGTGCCACGAGAGTCTTTGCAATGCTGAGAGTGCCCCAGCCACAGCTTTAGCCTACTTTTAGAACACGCTTGTGATGACGAATCTAAGTCTCACTAAGTGGATGGCTGCGTGATAAATGCATCCTTTGAGGTGCTGCATTTTTGCAAAGAAGACCTTGGGCTGTGCTTAGGAACCTGAGTTTTGTTCAGGCTTTAGAGCCAGTTTGTATAAATCCACTGGATTTGAAGCTGGAAGGCAAAAGTGCTTTTACAAGCAGTATAGTAATTGGATAATGAACCTAGAAGGCTAAGAAAAAGACAACTGGGCTCTTAACTCCTGTTTTCGTTTTCCCAAGCTCTGATATCCGACTGGCCGATAGCACTCGCTCCTTGGCAATGGGATCTGCATTTCACTGCTGTGCTGCATGAATGGACTTGCTAATACAAATGCATCAATAAACTTAATGCTGCAGGCAGTAAATCCAGGATCCAGCCTGGAGGAGGAGGGTCGATACGACCGGCTACGTCAGGCTTCGTTCCCTGCTGCAGGCAGGGTAAAATACCCGGGTCTGCGGGTATTTCTGTCGCAGCGTAGCCCATGCACAAGTTACCGTTCGCGTGTGTCCTGCAGCAGTTGTAGCCTGTGTTCACATCTGCCTGTTCCTTCCTAGACTGACCCAGAGCCACCTGCGCCTGTTCTGCGGTGCGGGGCTGTGCCGGGGCAGCGCCTCGCTCCCCGGGGAGGCGCAGGACAGATCGGGACACGAGCACCCTTCCCACTGCGCGGACTGGGCTCTTCCCGGCAGCGTTGCTCCACGTGTGTCATCCTCTGTGTCAGACACGCTCCGTGCCGCAGGGGCAGTCTGTAGGGTGCTTTAGGCTCTGGTTCTGCAGGCCGAGCTCGCCTCCCAGCACTGGACACCTCTTGCCGTGTTGCCTCACCCCTCGCTGTGGTCTGAGCACCGGCAGGACGTTGTCCTTTGCCACCTGCCTGCTGAGGAAACAAGCTCAGGCGAGCTCCGCATAGCACCCCGCAGGGCGGCACAGAGCCCTTCTCCGAGCCGTGGCCGGTGTGCGTTTCGGCTGGGTGGCTGTGCCGCAGGCAGGGCCCCTGTGGCTGGGGAAGCAGGCACCCGCGGGCCTGCACGCAGCAGCGTGGCTGGCTCTAACCCTCCGCTGTCGTGTGCCCGCAGATTGCCCCGCCACCGTCGCTCGCGGAGCCTCTGAAGGAGCTCTTCAAGCAGCAGGAAGCTGTCCGGGGGAAGCTGCGGCTCCAGCACAGCATAGAGCGGGTAAGGGAGCGCTGAGGGGAAACTCCTGCTGGGGAAGAGGCCTCCGATTCCTTCTGCTGGGGAGACAGAGGCTGCCACACTCACTGCTTCGTTTGCTTTTCCTCAGGAGAAGCTCATCGTCTCCTGCGAGCAGGAGATTTTGAGAGTTCATTGTCGGGCAGCAAGGACTATTGCCAACCAGGCTGTGCCCTTCAGTGCCTGCACCATGCTGCTGGACTCCGAGGTCTATAACATGCCTCTAGAAAATCAGGTCAGTGCCTGCCCTGCTAGGGAAGAAGTGTCTCAGAGGTGCTGTGCAGGACCCCGAGGGAGAGATGTGCTTTTCTGGAGGGAGGGATGTGTGCAGGAGTTACTAATGCTCTTCCTGCTCGGGTGCCTGTCGCCCACCGCAGCACACAGATGCTGCTGGAGCCCTCCCCAGCACGTGCCCAGGTTGCACCAATTTCTGGTGTTGCATGTTCTGGGATACCCCGTGTGCGTGCCAGGGAAGGAAATACATCCAGGAACATGGGGATCCAGGGAGCATCATGTCTTGTTAGAAGCAGAGATGACTCACCATTTATCAGTGAGTCGCAGGATCCTCTGCCCTTCTTCTTGATCTGGATCGTCTACACACTTGAAAGGTTTCTTTTACTGCACTCCGGGATACCTCTTCCTGTTGAAGGAAGGGGAGAGAGCCATTAAATTGATTTGTGTCTGAATAGTGGCTTTGAAAGAGCCAGGCTCTGTCTCACAGCCCACAAGAAACAGTCATTTCTGCCTTTGATTTCACATCGTTCAGTGCTGGAGAAGGGGGAATCACGTCCAGTTTCTGCAGCCGGCGGCCGCACGGTGGCCCGAGCCATCCCACCAGCACCTGCAGCCTGCGCCCTGTGGCTGCTGCCAGCCTGGCCGCTCAGGGAAGCAGGCTGCTGCGAGGCCAGAGGGATCCTGTGCAGGGACAGGATCCTGGGATTTATTAGTGACCTGGTGTATTGATCCAGGAGCCTTGATTTCTCCCGCAGCGTTTTCCATCTAAGTGTCTTGGTTTCTGCAGCGAAGACGTTACTATCTCGGGCATGAGTAGAAGGAGACAGAGAGGTGCGGGTGCTGTGACGGGCTGGCACGCGCAGATTCTCTGCAAACCGAGTAGAAATGGGGAGTGTGTGCACGCGTGTGCACCTCTGAGGCTGAAGCCCTGGCAAAGGGCTGCAAGAGCACCTGGGAGCAGCGTGCTGGGTGCAGGCACCTTTCTTGTTTCTGATGAGTGTGTGTCCTAAGAATGTAGCTTCTTAGACCTGTAACTGCTTAAAGTAAAAAAAAAAAAAAAAAGAAGAAAGAAAGAAAACCCACCGTTTAATTCCCTTTTGCTGTCGTTTGCTTAGGGAGACGAAAACAAATCGGTCAGAGACCGTTTCAACGCGCGACAGTTCATTTCCTGGTTGCAAGATGTGGACGACAAGTACGATCGAATGAAGGTGAGCAGGGCAGGTGCTCTGAGCTGCCGCTGTGGCATGTGGGCGGCAGCAGGTCCTGCTGCTCTGTCTCCTGCTGGGAGGGTTTCTCCGAGAGGGGGTCCTGGCTGCTGCTGTAGCCTGGATCCTGCCTTCGTGTCCCGAGCTGGGCCGGGCAGCGTTGCGCAGTGAGTGACGCTGCTGTGCACGGCACAGTGGGGAGGTGGGAGCTTGGCTGGGGCTGGGGAAGCACGGTTGCCTCTGCTGGGTCCAAGAAGGGGGAAAGCAGAGACATTCTGCTGAGGGTCGGCTGGCTGGCTGTTGTTTTCCTTCAGCCATGTGGTCTGGAGCTTTCTTGGTCAGTTAAGCCCTCGGGGCCTGCTCTTCACCAGCGATGCATGCTGCAGCAAGCTCAAAACCTACGGCAAACTTCAAGGTGGCAGGAGCCCATGCAGGGATTTGCAGAGTGCTCTGCAGAGCTCGGGGTGGCAAACTGGCACGGTAGGGAGCAGGGACGGTTGTGCTTTCAGCTGGTGACACGCAGGGAGTTGGCAGCTCCCACGAAGGGAGCAGGACCCTGTTCCCAGGCAGCCAAGGGCCGCTGTTGGGGCCGATGGGGACTGGCTGCCGAGGCTCGGTGCTCTCGAGTGCTTATGAGCCTTTAAGAGCTGCGCCACAAGGCCCTTTCGGGTCTGCCCCAGCCGGAATGGGGCTCAGCAGACATCCCAAGTCCAGGTTTCCTTCCTGCAAGGATGCATGTGGTGCCCCTTGCTCGGCTTGCTGCTCTGCCCGCTGCGATGGCTGCAGGTCCCCTGCCCTTGCTGGGTGGGACCCGCAGCAGGAGCCTCCTGCCCTCTTCCCCCCTCATCTCTGCTCGGTTTTATTTTCCCCCAATCCAGACGTGCCTGCTCATGCGACAGCAACACGAAGCTGCCGCCTTGAACGCAGTGCAGAGGATGGAGTGGCAGCTGAAGGTGCAGGAGCTGGACCCCGCAGGGCACAAATCCCTCTGTGTGAACGAGGTGCCCTCGTTCTATGTGCCAATGGTCGATGTGAACGATGACTTTGTGCTCTTGCCGGCATGACAGTTCAAAACCAGGAGACATCACTGAAAACTGGCACGGACGGGAGCCCTCCGAGGTCGGGCGGTCGAGCTCACATTCACCCTTACCGCTTGCTGATGAATCCCTGGTCAGAGGAGGAGGAAGCAGCTATCGGCAGAAAACAAAACAATAAGAAAAATAATTGCACTTTCTTCACAACGTGTCCCTCGCTTCCGGACTGACGGCAGCTCCGCCGGGCAGCGGGCCGGGGCACATCTCCTTTCCAACCGGCTGCTGCGGCAGGGAGGCAGCCGGTCTGCGCGGGCAGCGAGCACTCACCGGCCAAGAGACTGGCAGAGGCGTGGAGGGAGGAGGCCAAGGACACCGTTTGTGTGTGGCAGAAGCTGCTGAGCGGGGCCAGCAACCACGTGATTCATGTACTTGTGAACACCGTGATTTCCAGCTCTCTGTTTTCCACCGGTCGCGGATCTCCTGTTGGAGAAGCTGCAGTAGGAAACCATGGGGGGAGGGGGGGGTGTTTTGAGTTTCTCGTTCCATCCTGGGTATGTCTGAAAAAAAAAACAAAACAAAAAAAAAAAAACAAAAAACAAAAAAAAACAAAACCACACAAAAAAACAACCAACAAAAAAACCCAACAAAAACAATTAGAAACAAAAAGCGTCCAAGTTGGGCAGACGCGGCTCTGAAGGTGTGGACGGCTCCGGCTGCGAGGTGGGGTGCGCCCGCGGCACCCCCGCACCAGCCCCTCGCCACCGTTTCGGGAGAGCGGAGGAGCTGCCTGTGCACCGTGCGCCGGGGCGGCACGGCCAGCGGCGGGCGGGGAAATGGCGATGCAGAGAAAGGACTTTGCCAACTGTGTTTTTAATGGAGTAAAATCCATGTGGTTTATATATTTTTTCCTTTAATCTTGGGCATTTCGTTTCTCTTTCTGAGAACATAACTTGAAAACACTACAGAGCCAATACTCATATAAAGAAAAATTGTATCCCATAAATGCTGTACAGTTTTTATATACATTAACAATGTACTTTTGCTGCCTTCTAGATAATTTATTTTGCAACACATTACTGCACAGTTGTAAATAACTTATGTACTGTAACATCACTTTCAGTTATGTGTAAAGAAATAAATAAATTAATTAAAATTATCTTTCTATGTATAGTTCACCCTAGGCAGCACTTTCCCTGTCAAGGAACAAGCACGGCCCGGGACGGTGCGCGGTGTTACATGAAAGCCCGTCAGATGCACTCGGGTAAGCGCAGGTGGTCCGGCCGCGGTCCGTGCTGCAGGGATCTCCGGTTGCTGACCTGACTTCTGTCACCGCCTCGTTTGTCTCCTCTTTCCTTGGCCTCTTCACGTGCGGTGGAATTGCAAGCCCTGCGGTGCCGACCCTGCAGCTGCGCCGCAGGTTGGGTCGCAGGGAGAGGGGAGCCCTGCCTGCTGACGGGGGGCACAGGGCAACGCGGAGGAGGCTCTTCGGGCTCGGGCTGCTGCGTTGACAGACCCCGCAGCCGCTGCGAGTCCGGGAGCTGGTGTGGGGCTGCCAAGCCTGGAGAAGGACGGTGGAGGCCGGCGCAGTGCCAGGCTGCAGCTCGCTGTGCCGGGCTGCCGGCGCTCGGTTGCGGGCAGGGCAGGCAGGGCGATGGCACCCTGACCGGTTCTGGGGTGCTGCCACCCTGCGTGCCGGGGACAGGCGCCTGCCAGGGTGCCGCACCGGCCATGCTCCCGGCAGCCTCCTTTCTCTGCTTTTTGATACCGAACCTCGGGAAAGGGTTGCGTGGGCCGCTGCCGCCCTGTTTGCTGAATCCACCCGTGCTCGTGGGGCTGGTGAGGATGGTGCTGCCCTGCCGGGTGCGCGGTGTGTGCGCTGCAGGCGCTTGCACATGCACGGCGTGTGCACTGCGGGTGCGCTGCAGGCGCTGCATGTGCACGGTGTGTGCGCTGCGGGTGCGCTGCAGGTGCTGCGGGTGTGTGGTGTGTGCGCTGCAGGTGCTGCATGTGCACGGTGTGTGCACTGCGGGTGCGCTGCAGGCGCTGCATGTGCACGGTGTGTGCGCTGCGGGTGCGCTGCAGGTGCTGCGGGTGTGTGGTGTGTGCGCTGCAGGCGCTTGCACATGCACGGCGTGTGCACTGCGGGTGCGCTGCAGGCGCTGCATGTGCACGGTGTGTGCGCTGCAGGTGCGCTGCAGGTGCTGCGGGTGTGTGGTGTGTGCGCTGCAGGTGCTGCATGTGCACGGTGTGTGCACTGCGGGTGCGCTGCAGGCGCTGCATGTGCACGGTGTGTGCGCTGCGGGTGCGCTGCAGGTGCTGCGGGTGCGTGGTGTGTGCACTGCGGGTGCGCTGCAGGCGCTGCATGTGCACGGTGTGTGCGCTGCGGGTGCGCTGCAGGTGCTGCGGGTGCGTGGTGTGTGCGCTGCAGGTGCGCTGCAGGCACTGCATGTGCGCTGCCTTGTCCGCAGGCCCCAGCCTGGCGTGGACGCTGCCTGAGCTGCCCAGCCCCGGGAGCCAGCCAGGCGCTGCCGCCAGCCAGCGGGCACGGCCGAGGCCCGTCCTGGCAGAGGATGGAAGCGGTGCCCGGTGGGAGCCCGTGGCCTTTCGGCAGGTGCCATCTTGCAGGTGGCATTTTCTGCCATTGCACGGACGGAGCAGAGCGCCAGCGCGATGCTGTTGTCTTGGTGAATGAATTTTTAAAAGGAGAGACAAAACAAAGAACCAGTTGGTGCTTTGTTGGCTCTTCCCCCTGGCTCACCACGGTGCTGGGTGCCAGTGGGGCTCCAAGCAGTTCCCTTCTGGGGGGGGCCAGACCCCCCCGGCCCCCTTTGGGGTTTAGGGGGACCCGGGTGCCTTTGTGGGCGTTCACAGCTGGGCCTTGGCACCCCCAGCTGCACCCCAGGACCCCCAGCGCCAGCTGGACCCATGGGTCCCCCTGTGCCGAGGGGGTGCCTTGGGTTGGAGCACCATGGGGTGGGGGGGCAAACTGGGTTTGGGGGGATTAAGCTGGGGCTGGGGGTACTGAGCCAGGGCTGGGGCAGCCTGAACTGGGCTTGGGGGGGTACAGTGGGCTGGGGGGGAACTGAGTCAGGGCTTAGGGGAGTGAAGTGGGCTGGGGGGGACAAACCGGGCTGGGGCACTGAGCTGGGGCCGGTGGGGGCACTTGTCCAAGCTTGGCAGCCCCACACCAGCTCCTGGACTCACCGCGGTGGGGGCTCGGAGGGGAAACCAGGCTGGAGTGACAGCGCTGGGGCTGGGGGGGGACCAGACTGGGCTGGGGGGGGGGGGGGGGAAACCAGGCCAGAAGGGGAGAGCTGAGCCTGGGGGGTGTGAACTGGGCTGGGGGAGACAAACTGGGCTGGGGGGAGGCAAACTGAGCTTGGGGGGAGACCTGGGGGGGTTAAACTGGGCTTGAAGCGGGAGCACAAGGCTGGGGGGCTGAGTCAGGGCCTGAACTGGGCTTGGGGGCACTGAGCCGGGGCTGGGGGCTGGGCTGGGCTCGGGGGGGGGGGGACAGAGCTGGGGCTCGAAGGGGCAAACTGGGCTGGGGGCGAGTGGGGAGAGGGGCGAACAGGGCTGGCTGGGGGTGCTGAGCCGGGGCTGGAAGGGGCGAACCGGGGCTCGGGGGCCGCGGCCGGCAGGGGCGAGCGCGGCAGCCCGGGGCGGGGGTCCGGCGCGGCGGGGCGGGGCTGTCGCGGGGGCCGGTCCGCGCCGGGGCCGCCCCCACCTGCCCGCGCCCAGCCCAGCCCAGCCCGAGGGTCCCGGCGGCGGCGGGCGATGGCGGCGGGGGCGGCGGCGCGGCCGCGGGGCCGGCGGGCGGCGGGGGGGTGGGCGCCGTGCGCGGCGCTGGCGCTGGGGTGGGCGCTGGGGTGGGCGCTGGGGGCGGCCCCGTCCCACCGCTGCCGGCCCGACGCGGCGCTGCTGCCGCCGCCGCTCCGCCGCCTGGCGGGGGCCGCGCTGCTCCGTGCCGCCGTCCCGCGGCTCCGCGGCGGCTGGAGCCCCTGCCAGCTGTACCGGTACCGGCCCGGGCCCGGCCCCGGGGCCGCCCGCCCCAACGGCACCGGGCCCTGCACCCGCGGCTGGCACTACGCCCTGCCCGCCGCCGGGCTCCGCTCCAACCTCGTCACCCAGGTTGGGGGGCGCGGGGGGGCTGGGGGGAGTGCCCGGGGGTGCGGGGACACCCGTGGGCCGGGGGGGGGGATCTGTGGGTCGGGAGGAGGCCGGGGGGATGGACGGCTGGGGAGGGGGAGTGCCGGGGTTTGGGGGTACCGGGGGTCCCCAGGGGTGGGGGGATCTGGAGGGGTCCCCTGGGGACAGGAGGGGTTGAGGGGTGTGGGGGGGTCGGGTCTGGAGAGGCAGTGGGACTGGATGTCTAGGGGGGTGAGTGTCTGGGGTTTGGGGGGTCCCGGGAGTGGGGGACACCCGTGGGGCTGGGGGTGGTCTGTGGGGCTGGAGTGATCAGGGGGGGCTGGGGAGGCTGTTGGGGCTGTTTGTCTTGGGGGTACCTCGGGACTGGGGGCTTTGAGAGGGTCCCGGCGGGTCCCAGGGGTGGGGGGTTCTGTGGGTCTGGAGGGGACAAGGGGAGGGGGCTGAGGCGGTGGATGTCTTTGCGGGGGGGGGGGGGGTCTAGGGGGTACAAACTGGGGATCCCAGCCCCTGGAACAGGGACCCCAGCACGGGTCCCCCAGGAAAGCCCTGGCTGTGGAGGGGGGGTGTCCTGGGATGTGGGGGGTGAGGGAGGTGGCTTGGGGGGAGCAGGGGTCCTGGGGAAGGGAGGGGGTCCTCAAGGGGAGAAGGTGGGAGACACCCGGGGCGGGGGGGGCAGCTGGGGGGAGCGCTGGGGAAGGGGTGCTGAGGGGCTCTAAGGGCCACCAGCACCATCCTATCTGGCCTCACATTTCTGTTTGGGGGGCGGGGGGGGGGGGGGCTGCCCAGAAACCCCTCGACGCACCTCCTGACTCTGCTGGCGGGGGTGGGGGTGGGGTGTCTGCCGGGCCGCCCGTGCTGACGTCCCCCCTCCACGTGCCCCCTCACCCGCAGTGGGACCTGGTCTGCGCCTCGCGCTGGAAGGTGCCCCTGGAGCAGACCACGCACTTGCTGGGCTGGACGCTGGGCAGCGTTGCCGCCGGCCTGGCCTGTGACAGGTAACCGGGGGTCCCCGGGGGCGGGGGACTCGAGCCCAGCCCCGCTCACAGCCCATCCCCCGGCAGGTTTGGCCGCCGGGCTGCCTTCGTGGTGTCCCTGGTGCTGGCGGTGCCCTTGGGGCTCGGCGTGGCGTTGGCCATCGACTTCGTCATGGTGCTGGTGGCGCGGCTGCTCTTCGGGGCGGCGCTGGCTGGCGCCTTCCTCTCCCTCTACGTGGCACGTGAGTGTGGTGCGGTGCCCTGGGGACCGGGGGTGCTCCGGGATGCTCTGGGGGGCAGGATGCCCCGCACCTGTGGCACCCACGGTGCACCCCTCCCCCCCACCAGGGCTGGAGCTGTGTGACCCCCCGCACCGACTGGGGGTGACGATGGTGGCCGTTTTCTTCTGGATCGCCGGGGAGCTGCTGCTGCCGGGGCTGGCTGTGCTGTGCCGGGACTGGCGGGTGCTGCAGGGCACCGTCACCATGATCCTGGCTCTGCTGGCTGCCTGCTGGTGGTAAGGCCCCCCCGGGCTGGGGGGTGCGTGCTCAGGGAGGGGGGTGCCATGCCCAGGGAGTGCAGCGGCAGCACCCAGCACGCCCTGCCCAGGGCCGCGGCGGGGATCAAAGGCTGCTGGGGGCTCTTCAGGTGGGGTGCGGGACCCCCCGCCCTGGGTAAATGTTTGCTCAGGTTTGAACTTGAGGGTTTCTGGGCAGCGTTGCTTTGAAACCGGGAAAGGGGGGGGGGGGTCAGCGCTGGCGGGGGGCCAGGCTCCTGGGGAGCCCTGTGACACCAATGCTCGCGCTCCAGGTGCCCGGCACTGCTGCTGGAGTCACCGCGCTGGCTGCTGGCCACGCAGCAGCTGGAGAGGGCCAGGAAGACCTTGCAGGCGCTGGCCGAAAGCAGTGGCCCTGGCGACGACAGCTCCTGCCACGAGGAGAGCCTCCTCGCCGGTGCGTGGTGGGGGCTGCCAGTGTGGCTGCTGGGCCCCCTCCCCAAAACTGTGGTGCCGAGGGTGGTGGGATGGTCCTGGCTCTAACCCGGCTCCCCTGTCCCGGCAGAGCTGGAGTCCCTGTCTGAGGGGTCCCCGCAGCCCCGGTACCACGCCGTCTGCGAGATCTTCGGCACCAGGGTCATCTGGAAGAACAGCGTCATCCTTGGCTTCACGGCGTGAGCAGGTGGGGGGGTGCCGGTGGGGAGGGGTCTGGCCCGCGGCCCCCTGACCCCAATCTCCTGCAGGTTTATCGGCTCTGGCATCCGCCACTGCTTCACCCGCAACCTGGCCCCCCACCTGCCGCATTTCTTCTCTTCCTACTTCGTCCTGGTGGGCACCGAGGCAGCTGCCTGCCTCTTCGTCTGTGTGACGGCCGAGCGCTTCGGGCGCCGCGCCATCCTCCTGCTCTGCGCCATCCTCACCGGCATCTCCTCCCTTCTGCTGCTGGCCCTCACTCAGTGTAAGGATGGACAGGGACCCCAGCCCTCCCTGCAGTGGGATGCAGCCCCCAGCTGGGGGTGGGAGCAGGGTGCTTGGTGGGGGTTTGTGTGCAGGATTTGACCCCTGATGGTGCTTCCCCCCTCCCCCCCCAGACCTGCTGGACCTCATTGTCCTGACCCTGTCCGTGGTGGGCATCACTGCCTCCCATGCCGTCACCATCCTCAGCATCTTCTTTGCCAGTGAGGTTCTCCCCACCGTGGTCAGGTAAGGGGGCAGCCGCCACCCTCCCTGTGCTACCCTGGGGTGGGGTGGGGGGATGCCTGGGGAGGGTCCCCCGGGCCCCCTCTGAGTGTGTTTCCTCCCGCAGGGGTGCAGGGCTGGGCCTCGTCGTGGGGGCCAGCTTCGTGGGCAAGGCAGCCGCCCCCATCACTGCCATCCCCAACAGCCGCGGCTTCTTCCTGCACCACGTGGTGTTCGCCTCCTTCGCCATCCTCGCCGTCCTCAGCATCATGCTGCTGCCAGAGAGCCAGGGCCGCAGCCTGCCCCAGTCCCTGCAGGATGGCGAGAGCCAGCGCCGGCCCCCCCTGTTCCGCCAGCCCCCCCGCGAGGACCACCTGCCCCTGATCTCCCCCCACAGCATCCCCCATGACTACTCCCACCTCGCTGCCTCCACCAAGGGGTTGCTGAGCTCCCCGGCTGCCCCCCACAAGATATAACCATGTCCCCCCTCCTCAGGATCTCCCCGCTGTGGGGGAACTGAGCACGGTGCTGGGACCCCCGCCCGTGGGTGCTCGCGGGGGCGGTGGGGCGCAGCAGGACACATGCAGCGGCCGGGCTGGGGGGGCTGCGCACCCACCCCATGGCGGGGCTGGATCCTGCCTCAGGAGGAGCTGTGCTGGGAGCCCTGGGGCGGGGGTGATGCCCCCCCAGGGTGTCTGTGGCAGGCGCCCGTGGGCTGCCAATAAAAGTGCCTTGTTTGTAGGGGGGGCAGCTGGCATGGTCGGGGTGCACAGTGCCCCTGCCACCGGCCTCCTTCTCTGGGATCTTTATTATGGGGGTGACCGGGGGTCTCCTCGCCCACCCCACCCGGCTCTGCGGGGCCTTTCCCCGGGGTGTGTGTCCCCCCCCAGGGTGCTCGGCCATGTGCTCGGCCCCTGCCGTCCTGGGGTTTGCTGGCACGGCGGCTGCAGGCAAGCAAGCCCCTGCGCAAGGCCTCTTGGTGCACACGCGTGTGCAAAGCCCCTGCAGCCGGGTGTCTTGTGCACGGCCATATGCAAAGCTGCTGCACCTGGGCATCACGTGTGTGCACAAGCCCCTCTGCCCGTTCCCTGCCCCAGCCCCTCGGGTGGGCAGTGGGGTGCCCTCCTCCTGCCCCCCCCCAGGTCCCTGCTATTGCCCGTAGAGGTCGGCCAGGCGCCGAAAGCGTGGCCCCCACTCGTTCAGGTAGTCGTAGTCCTGGTCCTCGTCTGTCAGGCTGGAGACGATGGAGCTGAGGGGGCTGGCGACTGAGCCCGAGCCCTCGTAGTCGTAGATGAGGGCCGTGTCATAGGGGGGCATGCTGGGGTCGCTGTCGGCCGCCTCCAGCCCCTGTGGGGACAGGGGGACATGGTCAGCCTCGCCAGGGATGGGGAGCTGAAGGCAAGGGGGGCTCTGAGCCCCATCCCCACCTCGTTGATGAAGTCCTCGATGTCGGAGGGGCTGCTGGGCAGCTTGCGGGGGGGCTGGGGAGTGACAGAGCTGAGCGGGGTGTCCCTGCGCACCGGTGGCTTGGCCCGCAGTGAGAAGAGCTCTGGGTGCCGAAGCTGGTTGATGTCATAAGCGTCCTGCGGGGATGGGGGGGTCAGGGGTGCGGGGCTGGGATGGGCACCCCTCTCCCGCTTCCCTGGGTCCTGCTCACCTGGTCCTCCTCGCCCCCGCCCTGCTCGTCGTAGTTGAGGATGTTGTCCCGCATGTCGTCCTGCGAGCGCTGCAGCAGCCCCTTGCGCAGAGCCCGCCGGCGCCCGCGCGCCCCGCGCTGCCCCCAACGCTGCCAGGACTGCAGGCAGAGGGGGGGGGCATGGGCTGGGGGACCAGGGGCGTGGGGCACGCAGGGATGGGTTGGGACAAGGGGCGATGGGTGGGATGCAGCTGGTTGGGAGAGTGGGATGGGGATGCAGGTAGGGATTTGGGGTGGGGTGGGCTGATGGGGTGGGATGGGTGATGAGGGAAACGGTTGAGGGGAGGTTGGTCGGGGTCAGAATTGGGTGATGGTGTTGGGAGCCATGGGTAGGGACAGGATGGGATGGGCCAGGAGCAGGATGGGGACATGGGGACATGGGTAGGGACAGGATGGGGTGGCCAGGAGCAGGATGGGGCGATGGGTGGGGGGGCGAGGTCGTGGAGCGTGCTGGTGGCACTCGGGATGGGTGGGTAGGACCAGTGCTGCGTGGTAGAGCCACGGGGCTGGGGCAAGGTGGAGGGGGCGAGGATGGTGGGGGTCTCACTCACCAAGGAGGAGGATGCTGCTGCCGAGGATGATCAGGAGGGCCCCGAGGGTGATGCCGGCCCCGGTGGCGGTGGCAGCCAGGACACCGTCCTCGCAGGTGCCCTCCCGGCCGCAGTGGCACACCGAGACGTTCAGCAGTTGCTGCCGCTCCCGTGGGGGGGTCCCTGAGTCCCGGAGCAGCAGCGGGAGCGAGTAGGACCCCCTGGGCAGCTCCACCAGCACGGCCAGCACGGCGTGGGTCACTGCAGGAGGGGCATGGGCAAGGGGTGAGCGGGGCCCCCGCGGCCCCCTGTGCAGCAGCCCACCCCCCGGGGCACCCCTCACCATTGAAGCGGGTGATGCTCCAGTTGCGGGCAAGCTGGGGGTGCTGGGGGCTGAGCTGGAAGTGGAAGGGGGCACCGTGGGGGGGCCGGTCATCGTCCGTGGCCCCCAGGAGCAGGCTCCCCCCGCGGCCCGGCCGCCCGCAGACCACCCCGGCTGGCAGCTGCAGCAGGGGCGCGTGGTCATTCACCTCCAGGATCTCGATGGAGAGGGTGCCGGTGGCGGAGAGCGGGGGCTCGGCTGGGGGCACAGAGCAGAGGGTCAAGGGGGGAGGCAGGAGCGGGGGGACGCAGCATGGGGGGGGCCGCTCACCGTCATCGCGGGCGAGGACCAGGGCGATGTACCAGCCGCCCTGCAGGAAGGCGGAGGGGTGCAGCAGCTCCCGCTTGGTGCGGACGGTGCCAGCGTGGGGGTCCAGCTGCAGCCAGTCCGCCGGGTCGTAGAGCAGCGCGTAGCTGTGGGTGCAGGGGGTGCATTACACACCCCCCCCCAAACACCCACCCTGGGCTGCAAGCGCAGGAGCCTCAACGCAGCAGGTGCCGGGAGGTGAGGCAAGGGGACCGGGTGCCGAAGCCCATGGCCTGCGACTCACGTGAGGGTCTGGAGCTGGCGGGTGTCGGGGTCGCTGGCGGTGTAGGTGGTGACAGGGGTGCCCGGGGGGGCCCCCTCCAGCACGCTGACCCGCCGCGGGTTCTCACGGAAGATGGGCGCCTCGTTCACGTCCCGCACCCGCACCCGCACCGTGGCCAGTGCCCGGGGGCTGGCGGGGGCCGTGGGCTCCAGCGGCTGCTCATTCTGCACTGACACCGTCAGCTCGAAGCGGTCCCGCACCTCGTGGTCCAGCGGCTGCCGAGAGGGGCCACGGGTCAGCCGAGCCACGGGACCCCCAGGCCTCCCCCCGCTGCCCTGCACCCACCTTGGCCACGGAGAGCACGCCATCGTTGGTGTAGGGGTCGGTACGGATGGCGAAGGCACCCTCGGGGTCGCCCTCCAGGATGGTGAATTTGGCCAGCCAGTTGGGCGAGCCGGCCAGGTCTTTGTCGTGCACGAAGACCTTGCCCATGTCCACACCGGCCGCCTGCTCCTCCACCTCCATGGAGAACTGGGGGAGAGTGGCGTGGGGCTGGTATCTACCCCCTTGGGATGCTGCTGCCCCCGAGGGGGCTGGCTGCCTCCCCACAGACCCCTGCATGTCCCCCCTGGCCACTACCTCCTCCTTGGTGAACTCGGGAGGGTTGTCATTGATGTCCTCCAGGTAGATGATGGCCATGGCGGTGGTGGTGAGCCCATCCCCGGACATGTCAGCTGCCTGCACCGTCAGGTTGTACACCCCCATGGTCTGCGGGAAAGGAGGGGGGGGGATGGCCCTGAGCCCCTCCAGCCCCCTGGACACCCACCATGTCCCCATGCCTGGGGTCTGCTCATGGCTGGAGCTGTGGTTTCACCAGCCAGGGGGTCTCTGGCTACCCCCAGACCCAATGCTGCCTGTGCCCCCTGTGCCCGCTACCTCGCGGTCAAGGCCGGGCCGTGTGGTGCAGATGTCGCCGGTGGTGGCGTTGATGCTAAACATGCTGGTGGCACCCTGCTCCAGGATGGAGTACCGCAGTGCCGCGTTGTCAGTGTCGGGGTCATCAGCATCAGTAGCATCCACCGTCATCACGCAGGTCCCTGTGGCCACAGGAGCCCCCTGGTGAGTGCTGGCAGGGGGGATTGGCTCAGTCCCCAGCCCCCAGCTGGACCCACCTGGCTCAGCCCCCTCAATCACATGCCCAGTGAAGACATCCTGCCGGAAGAGGGGCCGGTTGTCGTTCTGGTCCACGACAATGATCTCCAGGTCGGTGGGGTCCTCCAGCGTCACACCGCCCAGGTCCAGCGCGAAGGCTTTCAGCTGTGGGTGCAGAGCGGGTGGGTTGGGGCCTGGCTGGGGGGGGCGGGGGAGCTGCAGGCAGCCAGGTAGCATCCTTACCCGGAAGCGGTCGTTCTCCTCCCGGTCCAGCATGGCATTGAGGAAGACCTTCCCGCTGAACTTGTCAATGGAAAAGATGCCCAGGGGCTCCTCGTCCACCCCCGGCCCCTTGATGCTGTAGATCACCCCCCCCGGCTGCTGCTTGTCCGACTTGATCTACCCCAGGGAAAACAGGGCTGGCAGTCCCAGGGCTGGGGGGGGCTGTCTCCTGCCTGGGGTCCCCCTCTGCCCTGGGTCTCCCCCAACACCGTGTTCCACTCCTGGGGGCTGCCCAGAGTGGCCCCCACTCTGCCACCTGAGAGAGAGGGTGGGGGGCTCCCCACCTACCTGCACCAGGAGGTGAGGGATGCGCTTGTGGTTCTCCGAGACGCTGATGGGGGGGATCACCCAGGCCCTCTTCACCCGCCGTGGACCCTCGTGCTGCCGCCAGGGCTGGGGGCTGCCCAGGGCCGCGGCGCCTGGCTGGGCTGGGCTGGCACCCTGAGGGAGACACGCTGCTGCTGGTGTTGCTGGTGTGGTCGGTGCTGCCGGTGACCACAAAACCTCTGGAGGGGGTTGCGGTGCTGGGTGCACAGGTGCCGGGGTGCACGGTGCTGGGCCCCCCTGGTGGGTTTGGGTCTGGGGGAGTGGAGTGGTCGCCCAGCTCCCCAGGGAGCTTAGTGCCAATGGTCCCCTGACATCCCAATGTGATGGTGGCGGGTCTCCCACCAGGCTCGGTGCCTCCCAGATGACCCCAGTGGTGCCCTGGGCACGGCCCCACGCCACAGCTGGGCCCCATGGGACCCCTGCAGTGGGGACAAAGGGGCTGTCCCGGGCTGGCAGTGCCTGGCCGCAGCCCCAGCCCATGTCACAGCATGGACGTGGCAGTGAGGGCAGAAGGGGCAGGGGCAGGTTTAGGCTGCACGGGTGGCCCGGCTGGGCCGCAGAACTGGGGTGCTGGGGGGGATAGGGAGCTGGGGGGCTGGGGTGGAGCTGGGGGATGTGACAGGGAGGAGATTAGGAACAGAGTCTGAGGAAGCAGGTGTTATGGGGGCTGCAATGGAGGGGGGGGAGCTGGGTGGGACTGGGATGGGTTTAGGAGCTGTGAAGGGCTGAGCTGGGGGGGTCAGGGAATTGGGGGGCGTGGTACGGGGGTCCAGAGCAGGCATGGGGCTTGGAGGTGAGGGTTGGGAGGGGCGCAGGGAGGTGCATGCAGCCCACACCCCCCACCCCCAGGTCCATGCCACCCTCGTCCTGGGACCCGGGGGACCCGGGCTGTTCCCTCCCTAGGGAGGGAGCACATCTGGGCAGCATCAGCCCTTGCACCCACATCTGCACCCACCCGTGGCTGCACCCACCCCGGGTGCCGGGGTGTCCCGGGGTGCCCCAGGTCCCCGTGTGTGCATCCAGCCCGGGGTGGGGGAGTGGGGCAGCGGGGATGGCTGTGCTGGGGGTCCCTGGGGATGGTGTGGGGCTGTGCAGGGTAGGGGGGCTGCGTGCCTGTCCCACGGGATGGGCAGAACAAGGAGCTTGTTTTGAGGCTGTGCCGGGAGCTGCCCTGTGGCTTCCAGCTGTCCCCCTGCCCTCCCCGGGAGAGACTCCCCTGCTGCTGGGGGGCTGCTGGAGCTCAGGGAGGGTGGGGAGGGGGTGAGGGGGGGCGATGGGGGCTCTACTGCTGGGGGGGGGCCTGCCTTGCAGGTCCCCTTTCCTTCCCCTGCCCTGAGCACCCGGCCATGGGCTCCAGGCCAGAACCCCAACAGCCCCATGTGGCTCGGGCCTGAGACCACGGCGAGGGGCTCTTGGGTGACATGCGTGGACAGGGGGGTGCAGGGAGGGGGTCTGGGACCACAGCTGGGATGGGAAACGGGGGAGCAGAGTGTTTCTGAGTGCCTAACCCTCCCCCAAATCCCATCTCCTGGTTCACAAACGCAGGCAGTGTGCCGGAGCTGCAGGCTCCCCGCTGCCGCCACCATCTGTGGGGTGGGAAATGCCTCCAGAGGGGCAGCAAGCCCCCGTCCCCCCCATCCCCATCCCCGCCGCCCCCCAGGACATGCCTCCACGGGGTCTGGGGTCCAGCCGCCCCCCGGCACCGCGTCTGGGTTCCCCATCCCGTCCGACCTTCCCGGGGCATAGACCGTGGGGGTCCCCATCCCTACCCGCACCCCATCCCCATCCCTCCCCCGTCCCCCCGCGCCCCTTACCCGAGCGCAGAGGGGGGCGAGCAGGCAGGCGAGGAGGAGCGGGGGGCCCATGGCGAAGCGGGGCGCAGGGCGGCCGCCAGCCCCGAGCTGCTCGCCGGCCCCGAGCTAAAATAACCGCGGGGCTGGCTGAGTGACAGCACATGTGCTGCCGGGCGGGCCGGGCCCCCCCGGCCGGGCAGCTGTCCCCGCCGCCCCCCCGGCGCTGCCTGCAGCCCCTGCCCGCCGGGGGCCCGCCGGGGCGGGCGCCGGGGGGCCCGGGGGGATGCAGAGGGGGGCGCCGGGGGGGCCCCGCTGCCCGGGGCGGGGGGCCGGGGTGCGCGACCCCCGGGGCAGGGCGAGCGGGAACGCGGCAGCTGTCGCCGGGCGCGCCCCGGGGATGCCGCGACGGGGCGGGCGGGAGGCAGAAACCCGGCCCCGCTGCCCCCGCCACGGCTGGCCTGGCACCGCCACCGGCACCGCCACCGCCACCGGCACCGCCACCGGCACCGGGACCGGGACCGGGACAGGGACCGGTTCTGCCCGCCCCGCTCCGCCGCGCCCCCCGTCGGGGCGAGCCCGCCCCGGCCCCTCGGCCGTACCCGGGGCCGCCTGCGCTGGCGGCGGGGCCGGGGGGCCGGGGCGGGATCGAGACGGCGGCATCCAGCGGTGTCCCGGTCCCGGTGGGTCCCCACGGGGCGGAGCAGCACCGGGCTGCTCCTGGAGCCCTGGCAAGGCCCCCGGTCCCGCTGCCGCCCTCGAGCCCCAGCGCCGGTCCCGGTGCTGCTCCCGACGGCCGGGGTAGGTCCCGGTGATGCCCCCGACCCCCAGTGCCTGCCCCGGTGCTGCCCCTAACCCGCGGGGGCCGGTTCCGGTGCTGCCCCCGACCCCCGCTGCCGCCCCCGACCCCCGCTGCCCTTCCCGGCGGCTCCGCGAGGCCGCGGCACCAGGTGGCAGCATCGTCCCGGCCACCGGCCCCGGCCCCGGCGGTCCCCGCCTCCCGGGGTCCCGCAGCGGGGAGCGCCCCCCGGGGGGGGTCTCGGGCTGCAGCGGGGCTGGGAAGCCGCCCTGGGCCTGGAAATTCCCTGGCTAGGGAATATGCGGCGTTTCGGTGACACTGGTGGCATCACCATGTCCCTGCTTGGCTGCTGTGGGGACCCCCGCCCGGCCGGTGCCTCTCCCCTTCTTAGCAATAAGGGCCCTCGGTGCCCCCCCAGTGTGCGGCATCATCTGGGGCGCGGTGCCCTCGTAGGGCACTGACACCGGGTATGGCACAAGGTGTGGGACGAGGGACACAGGACATTTCTTCTGTCCAGCCCCAGCAGCTGAGCGGTGGTGGCAGGGCTGTCAGTGCCCCAGGGACCGTGGGAGGGGACATGGAGCCATGCCATGTGTGGGTGAGCGCTGGGCACCGGTGACCGGCGGCATGGCTGGGCCCTGGCATGGGCAGTGGCGCTCACTTGCCTGTCCGTCTGTCCAATCCCATCCATCCGCCTGTTCGCCCCGCCACCCCCGCATCACCGTCACACGAGGAGCTGCCCCGCTGGTGCTGGCTGGGGGTCCTGGCAGCTGCCGCTGACCCTAACGCGCCGTGGCAGCGGGGTGGTGGAGCAGATGTTCCCTGCCACCGGCACCGCGGCACGGGGGTGCGGGGGTGGCAGACGTGACAGGCTCTGACAAGGTGCCAGTCTCAGCTCGTGGTGCCGGTGCTGCCAGTCACAGGAGCTGCCTGGCGCCAGTGGCATGGCTCTGGCAGTCACGGCCTGACCTTTGCCCCTGCACCGCCATCCCCTCCCCTTGCAAACTGAGGCTCCCACTGGGGGGGCAGGGCTTTGGGGTCCCACAGGTGCTGGGCCCAAACCTGCGACCTCCCTTGTCATGCCAAGTCGGAGAAGGGGTCACCCTATTTTGGAGGGGCCCAGTCCCCCTGTCCCAGCTGACACCCTCTGATGTGCCCACGCCACTGCAAGAGCTGTGGGTGTTGGGACCAGTCATGTCCCTACTGTGGGTGCAGTGGGACCAGTCGTGGCCCCAGCGCAGGGACTGGGGGGGCTGGGCAGTGCCCTGTCCCCACCATACCCAGTGCTGGGGAGAGCGAGCAGCCAGGAGTGCGGGTTGAGGTGCTCAACCACGAGGTGCCAAACACAGCGCAGCAGCTATAAAGTCACTGGAGCTTCGGGTTTTATGTGGCAATAAAAGATAATGTCAGCTATAAAGCGCGGAGCAGGCCCTGGTGTGCCAAGCCGCCTGCCGAGCCGGGGCAGGGGTGAGCTGCTGGGCGCGGGGGGAGGGGGGCATGGGGGCGTGGGCAGCCCTAGGGGACACCCCGGCAAGGTATCACCTTGCCCGGGGCAAGCAGGTCCCCAGGTGCCCCAGGGTGGGCTGCAGGCAGGGGGATGCTGTGGGATGGCCAGCACTGGTGGGGCCAGCATTACTGGTGGACACATAAAAGATGCTCCTTGGGGTTGTTGTTGTTTTAATGGTTTTATTGCGCGATGCTGGGACGGGCCTGGCAGGCCTTAATGAAGGAGATTGATGGCTTAATAGCCTGTAGCCATTACGGGGTAATTGAATGGTTGTGTACATATGATCAGACCATTAATGCGGACGTGGCTCGCAAGCGAAGCGCCCGGAGGAGCCGTGGGGGGGACATGTGCAGCCCTCCCACACCCCTGACGGATGTAGCATGGGGGGAGCAGAGTCCATGGCCTTGGGGAACCCCATCCATCCCTGAGGTCCGTGCTGTGTTGGTGTCCCAGGGCCACATCCAGCAGTGAGGGGATGGAGCAGGTCTCCAGGTTCATCCAGTGGCACCGGGTCACTAAAACCCGTGTCCTGCCAGCTCAGCTCCCAGCCTGGGCTCTGGGCCACCATAACCAGGTGCTTTAACAAGGCTTTTAATTAACAGGCGCCATATATAGGGGTAAACAGCAGTGAGGGAGCAGAAGCGGAGCTGTGGGGGTTCTGCATGGTTGGCAACCCCAAAGCGGGGCTGACCACTGACCTCCCTGTGAACGCCGCCACCGAGGAGAAAACCCAGCAGAGCTGCCACTGGGTCCCCGCGCCAAGGTGTGAGTCAAACTACTCATTTTAGTGTGTGACAACCAGGTGTTTTACAGTATTTGCTACCTGTGATCATCCATCAAAGCAATCGATAGCGTTCCTGCAGAGTTTTATTAATGATCTTGTCACCGGGCTGGTGCTGGGTGTCTGGGGTTGTCGAGAATGATAGATCATTAAGAGCTTTTGCTGCTATTTATTCTCCAGTGACCTTGTCTCTCTCCATTGTTGCTTGCTTAAGAGTTATGAATGTGAGACATGATAATTTGATATTGATCTATTTGGTAAGTTAAAAAATTTACTGCATCGTCAATGTTTTAACAAAGGATCTGCCCGGTCCCTCCCACAGACCGGTGGTTGCTGAACTCCATGGCGAGGGGGCAAGCCAGGCACCGTGCCAGCATCCGTGGGCTGGAGTGCCGGGCCTGCCGGCCGTGGGATGGTGAGGGGTGGCTGCGAGAGCTCTGCCGTGTTCCTGGTGCCCCTGCGAGACCCTGTCCCAGCCCCTGCTGAGCCTGGAGTACCGACACCCTGGTGCTGGCACTGCCCTGGAGATGCTGCCGCGGGCAGGGTGCAGCAGTGGCCCGAGCGGGCGCACGGCTGTTCGGTGTCATCACTTGTGCTCCCTGTCCCTTCCCAGCGCCTCCAGGGTCCTGTCAGCTGGTGGAGAAATCTGGGGCTCCCTGTCACCCCCTTGGCACCGGACAGGACCAGACCAGCATCCCACTGCTGTGCTACCTCCCAGGGCACTGGACCCACTGGTTGGGGACCCACAGCGCACGGCCGCCATCCCTCGCTGCTGTTATTGATCGCCACCGCCTGCTGCCGCGGGGCTGGCAGCTCACGCATGAAGTCAAACAGGGACAAAAATCCGTTTATAAAGGTACGGCTTATCGATACTGCCTGTCCTCCAGGAAATCGATGACCTTCAGACGGGGGCACTGGTGTCAGCCGCGCACACACATGCAGTGTAACTCATGTGCTGCATCTGCTCCCCAGTGCCTCCAACACCCTGCTCGGCTCTGCCCCCACCCCACCCCAGACCGTGACCCCCCCCCGTGGCTTGCACCCCTCGCCACTCCGTGGCCAAGACCAAAAGCCGAGCCCATCTCCGGCGCCTGCCCAGCCACGCTGTTCCTCCCCATCTCCCTGGGCTCCCTGCATGTTCCTCAACGCTTCACGGCTCTTCTGTCACACTGAGGTCACCGCAAGCCCCTGGCAGCCATCCCGGCCCCTTCCTCCCCGGGTCTTTCCCCTCCCCGTTATGGGGTGGGTGCCACAGCGCTCCTCAGCACCGGCCAGGGCAGCGGGGCTCTGTGCCGGTGGTGTCACTGCCCCTGCCATCGGTCTGCGCCGGGCACGGGCTGGCACGGGAGCGCCTGGCTGGGGGAGACGTGCTGGGCTGGTAACCGTAAGCCAGTATTTGATTTTTACATTTATTCTTTACTTCTTCACTTCTGCTGGGAAATGGGAGGCAGGGCCTGGTGGAGCAGGGAGGTGGATGCTAACGATTCACAGCAGGTAACGGGGCATCCCATGAAGAGCAGGATCCCACCAGTGAGAGGATCCACTCGCCTTCTCAGGCTCTCCTCCCCTGTAAACCAGACTATCAGGAAAGTTGCTCAGTCCATGAGAATGGGCAGAGAGGATGCAAAATTACCAGGCGTCACCGCAGCTGGCTGAAGACAGTTTAATCTAAAGAGTAATTTCATCTGGCAATGAGTTGCACGTGGCCTGAGGTAGAGCTATAACGAGGACGAGCATCCAGAGGCAGATGAAGGCAAGGTGGGGAAGCCAGGGTGCCCGGACAGCCCTTCCCACCCAGGCAGAGCAGCTCCACCGGCTTGGCATCATGGGGCTGAGACCCACCGAGGGCCCGCCGGGCTCATCTGCCCCAGCAGCTGCGGCCGGGACCAGCTCGGGGTGGATGCAGGGGTGTCTGTGGTGTCTGCTTTTCACCTGCCTCCCACCACCTCCATGGGGGCTAAATAGAGCAACTTTGGCCAGCAAGTGCTCACTGCCAGCACTGGCATGGCTGGCAGTCCTGGCCCGGGACCCCCCAGCATTCATCCCACTCTCCCTTCTAGACCCAGGGCTGCTCTGAGCCCCCTGCAAAGGGCTCTTGCACAAGAAAGGTGGCCTGCAGCTCTGGCTCACTTCAGCCAAAGAGACCACATGGGTTGAATCCTACTTTCACTGGACTTTATTTGTGGAGCAGCCTGCAGTAAGCCCAGACCTGCCACTGTTAATCACTGCTGGCACCTCCTCAGCGCTGTTGTAGAGGGGGAACGGATGCGGCGGAGGACCAAGCGCCCCGGGCTCCCAGTCCTGCCCGATGCCGTGCACTAGGCTGGGTAAAAGCGCTGCAGAAGCTCCTTCTTGTTGACTTTTCCCATCTGATTGCGTGGGATCTCCTCCACCACGATCAGCTCGGTTGGGATGGTGTACGGTGCCATGGTCTCCCTGCAACGCAGAAGCGCAGTCTGTTACGGCTGACCAAGACCAGCACTTCCAGCTCATCCTGAGCCCCCTCAAATGCCACCAGACCTGGGGGTTTGCTCCAGGACCCTGCATCCTGCAGCAACGGAGCCACCCCAGTTCTCCAGGCAGCGGGGCCACAGGTGAGTGGCTTTGGGCAAATAGTGGCCATACTCTGGCTCTTTCCTAAGGGCTCAACACAGACCCTGAGAGAGCAGCAGGGCTGACTTTACACCAGTCACGCGTTGCTGTGCTGCAGGTGGGGGCTAGAGAGCAGCCCCTCTGCCGGGTGAGCTGTCCTGGGAGCACCTGTGGCCCCATCAGCCCCAAGCGGCCCCACCGGGGACCCCCCACCCACACACCCCCAGGAGCCCATTCAGGCTCAGCTCTGAGCTCCCAGTCCGCGCTGAGCTGTGCTGTGCGGTGTTTGCTCCCAGCCTGTCTCCAGGGGGGAGCTGTGTCGCCAGCAGCTGGTCCCGGGAGGGGACCCCTCGGAGGTGCAGAGCTCATCTCTAGCCCTGTCCTTGCCCCTCCTGGGAGGACTTTGCCCCCTCCCCCCCGCCCCCCCCCTCCATAGCTCATCTCTGGCCCTGTTCTCCTCCTGCCTGTGCTTCCCCGGCTGCACCCTGGACCTGGCTCATCACTTGCTGTGTTTTGGGCTGGTGAGGGACCCTGCACCTGGTACCCAGCTCCGCCTGCCGCGCTCGGCCCCGCCGCGGAGGACACTGCCTGCGCTGCGTCACCCTTGGCCGCCCTTTGGGAGCCAGCCCTGCCATGCAGCACCTAGAGCACTCGCAGAGCACAACGCACCCCAAAACACCCAGCTGCCCCTCGGGAGGAGGCATGGAGAGCCTTCAGCAGGTCAGCTGGTGGCAGAGCCCCCAGTGCAGACTCACTGATCCTCCACGATAGAGACAGCATGGGAAAGCAGCGCGGTGGCACGATGGATGCTGCACCCCGGTGTGTTCCTGGTGCCAGTCCCCAAGGGCAGGCACCACGGGTTGCCCACCTGGCTAAGTGCGTGCCGGTGACTTGCCAGTGACTCGTGGCCATGCGCTCTGGCCCACTGGGGGGTCTTCCCGCTGCGGGAGGGAGTCTGAGTGCTGAGCACCATCCCCCTGCCATTTGCAGAGTGCAGAGGGGGGGCTCTCCTGCCTTCTGCTGCCTGTGTGTCACCAACCTGGGGCCGTGCCCAGCTCCAGCAGTGTCCTGGCACTGACTCTAATGCGAGATGCCAAGTCTGCTGAGCCCTTCAACCATCGCCCGGCCCTCCTCCTCCCACCCGCCACCAGCACCCCCTGCCATATGGATGCCTCTAACTCGGGATGGCGCCTGTCGCTGGGAAGCACGACTGGAGGCGAAAGCTGCAAAATGAATCACTCTGAAGAGGGACATGTGTCTCCTGCCAGGGAGCGCGAGAAAAAGGGCCAAACGAATGTAAGTGACATAAAAAATAAAGGGGAGAGACAGGGTGAGAGGGAGAGAGGCAAGCGGAGGGAGCTGGAGCAGTGCCTGGAGCCGGCGCTGGGCAGGGAGAAGCAGCCCCGGAGGACCCTGGGTGGGCAGTCAGCCCCTCCGACTTTCTGGGGGCTTTTGTTTCAAGGGCTCTCACTCTTGCTCTGCACAGGCAGAACAGCACCGTGTCTGCCCACTGATCTGGGGACGGCGATGGGAAGAGACGTGCAAGGACAAGGGGGAACATCCTGGGAGGGGGGCAGGCAGTGGAGCACATGGCTGGCTGAGCGTAGCCCCCTGCCCTGCATCAGGGACCCCCAGAGCAACACTCGGGTGACCCATAAAGTGCAGCCATGATGGTAGATAAAAGGATCTGCTGGGGTCACCGACGTCCCTGCCAGGAGGCTTAGGGATGAGCAGTCACCACACAGCATGGTGACGATCTCCCTTCCCAGCTCTCCATCGCTCCTGCTCTGTGCTGAGGCCATGGAGGGCCCTGGATGGAGAACCCCGGAGCACCAGACCCCGTACCAACCAGGACAGGCTCAGCCTGGCTGAGAAGGGGTATCTCGGCTTGCACCAGAACATCAGTAAAATCAAGCAAAAGCTGCTGGTGGCTGTGGGCTGCCCTAGGCGGAGCAGGAGCCCCAGGTGAGTCTGGTGTCCCTGTGCACTCACAGCCCAGAAAGCCAACTGTGCCCTGGGCTGCACCCCAAGCAGCGGGGTGAGCGGGTTGAGGTTGAGGGGGGGATTCTCACCCTCTGCTCCATTCCGGTGAGGCCCCCCCTGCAGTGCTGCATCCAGCTCTGGGGCCCCCAACATCAGAAGGACATGGAGCTGCTGGAGCGAGCCCAGGGGAGGCCACGAAGATGATCCGAGGGCTGGAGCACCGCTCCCCTGGAGACGGGCTGGGAGAGCTGGGCTGGTTCAGCCCAGGCAAGAGGAGGCTCCGGGGAGACCTTAGAGCAGCTTCCAGCACCTACAGGGGCCGCCAGGAAACCTGGGGAGGGGCTTTGTACAAGGGCCTGTGGTGACAGGACAAGGGGGGTGGCTTTGAGCTGGAAGAGGGTGGATTTAGATTAGAGATGAGGAAGAAATTCTTCCCCGTGAGGGCAGCGAGGCGCTGGCCCAGGCTGCCCGGAGCAGCTGTGGGTGCCCCATCCCTGGCAGTGTCCCAGGCCAGGCTGGACGGGGCTGGGGGCAGCCTGGGCTATGGCAGGTGTCCCTGCCTGTGGTGGGGGGGTGGAACTGGGGGGGCTTTAGGGTCCCTTCCAACCCAAACCATTCTGTCATTCTATGACCAGCAGCCAGAGGGTTAATGTGTGTGCACAGTGCTGAGGTGCCAAGGGACACCCTGGCAGGGTCTTGGCCCCTCTGCCCCAGCAGCCACCCATGTGCAATTCATTTCTTTGTTTGCTTCTCTTCCCCCACTACGTAACTGTTTAATCAGAGCAGCAGCCGGCCAGCTAGCATCTTCCTTGCATTTGCTAAATCGCAGTCCCCCAACTGTGATTTTTGCAAATCCAGGGGAAATCTTTAATTGGCTGCTGCACAGACCCTGATGAAACAAGTGCTCCTGCCGCTTACAAAATAGCGCCAGCCTCGCCAAAAATATCCGCAGCCTGAAGGAGGGAGTTACCAGGAAAAGAAAGAATCTGCTATTAAATATTTTGCTAATGAAATATTAGCGATAAACGCGGTGATTCTGCTTCCTGGCTCCCGCCTGCTTACGCTCCCATGGCTGATGCCTGAAACCCCAGCACTGGCCGCACTCTGATTTAAACAAGGAGGTGTGGGTTTTCATGCCAAAATGTTGCAGGATGGCAGGTGGCTGCTTTGCGCCATGCTCATCAGTATTGCGATGACTCCAAGCAAGGTCTGTGAGCTCTGGTGTCTCCCTCCCTCTCCAAATCCCATGGGAGAGGTCTCTGGGGTTAACTGGGCACTGGGCTGGACTGGCTTCCAGTGGAGAGGAAGGCAAGCAAGGAGCGATTGCAGCAGCACCGGGAAAAGCTGAGCAAACGTTCTTGTTGCTGAGATAACATGAAGCTTCCCTTGTCCTGGTGCTCACTCTGTGCTTTTCTGCAGGCAGCTGGGCTCGGGGCTGTGGGGCAAGAGCCACTTGGCCGCACCACACAGGTCATTTATCAAAGGCACTTTTGGGGTGAGAGGCCCATTTATTTCCATTATCTCACATGCTCGGTGACCTCCAGGTTGGAGCTGTGGTCTTTTCTCCATCCTCAGAGCCTGAGGCACTATGTCATTGCCGGCCACCTCTTCACCCCTCCTCTGACATGTCCCTAATGAGGATGCTGCAGGCTTTGAGCCCGCTTTCCCTGTGCCGTGCTGCTCACCATGCACTGCCCCATGGCACCTTACCTAGCCCAGACTTTCAGGTCCTTCACAGAGAGCATCTCACCCTTGCGCAGCTGCACAACAGCACTGACCCGCTGACCCCAGACCATGTCCGGCGGCCCGATCACAGCTACATCTGCAGAGAGAGCAGAAGACTCAGGCTGAGAAAGCAGAGCAATTTCTGGGGTCAGGGGTGGGGTAGAAGAGGGGTCCAGCACTGCTGGCAGGTGCCTGCGGCAGCGGTGTGCAGGGAAGAGCCGTGTGTGGAGGAAGACGCCATGGGATATTAGTACAGGAAAACACCGGGGACTTCTGTGCTGACACAATTTCCAAGAACAGTGCTTCTCTCCAGGGAAAAGGCAGGAAGCCCCATGGTGTTTGAACAATTTAGAGTCAACAGGGAGCAATATGATGTAGAGAGCGGTGTAGAGCCGGGGACGCCACTTCTGTCCCTTCACACAGGGTCATGCACAAGGGCAGGAGAGAATTAATTACGGTCTCACTTCCAAAATCAGATGAGATTTTGGAAATGAGAGGTGAGAGCTGCTGCTGACTCAGCACCCAGCCACAGGCTTCGTGACTTCAGCCCTGGGAGACAAGTAACAGCAGGCTTTAAATGCAGCCTGCTCTTTGCTCAGACCCAGCCTCCCTACGGGGAAGGCTGGGAAAAAGCCTCCAGGCATGAGCCCCCGGGCAGCCCCGCGTCTGCACCCCGAGCCAGGTCTGAGCCCAGAGCCAGGCTCCCATGTGCCATCCCTTCTTGGCACAGCCTGGCACGGGGACCAGGGACCAGCAGCATACCTGTTATGTGTGGGTGCGCGAGCAGATGACGCTCCACCTCCAGAGCACTGATTTTGAAGCCCCCGTTTTTGATGATGTCTACCGAGGTGCGGCCCTTGATCCAGTAAACGCCGTCCTTGTACGCTGCTGTGTCTCCTGAAAAGCAAAACAAGCTCAATCAGAAGCCATCCCCTTGCTTCTCCTCTGCCTTTCCTGACCTGTGGATGTGACACTGGTGATGCCCTGGGCAGGCGCTGAGCCCAGCTCCCTGTACTGGCCTGTGGGGACAGCTGCACTTAGTGCAAATATCACGAACATCTCTGCAGAGACCGCCAGGGATGGGGTGTCAGCTTTCCCCACAGGACAGCCTGCTCCTGGGGTCACACCGAGGGGAAGGAGCCCTTGCTTTTCTGTGGAAGGAAAGGGAAGAATAAGGCTGTGTACCCAGAAGTCCTTTAATATGGAAACAATGAAAATGGGAGCCATCGCTACAGGTGGAGATGTTCCCCAGCACGCTCTCAACATGGGCCACAAGACAAGCAGTCTCCAGCTCAGCCCCTTCCTCGTCTTCCTGGCAATCAGCACATCACAAAGATCTTGGTTGTCCCTTCCCCGTAGGATGTGACACTTCCTAGACCTCTGCCATCATCAATGCTGCTGAGGGTCCCCATCACATAGTCCCCAGCCTCCTCTTCCTCCCACCCGCTTGCCTGTGCCAGTGATGAGACACCCGCAGCCAGCAGCCTGCAAGAGCTGTGGTGGGTCTTTCCTGGCAGCTCCGGTGCCGTGAGTGCCCTGATCGCAGCCACCAGCCCCTGCCACCCCCTGGAGCCGCCCTTGTGCTGGGGACGGCCAGCTGCTTGTGAAGGGGCCTTTCCCCCACCCCTGCATGGCTACCACTAATAATAAAAGGTGGGGGGTGATGTTGGGAAGAGGAGACCGACCTAAGCAACACGTTGGATCTGACCTGTCCTATCTGCGGGGGAAGAAGGCGTGTGGCAGGTGTGATCCGGTAATTAGCTGCTCGTGCTGAGGCTGGGAAGATTGAGGAGAGAGGTCATGTCAGCACAACCTGGCTAAATGCTTAACAAGCTGGTGCACTTTGATAGCTACTTAAGATGATTACTCACATCCTGCTAATAGAGCCTTTGCCAACCGGTGGGCAAGGGGGGGCTGGGGACCTCGCATTTCCATTTCAGAGCCTTGATGGCAGCACCAGGGGGGCCCTTAGCTCTCCCCTGCGTGTCAGTCTCCATCCTCTCCTTAATGATACGCGCTGCCATTGTGTCCACACACCCGGCCCGCTCCCCGCTGCGGCTTCACTCGCAGACCTCATTTCACTGCTGGCTGGAAAGCTCAAACACGGAGATGACACGGAGATTGGCAGCGGGGAAAAAGCAGCTTCCAACAAAGCAGGGTGAGCCGGCACTGCTGGGTCTGCAGGAGCTCCCCCTGTGCTTGCCTTGCCCCCGGTCCAGCCACATGTGCAGAATATGGGGAATGAGGACGGCTGGGGGTCGTGGACCCCAGCATCCCTGTGGCCGGGAGCCCGCAGGGCCAGGAGGACCTGCTAAACCTCTGGTGAGGGGGAAAGCTGTGTAAGGAGCACACCAAGAGGGCTCCGAGGGCTCTGGCACCCGTCTGAGACCTGGGAACTTCCTTGGGTGGCCCAAGGAAAAGCCTCCCTGCTGCCAAGGACCATGTGGACCCCCATCCTCTCCTTCAGAGATGAGGTCCCCTCTCCTCCCAGGGACTCACAGTGTCACGCCAGCAGAGGTAGGCACACCCCACCATGCACATCGCTGAGCTCCACCGCACTCCCCTCCTTCTTGGTGCTCCTTTGGGCCCCCTCAGCGCTGCTTTGCAGCCCTCCCAGCACGCTTCACAGCCCAGGTACCGCAGGACGCGTCTGTCGGCTACGCAGCTTAACAACAGCCCCTTTCCAGCTCACATCTGGCACGCCGCGGAGTTTGCACGCGGTGTGTGCAAAGGCAGCGAGCGCCCAGAGATTTACGGTGTCAGAGCAACGAAACATCGGAATCAGTTCTGAATTTGGGCTGCTCCCCAAAAGAGCTGTGTCCCTGCTCAGCTGGCACATGCCGCAGTCCTGAGCAGCTCATCTTGCTCAATTCAGCCAGGGAATGATTAATTGTTCCTGTACTTGCCTGCCTGCCTCCTGGCACTCCTGTGGATGTTGAAGGCTGTCTGGAATATTTTAAAAGTTGTGGGAGAGTTTTAAACTCGGGCTCTCTGGGTGTTTGGCTGCTCGGGGTTGGAAGGAATTCACGACCGCTGTGATAAACTACCTCCTGCGCTCAGTATCACTGTAGCATGTGTGACTGACACAGGACCAGAGAGTGAACATTAATTAAAACGTGGCGCTGGGGACCGGAGAGCCATGAGCTTTCGGCAGGGAGATCAGGAGCTGCTTATTCATGCAGAGAAGACAGGGAGAGGAGAGGGAATTCAGACCTGGTTCAATGACACACAGATCTCATGTTGCTCTTCAGGACTTAAGCACATGAAAGCTGCCACATTTGCATTTTCCTCTGCTCTGCAATGAGAGAACAGTCCCAGGGACAGGTCCAAGGGACAGTTGGGACCATGAGGCAGATCTGGGTGGGGGCAGGAGATTTCTCTGCACCAAGGTCTCCTGATGTGAAAGCTGAAAGGCTCTGTGCCTGTCCAGACAACTCATTCCCCTTATCTCTGCTTACAATGAGCAAGGACTGAATTCACACCCGGCGTGCCGTGCTCTTGAGTCTGCTGGGGACGTGGCAGCCATGGTGATTTCTCCAGAGCCTGTTTGCAAAGCAAACTGCCAGGGCAGAGCCTGTCACCAGGGTCCCGTCTCTGCCCCGCCCCCACCCCCCCACGCACGGGGCTCAGGCAGAGTGGGACACACAAGCCCCAGCGTTGCCCGGCCTCAGATCCCACTGCCGGGGAGGGAAGACTCTGTGCTTTACTGGTGGCAGAGGGATTTCAGGGCACATCCGGACCATAACAAGACACCTGAGCTGGCAGCAGCTCGAGCGCACAGTGCCATGCGGAGCACCCACCCCAGCCCTGCAAGCTGCGCCGAGGTGATGCAGGCGCTGCACTGGAGCGGGGTTGTTAGGCTGGGCGCTGCACCGGGCTGGCTCAGCTGGCTGAGGGCTCGCCCGTGCGAACATCCCTGCACGGCCACTGCCTGCATCCCTGCGTGGCCGTCCCCTGCCCTCCCGGCTCTGGCAGGAGCACGGGCAGGGTCTGCTCACACCTGCCTCACACTCAAAGTGGCACTGTCAGCTCCAAAATGAGCTTTTTGAAGGAGATGCTCCCCAGGCTGCTGCCCTCCCAGATGTTCCCCACACAGCCAGGGACAGGAGGAAGAAGACAGACAGGACTGGGCATGAAGAAGGAGGGGAAACCCCCTCCTCGCCACTCACTTTCCATCCCTGTGCCCCCCACACTGTCGCTGCTTCTCACACGGATCCCTCCAGCCCCGTCAGCAGCGTGGCACGGCGGGTGGTTAGCATTATTATTGTGACTATTGTGAGCTTCTGGGACCAGCTCTGTAATTTCCCCCTGTCTCTTTCTTTCTGTCTCCTCTCTCCTGTAAGCCGAGCGTCAGGGTCTTGCTGTCACTTCCCAGGCTGACAGGACAGAGCACGCTCCGGGGGACTGCCGTCCGCCGAGGACAGCCACATTACCCTCTGCCCCGCGCCATCTGCTACCAGCCGAGCACATCAAGACAGCGTGTGCGCCGGCACATCCAGCACAGCAAAGCGCTCGCTGCCTCCCAGGCCAGCGGGGATTTCCTGGGCCAGTGAGACTAGTTAAAAGGATGCTGTCGTTTGCTTAATGACTCTCCCCCACATGCTGCCATTAAACAGTGCTAAGAGCATCATTTCCAAACCCGGCACTGCACCAAGGGCTCGTGGCAAGGGTTGCACCCATCTCCCCTGGACTCCCAACGTGTGTCCTTGTGCACGAGCCCACCCAGCCCCTGCACACAGCCCTGCTGCTGGCGCTGCGCTCCATCCCCTGGCTGTCCCAGCTTTTTCTGCTCCGTTACACAGGCTGCCCCGCCAGCAGGCTGCAGACCACAGTGCCCCTTGCCCAGCAGCTCTGAGCGCTTTGCCAGTGTGGGTACCTGCTCCCCAGCAGGCAGGGGCAACGGAGGTGCTGGGGGGGCATTTCTAAGTGGTGAACGGAGCTCTCCCCCATGAGATGGCACCACCTTCCAAACCACACTTCTGCTGACACTCCTTTCCTGTTGGCCATGTCCATGGCTCCCAGGGAGCGCTCAGTGCCACAGCACAGGGACAGGAAGGATGCTGTGGAGTGGTTCATCAAACTGTGGGTTCAATACCTGCGTGATGCTGCTCCTGAACCACCATCTCCTCTTGTGTGAGATGGGAACAACTGCCCTTGCTATCTATCACCCGCCCATCTCTCCTCTCATGCCTCACGCCAGGGCTCCCATGCGCCCAGCCTGGCCAGAGGCCAGAGACGTGCGGCTGGAGAGGACCCCAGCCACCCCAAAGATACCCCAGCCAGCTGGAAGATACCCCAGCCACCCCAAAGATACCCCAGCCACCCCAAAGACACGCCACCTCCTCCTGCTACACCAGCCTCCTGCCCGTGCTGCTCCGGAGCTGCGCCCCTACTCTGCTGTCAGGAGGACCGATGTGAGCTTGCAGAGTAAGACCACCTCACTTTGGGAAAGGTGAACCCCAATTGCACCCCACCACCTCTCCACCCTCGCTCCCAAACCCCTTCCTGCTCCCTCCGGCACAGGAATCGCCCCGGCAGCACACAACAACACAGCCATGCCTGTGCTCAAACACTTCCCGCAGCACCAAGCCAGAATCAGTATTTCCTTCCTCACAGCCAGCTGCGCGGGGACGGGGATTTTGGCTGATGAGAAGATTATGGTCTCTGACACCACATCTCCACCTCTGCTTGCCCGGGCCACCTCCAGCCGGGCTCCTTTCATCAGACAAAGCAGCCAGCGGCAGAAGCCTCCATTGCACGTGGCTCAGCGTCGGTGCTGCGGCGCAGCTGATGCTGCCGAGGCCATGGGATTATTGTTTCCCTGACAGCAGCCATCACCGCTACCTTTGGATTTGTTTCAAGATGCTCAGTGGGCATCTGTTCTGCGAAATGTTAAAGGCTCTGCTGAGCTGCATACTGAACAGGCTCCTGCGCTGGGCGAGCTGGGGGTGGGCTGCACTTTGCTGGAGTTTCAGGCAATTTTATTTTTTATATACGTATATATATATATGTATATATATGTGTATATATATATGTATATTTATAAAAAATCATAGAATCATAGAACGGTTTGGGTTGGAAGGGACCTTAAAGGTCATCCAACCCCTCTGTCACAGGCAGGGACACCTGCCACTAGACCAGGCTGCTCAAAGCCCTGTCCAGCCTGGCCTGTTGTATACGTATATATATATATATATATATATATATATATATATATGTACTAGGCAGCAGACTGGCCTGAGTGGCATGGCTCCGAACAGCGAGAGGAGGATGTGGCCAGGCCATCAAGCTGCCAGGGGCTGCCCATTCAGCACCTTAAAGCAAGCCATGGACATCTCCATCAGCCTGCAGACTCAGCAAGTAAGCACCACTGCACGCTGACCCATGGCTCAGCCTGCAGAGACCAGAGGCTGGCATGAACCGTGCCATGAACCACCAGGCACTGAGTGAAAGCCATAAAAGACTTTTTCCAGGCTACCTTTGTTTTAAAAATGAGGCTTTTGGGTGAGATCTATTTATAGGGAAGGGCTGTCTACAGATAGTGACTTGGCACTGGCCGCCGTACTGTGGAATCATAGAATCATAACATCATTTAGGTTGGAAAAGACCTTTGAGATCACCAAGTCCAACTGTTAATGCAGCACTGCCCAGCCCACCATTAAACCATGTCCCTAAGCACCGCACCCACGTGTTTTTGAAACACTTCCAGGGATGGTGACTCCACCACATACCTGGGCAGCCTGTTCTAGTGCTTGACCACCCTTTGAGGGAAGAAATTTTTCTTAATAGCCAATCTAAACCTGCCTTGGCACAACCTGAGGCTGCTTCTTCATCCTATCGCTTGTTATCTGGGAGCAGAGTAGGTGCACACAGATGCATGCCTTGCCCAAATGAACCCAAGCAGCAGCCACGCTGCAATGGAGACCCTATTTCCCAACTGAAACCCCAGACATCTCCGCAATGAAGTTCTTCAAGTTGCAAAATACTTGTTGCAAAGACGAAAGGGCTCTTGTGATTCTGCCACTACAGCCTTTAGTTTGTGCACCTCCTTCACAGAGTGGAGAGATGTCCCGGTGACTAATGGGGATCCTGAGCCACTTTCACGAGACGTGCTGAACAAGAGCCTCTTCGCTTCCAAGAGCCGAGCTACTGGAGCAAACCCTGCCTGGAGCTCCTATGCCAGCACCCTTACCCAAGGGTCAGCTTGTTCCTGGCAAACACAGCAACGTTTCTACATCAAAGGTGTCATGAGCAAACAACTATTGACCAAGAGAACACTTTGGCTGGAGAAAGGAAATGCTGAGCAGCTTGGAGAAGCTCTGAAAGTGGAGAAGTGCACAGGAAAAAAATGAGACTTTCCAGGTTAACCATGAGGAATGGTGACTTCAGCCCAGTCTTGGTGCAGAGCTGGGAATGTCTTAGGACCTGCTGGAAAACCACAATGAACGGTGATAGTGCTGCCCTCGTAACAGGTCTGGCCCACTGGGCTTCATTAAGCAAAGACCTCAGCCCTGCCCACGGTGCTGAGGACAGGGTGGCACCCGGGAGCTGCACCTCTGGAAGAGCCCACCCTAGACACAGCCGCTGCCAATACATCCCTGCTCACGAGGGACAGGTGTCACTCTGATGCCTGGAAGGACATCGAGACAAAAGATTGTTTGGCAACATGTGTCACCAGCTTTGTGGCAACGACAGCATCGGCTGCGCTGCGACATGCCAGCTTCAGCTGCGGCTCTGCGAGCCGAAAACTGCAACACTGAGATGACACGAGAGCAACACGGCACCACACTGACTTGCAAATTGTCACATGGCCTTTCCTGCCTTCTGGGAGGTTTTTTGCCATCCCCGCATTACTTATCCACCTATTCCTTTGTGTTTAAAGCAAAAGAGAAGCACCAGACATTTCCTCAGGGGCTCGCCCTGGTGCCCCAGCCGATGGGACACAGGACAGCACAGGCACCCGAGCATGTGTCCTGCAAGGTTTGCAAACCAAAGCCACGCAGTTACCAACGCCACAAACAGAGCCTGGCCCGGGAGTGCCAGACCGAGTGGATTTTGCTGTTTGCAGCTGCAATACGAATGACTCACTCAGGACCTCCCGGGCTGTGTTGCTGGGCAGGATTGAAACTGGGTAGATCCAGCACCGGTAATGCTCGGCATGGCAGCATTTGTGCACTTCAGCAGTGGGGAAAAGCAGCAGGGAATGGAGGCCAGTGCCCTGGACTTGGGTCCAGCCTCAAGAGCAGTCCTTCCCGGGCTCTGCTCAGGCACTGGCAGCCTGGGCTCACACCAGGTCCAGCCTTCACAGGGGCACTAGCGAAAGATGAAGATAGCAGCAGACAGCGCACAAACCCTTTGCTGGAAGCATGCGGGAGGCTTTATAAGACACATTGTGCACAGCTGTGGTGTCAACGAAAACCTCAGCCCTGCTTCGTTGTCAAAACTGGTCCAGCTTGAGGACGTGGCCCCTGAAGGACAGGAGAGCTGGGATGCTCATGACTGTCTCCCCAGGGCACCTCACAGCTGCAGGGCCTGCGAACATCCCTGCTCACAACTACACAGTGCTTTTGCAGACCAGGTGTCGCTGCACAACAGAATATACCGAGAAACAGCAAAACTTCCCTTTGAAAGGGAATCTATTTTGTTGAGAAGCAGGATGGTCCCCAGGAAAGCATTCTGATCGGTCACAGTCCCTGCTGTGACACTGCTGACACTCTGCTCCTGCTGCGCTCAACACCTGCTCATTTGGGAGCCTGTAAGCTTCCCGCCCCCCGTCCGTCCCCCCCAAAAAAAAACCCAAACCCAAACCAACCTCCAGGAGGAATCCCCTGCTGTCACCTGTTCTCTTGGCATGATGATCCCTCATTTCCAGAGAAGAGCTGGATGCTCACCCTCCCGCATTCCTCTGCACTGCCAGTACCTGGAGAATTGCTGCTCTCACCAAACGAGCATGTTGGGGGGACTGGCAGGCTCCCAGCTGGCAGACCCCTGGGAATCTTGCAGGGAAGCAGTCAGAAAAAACCAGTCTTTGCCCTTCTCTGGTGCCTTTCAGCTGAGGATCTCCAAGCACGATGATCCAGAGGCTAATTAGGCAGAAACAGGAACAGCTGGCAGGACAGGGGAGGGATGCAAAGGGGCCTCAATTGCTGCTGGAACTGCAGCGGGCAGGAGGCTGTGTGCCTCCGCTCTACCCTGGGATTAACTCTTACCTGTCTCCCACTTCCCTAGAATGGTTGTTGATGCTCCTGGCCTGCCCCAGGCTGAGGCAGAGCTCACCCTCCGGCAAAGAGACACACGTTGGGGATTAAGACGATGTTTTCCAGGTAGGATCGGTCCAACAGTGTGGGCAGGCAGTGAGGAGCCTGAGCCCCGATCCTGATGCTCTTACCAGTTTGGAGAGCAGAGCAAAACCCTGGGGGCCCAAACCCCCTCTGCCCGAGCAGGGCTCTGCTGGAGTGAGTCTCGCCCCCGGGCCAGGTTTCAGCAGCACGCACAGCTGCACAGGAGCTCGCAGGGGCCCAGCCGAGGCTGCTGGTGGCCACCCTGCCCACTCCAAGGCAGCTGTGGCGCACAGCTGGCAGGCAGGTCCTCCTGCCTTGGAGCCCAGCTTTCCACGGCTGCAGACCAGGTGAACTGTGGGCTGTTACACGCAGCCCAGCAGCAGACCGCAGGA
This sequence comes from Falco cherrug, assembly GCF_023634085.1. NCBI lineage: Eukaryota > Metazoa > Chordata > Aves > Falconiformes > Falconidae > Falco > Falco cherrug. The sequence continues at coordinate 21,561,453 of NC_073710.1, read as the reverse complement.
ATACTCCTTCCCAGTCTGAACACCGAGTTTTTGGCTTTGGGAGCCCCCTGGAGCAACAAGCTCCACGTGCCCATGACGCCTCATGTCTTTCCATGAGTTTCAAGTTTCCGTGCTCTTTCCAGGCCAGTTCCATGTCTCACTGGTCTCCTAAATTGAAGGAAATTATTTATTTGTAGGTAATGCAGGCACAGTGGGACCGGGAAGCTGCAGAGCATGGCATGACAGCGTCACTCCTGCAGCCACTCTGCCCGTCTTCCCACCCCTCTGAGCACAAGCTCCTGGCGCAGGTCCCAGCCCCAGGCCCGATGCTCAGAGTTTCTTCCCACTGCCAGAGGCTCCTGTGCTTGAGAAAAGCCACGTAAGATGCAGGGTGGACAAACGATTAGAAGGCAAGTGCTAAAGGCCGTCTGTGGGAATTAGTCCTCTCTGTGGCCAAGTGCCCACCTTGATGGGCAGAGGGACAGGAGGCTGTGCGATACGTCTCCGTTCTGGACATAAACTTTTCCCTCCCCCCATACAATGAAAACTGCATCAATAGATCCCCCATCTGCTCACATACATCACACACTTCACTCCAGTTTATTAGCTGGAATAAATCATAAATATTTCATTATATATCAACAACGCTCGACTCCGGGAAGGTGCAATCCATCACCTCGACACTCCTTGCGACCTGCCGCCATGCAATAAGCTTTCCAGTCTATTAAACAAGATTGATACAGTGTGCTAGGATGGACTAGGGGAATTTATTTATGGAGCACTGGGAGAGCGAGGGCATTGAACACATGGTGCTGCATGGGCAAATCGGAGCTGCTCCCGTTAGCCCCTTGGATGGGGCAGCCCAACCAGAAAGCCCTGGAGCAGCAAGAGGCAGAGTCCCCCGAGCGTGGCATGGGACAGCCACCGTGGTAAGAAGATGCCATGCCAAAGCAGGCTGCAGGCTGAACCCCAAGAAGCCCAGATCCAGATGCAGGTCCTGTGCCAGGAAGGGAAGCTCCTGCACCCAGGCTGGACTGCAGGGATGGATCGGCAGAGCTCAGGCAGAAAGCTCCCACCTCTGCCCTGCTCAGCACCCCCATGCTCAGCGACATAGAGAGGAGAGCCCAGCGCTGCTGTGGCCGCACAAAGAGCAGCAGCTGCTGTTCTGTGTTGGTGCATGGGTTCCTCAGCACTATGAGAGCTGCTGGGCCCAGAAATATTTACTGTAGTGCCAGGATTTTGTTGCATTTTGTAGCTCCAGGCTCATTTAATGCCACACCTTCTCCTTTACTTCTGCCTACCGTGAAAGCAAACAAGCTCTCCAGTTCAGCGGTGGCCAGCAGCACACGGAAGGGACTTTTCCAATGCACAGTGCAACCCCAGCGCTGCTACTTGACCTCTACTGCCACCACATCGTAACATGCGGGGCACTGCCACCCACGCTTCACCCTTACAAACCTTGCTGCTATTGCACGTGGCAGCAATGCTCCCACAAACTGTTGTTATCTCCCCTCCATCAGAGATGCGAAGATTAAGTGATTCAACGAGGATGACACAGAGCAGCTCTGAGCCCAAGCTTAGTACTCGCAGCCCCTTTCCACGCTGGAGCTGATGGAAAGCCCAGCACCAGCCCGGCAAAAGCATGCTTCCTCTGGCAGGGACCTTGCAGACAGCTGCAGGTCAGCCCCCAGCTCAGGAATCCAACCTCATCCATCCAAGAGAGACCTTGTCTCGCCAAGCCACGTCTCCCTTTAGGAGCAACAGCGCCACTGCTGCTAGTAACTCCGGTTGGATGTTGGGTGTGCTGAGTTACCAACGCCTGCTGGATGCTCAGCAAGATGCTAACCTGCGCAGTGGTAATCCGGAGCCTCTCCGCGGCATGCTGCACTGCTGGGATTGATTAGAGGCAGCCTTGCTCCTGGAGGGGATTGACACAGCCTTGGCAACGATGATGTATGTGTACATATCTATTTAATGAAATGCTAAATGATAGGCTAAATAACAGAAGCAACTTTAGCTTGATTTATTGCATGGAAATGAGTAATGTTTGTCACTGCTGTCAGCCATCTTGGCTAAGAACAGAGGTTACGGGCACAAATTGTAGCTAATTAACAGTAATTAGCACTTCTGAAATTGTGGATTTTGGCTCCTTCGCAGAGGCCAGTTGTGCAGCAGTGCGTGTCCTGGCTCACGTCGGTCACCTGGCTGGGGGGCCGAAGGCTCGTCACCTCTCCCCGCTCACTCCCATGCACCCCAGCACTCCAGCACACAGGTTCTCTGAAACCAGGCTGCTTTCCCAGCCTTGCTCTGCTCCTCCTCTGCTCCCCCACTGCTGTCTTGCATCCCCAACCGCTTTAGCAGGAAAATGCAGCAGGAAAACCTTGGGCTCCTCTGACATCCTCCCGGCATCAAAATTAACCAAAGCCACCCCCGGACCTCATCCTTTCTGCAGGTTCTTGGATCCTCTTTTGAGTTACAAGGGGATCTGAGAAAGCTCCTGCTAATCCTGATCCAGGGCATAAAGTTGAGATCTTGAACTTCTACTTCTGCACACCTTTTCCCTCCTGCACAGACCATGATGGTGAGACCGGCCCAACACCCAAAGACCAATTTGCTGCTGCTGCTGGCGCCTGTCACAGCAGTGGAGCAGCTCCCTGAGGGTACTCAAGTCCATCTACCTTCACCTGATCACTTGGACCAGCAAAATGCATTCCCTGGGCTCGCAAAAGACAATGACGAAAAATAAACGGGCTGCTTCTGCCAGGGCAGGGGGCTGCTGCAAGGCACCACTCCTGTTGCGGTGTACCGAGGGTTTGGTGTGCGCTGCAATCATTAATAAAGCATCAAAGGCTCCTGAGGGGGAGAGTTTGAAACTTCTTCAAAAAACACATGCATATTAATAATGCACCAATTATTCATGAGGAAACCATTTCCCCTCCCAGCAACTTCCAGGGCTCCTGCTTGCTCGGGTGCTGCCTGGGTGCAGTGCAAAAGCCCTTCCCAGCGACCCAGCCCTGGCACCAGCTCTCCACTGGGAGAAGTGCTGGCACTGTGCTTCTTAAACCTGCAGCTACCCTGGCACTGCCAGCCCCGGTGCAGCACCTCAACGCTCTCGCTGGCAGCAGCCCTACCTATCTGCTACCTGTCTTGCTGCCAAAACCCTCCAGCGGAGCCAGGGAGTCGCAGAAAGGAGAGCGGGCGGCTCAGCAGCTACAGCCCAGAGATATGTTCCTGCAGTTGCGAGCGGGCAGGTCAGCCCGGAGAGGAGCCGGCTGCTCCCCTCGCAGGTCTGAGAGCCCGGCGAGCCCTGCTGACGACGCTTTGCAGGGCAGTGATGGGTTTCCTAGCAAACCCCAGCCCACAGCCCCCTCAAGGTCCACAGCAAGCTTGGCTTCAACCCCCTGGAAAGGAAGAGCTCTTCAGCCTCTGGTCAGACGCAGGAGCTGCCCTGAGGGGTCTGGATGATGCCTCTTGCTCTCCTGACGTGGGCTGCACAGCCGCACACAGGGAGGGTTGCTGCTGCCTTCACTCAAACTGCCCGGCAGCGGTGGGTGCCCTGGAGGGAGCATGGACAGCCAAAGACAGCGATACAGCGAGGATGGTATCGGTTGTGCCCATGCCTCCCCACAAAACAATATCTGAGAGTAATAGGTGGCTGTCATGCTTTGTGGGCCACTGTCCACTGAGGCAGAGCAAAATTTCGACACTGTTACAGATTTCTACCTGTGTGAAATCTGGAGGTAATTTAATGGCTCACGAGAAAGGAAATAAATCTATTAGAACGGAATCGCTGTTTGTTTACGTATCTTGCCATGAACATCACCACGAGCAGCAGCAGCAGCAGGTGTATGTGCAAGCACCATTTATTTACATAATAAAATTGCCAAGTAGATTTGTAGCTCAGGGGCATCCCTGCCTCTCCGTGCGCGTGCCTAACTCCCATTAGCACTAATGGCAGGCGCTGTGTGCTCAGCAAGCGGGGAACAGACCCTCCAACTGCCCTAATGGCTGGTACTATGAGATGTAGGGATGTAGACTTGGTCAGGGGATGAGAATTACATCGCAGCTTCAAGCTGCTTTGCAGTCCTCCCCATCTGCAAGAGCTGTCGGGTCTGCTGTGAGCTGCCTGCTCCTGGGAGAGAGGGGGTTAAGCAACTGACTTCCCAGTGTCAAAACTTCTCCAGAGACCCCTGGAGCATCCAGCAAGAGGAAAAAAGAAAAGCAGAGGAAAAAAATGAAAAAACGCTCCAGCCTGGAATGAATTCCTGTCATGCTTTGTAATGGGGAAGTTTGTTTGTATTCCACAGGCAGCAGCACTGAGCCTGCTGTCAGAGCCACGCTGGGAGAAAGGGCAAAACCCTGCTGAGATGAAAGAATGTGAAGCACTGGTACAGCCTCCCCTGGCATTTACACCTGGAAAAAAAAAAAATCACTCAAGGGCATCTCACAAAGAGCTGTGCTAATAAGGCACTCCTCCCCACGATGTGTGGCTGCCCGGGTGGAGTGGGAGATGGAGTGGTGCAGGGAATGCTAGCAGCATCTCCAGGTACCTGGGAGGCGAAAGCTGCAGATAAGAAAAGTCTGATTTCAACCCAGTAATCCTGAGCTGCACTCTCCCCATCTCTGCTTCCAGCTAGGGGAAAGGGGGGAGTTGGGGACTTGCTGCTGGACAGATGAGGAGTGCAGTTACCACTCGTCTTGGCTGATAAATCAGTGATACCTTCCCCTCACACACACATTTTTTAAAGGTTCCTTGAGTTTCTGGTACCTCTCAGGCAGCAGGGCGAGAAGCCAGGATGATGCCTGCTGACCCCATGCTGCACCGAGGTCTGCCCTCGTGGCTCGCTTGCACAGCGCATTCCCTTTGCCACCCCAAAGGGTGTTGGGTGCAAATCCCCCCCTCCATGCTCTGCCCTACACCCCAACCTGACCGCCATGAGTGGGCTCACGCACCACAGAGACCTGCCTCTGCTCACAAGAGGACTTTTCTCCTGGGGGACCTGGCTCAATCAGCCGAGCACAGGAGAGAGGGCAAGGTGGTGTTTAGGCAGGGACAGGTTAACCTCTTGTGTCACTTTGTCCTGCTGCACCGTGCCTTCACGCAGGATTCACCCCAAGGGTGCAAAGGGCTGGTTTAAGGCTGGCGGTGGTGTTGGCAGTGCTCTAAATCCCAGAGATGAACAGAACTAGCAGCTTGAGCTTCACCTGCAGACACATCAGGGGAGCTTGGAAAGCATCATCCACTGCATCCCTTCCAAATTCCAAACCCACTCCCACCCCCCGCAAGACAGGTTTCCCAGCATGCACAAACGGCCAGCAGGTTTTGGCTAGCAAACACAGAGGCCCATCTCCATCCTACAGTTTCAGGACCTCAGGGATTGCTGCATATGGTCCCTGCTCCAGCCTTGGCTTAGGTTGGCATCAGACCCCTTTCCATGCCATAAGCCAGCAGACAAAGTCCTGGGCACCAGCTTCCAGCCAGGAGAGGACAGGACCAAATGGATTAACAGAAAACTCAGACCTTGGCAAAGTCTGGCAGCATCCTGGGTCCTGCCTGCCCTTGGCATCGGTGCTGTACCTCATTTCTGGGTACACTCGGCACATGTAGCTCAGCATGACTGGGAGCCTCTCCAACCCTTCAGCACATCGCAGACCTGAAGGACAAGCAGCAGATGAAGACTCCACAGGCTGCACACCCTGCTCCAAGGGTGCCATACTCCTCTAACAGAAAACAGCAGACAAACCAGCCAAGCCTTTGAACGTCTCTGCAAGCCAGGCAGCCAAGACTTTGCAGGTTCACTCATCATTACCAGGAACTCATGGGTGACTGATATGACACAAGTACGCTGGGCAGAGGGAGCCCCCCTGCCTCCTGCAGCCAGAATTACTGCAGATGGGTTTGCCCAGAGGACAAGCCAGAAAAGAAAATGGGTAAGTAAAAATGAAAAACGTTTGTGTGGTGGTTTTTTTCACATTAGCATTTAAATATTTATAGAAATCCCTGCAGACAACAAGATGAAAAAGAAAACTCAAAGACTAATAAATAAGTAAATGCTCCAAGGTGTGGCAGCCCAGCTGAACACAGCTGCCACTCAGCTGGCGAAACTCTGAAGAGCGTGGTAACCATACGTGCACAGCTAAAAATAATAATTGTGATAATAAAAACATTAGACTAAACCCCTCTGCTTTGGCTTCTGCCCTCTGCAGAACAGCTGAGGGATCAATTACACCTTAGCTAAAGAGTGCAGTATCTCTTCTTTTCTGTGCAGTGACTTGTCCCAGTCTCCGGTGAGACAAACTATTAAATAAAGCAGAGATAATGATGGGAGGCTGTTGACTAAGAGAGGCAGTGGTGGGATACGAGGAAAGATATCTGCCTTAAATTGTTTGCTTAAATATACAGAAGCCTATACTTTTGCTTACAGCATACTACCATTAGTCGTAAGTAAATATGTTCTCAATTGTCTTGAGCGAAATCCAGAGGGATGACTCTTGTGGAAAGTAAAGAGCCTCTCAAAGCCAGGGATGTTCAGCTCTTCATCAAGCACTGTTACCAGCCCAATAAAATACCTAACAAAAACCTCACCACTTCACAGTGCTCAGTCTTGGATCACGCTTGCTAAAAGTGATCCCTCGCTTTCCCGTGCTGAGGAAGGAAGGAAACCGGGCCACTGGCTTCCTGGCTCGTCCTACGAGCTGTAATCAACATGGCAATTCCCTGATCCTGCTCTGCTCACCGCTGTGTGCTGGTTTAAGTAAATCAAACACCAAAAATTGTTCAGCAAGCTAAACAGATTGTGTGGGCACCGGCAGAGTGCCTCAAGCAACAGGAAACCCGGCAAACAAGGAGGAAGGGAAAGCTGAGGATGCAAAATAAAGTGGAAAAAAGACAGACAGACAAAGGTGGAAGGAAGGTCTATTTTCAACAAATTTCCTCTTGAGCTGGGCATCTCTGGTGACAGGTCAGGGCTGAAGATAACCCCCATCATCACCCGAACCTGAAGAACAGGCACCCCTGTGGCAAGCAAGGCAGCCCTTCCCACCCGTGGGTTGCTTTAGGGGAAGCTCCCGGTGTGGGATGCTGTGCAAAGCAGCCCACCAGGACACAAACAGTGTGTGTGGCAGCTGGGACACAGGACCCAAAACCTGCAGTGCAACTGTTTGAGCATCCCCACTGACCTGCTCCTGCTCTCTGCCCCAACTCCTCGCAGCCTCTGCAAGGCGAAGGCCCTACAAAATCTCAGAGTGAGCAAACGAGGAGGTTTAGCTCCTGCCAGATGGTTGCCAGAGTGAAACCTTCCTCCCAAGAGCTGGGCACGGCAGCTTGAGCGGGATGAGGCCAGGCAGCAAGCAGGCTTGCCTTGGCAAGGAACTGAAAAACGAAGCACAAACAGTCTGTACGTAGATCACAACTCTTGTCTGGAGCAGCGAGTTGCCAGTCTGGCATCTGCAAAGCTCAATGCTGTTTGCATTTTGGGCGACTGCTTCAACATTCAGTCTTAATCGTTACCTCTCCTACCCTGATGCTCTCTGCGGGGCTACAGTAAATCCAGCCCATCAGTCACTGCTGTAGACAACTCTCTGAAGCACCGGTCCTTTCTGCTGAAGAGGCTTTCCAAAGCCTCATGGTCACGGGGCAATCAGTGGTAGTAAAGACACAACAAACACTTAAGTCTTCACAGCACCCAAACCATGAGCATGGACCAGTGAAATTCCCTGGGGCCCCGTTCCAGTCGTACTCAGGACAATTTCATGCCATGGTCCTCTCTTCTGCACGACTGTGCAGGGATCTCACTCAGCTGATTTGATTCTGACCTTTCCCTATGGGGTATTTAATTTGGCACTGGAGGAAACATGCTATTTATACAGCAGTAAGTAGCCACTTGAAAGAAAGCCTTGCCAATGATCCCACGGGCTCTGCCAAGTACCATGAGAAAGACGATTGTTCAGCCCATTTCTTTACCACATCCTGAGCTCAGTCCTGCACTTTCCCTCTTAGCCCACTTGCTGGCTTGCAGTTCTCCTGCTAGATCTTCTGACAGGCTTGCAGAGCTCAGCTTGACGTCCCTACAACATAACCCAGCTGGAACTGCAGCCAGGACTCCTTGCAATAGTCCCTGGGATGGGATGGGAAGAATCATTCTCAGTGACCAAAGCCTAAATGAGCCCCTCTCCCTTCAGGCTGCCGTAGCACAGCTTGAAAGGGAAAAGCAAACAGGGACTGGAAGGGAACAGCCTGGATTTTGGAGATGCAGGTGCCTGCTGTTCCCACCGGCTCTCAGTTGGGGTGCAATTGCTCCGTGCCTCTGAAAAATTGGACGTCGTGTAGCAGAGGTTCTCAAACAAGTAAAGGGCTGGCATCCAAGATGTTTGATACAACTAGAGCAGAGCTTTGCAGAGAGTAAACAAATTCTGTGCCAAAAGCCGCTCTCATTTACAGCTACAAAAATCCCAAGTCACTCTCTGAACTGCTGAAAACACCAGTCTTGCAAGCAGTCAAGGAAACACAGGGCTTCATTTCTCTGTGTCCTGATGACCCTAAGACTTCCAGCCATCAGGTAAACCCGGCAATATTGTCTCCTCAAGAAGAACGAATAAATACTGAGGCAGGAAGCAGAAAAAGCAAATTCCCTCTCCACAGTGTTAGAAGTGTGTGTGTATAAGGAACATTTTGAGAAGATAAAGGAATCTTTACACACAGCTGATATATTGGACACCATGCCATCTTTATGTTTTTACTTCTTAAATGAGGGCTGAGTGGAAATGTGAGCCCAGAACACATCTGGTTTGGCTTCACCGAGAGGTGCCCAGCAGGTGCCTGCAGCCTCTCCTCCTGTCCTGTGCGATATCCCAACGGGATAGCCTTCCTAAAGCAGCACATGGAGCTGTGTTTGGGGTATGCTTGGCATTTTTTTCGGGTGTCCCTTCACGTCATCTGTGGGGATGTGGGTCCAAGTTCTAAGCCGCTAGCAAAGGGAGCAGGTGAGCACTGCCACCCTGCCCAACTCATGAGCTTAAGCTATGACAGACTCAAAAAGAAGCTCCCTCAGCCCAGCCTTGGACGAAGACAATGCTTCAGCCAGCGGGCTTACCAAACTACATCATCTGCAACACATTATAATTAAAGAATTGTTCCTTTAAAGCTAGAATTTGCATTAACTGGATTTGCGACTAGGAAAGACACTGCAAACAAACAGAAAACCTGCAGATTAGGATGCTAATCAGATGCATTTCTATTTATAATCTGCCTTGATCAAGCTAAAGTATTTTCTGTTTCAGGTGTCAGTGCTACACCCACGAATGCAAGCAATTCCCCTGGCAGGGAAACACCTGCTAGTCTCTGGAGACAGGCGAGTGCCAGGGAAAAAGCCTATGCCGGAGGGACGGGGGGTGCGTCGCTTGCTACTTCTCCTGCCCCTTCTCCTTGGGGACCAGCCTGAGAAGAGGGATGGGTTGTGTCTGGCCAAGGATGACCTAGCCAGGGTGTTTCCTCAAACACCAGATTTTTCTGTGCTGGAAAACTGCAGGCAGCTTTGCCTCTTCCATCAGAAGTGGTGGGCTGGAAATCTCCAAAGAGCTGTGGCTGGGAATGGCAAGGATCTGCAGCTGGTGCCAGTGGCCATACCCAGCCAGGGACTGGAGAGCTCAGTCTGCAGAGGACAGATGGACATCAGGAGATCCCTGAAACCTGTCTGAGAGAGTCACTGGGCTTCTTCCCTTGGGATTCACAGCTGCAGCAAGAGCAGGTCCCATTTCTGCAGCAACCTGCAGTGCTAAGTAGGATGCTCCCAGCTAAGCCAAGGCTTATCCTTGGTGCCCGAGTTTATAGATCGCAGAGGAAAGGCCTGAGCTGAGAACGGCATGTTCAGCAAGCAGAGGCAGATGCACAGCGTGCTGCCGACTGCCCAAGCTTGGCAGCATCTGAACGCCTGCCAGAACTGATGGGTGTTTCTCATTTCTCCTGATGGTGTCTTACTCCAAATTAAGAACTTTTTCCCTTTTTTTTCCCTGGAGCTCCCTCTTTCACTCCAGAACATCCATAAGGAATAAAGAGATAGCAGGTCCACCCTGTTCTCCTTTTCTTCTAAAGCCTTCACTAATGCTATATGGGAAGTCTTTGGGGCCATAGGAATTATTGTTAATGAAAGTCCGGGGAGGGTTGTGACTTGCATAAAAGGATCTAGCAAGAATTCGGTGATAAACCAGGACTTAGCAATGTGAAAACCAGCTACAACGTTGTTTTTTTAAATGCAGCTTAAAGAAAGAAACTTAAAAGACATGAGTCATCATTTTGAGATGTGCATCAAACAAGTTAAATAACTCTTACTTTCTTAACGACATATTAATCAAAGTGCATTGATTCTTGAATCAGATTCTACTACCAACAAGCCTTCTATCTTCTCCATCCTGATGCATGCATTAAGAGAGTTTTACTCTGACAGATACAATATAGCAATCAATAAAATCTTATTATATGGAGCTGAGATACATGGATTTGTTGCAGGATTTATGCACTACTTTCAAACCTGGTGCTATTTCATGTCTCAGCCTTAATCTGTAATTGAAAATAAATCTCCCTGAATACACCAGATTCTAATTTTCTGGATGTATGGGCAAATGTGAATGGAAGCCGGCCTTCCCTCAGGGAGAAGTCTGCTTTCTGATCGTATCACTCCCCCTGTGCACACCACTGTGTTGCCAGATTCTTCTGGAGAAAGCACCCTGCCTGGCCCTGCGCAGGCAGGAAAACATGTGCGCAAACGGGCAGCGCCTGGTCACCACGCTGTGCAACTCCATCACGCCTCCAAACCCTCCGTCCCCTTCCCCACACCTCCAAAGACACTCACTGCCCGAGGATTGCTGCCTCCTGGGCAGAGACAACGCAATCTGACAGCACTAGAGCCTGAGTGACACGAGCATCGCAAGGCTAGGTTGGATGAATAAAGATCAGGGAGAAGGATGACGGGAGACGCGGGTGTTTCTCAGCTGCTTTCCTCCAGCTCCCGGGGTTTGCTCGGGGATTGCTCATAGAATGGTTTGGGTTGGAAGGGACCTTTCAAGGTCATCTAGTCCAACCCCCCCTGCAAGAAGCAGGGACATCTCCAACTATATCAGGTTGATCAGAGCCCTATCCAACCTGACCTTGAATGTTTCCAGGGATGGAGCATCTACCACCTCCCTGGGCAGCCTGTGCCAGGGCTTTACTACCCTCATTGTAAAAAATTCCTTCTTTCCTTATTTCTGTCTTCCATCCTTCCTGCTCAGCAGCACGTGAGCCTGCGTGGAGATTGCCTCTCACCTCACAAGGCGTGGGACAGCTGGGAAGGTAATGCAGGCATTTTTCCTTTGGGTTCGTCTCAGTCTGCAAGGGCTCAGTGCCGCTTGGATGTATGACAGCAGGTGGATACCCAGCAGTCTCCCTGGAAATGGCCGGAGGGGACTTTGATCTAAGCAGCTCTGTCAACAGCGTTAATACAATAAAAATAATCAAATTCACTCAGATGGGAATGAGAGAGATGGAGAGATAGGCAGACAACAGTGCAAATCGGAGGCAATAAAGAGGACAGGAGCAACAGCAAATCACCTATGCAACACCACGAGTTCAGATGCTTCTCAAAAGACCCGCAATCTTGAATTCATCAAAAAGTCACTGCAGCATCATGGCTTTTTTTCTGCTTTCATTTTTTTCCTTTAACACATACACACGTGCTTGTTCCTTTTCTAAGCAGAGGCACAAAATGGGCACATTTTCAGAGGGAGGTCTGCATGGCCTCCTGCGTGGCACATACACGGTATCCGCCTCTCATCCCAGGGGAAGGAAACACAGGTTTGCAGTTGTTGCACTAAGTGCCTGGTCTTTCCAAGATTTCCCTAGAAACCGAGCAGAGAGCTGCAGAAGCACACTGAGGAGTGCTGGCGGCTAGAGTATGCATCGCTATTTTTTTCCTCCTATCGTGGAGGGAATGACCATCCTCAATATGAGGCTGTTTTCTCAGGAAAGACAGTTCCATGGGAGAAAAGGGGATTTCAATAAAGGAGTTGTCAATCAGACAGGAATATGACTGCTCCCATCAAAGTGTTGGCTCTTCTTTTTTTGGGTCCCTATACTTTCTGAAAAAAAAAAACCCATGATAACTCAATTTACAGGAACAGCAACCAGAAACAGAGAACTGGCCTGAGGAAGGCACTAGGGAAATAAACAACATGCAGCTAGAAAAGACTTAAAAATGCAAGACTCCTTTGTGAGCCTCGCATTGGAGGAAGCAGCCCAGAAAAGCACCCAATGGAACACTTCAGCAGGTGGCTTGCAAGGTTTAAGCATCGTCCCTCACCCCAGGGGCAGGTGTGGAAAGGAACGGGCACTCAGACTATGCAAGCCCCATGCAGCAGTTCCAGGTTAACTCTGATCACAAAACCAAAGGAGGGAACGAACTCCACTGACTCTTGGCTTTGGTACCTCCGAGGATGGATACCCAGGCAGAGCCCCACGCTGGTTATACTCAGCAAAGCCAGCAGGACATACCACTCCGTGAGATGGCAGTAATGCACGGGGAGGGTATGCACGGAGTGCACGGAGCCCGCGTTCGGTGCTCAGCATGCAGAGACATCACATCGCCTTCTGTTTAATAGTACAGCAAGTGCCAACCGCGAGACACTCCTCCCCACGTGCCCCATCCCTGTGCGGTGCCACCCCAGAGCAGTGCCCTTCCAGTGACAGACTCCCACAAAGTGCTGCCAGGCAGCATGCCAGGGCTCCCCCTGCTATAATTATTCTTCATTCGCTGACCCACTGGTATTTTGGATCACCATTAACAATGACAGCTGAGGAGCTACCCGCACGGTCTCCAAATTTACCCTCTCAAACCTCGTCCCTGCCGCAGCTGAGTGCACATTCCCCATGTCCTTGGGGGACGTGGGGACCTGGTGGCTGGCTGCCTGCAATCACACCGTCATCTGCTTTAGCTGACCTGTAGGTCACTTGGGTGGGGACCTGCACAAGGGTCCGGCAGCGAGGGGAATGCTAGCACGGTCTAAGAAATACCATCACCCATTTTTTGGGAGCACCATGCACACGCGTGCAGCCTCACTTTTAAAACACTGACCTGTACGACCTGCAAATGTCAGATACAGCAGATCATAGCCTGGTAGCGGCCAGGCTTTGCCTGTTTTGGATTCTGTCAGTGTAGTCTCCGCTCTAAAGTCACCCACCTCTGCTTAACGGGGATAATTCACCTTCCAGATCCCAGTTGCTATGATGGGACACAACCTCCTCGCTTCCCTGAAGTGTTTTTTTTACCACCACAGGGACATTAGCCATTTCTGAGTGATCTCTGAAGACTGTCACCGTGGCAGTGGCAGCAGGGCGAGCAAGGGGCGACAGGGCTTGCTCACGGCACTGCCAGCCAAATGAGGCTTAGGAATAAAATAGCCCCATTGACCCAACATCCACCAGAGATGCAGCAAGCAGTCAGGGGAGGAAAGAAAGGAAAGAAAGGCAAAGAGTGGGGAACGGGATGGGGAAGAGGGTTAAAAGTCTGCTGTCCTCCCTAGGCAGCTGCAGGGACATTGGGGAGGCAGCCTGGCCAGGGGTCTGCCACTGAGGGTGTTCAGTCAGGTACCCTCAACCTGGCCCAAGCCCCCCAACGGCTGTCTCCACTCCTCCCCCCCCCCCCTTATTTCTAGCTCTGAGTTTTGCTCAGCTAGCGAAAGGGTTAAGTTTAATTTATACTGATTTCTATTTAATATCATTCTCTCCCCGTAGGAGCCGGCAGCTGTGAGCTGATTGTACTCTCTCATTATGCAGTCTGTATCACTAATGGCCTGTGACAAAGGCATGCCATCTTCCCGGCCTTACCCCCGAGAGCCAATTAAACACACATACTCCCTTCCTGTTTGCAGCGCATTACAATGAAATTAAACTGAATTTCAAAATCATTTTCTCCTAAAGACATCTCTTTGCAATAATTAATGCATGCTATTCCTTTGCATCTGAAATATTCATCAGGAGTGTCGACCAAAAAAATTTTTAAAGCTGATTGCCCTGTACCCTACACATTGCCTGATGATGCTCCAGTCCCAGCCTGCGGTACCTGCCCGGGATGGGGACCCATGGTGACACTGCTGGCAGGGCAGCTCCACGTCTGCTTCTGGGTAACAATAATAATAAATCACAGCTTCTTCAGGAACCATAAATAAATAAGACTACACAGAAGGCATCAGAAACCCAGCCTGACTCCTGACTTGGTGGCACTGCTAACGCACAGTGAAAGAGGGGACTGGCAAAGTCAGAGCTGTGTATATGCTAAGGCCAGGCAGAAATGAGCCAGCCTGCCCGTCTACACCGGCAAGATTAACCGGCGGTGGGGCTCGGTGCAGGCAGACAAGCGCGCTGCCTTTATCTACCCCACTGCCCAAACAGCTGCCAGCCGGCAGCGGGGGCAGCAGGAAGGTGGGCACGCCAAGATACCAACCAGCGGCCGGGGCCAGAGCCTACCCACCCATCCTGCGGCTGGTTTAGTTCTCAATCTAAATTGCAGAATGGCCCCGGGGGCCAGGAACCTCTGACCGAGGAGTCTCTGATGCTCGCCATGCCACACGCAGATCGGGAGGTGTAATTTGAAGCACATAACTTATTCATGGCCTGTCAGATCTATTCCATTTGGGAAAGGTCTTCAGCCTGGTATCCTCTTGAATTTGTTATCCCCCATGATAAGCAGGATTAGCCATGAGTTCTCCTCCGAGAACTTGCCATCCCAGCCACAGCAGCTTCAGGTGGGGACAGTCCCAATGGCATCTGCTGCTATCACAGGGTAATGCGATCTTTCTTCTGTTTGCAAATATTTGATAAAACCTACCAAGGCACACACTGGACCCACCTGCAATAGGTATTATTATTATTAGAGTATTACTGTCTAGTGAAATTTGATTTGAAAGAAGCAAATATCAGAGGTTTTCCCATCCCTGGAAACATTTTATGCTTCAGAAACTGTTCCCTTGCTTGAAAGGGAAAGGCAAATCCTAAGAAAACCCAGAAAAAGACACATTTCTTTTGCATTTCTGCAATGTATCACATGTAAAAATAAAATAAGCCTTAGTTTCAGATTAAAAGGTCTCATTATTTGGAAGACCGAGACTTTTCACTTTAAAAAAAATGTTCTGGCAATTTCAAAACCCTTGCCTGAACTGCTCCCACACTGAAGACACCCGCTGTGATTTTTCCCCAGAAAGTTCAGCTTTCCATCAGTTAGTATTTTCTGACTTACAAACAATGGTTCCTTGAAAAGCTCCCTCGTGACGCCGGCAACCAAGCCCATGACCCCAGCCCACCCCATGCGGCCGCGCTGCCCGTGCTCATGGCTTCAACCCTACGCACCTTGTCCTTAAATACTCAGTCATAACCAGGAGAGCAAACTCCCCCACAGACACCCAGCAGGAGGCAGGACAGATCCAGCACCTTGGAGTTTTCCACTGATGTGGTCCCCATGTAGATTAAGCTAAATCCCACCCATTTACAAAGTTTAAGTCCCCATAAAACATTAAGCACCAATATAGTATGCTTACAACCCCAAACATACCCCATTACTTGGCTAACTGTAGCCAACATAAGCAAAGCCCCTGCCCGAGCCCAGCGTTTGGAAGCATGTCCAGCCTGCATCCCTGGTCAGGCTGTGACCACCCATCTCCAAACCCCCACCAGCAGCCAGGGAACCCCAGGGACCAAACCAGAGCTGCTGCCCCCCGTCTCCCTGGGCTGCCCTCTGCCAGGCACCACGGGGAAGCCATCCCAGTACCTGTTTTGAACCAGCCGTCGGGTGTGAAAGCATCTGCTGTTTCTTTGGGTCTGTTCCAGTACTCGCGGAAGACGGAGGGTCCCTTCACAAGCAGCTCCCCTTCTTGCCCCTCAAGACCCGGTGTCACCTAGGACAAGCAGACAGTGAATGCATCCCAGGGAGCAGCAGCAAGGAGTTGTCCCTGCAGCCGCATTGCCTCCACCACCTGTCCCCCAGCACCATGGTTTGCTATGCAGCATGGTGGGGGGCAAGCAGGACCCACACCATGTGCCCTTCCAGCCTTTACCAACCTCCGATACAGCCTGCCTACCTGCAAGACCTCTTTCCTCAGATGGAAGGGCTCACCTAAGCACCTTTGATATTAAAAAGCACTGAAAATAGACATCTGTGTTACATGGAGACATGAACTGCCATCCTGGAACCACAGCCCAGGCAGGCTGACGCCTTCCAGCTGCTGGCAGAGAGCAGAGGACAGATCTTGCATGCAAACATGTGGGAAATACTCTTGGGAAAGGGACGGTCCTTTCTGACCCCTGGATGGCCTGATGCAGACCGGCTTCATAAGAGCTCTCTGCACCCTGCTCCCACTGCAGCACCCATCAACCTCTGCCAGGGTCAGGTTCTCTCCCAGGAGGTAATTCAGGGACGCCTCGCCCCAATCCCCACTTGCTGCCCTCGGAGCTTCAGCACAGTCTGGGGAGTAGGATACTGGGGGTGCATCAGCAGAGGCAGCGTGTCATGCTGTGCCATCTCCAGGCACCTCAATCCAGGCACCCACCGGCTCAGGGGCCCCGTCTCCCATCTCTCTCTGGCAAGATGGCCCTTCCCCACAGCTTAGGCTCTTGGGGGATGGATGAAACCAGGTCACAGAGGCCGTGTCCTGAAAGACCCACGCATCCCCAACTCCACGTCCCATCCCCAGAGTGCTGCCGACCTCCAGGCCTGTAAATCTGGCAGTGACAGCAGCAAGCCGAAAGGGCGAGTGGCTGGCTCAGCCATGGAAAGAGCAGCCACAGGGGCCACGGGCCACCAGCTGCACTGCTTGGCACTCGCAGCAACCTGCTGCTGGGCTGGCAGTGGCGAAGCCCTGCCCTCCCTGGGGAGGGGAAGCACGGACTGCTGTCCCACAGCAGCTGTGAGATCGGATCCTCATCTGATGTTGAAGGCACCGCCACCACTCGCTCTAGATGCACTGGATCTGGTGTCTCAGGGGCGAGGACCACTGTCCTGCACACCACAGCCAGGCAATGCAGCCTGGGGGCCGCCACCGTGAGGCAGGGGGAAGCAGGGGACGATGCGCTCCCATGGCTGTGCCACGCTGCTGTCTGCTCTGTTGATAGATAGAAAACTTGGTTTTCCAAAACTGTCAATCTAACACTTTTTTTTTCCTGAGGAGGTGGCAGGAAACACCATCTGATTTGTTCTCCGGAACACGCGGCTCCTTTCAGGCTCACTAGAAGGCAAACGCTTGTAGTGACAACTCAGCACCCTGCAAACCTGCACGGGCAGGTTTTCTACGGCAACAAAACAAACATCCTGCTGTTATGGAAACTGGAGAATCACAGGAAGGTCACAGGCTTGCCTGACATGGCATGGTATCTCATCTCCGCTGCACGTACATCGCTTTTTAGTTATAAGGACAGAGGCAGGCTATGGGATGAGGCACTAGAGAGGCACAAACATCACACTACTTGTGGGACTGCGGCAACCTAAAGTCCTTTGCAGGGAAGATGTGCAAAGCCACTCCTGGGATGGAAGGTCACCGTGAGATGTGCTTGTACACGTTGCTCCATCCCTTTGCAGAGAACATTCCAGTAACAGGAACTCCGAGCCACTTTGTACTTGAGCTGCTGCAACACGGCCAAGATACATCTGGGACCCCAAAAGACAGCAATGCCAGAAACGCAGCCACAAGGGAAAGCAGTAATAGCAGAACTGGAGTGCCAAGCAGAGTCGCAGAGCAGGGCAGGCTTTGTGTCTCAGCACAGCCTTTGGATGGAAACAAAGCTCCTCTAATGTAAAATACTTAGAAAGCTGCTTTTAAGGCACAATTTTTGTTTTAAGTCGTTCCTTCCTGATGTCCTGTCTTGGAGGATGGGGTGACATGAGGATCTCTGCCCATACAGCCCAGGCACTTCTACAGAACTGCCTACATGCCTCTGTGTGTCCCGGGCTGGGCTGAGCCCCCGGAGCTCTGGCTGTGCATCATCCCCACTGCCTGGAAGATGCTGCAGGAGAAAAGCTCATTAATGCTGATGACAAGAGTTTTGCTGAGTGATGGCAAGGTGAAGATGGTGCTGGATGAGTTCTCCCCTGGGGATCTGAAAGAGGGAGCCTGAAGACCAGACCATCCACAAGCAGGACAGCACAGAGAAACGTGAAGTCAGGAGAGCCCAGGCCCAAACCTCCATACCTGCAGCAGCAAAAGGGCAAGAGGCACAAAGCCCGCGTGGGCAAGCATGGCAGGGATGTGGTGGGTGACACAGGACCAGCAAGGCAGGGTTTCAGTGCTGTTACAGAGGCTGCATGTAGTTTTACAATGCAGCTTTTTCTTCTCGTTCCTTTTCCTCCAGCCATGGAATCAGAAAACAAGCAACTTCCCTGAGCAACCCAGTGCCCACAGTATTCCCAGTTCCAGTTTTGCCCATCACGTAACCCAGTCTTTACAACCGTGCCAGCAACACCTTTCCTCCCAGGGGGAAACTCCACCACCCATCTCCCTGCAAACGCTGTGCAAACGCCGCCGCCACTGTATCCCATCCGCCCCTTCTCAGCTAGAGATAACTGACTATCAAAATCACCCTCACATTAAAGGCGCTTTAATTACTAGTGCGAGCCTGCAAAGTTAATCCCTTTAGCCGTCAGGCCGCTTCTGACTCCCCCAAAAGGGCTGGGGAGGGGCTGGCAGAGGTAAGAACGGTGAAGACCTGTGAACAGTTGCCTGAGCTTCATCTACAGATCCTGCCAGATTTTGTCTTCTGCTTGTCGGCGCTGAACACGAGAACGGGTGGAAATTTGGCTACTAGAAGTGTCTCCAGCCCCCGCCTGCCCAGCTGAGCCCTGCCCTGCACAGGCATTGCACAGTGCCAGCCCCACCTGCACCGTGCCCTGGATCAGAGCAGCAGAGCTGCCCCAGGGACCAATCCTGCACAATGTTTACCTGCACGCTGCAATGTCTTGTGTGAATCAAGCCTTGAACCAGCTCCAAATTTCTTGTCATATCAACTCAAATTTTGGCAGCGGCTCAACCCACATCTTATCTCGAGCAGAGCTCCTTGGCAGCAGGCACCTCCCTGTTGTGTAATTTAATGATGTTATAGCTGGCTTGCAAACAGTAAAACAGAAAGGCCGTGACGTTATCTTAATAGGATTTTGCTTGCTGAACTCCGA
Organism: Falco cherrug; assembly: GCF_023634085.1. Lineage (NCBI taxonomy): Eukaryota > Metazoa > Chordata > Aves > Falconiformes > Falconidae > Falco > Falco cherrug. Next base: position 21,542,293 of record NC_073710.1, on the reverse strand, counting down.
ATGTCACCGGCACTGCTCCCCAGTGTAGCAGAGGGGACACAAACCACCCCAGTGCCAGCAGCTTCTGCTGCTTACAAACAGCATAAATTAAAATTCAAAGTTCAAGGCATTTAGCTCCTACAACCCCTTGCATCTGATCCCTGCTAAAATCCCACGTACACCAAGCTAGCTGGCTGCTAACCCACTTTGAAAGCAGGATTTTGGTGGCAGCAGCATGGCTAGTCTGTTTGTTTCCTTCCTTGTCAAATCTCAGCGGCACCCGTTGTTGATACACTGGATCGACGTTGCAAGCAGCTGCTGAAAGCATCAGATTGCTAATTGCACAGATATCCTCCTCTCCCAGTGCTATATTTTAATGCATGTTTCAACCGCTTTAATGCATTCGAGCAACTTTAACACCCAGGCACAGCGTGCCCCCGAAGGTTGCCGTTTGATAGCTTTCTGCTGTAAAACCGATTCGGCAAGTTGAGCTGGGCCAGCCGGCATACTATAGATAAGATTACATTTTCCACGCATGAAAATAAAAGGTTGTAATAAATCCTTTGAAGGACTAAAACTGAGTGATTATAAAATTCATATTTTCCCTGCTTCCATTTTACCTCTTTATTAAGAAGGAAGCGAGGGCAGTTTGTAAATAGCTGGGAATCCCCGCTTGGCAAGCGGCCCTGGGATTTGTTCAAAGTGGCCATTTGTTTTCTTGCGGTCTCTGATATACGCTGCCCCACGCTCCTCCGGGAACTGCGGGAGAGGAGCTTGTAATGGACTGTAATGGAATTAGGGGCTTTTATGGAGGTAGGCTCAGAGCAGCACGTTTTTCGCTGGGAAGCAGGGGAGGCACGGTGGATTCCTAAGCAGAAACATGTGGAAGCCGCAGAGTGAAAGCTGGAAGGCGAGGCTTTAAGGGGAGGTAATAACTTGTTATTGGGCTGATAGGATTGGGAGGAAAACAGACAAGGTTTTAGGAAAAAAGCCAAACACCTTCTTCAGGCTGCAAACAGTAAGTTTCAGGACACATTTAACTTCTACCAGACCCCTCCTTCCCCGCACCCCCCCAAAAATAATAATCTGAACCTCTTTCCTGGGTGAGTACCAAAGGCTGCGGATCAGAGCATCTTCTTCAGGAGGGATGTTAAAAAGGACCTTGCAACTCTCATGCCCCAGAAGCACAAGACAGTGCAGTTGCAGAACAGCAGTTTGCCTGAATGGGCTGAAGAGGAGCAGGGCACCGCAAGGGGGTCTTCTTACCCTGCAGAACGATCATTTTCCTTTTACTCTTCTTTACTTACACCTCTGTCCCTAGGTCCCCACTCCCTGTTCCACCCTCCTGCCCACTTTCCAAACCCTCCGCGGTCCTGGTTGCATGAAGAACCAGTTCCCAGCAGCCAGCCTGCGCCCACAGCTCCCACCATGCTGGGCTCTGAGCAGCCCAGCTTCTTTCACACCACTGCTGCCAGAGCAGGAGAGAATAGCCTGGGGCATGCACCGGCTGGGCACCATCACTGGTAACAACCAAGAAAAGCAAAAGCATTTACATTTGTGGGGAGGAAAGAAATGCCTCTGCAGCCCTGCCGCCTCCGCCACAGCCCTACTGCACTGCTCAGCTTTGGAAGTGCTTGGCATTTTTCCCCACCTTGTAAATAAGTGATTACTGTGATCAAAATAATTAAGCAACCTAGCCTTTTAAGTGACTAATAGAAGACAATAATTTATATGCATGAGGTTTATGGAAGTGATGAAGCCCTTTTAGCAGTTCTCGCAAAGTAGTAACTTTTTTCCATTGTGGGTTGTTGGTTTTTTTGGGTTTGTTTTTTTTTTTAAACATACCAGAGCATGGAAAATAAAATAATGAAGCCAAAGTACTGCCGCGCCTGCCCCTGGCACCCCAGGGTGAAGCTGCGGAGCATGGGTGCCCTGTCACACTCACCACCACACTGCTGCCGAAGCTTGCCTGCTACCAGCGCTTCCAGACACAGGCCCTGTCCCTCATGAGACCACTCACCCGCCCTTTCAAGATTTTGGTGGCCCAGAGTGCTGCAATAGAGCAAAGCCCTGCCCCAATACAGCATCCAACAGCTCAGCCCCCACTGACCTGGAGAAAGCATGGGAGCTCCAGGCTTTGCTCAGACTGCTTTTCCAGACCTGGGGATCACGCTACATCCAGAACTGGTACGGTGGGTGATGGCATGCTCACCTGCCTCCAAAAGGAAGCTGGAAACCAATAATCTGCTTGACAGTGCCTTTTAATCACTGTCTCCCTGGGCCATATTTGAATGGATGTCCTAAAGGTGTGAGGCTTGCTAGAGCATTACCAAATTCCCAGGCAATTTGAACTCTCATGCACATTCATAATTAAAAATTCCCTGCTAAGTTGCTTGGTTTTGTAAAAGCATTATCGCTCCTCTGAGCTCCGTGTCCTGCAGCATCCTGCAGAAGGCTAGCAGGAGGCAATTTAGACACAGAACAATTTTCCTCCTGCTGGAAAAAGGCAGATTTCTGCTCCTTGGGGACACAGCACAGAGAGAAAGAGGGGAAAAAAAACCCAACCAAAAAACCCCAAACCCAGGCTGTAATCTACAAGGCCACATTTCACATCTGTTTTTGCAATGTTAACTTTTATAAAAGGGCTGGGAATAACACAATCAATTTACTTTTCATTTTGGAGGGTTATAAATTTAAAAGCAAGACTGGTGCACAGTGGAGCTGGAACACTGAAACTTATTTTCAGAAAACCCAGCCCTCTACTTAAAGCAAATGTTGCTCCACTGAAAACAAAAGTGACTGTATATATTTTTAGGCAATACTGATTTTTGAAAGTTACCAGGACTGATTAACTCCAGATGATCCCAAAAGAACCACAGAAAACAGTTTGGGAAAGGTCAGTCCTCCCTGCAGTTGCTCCATGGACCCAAAACTTCTTGATCTATATTAACACCATAAATTAGACATGTAACACTATTCCAGAAACGCCATCAGCTCTCCACGCTGCTGTTCTCATCCCTCTTGTTTGCAGGCTTCAGAAGATAATAAACGAGGCGAGATGTCAGCACATCTTCCCACTCCCTCAGCTCTCTTCATTAGACAAAGGCTCCTGACGTGCCCTCACAACGCCCGCTCTGATTTTGTGCTCGGGGGCAGGCAGAGGACCAGGCAAGGATTCAATTAGCAGCCCACCTTCGGTTCGTTTTTCATAAGCCTCACTTAAAAGTTGAGGTCAGCGAGGCTGTGATGTGCTGTGACTACAGACGATCACGCTGCCTCTAATTGCTTCCTTGTGCTAAGCCATCCCGCAGTAGCCAGTGCCTCCTTCCTTTGGCTGGAAGCGCTCTGGGGCAGAGATCGTCCCTTTTTCTTCTGGTCTCTGTGCTTCAGCATCTCCCCACCACATCCAGGGCTCTTTTGCAAACATCTCCAAGACACGCTACAGCAGCGACAGCCTCCACAACCCAATGGAAGTCCAGCAGGCATATCATGGGAGGAGGCACGCAGCCTGAACCCATAGCTCAGAAGGACTCACCTGTGAAGTTGCAAAAATCAAGCAGAAACAAGCACCAGCAACTGTGTTGGCAGGAGACCTGCTTTCATCCCGTGCCTCCCAACACCAAACATGAACACCCCAATCTCCCAGGCTCTCCTGGCACAGGCAAGGACACAGAAAAGGGTTGAAGACCAACACCAGCCAAGATGGGATGAGAGAAGAATCCACCCATCTCTTGTCACTCATGCTGGGAGAACCAGGACTGCCAGCCTAGTGAAAGGGACCGGTCATCCCCCTGCTACAAGGAGAAATGAAAGCATAAAACAATAATAAAGAGATGAACAGAGATCTTGAGGGTGCTACGACAAAGGTTAGCTCAAAGGGAAGACTTGTGGAAAGAGGGTTCTTCTTGACAGATTCAATTTCAATGTGCAAGAAAATAGTCTTCTGGAATCAAGGCTGCTCCTGGGATAAGAAAACTTTTCAGCTAAGAAACAAAGGGACATGATGCTAACACAATTTGCCTCCCTCCACTTCTACTACCAGGAGGAAATAAAATGCAGCTATTTTCACAAATTAAAAAAAAAAATAATCAGAGGACAGACAGAAAGAAGGAAGGAGATATAAATACCTATGAGAATGCAATTACTGACTGAGTTGACTAAAGAACTGGATGAGATCAATGAGAAGCAACTAAAATGTTTATACAGTAATGAAAGCAGCCTGGGCAACCAAGTGGAGAAACTTGAATTACTTGGGCAGGACACAAAATAGGATACCGAGGAGACGAGAGGAACATAGTGAAACAGAAATTGTAACGGGAACATACACAACTGCAGTGTCTAACACTGTGAAGGCTTTGGAAGGAGTTTTTGGAAGGAGCAGAGGCAAATGGAAAATGGGAAAAAATGCGCACAGCTTGAGTTTACCAAAGGTGGATTGCACCAGAAAACCTGAGGAATGATGTCCCAGATAGAAGAAAAGCAGCAGATCTGATTCAGGCTGCCTTCAACAACACATTCCCCACGCTGCCTGCCCAGAAGGTGGCTACTGACGGGACAGATCACAGGGCTGAGAGCAAGATTCATGAGGTGGGGCCAAGACCCAGGTAGAGGAGACTAAGCCCAAAGCATCCCGCAAGCCCCTATGGTAGCCAGCCAGCCTCGCTAGCCAGCCTCCAGCTCTCCATCGCTCAACTTGAATGTCACCCCAAGTCTCAAGTCACAGCGTGACCCTGAATCAGTGACTTGCTGTCCTGATGAAGGCACTGTAAGGGGCTTCAGCACCATATGGCATGTCCTGCACCTATAGCAGCAAGCCGCTGATGGTAGATGGAACTGGGACACTGGAGGTAAGGTTCATCACCGAGAGACCTGCGGGAGGTACCAGTACCTGCAGATGGGATGCAGCAGGGATAAAAAAACAGATGGAAAACTGTACCATCGGGAGGACAGATGTCTGGGAAGTGTAGGAGCACTGAGGACAAAGAACAAACTGGTTTAGGCTGAGGTCTTATCAGGATAGGAAAGGAACAAACCAGGGTGGCTCCCTGGGCCAGGTGGTCACGTCCCCACCAGCATGTCCATACCTGTCCATTTTCAGGAATGCCAGTCACAGCTGGCACGTGCCTATCTCTAGCTTCAGGAGCTACACACCGGAGAAGAGCCAGGTACATCTGCACCAGCTGCTTCAAAATACCTGGATGGATGAGAAAGAAGAATCAACCACACAAGAGGTACATGTGCAACAGCACCTCTATGTGGGACCTGGCCCAGAGAGGTGCCAAGTATCCAAGTCATAGAATCATAGAGAAGTTTGGGTTGAAAGAGACCTTTAAAGGACATCTAGCCCAATCTCCCTGCAAGGAGCAGGGACATCAACTACATCAGGTTGCTCGAAGCCCGGTCCAACCTGACCTTGAATATTTCCAGGGATGGAGCATTCACGATGCTCCTCCTTGGGTCAGCAAAAGATGGGGAGATGCAAAAGGTCCACGGCACCCACCCCCAGAGGCAGCAGCCATGGGGGGTGCCCAGACCTTGGAGGAAGCCTCCAAGACAACCCTGGCAGCTCAGTGGTGACCAAGCACCTCCCCACCGCTTCTCCAGAGATCTGGGCTGAATGTCAGTGAGGTGGAGCCATTCCTGGTCCTCTCCACAGGGGCATCAACAGCCAAGACCTCCGGTTATAACAAAGGGTGACGGTGCCAGCTGCCCCCAACACCCACAGCCCTGCAGAGGTGCTGGCAACCAGCAGCAAGCTGCTAGCAGATGGCAGAGACACAGGGGGCACAGGGAGGAGGGGCCAGGACATACTGGTGGCTTTCGGAAGGGATGGCCGCAGCCGAGCCGGTTCCAGTCCAGGACGACAGCTTGCATATGGATAAACAACGAGACAATTACAACCTGGGGGGGGTGGGGGGCGGCGAGAAAAGCCCATGGCTGCAGCGTCCTCCTGCTGCCAGCTCCTGCAACCCATACGTCCTGCACAGCTCCCTCCGCAGCCTCATCACAAGAAAATTACTTGCCATAAAAGCCCTGGCTAGCGCACTGCATTAGATACAGCTGTGAAACCATTTATCTATTGATAGACCCCTATTGTCAGGGACTAGGGTTTGGCTTTCGTGTGAGTGAACAATCTGGGGAAAAAGAAAAAAAAAAAATCAACAAAAATGACAACCCAAAAAACCTACCAACCAACAAACAAACAAATAAAGAAGGAGAGAGACAATACCCGACAGCTTGCAGGGTTTCCAGGCCTCTGCCAGCTGGGAAGCTAAGCATATGAAATATGCATTGCACTGAACAAAGCAAACTGAAACGTTCAGCACTGGAGAGCTGTAACCCTTTCCTGTGTACCAGAGCCAGGCATGGGGAGAGCGAGATCCCTGGGCTGCCAAAAGTTCAAGGGGGTGGGGGTGGGGGGAAACAGGAGAAAAAGCATCCAGGGCTGTGGGTAAAGATTACTGAGCCTGCCTATATGGTCAGACAGACTCAACAGGCAGCTGCTTAAGGTAGGTTGAAAGTTTAGGAACTGCTTTGGACATGAGCGGCTGCAGGAGTGATAGCTGGGATGGCTCAAAGCAGGCAAAGCTGCTGCCGTCTCCTGACATCCACCTCCACACCTCTGCTCTCCAGGGATGCGTCAGAGGGGAAGCACTTCTCCAAGCACTCGAAGGACAGTATGTCTCCAAGGGACCATGCTCTGCATCACCATGCTCCTGCACAGGCAGGAGCTGGGGGACACTGTGTCACTGTGACACCAATGGCAAGTGCCACCTCCTGCCCACATGGCCCCACCACAGATGGCCCTGTCCCACACCAGGTTACAGAGCATCCTCAGCTGGGAACAGACCACGCAGTGAGGGGATCTCATAGGGCTGGAGCACCTTGCTTCGGCGTTGGCAGTGATGGTGCAGATTCAGGCAGGGCATGGGTGACAGCCTGATCACACACGGCTCCATGTCAGCTCCGTCAACCAGCCTGCAGCCCAACGTGTGGCAGCAATTAGCAGAAGCAGCACAAAAGCCAGCCAGAAAACCTGAGCAAACCGGGTGCAATGGAGCACAAGGCTCATGAGAGCTGCAAGGAGATTGAAGGGCTGGAGCACGTGCATGAAAGGAATCCAGCACTCTAATCAAGGGATGGGAGAAAATGAAGGGAAGAACAGAGATCCAGCAAACTTTCAGCTAAGTAGATTATTGATCTTCAGGGTGTGCCAGAAACCAGCTTTGCAAATTACAGCAGTCCCCTGCTGCAAGCTCAGGCAGTTACCGGATGGCAGAGCAGAAACACTCCCCACCTCCCAGCTCCAGCCACCCACACACCTTCCTCTGCCACTGCCGCGATGCCGCTGAGCTCCCGTTTGCATCTCACTGCGGCAGGACACCCAAACATGTCCAAAGGGTGGCATGAAAGGAACCGGTGCGATGCCCCGCCATCTAATGGGAGAGACAGTGTCAGTGGGGAAGAAACAGCTCAGCAAAAGTCTCGCTGTCTTCTGTTGTCAAGAGGGGAGCAGAAGGCAGAAACCTCAGCCCAACACGAGCGGGGAAGGCGGTGACCTTGCAAGGCTCATACAGCTAAGCAAATCTTTTCCTTGGCAAAGGCAGGCACTCTTTCTGCTCGCAGTCGGGAGGGTTTCTGCACAGCAGAGCCAAGGTGTCAACGCCTCGCAGATTGCCCTGACAATGCGCCTAACCCCCGGCATGAAGATCACCTAGGAGCCGAAAGGCTGGTGAGAAGAGATGCCTTGGAGCCCAACTCCTATCAGGGCGCTCAGCATCCCAACCAGATCTTGCCCTCAGTGCTCACCCTTAGCCCTCTGTACTGCCAGGCATGGCCACCCCACAGCACGGCTGCCCCACAACACAGCCCCGTGTCCCCACTGCGGCCAGGACTGGCTCTGGCTTGGCAGTTTCATTATCATCTGTGCAGCGGCACAGATGTGCACTGCGCTTTCTGTGTACAAAGAGAGGTCCCTGCCCTGAAAGTCATATAACTGTGGCAGACGGCAGGCGCTCCCTGCGCCGGCCCAGCTGCTGGGAGGTGTTTTTTTCCAGCAATCCATTATGTGACATTTGGTAATTTTTCATAGTATCAATGCCAAACCAGAGAGAAATGCCCAGAGCAGGGATGGGGCTGTGGATGCTTGTTTCAAACCCAGGCAGGCAGGCACTGGGAGGGCTGTGTGCCTCCTGCCACCAGCCCCCCCGCCACTGTCCTTACACTGGGACCCCTCTGCCTTTGCCAGGTCCACGCCACTGTCATCCTAGTCCTCGACCAACATGCTGTAAGCCTCAGAGCCCTCCTGCGAGGGAGGTGAGAAGTATTTCTTTATCTCTTTTCATAAGAGACAAGGAAAAGGCCACACCAGGGTCCTCCAGTGGCACAGGCAGAGAGGGTGACATCAACTGGGTCTTCTCATCCCAGGGACAGCCCCTTTGCCATGCAGGAGCTGGTTTTAAACAGAGCCAGGCCTTTCTTAGAGTGGTGGAGCGTGATGAGCACTCAGACTGTCAGATCCTCCTTGTTTTAAATAAATTCCACTGACATACTCTCTTCTGACATAAATTATTAACCAAGCATGATGCACACAGTGTGCCAGCAGCAGCATCTCAGGGCAGGAACAAGCAGCAGGTGAGGCTTTCTGCCTGTGACCGCAGGTGTGAAGCAGTTAAATTACACCATCACTGGGAGAAGAGGTGTGCCACCGCGGCTGCCACCTGCCCGCAAGCGGGCTACGATGGAAAGTCACACTCCATATAAAAACCAAACGCCTGGCATCTCCACGCACCCCTCTGTGCCAAGACATGCTGAGAGCGGAGACCATTTTTCCCACCTTGCCATGGCCCTTCTGGCAGCTCAGGGACAGAGGCAGCCAGCTCTGCTCTGCTCCTTGAAATGCTGTGGATGTCCTGGAGGTACCCAGCCAGCCACCGTCTCCTACAATGGCCTTAAGCAGATGGGACCATTTCTCTCCCTTTATCAAGAAGAAACTCCCAGTTAAGCTGGGACAAGGGTCAAGGTGAGTGAGATAGGGAGAGCCTTTCAGAGTTACCTACCCATCAGCCAATGCCCAAGGCAAACTCTACCATCTCCCCACGTCCTCCCCAGCTGATGTCTTGAGAATTCACCAGAACACCCAAAATAAACCCAAGGGAGAGCCTGATGGAAAGCCAGCCATTAGCAAGGGGTGCGGGGCCAACGCCAGCACTGGCGGGAGCTCCTGGGAGCACTGCGAGACATTGGTATGGACCTCAGCTGCCTGCGCCGGGGACTGAAGGGTGCATGTGAGAAACGGCTGAGATACAAGGGCAATTCCTCTGCCCCAAATATAAACTCAAGCAGCCTGAAGCCAGAGAAAAGTTATGTGAGCCTGAGCTCTCTGGAGCACTTTGGGGGAGGTGGGTTTCCAGCACCAGACACAGGTCATCTGGGCTCCCCTTCTCTGGTCACTCAATACAACCAGAAAGAAGGGGAAGGAGTATTGAGCAGGAAAAAAAAAATTACCTATTTTTCCTCTCATAATTTAGAAGAACAATGTCTATGTTTTATCCTGGAAGTAGCTACACTTTGGGGATTCTTGTGTCTGAGACTTAATTTGTAAAGCACCTAGGCATCCCTTAGGGTAAAAAAAGCATTATAGGATCATTATTAAAATGGACACATATTTCATATCTCAGTTCCACACAAGTGGAAAAAAATGGCCAAGATCTAACTCCAGGATGAGGGGACAAAACCGTGAAACATAACACTCATCCAGCAAAGTGACAAAACAGAGACACTGCTTCCTACTTACTGAGCGTTGCACTGATGCGCTGCTCCAGGTCTCCTGCTTTGCCCACTGCTCTGCCATGCCACAGCAGTGGCACAGAGTAAGAAGCAGCAAACTTTTTTTTTTTTTTTAATAAGAGTCAGAATCCCTGGCCAGAGTGGTCCCCCCTCTCAGCTTTCCCCTGGGCTTGTTTTGCATGTTTGGGGTGGGATCCAGCACTTCATTACAGCATCAGAATGCAGAACATAACCTGCTGCAGCCTGACTACAACCCACACATGGGGCTGCCCATGATCCCACTGGCTTTTCCAGCTGCCAGCACAGATAACCTAGAGGAAAAAAAAAAAAAAAAGGCTTTCCAAGCCTTTCACCAGCACTTAACACCAGCAGCGTCCCTGGTATGCCCTGCCACAGACCGGGAAGCTCCTTTCAAACCCTTGACATGTACCTGGCTAGATGAGAAGCTATTTCCCCAGAGAAATGAGTGAAGCCACACATTTCAGGTTGAATCTCATGCCTGCCTGTCTCCCACCCACACGGCGCACACGGTTGCTGGCATAATTTCTCTCAGGTATACAGCATCTATCTACTCAGCAGAGTCCGTACATCACCTGGCTATTGATCTGCTGGAGGCGACATGACCTGCACCTGCAATGAGGGTGCAAAAGAAGATGCAGCGGGAATGCAGACCCTGTTCAGACAGAGAAAGGGGCTGAGGCAGCAAGACACCCTGGACCCCGGGCTGGGGGCTGCTTCTGCAGCGGGGAACGGCCAGCACCCCAACAGAGGGGCAGCTCACAAGGAAAAAAGCCCAACAGCTTCACCATCAAGGATATCCAGTTTCTGAGGTACCAGAACTGCTGGTGCAGATATCACCTGGCAGATGGAGCTGGACTTTCATGGAAAACTGATGGGTTTCCCCCTGCACTGTTTCAAAATGAATGCAACCCTCAAGGCCACCAGTCCTGCCCTTCCAGTTCTCACTGGTAAACCTCTGATCAAACCCAGTGAAATAAACACAGACCCTATTTCTAGGGTGAGAAATCACTCATCCTCCCCTGCAGACTGCAGATATTTAGTGACTCTTTAGACCAGAAAATCGTCCATCTGAATCCCCTTCTATGCTTTGTTCTTACCTTCTACAGTAGACTTCAGCTTTTTGTCCTGGCTTTCAAAGCGCAGGCACTGCTCAACTCACTACTTTCCTCTCAGTCATCAGCAGCCTTAGCAGACACAATTACCATCATCTTACACTGTAGCCTGTAGCCCTTATGCTGCTTTCACCTCCCACCCCCATGCAAGGGGTGCTGTTCTCTCAGGTGGTGCTCACCTATGCAAGGACAACCCTTGCGTGGTTCCTAAAGCACCATGACTATTGTAGCCCATAAAAAAAAAAAAATACCACAAACAACAACAAAACAAACAAGCAAGAGAAAACTCTTAAATAACATCACTGAGTTCCTGGGAAGAACAGCAGTGCAAGCCTCAGTCCTTGGGGCTTCAAAGGGCTGGGGAGGAGAGAACTTTTCATGAGACAAAGCGAAGCAGCAGAGAACACGGCTGAGCACTACCTGTGTGTTCTTTTCATCTCCCTGAGCATGGATGGTGTAGGAACGACCACCGTTCTTCAAGGTCTCAGTGGCAATGCGCACTTCCACCCCTGGGAGCGGGGTGCCCACAGAACCTACAAAAGAAAACAAGACTGAGACAGTGGACAGCCTCTGGGAAACAACAAAATCGAGGATGCAAAAGAGCAGCTGCTCATCTATCAATGGCATCTGCAGACTGTGCTGGCACTAAAGAACTTCCTAGCAGGGGGTTACCCTTCAGGAAGGCTTCGATCATATCGTATGTCTGCATGCAAATGTCACTGCGGTGCAATACGCTGTTGTTCGCTGAGCAGGCAGTGTTGGAAATGCCTAGGAAAACAAATGTGTCTCCAGCCCTGAACAGTCTCTCTTGGCCATTCTTTGAAGACATCAGCACAGCTTCGTAGCTCAGTAATGAAGCTGTCTTTTTTTAAAAAAAAAACCACCGTGAAACCTACACAAAGATGCGAAAAGAAAGAGCACAATGATTACTACAGTGGCTCACTGCTTCTCTATAGCCTGGACCTGACAGAGAAGGCAAAGGCTTAACAGTGTGAGAATTGCAAGGGATTATCTCAGTTTTATGAGACATCAATACACTGTATATAAAACATCACAGGAGAAAAGCAGAGATCAAAACCACACCATTCTTCCACAGGTTTCAATTTTCAAAGCCAGGGAATCTGACACAGTGTCTCAAACAACTGCTATTAAGCTCCAAGATGGTTCTGTGACCCAGAGCTCCCCTACCTGCAGCCTGCAGCGTTCCCACCCCTTGGTTTAGTGCATGCTCTTCTTGGTGAGCGTCTGAAAGCACAAAAGAAAGGGCAGCTTTGTTGCTGCAACCTCTGTCTGATGGGGGGCTCTGGGCTCAGCAGCAACCAGAAGTCATGGGCATCTGCTGGCTCAGCAGGTTTCGCTCTGCATATCAACAGCACAAGAGGCTTTCATTGCAAGATGAGGCCCTTGACTTTTGCCTCCTGCCAAGTGGGGAGAGAGACATCAGCAAACAGCAACCTGCGGCTCAGGAGAACTGGACAGGTCTGAGCTTAAATCAGTAAGATTTTTTAAGAGATGATCAGTTTTTCCCCCTGAGAGCCTCCAGCTGGTGATGCTTTCTGGGTCTGCTAGTATCAGCTTGGCGTTGGAAAGTCCTTAGAGCACGGTGTGCAAGACCTGGAGCTCAGCACTGTCTGCCCCTTGTCTTCTGTATTTCAGGCATCTGGGTTCCGGTGGCATTTTCCCTGTCCTGGTCTCATTCTCCTGTTCAAGCCCTGGAGATCCGATAACCGTGACATCATGATTTTGTTTGCTACATCGGTCAGTTGCCATGGAAATAGATATGTCGTCGTAGCCCAGATTTATGGCATCCCTGCAGGATCAGCTAAGAGCAGATGGACTATGAGGGAGTGAGATTTTATTGCAGCAAAACTACCCGAACAATTAGCAAATCTGGCAAGAAATAAACAGAAAGCGACATGGCAAGTTCTGTGATGCATGTCTGTTCAGCTTGAAATTGCCTTCAGCATTCAGGTCAGCCAACATGCAGCCAGGTCCTTCTCTTACCACAAGCATCGCCCGGGCTGCTCTCCTCTCGTGGCCAGGCACTGCCAGGAGTCGGAGACAGCAGACTGCAGCAGGGTAAGGAGGGAGAAGCATGAGCCAGAAGAAGTGTCCGGAGGTGCTGTGTAGAGGTATTTATGTGTTACAAACACTCTGGTACCTGCCATGGTAGACTCCAGGAGGACTCAAAGCAAGTACCAAGTCATGGAAAACACACCAAATGTTTGCATGCCGAGCTTGCTGAAGCCACCTTCTAGACTTCTATGGGAACGTTTTCTCCAGTATGAAAAATGCCAACCTGCCTGCGAGATGTGGCAAGGGACGGCAGGCAGACACTGCAGAGTCAGTCTTGCAAAGCTCACGGAGGGAGCAGTAACCAGTGCAATGAACTGCCATGGTTGCCATCTCTGGAACCTTTCAAATCAAGATCAGGTGGATGCCTTCCTGGAAGGCTGCTTCTTCCCTGTGTGCAAGCTACCGACCTCAATGTAGAAATGTAATGGGCCGATGCACAGGCTACAGAACTCAATGATTAGTGCTCACTTCTAGTCTCAGGCTTTGAGAATGAACTACCAAAGATCAGCACAGCACTGTCAAAGAAATCCGAAGACACAGAGAAGGCAACACATCCCCCATGCAGTGTTTCAGATCACTTACAAATACAGCTCCATCAATTTATTTCCTACTTAGCTAAAGTAAAACCAACATTTAAGATAAGTTCCTCATGGAGGGCTGTTTCCTTATATTCAGTCTGGAAGAGGCTTTCTGGTATTTCGGAAAAATGACAAACTTAAAAATCAACATCTGTAAAGGCTGAAAATGCTCACACAACATTGATTAGAGCTACATGAACCTGACAGTATTTATCACATTTGTGCAAAAACAATGACTGGAGCTTCTCAGGCCCATCTGCTTTGTCAAGATGCATGCCGTGCCGACTCCAACAGGTCAGCAGAAGGTTGAGCCTGTTCCCAAAGGAACAGCACCAGAGGTCCTGGCTTCACCAAGACCACAATCAAGGGTGATCAGAAGGCAGTCAACACTCAGCACTGGCTTCCTTTTTTGCCCAGCCATACTCCCAAGGGGAAACTGGGGAGAAATCCCTGCTCCTTCCCCTCTTGCTCCCTCCCAGCTCTCTCCAATTTGCAGGCTCCTGAATGTTAAGAAATGCTGGCAACATGCCCGCAGTGTCAGCTCAGCCAGCATCAGCCAGGCTGCAGTCGGGAAGGAGTGACACTATTATTCTTTCACCAGTTCTCCTCTGTTTAAAAAAGTTGTCAGCTCTTCCCAGATAAATTTAATTGGCCCTGCGGTCTGTGTCCTTCGGTATCTGGGGACCTCAATGCTGTTATGTGCAGTGGTGTCCTGGGAGAATTGAAACAGGCCAACGATAAGGCACTCAACGATCTCACTGTCAACAATACACGGAGTCCCCGCTGTAGGAGCTATTAGCCGCCTCTGATCTAAACCTCCAATTAAAGTGGTGATTAGGCCCAGTGAGGCATTCTGTGTCCATGAATTATTCATCTCCCTTCACAGTAACAGCACCAGGGGGGATTAGAATGAGAGCTGGTGAAAACAGAGGCATTTTAAGCAGGGTTTTAACCATATACAAGCAAACATTTATCTTTCATATCTTTCATCTTTTCTTCTTCTGTAAATTAAAGTCCCCGTCTGCTGTCCCTGCCCCTTCAGACCTGTGCTGCTGGTGGAGAGCAGTGCCACACTGCCAGAGACACTGGGGTGACATGGGCAGGACAGGCAGGCTCCGAGGACTCACCCCTTCCCCAGCCACACCAAGCGGGTGGAAGCGGGCAAGGAAAGCCCCAGAACCTCTCCTCAGAGGCTCATGAAGCAGCAGAAAAGGACATGTGCTGCTTCCACTCCAGAAGAAATCCCCTGGCAAGCGTGAGGACCCCTGGACTTATGCACAGGGTAAAGTGCCATGCTTGCAGTGCTCCTTTTTCAAAATAAAGCTAGTAATCATTTTGGCCAGCGTGCAGGTCTGTGGTCACCACTGCCTAGCATCTGTCCCTGTAACACCAGTACCAGTGCCGTCTAAAGTCTTTTTTCTGGATACTTCACTCTTCCTCCTGCCCAGGCCCTGTACCCAGCCCCTCATTGCATTTGACTCTCAGCTGACTCTCTTGCACTGGATGCTCTGTGGTACCTGGTGACCTTACATCCCAGCCTCTAATGGGGTACTATATCAAAAGCTTTTTCACAGCTCCAGTAAATTATGCCTCAGCTTCACCCATCTGCTTCCCAACTGACACTTCCTGAAATAAATTAATCAAGCCTATTCGATTATATCCTTCTTTCTGTAAGGTCTCTCACTGATCCACACCTTTGTGAGATGCTTTTCTCCCCTCTTGGGGCTGCAGTGAGCCCCTGGGCAGTGGCTGGAGTGACGGTCAGCCAGCCTTTGTCACCAGCCCCTCTGCTCGTAGGTGGACAACAGAATTTGCCCCCAGCTCCCCTGCAGACACTGGTACCCTCACAGATCCTGCCTCAGCTCTATTCAGGAGCAGAGCCATGCAACTCTGGAGTAGGAGCTGCCCTTTTGGGTGATAACATCTGTCTTGCCCATGTCACTTTCAGTCTTACTTCCTTTCTCCTTCTGTCTCCTGGGAAACTTCTAGAGCCTCCACTCATCTTCCCTCCTGAAGATGAATTAAAAGCAAATATAATCAGGCCACAGGGACATTCAAGTGATCTCAGCACTGTCACCCTGTGGCATGGGGCTCACGGACAGCTCAAGCTCATACAGGTGGGAATCTTGTTTCCCTGCATGCAGGGATGAGACTTCTGGAGGAAGGGAAGACTGGCTGGGGTGGAGGAATGACAGTTACTGTGCAGAAGTAAGCTAGAGTTTGCATTTCACACAGCCCCTGAGCTGTTCTCAGGCAGAGGAGCCAGAACAGGGGAGCTGTGGCTTCTCTCCCTGTGAGATCCCTGCAGGGGCACGGCTTCTGCATCCCGGGGGACTGGGATGCTGTGGGAAGCCATGATGCCCAGCACAGCCCCCCTGGGTAACACCAGTCCCCCCAGGACACTGGGGACCAAGACTATGCATATGGTGCTATGCCTGCACAGACAGCATGCGGGGAGGAGAAGGTGGTATAGTGGTGGGCTGGGTTGCTCGGCAGACAGATGGCCACGTTTTTAACCAAAGGGAGGGTGAGGGCATTTTATATTTTTAATGTTGCAGATCAATTTAATTCTAGGTTACATAAAGTACAGATATTGAGAGAAGTCACAAAGTGTAGCTAAGACAAGTAAGACAAGGAGAGAACAGAACCAGAGTGTACAATGAGGTGTGACAATTTCTAATTCCTGAAGAGTCAAGAAACTTGCACTAAAATAAGAGCGAGCAGACATCCTATTTTAAGTGTTCAGTACTGATCAGTTGGACAACAACTGCTGTGTGGAGAATCCTGTGTCAACACTGTACATAAATACAACTCCATAGAGCAGAAGCTGAAGATGCAGTCCCATCACAGTACTTGAACTTGTTAAGGCTTTGGAAATAATAAAGCATCAGTATGGTCTCTGCCTCCTGGACAGAACCAGCCTGGCTGGTCAGGCCATCATGCACCACCGTGAGCTCTGCATACACACCTTTGCCAATCCACCACAGCCAGGGAAACCCACCAGCCACTGCCCATGCCCCCTCCTGGCTTCCCAATCCCAATTCCCCTAGCAGGATCATTGTTCCTACCGTAGCCTGTTCCCAATCATGACAAACAGCAATTAGATGTATACCCTCTGTGATGAGAAAACCCAACAACACTTCACAGCCAAACGCCTCCAAACAGTGTGCACCCTCTAGAGACTCCTACCTGGGACACGAACTCCATGCAAAGGGTTAGAAAGCGCCATCCCAATCTCAGTCATCCCATACCTCTCCAGCAATGTGTGCCCAGTGATCTTCTTCCACTTCTCCAGGACAGGCACAGGCAGGGCTGCTGAGCCTGACACCATTAACCTGCACAAGGAAATCTCGTGTAAGCAAGTATCCAAGATCACCTTTGCTCCAGGGAATGTGCAGTCTAACACAGGGTTACATAAAGCCCGTTCCTACATAAAACCTTAAGACAGACACCCAAAAGCCTTTTAACCAGTACCAAAGATGTTCCTCACATACAGAATATTCTCTGTCTGATATGGGTTTTAAGTTAAGAAAGGACAGCTTCCTAAAAGAAGATCCTCGGGTTGCAGGACAAAGTCCTCAGTCTTGTGCTATGTAGGGTGACATAATGAGCGTGCAGACCCATTCTGGCTTTCCCATACAAGACTAGCTCTTAATTAAATAATGTCACCCTTATTCTTGCCAATGAGACACTAAAGAACAACCACCAGCACAGCAAAGAGGTGATGCTGAAAACTCGGCAGATCCACTGTGGAGACAGCCAGCCACCAGCAGCTCCTGCCCAAAGGGGCATTGCTCACCCACCTGATGTTCTGCTGGCAAAAGGCATGCACAAAATCCTGGACTTGGGGCTGAGAGAAGTGCTTGTCATAATACTCTATCAGCTTGGCATAGATAGTGGGCACTGCCATGAAGACACTGATACAGGGAGCTTGGGAACTTAGGAACTTCTTCCAAACCTAGAAAGGAAGGACACACACGTATAAAAATACACCTCAACCTAAAGTGTAGAGAGAAGCAATTGTCCACGTTGTCAATGCTACACTCCCTCAGCACCTTTGAGAAGAGGTTCACAAGTGAGGGCGCTACAAATGCTTCACAGGGCAGTAAGCCCTGCCCCTGCTCCTTTGTATGGTGCAAGGAGAAACTGAGGTACAGGAGTGCAACAGGCTTGTCCAAAACAAGGCCACCCTGGGCTGGTCACAAACAGCCAAACCTCCGCTATCTAAGACTTCTGGAAAGTGCAAACAACTGAAAGCCTGTTGTGTGCACCTCATCCACGTCCGGAGCAATGGCTCTCAACCTTCATCATGCCCTTTTTGCCCAAAGCACGATATTCAACTTTCTCATTCCACCAGAGGATCACCCACCTGCTTTCACTCTCAGTGAGCACAAGATAATGGAAATGGCATTTTTTAGTACTTTCATGTTACAGCCAAGAATTTGCTCACGAAGCCTTAAGCTTATGACAGAATCAGTTAATTCCCTTATCATGCGCAGCTCTTTAAAGGCTACACAAAGCCACCAGCCTTTCAAAGCATGGGAGCTCTTCTTTGGAAAGACACTATGCCACATCTGAAGAACACGACACGGGTATGAGCCCACAGGCTCAAACCTTTGAGTGAGAAATGCTTTTAAGACAGGTGGCAGAGCTGGAGAGAGAGATACCACACTGGAACTGGGAGTGAGACTCCACTGCAACAGAAATGGTCATCATCTGGGGCGTGGGTACAGAGACAAATGCCCCCAGTGAGCTCAGACCAGCCATCAGAAACCTCAGGTAAGCCAACTGCAGTCAGGAGGCAGCAGCTAGCCCGGAGGGCCACTACACCAACCATGCTCTTCCCAAGAGGAATGGCCCCTGTGGGACAGATGTCTGTCAGCTGCAACTCCTGCTGACCTGTGGGAAATACAAATAGAGGCAAATTCCAGGAGCTAGCTCTGCTCCTGGAGTGGATGAAGACTAAGGGGTCTGCCCTGGCTGAGCAGCCCCACCTAGGAGCAGCTAGAAACAAGTAGGAGCCATAAATGTTGCAACTGGGCCCGTTCCTTCCACACCTCACCACTCTTCCCCCTAGGTAAGCTCTTCCCCAAGACAGGAATGATCCGAAGACATCAATAAATAAAAGGCTACAGTGACGGCCACCTCTTTCCTTTTGCCCCGGTCCCTGCCCCGTTGTTGACAAATGTATTTCCTAACAGCTCCTGACAACACGTACCGCCTCTCCCCTCCCTGCCCACATATGCTCAGCTGCACACAGGCGCGTGCGACAGCGAGAAAAGGCAGGAATTGATTGAAGGTGAACAAGTGATTCTCCTTCATGCTGTCACTCTGCCCACTTCCCTCTGTCCTGCTTGCTCGGGCTCTATTTCATTACTTTCTACTTCGCTGCACTGGCGCCGCCTCCCTCCACATCTCTCACTCCACTGCTTCAGAACAATCAACTCCTAAAAAAACCCCAACCACCACCATGTTGTTATTCTTAATAGAGCAGGACACATCCAACAAAGACACCGTCCTGCCAAACAGAAGGGAGTTCACGCTGCCTCCGAGCCTGGAGATGGTCCTCAATGGGGTGAGACAAACGCACAAGGTGGAAAACCCCTGGACACCTTGGGAGCTGGGACATGAGCACTGCAAGATCCCCTCAGAATCAGGGTAAGCAGAGGAGGAACAAGGCTTGCCCAGACCAACGGGTGACATGTCTGGAGAGGGAACATTGCACTCCCTTGCAGAAACCAGCACGATCCCCTAAAACAAGCCGAAACAGGCAAAACTGCATTTAGAAATTCAGAAGGATCTAACCCCTACGATACCGCTCCCAGCCTCTTTTCCTAAAGATCTTTTTTCTCTTCAGTGCCCCAGTATCTGTCCCATTCCATGCAGCAGGATGGAGAAGGACATCCCCAAAGCCAGGGGCTGAATGCACGGACCTGCTCTCCCCAGCCTGGTGCTTCCTAGAGCCATTGCTTTGGGCATGGCGAGATGAGTGATGGTAAGCAGGGATCAGGACTGTGCCGAAAGAATTGAACGGAAACAGATGCTCAGGGCTGTTCGATCCTTGCTGTGGTATCTTCTTTTGCCTTCACCAGTCCAGAGCAGCTGTGAGGAGCGCAGGCAGACTTCCAGTCTGGCCAACGCAGCAGTTATTTTCACATGGATTTGGATCTGAAAAAACCCCCAAACCCATCACTCCAAAACACAGATGATCTCTCCTGCACCCCAGAGTCCCCTGTCCTCATAGGCCTACTCAACTCCTGCCCTAGATAAACTCCTCCCCACCACCGCGCCAGTCACAGGAGTGGCTTTTTCTGTGTCAGTCTGACTCGCTCCAGCAACAGCCCCTTCCTGAAGATAAGCAGCTGCCTTTGGATTTGTGCCACCAGCTGCCGGGGTGATCTGCTGACAGCCAAACATCTCCACCTGCTCTGTTCCTGCTCAGCCAAATCTGGATCCTTCCCACGTGTTTTAATGGTACTAAGCACCGAGCCGTGGTACAAAGCTGGCAGCCCCAAACTCTCCGCAGACCCTGAGCTGTCCGTAGGGCTTGTCACTGCCCAGCCAGCTGTAACAGCTATTTCTGTTTTATAACTATAACTTCACGGTTTGAGAGAAGGATCTGGGAAAGTCTCACTACCTGGGACTAATCAATCAATCCCAGGGCTTGGACAAGAGGCCTGCTTTGCCCATCCAGCACACTATCCTCCAACACCGTCAGGTTTACAGCAGCACAATCAATCTCGCTCTTCGTTATCCCATGTGTCACCATCACCACATCAATTACCTGTGGACAGCTTATTGGCAGCCCGTCATTTCATTTTATTTTGCTCTCCTGATACCTCAGGACTCCAAGTGCTTTTAAAAAGCCATGGATTCTGGAGGCAAACACAGCACTGCATGCCAGGGTTGCCGGACTTTACAATGAGTGTTCACTGGACACAAGGGAAGCAGCAGTCTTCCCATGGAATATGTTCAGGAGATGGACTAAGATTCCTTTTAAAATAAACAAGGGCTTGACACAAAAAGTCTCTAAGTGGAAGAAAGCAAGAGTGGGAACAGCAATAACGGCAGCAAAAGCCCAGGGCGGGCTTACAGGACAGGGCTGCCTGAGCCAGCAAAGAAGTGGGAGACCTTCTGTTCCCAAGAGTCTTCCCGTCAGCACGACATTCCTGATTTTCTTCCCCTCACACTGCACAAAAGCATATCTGGGCAGTTCCATGGGCTGGCCAGTGGGATTTTGCCATCAGCAAATGAAAAAAAAAAAAGAGAGAAGATTACACCAGTGGGTACAAAACAACCTCAGTGAGACACAGCTGTAAGATTTTTTCCCACGTATTCCTTCCAGCACACAGATGGCATGATGGTGAATGACAACAGAGGAACACACAAGCTGCTCCAAGAGATGGTCATTTCACACAGCAACCTTCCCAACCAGCCTCCAGATCTGCTGAGATCACCTGAATCAAGAGATGCAAGCACAGAGGAGAAAAGGCAGTAATTTTTTTCCCCCCTTTACAATGGCCTCACCTTCAGAGGGACATGTGCAATACCCTAAGCTAGACAGAAAACACCAAATCTACCAACACCCAGACATCTTCTAATGCAAAAAAAGAAGAGGAGATGGCAACAACCATTTGCATGCTAAATCCTGCAAGAATTTGCCTGATACAAGACTCCCAAAAACATCCAGAAGAGACCCAAGCAACAATGCCCAAAAGCCATAAAGGAAGCGAATATCAGCATGGATTTTCCCATCAGACCACAAACTGGTAATAGACAGCCTGCGTTGCTGCCTCTAACAGATACAACAGCTCTTCACTTCTATAAAATTATTGTATCATTTTCAGTTGTTATTGAATTTTTTTTAAACCTTTTCAAAAGTAACAATACCTCTAATGCAAAGTTAAATCATCCCTTTACTTCCCTTTTGATCAGGGAGATGGGTTTGTGTTTTGCATTGATCGCTGCCATGCGGGTAGCATCGCTGGTGAGGAAAAAGGCTCTCTGCTATTTTCAGAGTATCTGTGAGAGCAACAGGCATCAATGTGGCTGCAGCTGAACCAGCTCCTTGTTTGGCGAGACCCGGTGCCTCAGACCAAGGACAGAGAGCTCTCGTAACTCTTCGGAAGCACCGAAGGGATGGCAAGACCATACACCCGCATCTGACGCCAGTTCACCCCTGACAAAAGGCAGACAGGCACAACATACGACGGGAGAGCATCAAGGGGAGCTCTGCTCTCTCCCAAGGACTGAGCCGCAGACTCGGTCGTGAGCAATATGCAGAAAGAGAAACATTCTTCTCTTCAAAGGGAAATTGGGCCCTTGGTGGCTTCGTCTCATGTTTGTTATAACCCCAAACTGTTTGCGCTCTGCGTGACTCTGGTTTTAATCATTTATTCATCAGTGCAGTTTGATGGCCCCTCTGCATTCCAGGCTGAAGCTTTTAAACCCTTCCTATGCTGTAGGCATACTGAAAGGAGCAAGTGCTTTCCCTGGGACCTGATAATATAAGTAAATATGACAGGCTCTGGTTCCATTTTTTATATTTCCACACACACATCAAAAGACATTACTCCGTAACAGATGCTGAGGACAGACGGCAGATCTGGGGAGACGGGGAGAAAAACTCTAACTTTTTAAAGCCAGGTCTGCAAGAAGTGATCAAACATAATCCATTCACTAGTGACCTGCTCCTCCCTCCATCAACTCCTCTTTGAGTCTGAAATAAAATTACTCCTCTGAAGCCTCCTATTAACAGACGAAAAGACAATTGCCTTTCTCCAGCTGAAACTGGATGGGAGAGACAATCCCCAGCACGCTGCCAGCAGCATCTTAGCAGTGCTCGGTTATTGGAGATCAGACTCCTCTGCTTGGATCTGCTTTTCTTTTTAAAATAAACTAAAAAAGCTGCCCAGAGTGATGTTTGCAGAAGTGACAGATCCAGGGGAGAGGCTCACTGCAGTGCATGCTTCTCCTTCCCAGAGGCAACTGTGACTGCTGAGCCATAGATCTCCCTGCACAGCCCAGCGAAGGTATAAAGCACCAGTGCCCAGCCTCAGCCCAGCCTGGTTTGCACAGATAATAGCAGCAGCAAGGACAAACAGTTTGCCTGCAGAAGCAGCTTGCAGGCTGCTGGCTTCATGAGGAAATCAGGAGTGTAGTGCAGCAGTAACCCTGGAGCAACACCTCACGCACAACCTTTACAAGGATCAGGTCTGCAGCACCCTCCCACCACGGGATAAAAGCTGCCACAGGTGACAGCACACAACACATCAGGAGAAGCTAGTCCCAAATCACATGCTAGCTTTGGGCACTCATCATTCTCATCTCACTAGAAAGAAGGGTCCAAATAAGATTAACAATTTTGATGGCTTTGTGTGTGACATTGTAAAACTGGGTATGAATTTTAGAGGGCTTGGTCCTTGGAGGCACCTTAAGTCAGACATGCAGTAATGCTGGCACCAAAACAACAGCTCCTTTTGGAACTTTAGGGCAGTAAATCTGCATCTCAGTGTATTTATCATGGAAGCAGTTGCAGGGCACAGACAGTGTTGTCATTCTGCAGGCAGCACACCACAGCTTGAAACCCACCCAGCAGAGCCAAGTGGACAGCACACCCCACAACTAGGTCACGCAGAGCTGACATTTCTATAAGCTTCCCCCATCACTCAGAGCAAGTTTTTACCTCCATGTTTTTGAATACTTTTATTTCCCAATCCGCACTTAAGACTGAAAGACCGCCTGGGATCTGATCTCATGTTTATCATTGCAAAGAGCTGACAGAGAACATCTTTCCCTTAAGGTGAGATCAGAGGTGGTCCACAGAAAAGACAAGCCATTCCCATGGTTCAAACTCAAGAGTGGATCCACTTCAGCCAAAAGCCTCAGCAGAGGATCCTGCAAAGCCGACACTGACCTCACAACTCATTCCAAAAGGCTCCTGTTTGCAGGGTGCCCAGCACAGCTGAGTCCCAGTCCAAAACAGGGCCATCAACGTGTGACTGTCACAGCAAAAGCACTGGCATGGAGGATGCCCAGCTTCTCTCCAGACTCACTGACATTTCCATCGAGTAACAGTCACAACACAGGGCGAGCTCAGCCTCAGCAGCCATCACTGAATTGATGCAGGGAAAGGAGATGGAGAGGGGGAGTCACTAGGGAATGGATGCTCTAGTGTCTGCAAGCCCTGATGCTCACAGCAGCCTTCAAAAAGCACTTGCTCACGGGCTTTCTCCGACACCCAGTAAGGAGAAGGCTCACCTTGCACTCCTTCCTTAAGCACAGGCATTAATCTCTTCTCCTCTGGCCACTAATCTGCACAAGAATTGTACAAATCCAGCATCTTTTAAACTTCTGCTCCTACACAAGAAAAAAAGGCAGGCATTTCAAACAGGTTCAGATGCAGCTGATAAATGCTGGCTGTCTGCAAACAGGAATAGTGCAGCTGGAGAAGTAAACTCCGCTTGGAAGCAAGTTATGATGGGAGGATCATATAGGGATGCTTAGGCTACAGCTTGCTGTGGCTCCCAAGGAGGTTTCTGCCCTCACAGTTCTCATCCTTGAAAAAGGAAAAACAACAACATCAGAGCCACCCTGGCCCCACACAGCTGCTGGGAGGAATGCACTTTCAGGCTCACTGCTGCTTTCCTGCCTGCTCCAGAGTCCACATGCCCACAGCAGCACCGAAACGTCTCCCCTGCCCAGTCAGCGCTGTTATTCCCAAGCACCAGAAGCACAGGCAGGAGCACCAGGTGCTGCTCCTACAGTCTCCAGGCAGGAGTGTGGGCAGCAGCCCGAGAAGGGCTCCCCGTGAAGACACACTGCACCCCAAGGAGTACACACACCAGATGACTTAGCACGTCACATACAACTAGACTGTAATGCTGGAAACTAAGGGTCCATTTATAAACCCTTCATTAATACATGATTAATAGATGCAGCCATATTTTTTAATAACTTACAATAAAAAGATGCTACGAAAGGCTTAAGCAAGACAGTCTTAACAGATGGTGCTATAAAGTGAATTATAACATGTACAGTAGCTAGCGCAAAGTAATGGATGTCCTCATTTAATAAAAAGAATCTGATTTTATGCAGCAACTTTCACGCTTGAGGCACCTCAATACACTTTAATGAGCCCTTGTGGCCCCTGCAATAGCTTGCATGCTGCCACGGACATCAGATGCTATTTTAGTAAGAGAGCGGACGTTGGTCAGGACACTGGGGTTACTCCACAGTTTTGATTTTTAACCTTTCCTTGGACAGCTACCAAAAGCAGATGGAAGGGTCTGAAAGATGCCACCTCCTAACACTGCACTGCAGGGAACGACAAGCAAGCCTTAGTCCGGGGCTTGAAACATCTTTAACCCAGAAAAAAAAAAGAGCATTATTATGACCACCAAAACCAGACTGGCATCTGTATCCATGACTATAAGGCACGCCGCAAATTATGTAATTTAATAAACACTGTAATAATAAAGTATTTATTTTGTATAATGAAGTGTTAGTGATTAGAAACCAAACACACACTGGGCATGCTGCTGCGGTTTCTCTTGAACCCTTGCCAGTATCACTCAAGGCTAAATATGTCTGCAGCAGGTTGAGAGTAAGTTCCTAGCCTTGTTTTGATCAGCCTGTCAAGTGTTTTAGCTGCCATTCGAGTTTCTTTATATCACACTATAATTGGCTGCTTTCTCAAGGTGCAGTGAAGGAAAAAAAAAAGCCACACAGCAAAACCCAGGCTCCTTTTGCAAAATTCTCCACTGAAACTCTGCTGCTTTTCTGAAAGCTGATTTCAGTAGCAAAAGGCATTTTGTAAACAGCTGGTGAAAATAGACTGGAACTGAAAGGCAGCTTGCATTAAACTCCACAAGAAAGCCTTATTTACCCTCATGTGCTTTCTTTGTAGTGTCGATCAAACCACTTTCAGCTCCCAGGGGAGGCCCTCGGAAAAATAAAGGGAATAAAAAAAAGGAGAAAAGCAAATTACGTTCTTCAGAGCCTGAACGCACCTGAGAACCCTCGGAACGGCACTCGCTGCAGCAGGCACGCTTGCCACGCCGACCTCCCTGCCCAAGTTCAACCTCCAGGGTCAAGCGGATGTCTCCAGCCCTGTCCCCACTTGCCCTTGATTGTCAAGGCTGGGGGAGAGCTTTGATCAGAAGAGGCAGGCGGGGTGCCCAACTCCCCCCGAACCTGAACCCATCCTTCAACGTCAGCTCATTCATTTGCAGATGTCGGCAGAGAGCAGAGAAACACGCGAGGGTGTAAGGGACAATCAATCACCGATGGCACAGGACGTGGAGAAACGCGCCCTCCAGAGGGCTTGGCTTTGCTTCCAGCACGCTCCTCTGCCACCTCACCAGCATCACCAGGGCTGGGCACATGCTGAGCTCCAGCTCTCGTGGGGCACGCATCCCTACTGAACCCTGAGCTTTTGGGGAGACACCCTAAAGACAGATGAAGGCAATTTGGCAGTGACCAACGAGGAGAGCACTGGCTACAGCTGCCAAGGGACCTTCCTGCTTTCTTCTACCACGGCATCCTATCTATTTACTCTGGAAATGCAAATGCAGAGAGCTGCCCTTCCAGGACTCTGGGCCTGTTCCCCACCAAAGCACCAGTGCTCGGGCAGCAAGTCGGTGTTCAGGTGTCAGGGCCATCTTGAAACAAGAAAGGAAGCGTGCATTTTCGGTGGTTGTTTCTCCGAGAAGCAGAAATAAGCAATGAAGAATCACATGGTCCTGCAGTTGCTCAGATCAGAGCCCTGGCTCACCCTTGCCTAGCAGCAGCACAGTCATAGGCTTCTGGGTGTATCCCACACCTTTGCACCTTGTCCTTTCGGCCAAACAAGGCCACCCAGCATATGAATAAATATTAATAGGCAAAGCGGCCTGTTTAGCTACAAAGCACAGGCTTGACAGGCTCTTTTTTCACTTTCCCAAGGAGTTCTGTACTAACAATGCACGTCTCCTTCCCGCTACGAGTTGGCAGCAGCACCTGAAAACCCAATTGATCCGTTAACAGCGACATTGCAGACTCCGACATCTCTCATACCACCCACAACACTGGGAGATGCAGATGAACAGCACTGGATCCCAGGGGCTGGTAACTGTAGAAACTGCTCTACCTTATCGTTGGTTGCCCCTTTTCTTCCTCTCTTTAGGTCGGCTGCCTGCCACCACAGCAAGGAACAAAAGAGAAGCAGAGCACTGGGACTGGCATTTCCTGTCTCAGCTAGAAAACAACATTATAAGCATGTCTACTGTATTCAAGCAAGGTTTCCCTCCTGCCACCTCTCCTGCAAGGCTGCATGAAGCTCTCTATTTGCAAACTCTCTCGCATATCACTGAGTCTAAACCAACAGATCTGTTAACACTTGTTTCTCCACAGAGGAAGAGCAATGCTTGCATGCAAGTGATGACTAGCGGCACTTCTCTTACTTGGACTGCAAGAAACTAAAGCATGTGTTCTGTCATGTAATGTTATATAAAACACAGAGGACACAGGACTGGAAGGGAAAAAAATGCGGGCTACTAAAAATGTCCACAAGCAGCATAGCTTCAAGCAGCACATAGCTAACATGCAGGAGAAAAATCCAGTATTGCCACCTTCCCTGGTACTACTAAATTAACAACCCTTATTCCAGGTGCACATGCTCTTAGTGGGTATATAGAAGCCCACCTTTAGTCAGAGACCCTCAACATCACGAGGAGGGGCAGCCTAGCATTATGATAACATACATCACACTTAAACAAGTTGTATCCTCCAGAACAGCACATTTACCCCAAAACTGAGTGTT
The DNA here is from genome assembly GCF_023634085.1 of Falco cherrug. Taxonomy (NCBI): domain Eukaryota; kingdom Metazoa; phylum Chordata; class Aves; order Falconiformes; family Falconidae; genus Falco; species Falco cherrug. The sequence goes on along the minus strand of NC_073710.1, from coordinate 21,514,937 downwards.
CAACTAAAAGCTTTATTAATGGACACTGCGAACCACATGCAGCCAATAGCTAAAGAGACTGGAAGTCTTTAAGAACTTATTTCCAAAGTTGCTCTAATTACAATGCATGGGGTCTTACTGCTGAATTTCAAAGGCTACGGCACAATCCCTCCAGGCTTACCATCTGTGCACTGAATTCGGGTAACATGATGCACGTCGCTCCCACCCAGAGAGGACAGAGGAGCTTATTGATCACCCCGTGGACATGATGTAAAGGCAGCACATGCAGAATAACATCCTCCTTCTTCCATTCCCATTTTTCAACCAGTCCTGTGGTCTGCAGAAGAAAACATACAACCCAGCATTAGGGCAGGAGGAAAGACTCTCATTGCTTGAAAAGCCCAAGGTATCTGCACCCCAGATCCCCTGGGCACAGCTGGCGGCAGAAATCCCACACCTCCTGGAATGATGCCTGGGCACAAAAACCCCTTTCCTTTAGGGTTAGCACAAGCAAAATTCCCACCACAACATACAATATAATCTATATAAATAGAAGACACAACTTGTCAGTACGTGTCTTCATATGCATCAGCAAAGTCCTTCCTCATTACTGAGAAATAGTCAACAGTGATTTTAAGCAAGGCCTACAAAACTATTAGCCTGCTGCTGCACACACAGCATTGGCAGAAATTGTAAGCAAAAAATTAATCTTCCCAGAACTCTGTAGACATAGTTTGGACACCAATGACATTGGGCTTTCAATACCTGTAAGGGATAGTCAATAGGAGCAGAAAATCACTGTCTAATAAAACAGAAAGTAGGCTTTATGTTAGCAAAAAAATATTAGTATATCAAGCTTCTAAAATACTCTGCTATGAAGGCATAATTATCTAAAGTGTTAGACCTCAGGCTTCTGGGTGAACAATGCTCCTCAGAGCCCAGCATTAGCAACTGGAAAGCTTATTTCCAGCCATCTAAAAATAAAAGAAGCATTTGAAGAGTGGAATTTAGTCATGTCATTCACAACCCTCTTCCACAGGGCAGGGAGCAGGTTTTAGGCTTTTTGCAAGACAGCTCAAAAGATGGTGACTGCTCAGGCCACCTCCCAAATCATCAGCATATTTGTAAGGGAACAGATTCTTTGCCCAGTATAGCCAAGCCCTGGCTCTATCCATCAAGGCTTTCATACCACTCCCGACATTGCGGTATCTGAGCACCCAGTAAGCTTTTGGAGGTATCCGTAAGGCACGATGTATTCCCTGCCCTTTTTCCCCTAATGGCATGAGTCTATCAGTTGCAGGCAGTGATAACCAACTGGTGAGGTAGTCAGCAGGCTCATTCAAACTTTTAATTCCTTTTGGCTCAGAGAGCTAATGGATTTTTTGCCTTGGGGATATATAGCTGAATAATGCACAGACTTCACACAGTACTGGGCTGGGCTAAGTTATATTCCTGTTAGGGGCAAAGATTCTTTCCTAGTCACAGTGGAGAAAAGAAAACTGCAAAGAAAGCGGTCTCATTCCTTCTGCTTTCCAGGAAAGCAGGGAGAAGAGTCCATCTGCCTCAGCTAAAGCCCAGCAACACCAAAAGGACCAAGTTTAGAGCCTCAAACGCTCTTCTGTGTGTTCATCTTAAAAGTGTTGAGGACTCCCAAGATACAGCCCCACAGCTCCGTGCAGGAATTCGGTTGTGCTAAGGTGTGCTGTGCTTTGGAGTTTGCAGCCCCAAATCACCTCTGAAGGCCAAGACCTCTGTAACTGGAGATTAACTTTGCAGAGAGAAAGCAGCACTCACCACAGCTTGCACATTCTCATGGGTGCTGAGGACACCTTTTGGTCTTCCTGTTGTCCCACTAGTGTAGATTATCATGGCTCCCCTGTCTTTCCATGAGGAGCATGTTGTCAAGGGACCCTCTTCCACTGCTGCATGACTTGTGGATCCATCACTATGAGACCTAAGAAGTGGCAGAAGTGGGACCCCCAGCTTCTCCGCACTAGGGGCTATTTTCCCCACATATTCCTCTGCTGCGATGACTAGAGCGCTCTGTGAATCCTGAATCACATACTCCAGTTGTTGCACAGGGTGTTTCTTGTAAAGGGGCACTGCTATGCCCCCACTCATCCAGGAAGCCCACTGGGCCACCACATATGAGGCATCATTGGGACACAAAAATGAGATCCTCTCTTCCTTCAAGTCCTGGCTGGAGCACTCCAGAGCTCTACAGATCTCCTGGGACAAGCGTAGACTCTGGCTGAGAAGGTCCCTGTAAGTGTGCTCACCATTTTGGTCAACGATGGCGATTCTATCTCCGAAAGCCAAAGCCCTAGAGAAGACAGGGGTAACATCGCTGCTGTAGGTTGCCAACGTGGTTTGCAGACCCCTGTGGGGACAGCCAGCCCTATTCTGCCCACGCAACCCCCATCTGCAACGGTGCAAGTCCCGGACGAGGCATCGAAGGGGCTGGCTCACTTGGGGGAAGAGCAGGGAGACCAGCATCCTGCCAGCACCGCTTGTTTTGAAGTGATTCTGCAGAAAGCAATTATAGGAACAGATAAGTATGTGCAGCAATTACCCAGGTTTATTCCCACAAAGGAAAAGTGGCAGCCTTCATTTGAATAATACCCACTGTATTATTAATGTTTATGATTCAGACTGCTGCATTCCCAGTGTGCTAAGGCCCTGCCTGGATGGAACAGGAAACAGAGACCCTTCCCTAAGTAGTCTCCACATCCCTAAAAAAACAATCTAACTTTGAGAAACAGTTTTCATTGATCAGTAATCTTAGGACACTAAGTGGTGGCTACCTGAGGTGCCGTTCTAACTCAGTGAAACTAGCATTTAAAGAAATTAAATAATTGCCACAGTCCTTAGCTCTCAATTTGCAGTTTCCACCACCTTGGTAAACCATTGCCTTGCTCTGTGCTTCAAGTCAGGCAGCACGGAGCTAGACACAGAAGGTTTAGCCCCATGGAGGACTGTTTCCTGTGTGAGCTTTCCTTCAAGCAACAGCACATCTAAGTTCAGGAAAGTGCCCAAACCCTCCCAACTGATGGGTCATCCATCACAAACCCTGCTTCAGCTCAAAAGCTTTCTTATGTGACAGACCAAGTGGTTAGCAGCTCCCAAACAGCCACAGCCCTGCTCACACCGAGCAGCTGGTTTTCCCAGCAAACAGCAGCAGGGAAGCACAGCCACACACATGCTGACCTGTGGGTTTGGTACTGCACTTCTGAAACTACCAGCCTGGCAGCACCCAGAGCCAGGCAGAGCATCAGGACAAGCTCAGCCGTGGCATCAGGCTTCACCTGGGCAGCCAGAGCTTCATCTGAGCCCAGCCTATCCATCACTCCAGCCATTCTGCTGTAGCAAGAGCTGTGACATGATGCACAGGGGCATTTCAACAAAGAAAATCTCCAAAAGGGAATGGGGAGGAATACCAATGCCAGTAAAGAATTTACAGGAAGACCATGGGCTGGCACAAACGTTGCCTATTCTGCCATTGTGCTTAGACAGCACGATGACATTAACCTATCCACTCATGGGAGAAGTTAGCAAAAAAGCTTTTGTGGTGACTGGTGAGAAATAACAGAAGTTTGCTCTTTATCCCTCTTTTTATCATCCCTCTCTCTTTCAAAAGGAAAGGCATATGTAATAGTATTGGACACTACCTGGATCATCTCACAGAAATATCATGGAAAAAGTTAACACACAGCACAAAACCCTTAAGAATATAACCAGGAGACAGAAACCTCAAGGGACTACAGGAACACCTTGCAGAGGAGACCACTGGCACACAAAGACAAGAGGAAGAAGTGATAAACTGAGAGGACAAAGTGATAAATTGAAAGGACTTGAGGAGATGCCTCCAAAGAACCCTACCCCCCTTCTGCACGTAGCATGGATCTCTGGCTGGAAACTCAGCAAGAACAAGCACCCTCTCCATACAGAAACTGACACCAACATGGGAGCACAGAGGAAATCACAGGGCTGTGGCAGAAGAGAAAGGGATTTACTGCACGGCCTATCTAACAGCTGCTATTAAACACCACCACTGAAGTATCCCCCAGAGAGATGCTATGACAAGAGAAGATAGCCAAAGGATGATGACTTCTCACTCGGTAAGAGTGTTCATGACACTTCCTTGACACTGGCAATAATTACTTGATTTAGCACAAAAATTTTTAATAAAAGTCTATTAGTGGTGCAGCTCAACTCCAACAGCCTTCCAGCTCAGCTTCCCACCATGGGGAGGAGCTGAAACAAACAGGATCCAGAAAACTGGCAGCTACACAGGGAAGAGCTGAATACGGCTTAAGCCAGCTCAGGCTGCACAGGCAGCAGTGTTTATTTTTGCATAGACATAGCTGCAAGCCCTGCAGTCTCCCATCCACCTTCAGAACATTTTTCCAGCTCAACATTGGCTTTGCATGTATTTTCTTTTGCATACTGACCTCAATTTCTGCTTCTGCAAAAGAAACTTGTGATTTAGTGCGGAAACATCTGGGAGGGAGGGTGAGAGGGGCTTTAAACCCAGAGTGCGGTAACCATGCGCACTCATGACATATAGCATCAGGATGGAAAAAAACCAAAACAGGTCATGACAAAACTTGCATGACATCTTTCCACTTCTCTGTAGAGACTAAAATATAAAAAGGCAACACCACTCATAACCTAAACCAAACCTGCGCCCAAGGCCAGCTCACTGCCGAGATGTTAATGCCTCAGACATTACGAGGGGCATTAATTGGAATCAACCATTTGCCAGGATCATGCCGTGCTCCAGGCCACTGCAGCTAAGTGCACTTGGCACACTCACTGTTCCTCGTACAGCTCTGGAGCAGGTGTTAGCTGCTGCTTCAGAAGAGCGCCTTCCAAAAATTACATTATCCCCCTTTCACCACAGCACCAGTCCAGATTTAATGGAACAATAAACAACAGCACCTTTTGCCAGGCCTGCGCATTTATGGACTTCACAGAACTAGTGCTGACTGCGTGTGTGCAGGCTTACAGACACTTGGGTCAGGGTGAAGGAACACCAGGGGCTGTGCCCTTTACGGTGCCCTCTGCTCAGGGATAACTGGTAACACAGAGTCTGGCAGAGCAAACCTAGAGACAAAGTCTGTCCCTGGGAGCCTTGGGCAGAAGACGGTGGCAACGCAGTAGATGGGCCTTTCATGCCCTACCATAGAATCATTTAGGTTGGAAAAGACATTTAAGAGCATCAAGCACAAGTGTTACCCCAGGACTGCCACATCCACCACTAAACCGTGCCTCTCACACCCAGCCTCACATGGCTGAAGCAGGAGGGGAAAACGGCGGGGGGGGGGGGGGGGGGTTGTCACCCCAGCTAGAAGCCATGAGGCTGAACCGCTCCATCTCTCCCGAGAAGGTCAGGCTTTATTCTTCTTTCACCCCGGGTGGATTTCCCCCCCTCCAGCTCTCTGCCCCTTACCCTACTCACATCCAGCCTCAGAGCTGCCGCAGGAGCCCCTCGCCCCACAGATTTCCACACTACGGCAGGCACGTGGGCCTGAGCCCCCTCACACGGGCCGCTGCGAGGCAGGGGGCGAGCCGAGGCCCCTGCTCGCCCCAAGCACCGCCTGACGGAACGTTTATCGTATTTTAATTAAAAACAGCGTTAATGGCAGCGACACCCGCCCTCCCCTCGCCCGGCAAGGTGCCCCTGCCACAGGCCGGCGGGACCCGCAGGGGAGGAGAGCCGGGCACAAGGGCCCCGGCCCGCACCGGCCCACGGCACCGGCCCACGGCACCGGCCCACGGGCCCCCTGCCGCCTCCCGCAGCCGCGGCAGGGCCTCACCTGGCGGCGGCACCGCGCCCCGGGACCGCTCCGCCCGCGAACGGGCTCCGGCGGAAACGCGGCCCCGCGGCCCCCGCGTTCCGCGCCCAAACGTTCCACCCCCATCCCGCCCCCGTTTTACGGGGATTTGGACCCAAACCGCCCCCTGGGGGCGGGGCTGGTCGGCGGCCCCCGCTGGCTTGGCAGCGTGCCTCTGATGTCACTGCAGCCCCTGCGGCGTCATCACGGTGGCCTCTGATGTCACGGCGGGTGGCTGTGATGTCATGGAGCTGTGGCTCTGCCGGGGGGGGTGCCCAAGGAGCTGGATTATGGCATGGCTGAGGGATGGCCTGTGCGGAGCCCGGAGCCATGGGGCCTCCTGCGGGGGACAGATGTCCCGGGGACACAGAGACATCCCGGGACACACAGACATGCCCAGCCATGCGGACATCCCGGGGACATAGCAGTCACGGTGGTGGCACGCGGCGGCTGAGCTGGGGCTCCCCAGCCATGGCAACACTGCATCGCGCTCCCGCCGCAGCCCCACGGCTGTGTCCAGCACCCAGCCAGGCTGGAGCGAAGCCCCACGCGTGTCCCACGGGAAGGGGCACAGGGCAGCCGGGCAGCACAGACCCCCACCCCGCGGCACCCGGGTTGTTATTTTCGGTCGGTCTGGCTGCAGATTTGCTTTTGTCTCCGCAGCAATGGGGGCTGTGCGGGGCAGCTGGACCCTTTCCCAGCCCCCCAGCAAAGCCTGGCACACGGCCGGGGCACCCATGGGTGATGGGCACAGAGCAGCAGCTGTGGTGGGATGGAGCAGGAGTCCCCGCACGGCTTTGCCAGCCTTAGCGCCGGGGATGCTGCTGGTCCAGCCACGATGCGGGCAGCGGGGCAGCCCCTTGCACAGAGGCATGGGGCCTTTGTGCCATTCAGGCTGCCATGTGCTGGCCCTTCTCTGGTGGCACGTGTCCTGGCGCTGTCCCCTCCCAGACTCCGCAGCCCACTCCTCCACTGGAGCTGTGTTTTTCCGGCTGTGCGCGGCGGTGCATGAAGCGGGGCGGCCGGGGTGACCCCCACCCACCTCCCTCAGGTGCATTTCCACCCAGGGCCGGCGGCCGTCAGCCCAGCCAGGCGCAGCGGAGCTGGGAGCGGAAGCGGGGACAGGAGCCCAGCCTTGGGCAGGGCCCAGCCATGGTGAGGTGCGCACCCCCAGTCCTGCGCCAGCCATGCTGCACCCCATTGCACACCTTCCCAGCACGTACCTCCTTATGGCACAGCTCCCCATTGCACGGCTCCCTTCCATTGCACATCTTCCCAGTGCACAGCTCCCTGTTGCACGGCTCTCTTCCATTGCACGTCTTTCCAGTGCACAACTCCCTGTTGCACAGCTCCCATTGCATGCCTTCCCATTGCACAGCTCCCCGTTGCACAGCTCCCATTGCATGCCTTCCCATTGCACAGCTCCCCGTTGCACGGCTCCCTCCCATTGCGTGTCTTCCTAGTACACAGCTCTCCGTTGCATGGCTCCCTCACTGTTGCACGGTGCCCTGTTGCATGGCTTCCTTCCCATTGCACAGCCCCCCATTGCATGACTCCGTCCCTGTTGTACAGCACCCTCCCCACTGCACACCTCCCCACTGCATGGCTGTTGCATGGCTCCCCATTGCACACCCGCCTGTTGCACAGCTCCCTATTTCATGCCTCCCCAATGCACGGCTGTTGCACAGCTCCCGCCCCATTGCATGCCTCCCCATTGCACACCTCCCCATTGCACAGATCTCTAGTGCAGAGCAGCTGCAGGAGGGACCCGGCAGCTCTGGGCAAGCCCCCAGTGCCAACAGGTGCCCACCTCCCCACCAGAGGGTTCAGGCACCTGGTGCCCATGTGCTGCCCTGCAAAAGTGCCTGTCTCCTGCCACCGCCCGCTCCAGCCCTGCCACCACTGCTTTCATTCTCCTTTTTGCACTTGCCATCTGTCATCAGCCTCCCCTGGTCCCCACAGGCTGCAGGGATTACCGTCCCCCCCCCCCGCCCCCCCGTGGGGGTGAGCAGGGGTGCGTGCCCGCAGGGGGGTCTCTGATGACAGAGGGGTGCCACTGTCCCTGCAGTTGTCTAGGGGCTGGCAGGGACAAGGTGCATGGAGTGGGGACAGGGCTGTGACAGCCACGGATGCATGTGCCACAGAGGATGTTCCTCGTGACTACACAGCCCCTCCATGTTGTGCAGGGACCCCTGCCCAGGGCAGGTGATGGGGCCATGCTCCCCCCCTGCCCATGGCAGGCTGCCGGGCCAGCTGGCTGCATGTACAGCAGATGTCCACCCCAAGCCACCCTCTGCCGCTCCGTCCCTCGGCACCTGGTGCCCACCGGCCATCTGGAGTCGGCCACGTCCCCAGAGACAATGCTCAGCCGTGGCCACCACAGCACCGGGCCACCACCATCCATCCCAGGGGCTGCCGGGGCCACACGCTGCTCCCCAGGGCCGGGAGGGAGGGAGCTGCCACCCGGCAGTGCCGAGCCAGCCCCAGCCCACACCAGCGCCGGGGGAGTGGGTTATGGTTTATTCAGCAGTGGCGGTGCCATCTCACCCCGTACCGGCGTCTGGCTCCATGGGGAGAGACGCGCGGTGCCCAGCCCCATTCTCCATAGTGGGGACACCGCACCAGGGAGTGGGTCAGTCCAGATGTGCTGTCACAGCTGGGAGCAAAACACCCAGCGCCTGCGGCTGCTGCAGAGCAGCCGGGCGCCACAAAAGCTGAGACCCATGTGCAGCGCAGCCCTACCTGCCCATGGACCCCCCTGGCCTTGGGCTCGTGGGGCTGCTGCAATGGTCCCCAGGGCACTGGGATGTCCCCAAGCTGCCACTGTGGTTCCTCACCTCCCTCCCAGCTGGGTGGGAGCCCTGCAGCCCATGCCGGTGGGAAGGTTTTCCGCTTGCTCCCCCCGCTGCCTTACACAGCTTGCTGATTAATTATGGATCCAGCAGAAAGCTTTTATTACATTAGAGTTTACTTGTGGCAACATCCGTATTTATTAAAAAAAAAAAAAAAAAAGAGAAAGTAATTACCCTGGTGGTGTAAACACCGCAAACACCGCTGGGTTACAGGGAGCTCGATGCTCAGGGTGAGCACCGTGGCTGCCGGCAGCTCCAACCCAGTGCTCCATGGTGGGATGGGATGAGGGCACAGGGGGCTGCCACCACGGTGCTGCTTGGAGTGAGGATGGAGCACAGTGAGGGGAGAGCCCATCCATCCCTGCTGGGACACCCCAAGGCCATGGGCATCGTGTCCCCAGCCCCATCCCACTGCAGCCCATAGGAGGGACACAGAGCCAGAGCCCATGCTGGAGTCCCCAGCTGCTGCTGAGGAGGGAGTAGTAAACAAGGTGGAGTGAAATGTTTGATCTCCATCCATCTGCCGGTGCCTAATCTCCCACCCGCAGCCCTTGTCGCCTCCCAGCCCCCCTAATCTGCTCCCTGCTGGCCAGCAGAGGGTCAGAGCTGGGGCTGCTGGCCATGCCCCCTGCCACACACCGCATGGCATCAGCACAAGAGGGAGGCGGCCGTGATGCGGGAGCCCAGCTAGCAGGGCCATATGGTGGGAGAAACCAGATTAACTGTCCCAGTTTCAGGGTTTAACCCCTGTGCTGCTGCTGCAGTGGCGGGAGGGCACGAGCCAGGGGACAGGGTCCTGCTCCGTCCCCCTGTGCCTACATCCCGTCCAGCACAAGCATCCTCTGCCAGAGCCGCTGCCTACACCGGGGAGGCAGGGAATGGGTCTGTCCCCAGGAGCTGGCATGGGACAGGATTGCCATCGGGACTCCCGGGGGATGGGAGCAGCTTGGAGACGCTCGGCGTGAAGTGGAGCCGTAAGTGTCTCCTGCGTCACGTGGCGAGGATAAGTGCAAAATGGGCCTATTATGATAATTGCGCGAAATTATGATTGATGGAGATTAGCTGCTTATTTGAGGAAATGGCAGGCACACGTGTGACACAGGCAGGCCAGGGGACGACCACCGGGGGACAGGGGCATGGGCAGAGGGGCACGCTGGGATGGCTTCTGGGGCTTTTGCTATGGCATGGACTGTCACTGCCATCCCGGGAGCTGCCGCATCCCCAGCTGGTGGCTCTCAGGCTGGGACATGTCACTGCATAGGGACACCAGGTGCTGCATGGCAGGATGGGGATGCACAGCCCCATCCTGCCCCATGGAAGGCACCTGGCATCTCCTGCCAACCCCATTAAAGGCATCCCTGATTAGCAGGTAAACCTGTTAAACAGTGATGGCAGGCAGGTCTCTGTGTGCCGGTGCCTTGAACCGGTGCTCCTGGTGCTCTGCCCCACCAGGCTGTGCCACGGGGCTGTGCCGTGGGGCTGGGGACAGGGCAATGGGGCAGCCCCAGCACACCTGCAGCTCTCAATAAATGTGGCTTTCAGTAAACGACTCATTTTGGATGAAGTTGAGCAGGGTGCTGGGAAGCTTGGGGTTGGCAATCCATCCCCAGCCTCCTGCCTGGCCATCCCCACCGGTGTCCCTCGATCTCAGGGACCCTCCTGGGGTACTGGCACTGGGAGCACTTGGGCTGCAATGGATGCTCAAGCCACGCTCCTGTTTCTCCCTTCAAAAAGACACTGAAACCAGGAATTTGGGAAAGAAAAGCTGGAGATGCAGGGATGACTGCAATGCCAATGGCTGGCCAGGACGGAGCCATGGCATGACTGCACCGCTGGGGCCAGGATTTTGGCATCGGCTGGGCACACGGCTGGAGGGCACCCCAAAACCACCCACCCATCACCAGAAGTCCCTCCTCCACTCTCCCCTTCCCAATTTCCCGGGCCTCCCTACGCGGCAGACGGATGCTGGGTAAGAGGTGTGTCTGCGGGAGCCGTGCTCGCCATGCAGCATCGCCGAGCGGGTCTGCGTCGGCGCTTGCCATCCCCGGGATGGGCTCTCCCAGCTGGGCTGGGGGCACAAGTGGAGACAGACGGGTCTGAGCCTCTCCACATGATGCCAGCACCATGGCCAGGCTCCTGTGTCCTCCGCCGAGGGACGAGGACATCACCCAGGTGGCCACGGCGAAGGGAAGGGGTCCCCGGTGGGTCCCCCACCACTGGGCACGGTGAAGCCAGCTCCTCTCTGCTGTTTTCCCCTTTTCCTCCCCCCTTGTTTGGCTTTTGGCAGCGGAGCCACTGCGGCGGCTGGGGCACACGGTGCCGGGGAAGGTCTGCCAAGCGTCGGCAGCCCCCCGCAGCCCCCCGGCCCCCCGTGCCAAGGCTGGTGGCTGGCAGAAGGGCTGCCTGCGCCTGGCGGGGCTCTGTCAGCTGCGGGAGGATCCCTGTGCCGCGCTCGCTGCCAATTTCCCTATAAGCTGGCACCACAGGCAGCTCCGGAGGCACCGGCGGAGAAGGCTTGGGAGGACGGATTGTGAAAGGGAGAGAGGAAAAAAAAAAAAAAAAAAAATGGACACATGCCATCGCTGGAGCGGCGAGGCTGCTGCTGCCAAAACGCCAGCAGGCAGCACGGGGCCAAAACCCGCTGCGGCAGAGAGGAGGGTCTGGCAGCCCATCCCAGCGCGGGACACATGGAGGACGGGCAGCGCGGCAGAGGCACGGCGTGGCCGAGGCAGGACGGGTAGCAGACAGTGGAGCCGGAGAGGAGAGAGGTATTTGCCTTCGTTTTAAAGGCTGCGTGCGTGCAGGTGTCTGCTGCTGGGGCTGCGCATCCCGGCTGGCTCAGCCCTGTGCAGGCTGCCCATGGCCTCCCTGGCCGTCCCACCGCTCTCCTGCCTGCGGCCTGCCCCGTGGCTCTGGCAGCCCTTCGCTGCCTGCAGCCGCTGCCTGGCACGCGCAGGCGAGGGCTCCGGGTGCCGGCTGGGCTCGGCCGGTGGCTGCAAAGGCGGATTTACCATGCCCTGGCCGTGCACGCAGGGGCCGGCGAGGGAGGTTGCGGCTTTGTCTGGCTGGGCTTTGTCTGTCGGCAGCGGCGGGGCCGGGAGCTGCGCAGGCAGCGGGCAGGGGCGGCCGTGGCGGAGCAGGGACAGTGCGAGCTGAAGTCCTGCTGCCGGCAGGGCTGGCACGTGGGAGCCATCCCCTGCTGCCAAACCGGGGCTACCGCGGAGCCGAGCCTGGGGACGAGGGAGCGGTGTGGCCGGGCGAGAAGAGAGAAAGGGAGGGTGGGCAGAGAGCTCTCCGCACCCACTGCCATGCTGAGGAGGAGGAGGAGGAGGGAAGGGGAGGATTGCAGGACACCAGGGAGAGGTGCCGGGAAGCTCACGGTCCCATAGCCACAAACAGCATGGTGCTCGAGGGGCCGTGGCCACAGGGTGCTGGGTGCAGAGGCTGGGGTTGCAGATGGGTGTCACGGGCTGTGGGTGTGGGTGTGTGTTGGGAGCCCTGGGGAGGGGGCTGAGGGGTGCAGGGCAGAGCTGCAGTCCAGCAGCACCGATGCTGCCGCGTGCTGGTCCGGGTCAGTGAGCGTGGTGCCTGTCCCGTGGTGCAGGAGCAACGTCAGAGCCAGCAGCAGATGCCAGTGTGCTGGGAACGCCATGGCTTCACAGCTCTGCTGGCACCCACACGAAGGCAAAGGGCTCCAACCAGGCCCCCAAGCACCAAACCTGGCTGGCACCAGGGGACGGGGCCAGCACTGGGGGAAGGAGCCGACACTGGAGGGAAACAGAGATGTTGCCAATGCCAAGCCCCTGCACCACCCAAATTCCTGCCTGCTGCTCTGCGGCCCTGAAGGACCTGGGCTGTGCCCAGCAGCACCCCTGTGCCCAGGGATGTCCTCTCTGCACCAACACCACCAGGACAAACCTCCCTCAGGGTCCTTGATGCCAGCACCCATTGCCTGCAGGAGCCAGGGCAGGGCCCCTAGCATCCAGCTCTGAGGGCATCGGCATCTCCGAGGGGGGGATGTGGAGTGAGTCAAGAGGAGCCGTCCTGTCCCACCCCATGCTTAAGCATCGCTGACTGGTCTGTGCCTGGCCACCCCACAGCCAGCCCGTGCATTACACCTCCAGAGTGGAGGAGCAGCTCTGCCCATCCCTGCATTGGATATTGGGATTAAACACAGCACCCTGCTTGCAAGGGACAGACCATGCTGCAGCCAGGTCCCCAGAATGTCCCATGGAGAAGGATCAGAAAAGGTCCATCCAGCAGCCGGACGGCACTGCCGCAGCCCCTCCACCGCCCGCAGCCTCCCAGGGCTGCTGTTCACGGGAGGACGAAGCCCTGCGCCTGCCCTGTGCTGCCTGTCGCAGGGCTTGGGGGGGCAGGAATGCTCCCTGTGTCGCGGGATGCTCCCCCCATCTCCCCCTCTCCCTCATTTTCCTCCATATTTCACAGTTCCTGCTTCCTGCACAAGGCAGGGGTCTCCAGGGACTCCAGCCAGATGTTCTCTGCAGCACACCACATTGCTTTCCTAATGAAATATTCATGGAGCCTCTCCGCCTTTTGCCATGAAAGACTTCTGCAGCTCCCAGCCATGGAAACGCTGTGCAGGCAGCATTCCTGCAAAGCTGCCCGCCCGGGGCTTCTGGCCTCCCGCTTCCCGCTCAGCACCTTCCGCCGCTTCCTTCCTCTTCCTCCTGCCGTAGGCAGTGCCGGAGCGGGGCCTCGTCCCTCTCACCTCGTGCTGAGCCATCACCGCCGGCACAGCCAGCGCCAGGTTCTGGGGACACGGGTGACCCTGCATGGCCATCACACTCCTGAGCCTGGCTGTGGCTGCGGGGGGTGGCGGGTGGGTGCACACCCCAGTATGGCACGCGACCCCCCCTCACCCAGCCCCTCTGAAACGGCCCCGGGAGTCACACCCTAGCATGGTGTGCGACCCCCCCTTAGCCCACCCCCCGCCCAAACGGCCCCGGGGGCAGCGGAGGCCCCGCACGGCCCCCAGTGCTGCCGCCGGCTCCCAGCCAGCCCACAGCATTAGCGATGCTGTGCACTATAATCCAATTAGGTTGTTTATGCAAACAATCAGGTTTTATGTTTCGGTAAAAAGCTTAAATAACCTTAATCAAAGTGAAAGACCTGAAATTATCGCCAGCAGGGGCTGTGGTTTGTTGGGTGGCAGGCAGGATGCGCTGCCCGGCTCGTAGCACCCTGCCCAGCTTGTGCCCACTGCCAGTAGCCCTGGGACCTCCCAGGGGAGGCTCAGCACCAAGGACCACGTTGAGATGATTTCCTCCAGCCCAGCGTTGCTGCCAGAAGGTCTGAACTGTCCCTGTGGCAATCCCAGCATGGGGGGTCCCAGTGCCTTTCAGCATCACCTCCTGCAAGCCCCATCCTGGCCCTGCAGCCAGGGGGGCTGGGGGTCGGAGTCCCTTTGCCTGCAGCCACCCACTCAGTGAGCCCATGGGGACGCAGCACACCTGCCTCTTCCTCCTCCTTGCCCGAAGATCATTAACTGAGACTCCAGAAGCATTAATCAACCAGAGCAAGACCCCAAGGAGGGAAGGGCGGGTGCAGAGTGGCCATGGGGGGCACCGGAGAGATGCTGGGACACATGTTTGCTGTGCCAGCCAGGGAACACATCACTTCTACAGCTACCTCTGGAGTTCCCTGCTCCAGGTGTTGAGCACCCAACCCTCTGGTTCTGGACCCCTGGGACCTCTTGTCACCTAACACCTATATGAGTCTATAAACATGGGAGCATCCCTTTGCATCAAGGTGTGGCGTCTGGCTGGGGGGATACAGGAGGTGCCAGCCAGCGACTGATCCAGCACGCTGCCACCAGCCCACCTCGCATCACCAGCCTGGGCTGCACCAACAGCACTGGACAATGCCGGTACTGGGAGAAAATGCCTACTGCTCCAGCTCGGGTCAGGCACAGCAGCACGAGGTGGCGTGGGGGACTGTGCCATGCTGTCCCCATGCCCACCCAGGCATGGTGAGGTGGGGAGCAGGGTTGCTCTGGAGAGCCATGCCTGCCGGCGCTGCCTCCTGCACACCCCGAGTTTCTGGTGGAGTAATAAGCTATGCATGTAGTGTAGAAATAAAACATGTTCTGCAGAACAAATGATGTTAATTTGCTGAGAGGCTCTGAAGCTGAGTATTAGCGAAATGCCTTGAGGGAGAGAGCGGCAGCTGTGCTGGAATTAATGGCAACGTGCCGAATTAGCACCGCTATGCATCATAGTCAGAGGGAAAAATTACCGGAGAGAGGGGGAAAACAACCCCCTCTGTGTACCAGCCCCGACCCCGAGGCACACTGCGGAGCAGAGCGGGCTGTGCTGGGTCCCAGCACCTGGGGGCTACCCTCGCCCCAGCCTGCCCTGGGCGCACGGTGGGGGAGGCTGCTTGCTTGAGCCCAACAGCCTCCTCTGCAAAGGTGTGTCCTTGGGAGTGCTCAGGATCCCTCTGAGACAATCAACATCCCTCCAGGGTGCTCAGCTACCCTCTGGGATGCTCGATGTCTCTCCAGGGCGCTCAGCATCCCCCTGGGATGCTCGACATCCCCTCAGGGTGCTCAGCATCCCTCTGGACCAAATGATGCCATTGCACCTCACCCCGCTCCAAGGGACAGTCTCCACCAGGGTCTGCATCCCTGCTGCTCCCCCATTCCTCCCCCTCCTTTCTGGGGGGCTATTCATCTCCTTGTCTATTTATTTCTTCTATTTATTCCTGGTGGTTGAGCACCTAAAGTCTGTAGATCCTCATTGATTACTGACAGTGCATCTGGCTTACGGCTCTGCAGCCTCCTCTGGAGCATCCGTCTTCCTTCCCCGCTGCCTTCCGCCCCACCGCCTGCCACGGTGTGCCCCAGCTACCGGCAGCATGCTGCAGATTGTGCATTACCTCTTAATGGACGGTTCCAGTAAAATCCACACCTCTGATGAATATTTAACACCGACATCCGTCTCTGCTGCCTGTGGGGGGGTTGGTTCGGCGGGTCCTGCGGCGGCTGCTGGGTCAGGGCTGCAGAGCTGGCTGTGGCCGCCGTGCTGCTGGATCTCACCAGAAATTGGGCTCAACCCTGGCGTGGCTGAACCCAAGCCCACGCAGGCAGCAGCGAGCAGTCAGCCCAGTGGAGACTGGGGCTGCTGACATCCTGAGCCCATTTCCCCGTGAATTCCTCATCATTCCACATGTCCGTTGCAGCCCGCGGCTGCTCATCCCCAGCATAAAACATCTCCCAGCCTAAAACATCTCCCTGTTTGTCTTGTCACCCTCAGCCTCTTCTCCCACTTTTGCCTCTGCAGGTCCCCAGCTCAGTGGGTGCTGCCTTCCTCGGGGGACAAGGCCACGCTGGACAGAGCAGCCCCAGCCTGGCCCCGATGCCACCGTACCGTCCAGCCCTGTCGTGGGACAGTCCTGGGGTTGGGGCTCCTGCCTGGCAGAGCTGCGGGCCACGCCATGTGATGGATGTGCATGTGCCACCTGTCTGGTCCTTACTGGGATGCTCCAACCCCTGCTGGGCACTGAACCCACTGGGATGTTGTGACGGAGATGGGAACCTCCCCGCATCAGTCAGGTGCCAGCATCCGCAGGAACATGTCCAGGCAAAGGAGGTTTATCCATCTGGAGGCTTATCCATCCAAACACCAGCACATGTGGAGCTTTACCAAACATGCTTAGGCCCTGCCAGATGCCTCAGGGGCCAGGATTTGGCCTCAGGAGGAGAAATGTGTCCCCAGCCATGTTCCAAACCACGGGAGCATGGGGGCTGATGGTGGCATCAACCAGCAGGACCTGCATGGACCCCCCGAGGGCTGCACCAGGAGCTGCTGTGCTCACCCAGGGCACTGTGAGTCCCAACCCCAGCCCTCCTGCCCCGTGTCCCAATGATGCTCTGGGGCAGCTGCCCCATCCCCACCCCAAGCTGGGAGCTCTGGGTGCACAGGGCTCGGCTCCACAGCACAGGGCCATCCCACCCCTCCATCCTCTGGCCAGGAATTTGGCTGGGAAATCTTGTGAAGGGGTTGATTTTGGAGCAGGAGGTGAGAAGTGAGAGGAGGGTGTTGCGGGTGCTGCGGGTGCTGAGGGCATGGGTGCCCAGGCACAGGCAGGGCGGTGGGGGCTGCCGGTCACTGCCAGGTTACATCTGCTGGGGCACGCAAGAGTGACTCCAGATGCATTAGAAGTGCCGTGCTCCAATTTCAATTTCATCGTCTCACAATCATTTTCAGGCTCCTCTTAGTGCCACATTAACGAAGCCTGCTCGTTTGAATGCATAATTAGCCCAAGCATTCTACCTCGCTAATTTTGAAGCAAGGGAGGGGGGGAAGGGGGGGGGGAATTTGCATATTAATTTAGCAGAGGGAGAGAAAAACTGTTTACCACTTGCTTCTTGCTGTTGATCACAGCGGACTTAACTCTTTCCCGGGTGCCATCTGGAGCTGCAGAGCTGGGCACCCAGCCGGCACGTGGGACAGGATGCAAAGGTTACACAGCAGCAATTAAATCCTCCTCATGGCACTGCAGCCATCCAGACCACCCTGGTTGCCTTTGCTACTGGGAGCCAACTGGGGGCACTGGGGCTGCAGCTCCTGGGAGCACAGGGCAGGAGAAGGGTGGCCAGGGCAGAGATGCAAGCTCCAAGGTGCACCCCAGCCCTCCTCCTCATGTGGCCTTGGGGTGAAAAGTGCCATCATCACCCCAAGCCCAGGGTGTCAGGGTCCCATCCTGCATCTGTCCCTGCCATCCTTGGCAAAGCTGGTGCAGTGCCAGGCTCAGGGGTGTCTGACAGCATCACCCCTCCTGCAAAAGGTGGCTGGGTGCATGCCAAGAGCACTCTGTCACCCTCGGCGTGTCCCCTCCAAGGCGGCAGCTCTGTCCCCACATCCCATTTGCTTTTTAGCATCACTCACCCATAATATGATGTCGGATGCTCACATGTGCCATCCCCAATGGCCCTTTGCAATGGGGTGGCTCATGGCACTGATGTGTATGGGATGCCCCACAGATATGATGTACCCACGGACAAGTGCGGGCAGCTTTGCTGAGCACTGAGAACTCGCTGCACCCTCCACTGCCGTCTCCCTTTGTTTGGGAGTCTGTGGGCATCTTGAGCTGAGGTTGGTGGTAATTTGTCTGTCTCCTGCAGCGGGCTGTCATCTCGCATCTGCGAACCAGTTCCATTTGCACTGCCATTAAAAAATCTCAGGTCTGACAAGTAGTAAAAAAAAATTGAAAAAAAGGAGAAAAGCCTAAAAAAACCCCAAACACCCTGCTGAGGAAATCCTCGGCAACAGGATGCTGCTGCAAATACCGTGGGCTCGTTGCATCTGTGACCACCCTCAAACTCAGCGGTAGCTGGATTTGAGGGTGGTCGCAGATATGAAAAGCTGTATTTTGGCCTTTGGACATGCATCCCCATGTGATCTGGGCTTTGCATCTCCGTCCCCACCTCATCCAGGCTCCTCAAAAGGGCTTAATGACCCCTGGAGAGCCCCTGTCCTGATGGGGCACCCTGTCTCGCTGGCTTGGGAGCCATCCTGGCACGTCACATCGACTCGGGGGACAGCTCCATCGCTGGCATCCCGGTCTGGCTCTTCCATCCAAGCCAATGCAGAGAAATGCACAAGGGGTTTATCCTGCACCTGTGAGTGCTCCCAGGTCACGCAGCCACAGGGCTGGGGAACACCCCACATGCGGACATGGGTTCCCTGGCATGGCTGGAGCACCGCGGGCGCTGCCGTGGCACGTGGGGCTGGCTTGCAGAGGGTTAACAGTTGATTACAGCCTTTGTCTCTGCATCAGTGTACATAATGCGCCCCGCATTTGCATACTGCAGTGTGCGCTCAATTAAAATGAACTTTTAATTTCTTCTAAGTAAATTACTTCTTCCCGGTACGTGACGCGCACAAATGTCAGAATAATGGGAGAGCCTTAATGAGCTGGGAATGAGGGGCGGGGAGGGGAGCACTGGGGGCCCCAGTCCCCCCCTGGCCACTCCACAGCCTGCAGCATCCCTGCCCAGGGAAAGGACAGATCCTGCCTTCTGCCTTCCCTGCTGGGTCCTGGGACACCCCTGCTGCCAGCATGTCCCCTGGGCAGGGCAAAGGTCCCCATCTCCTCCTCCCCGTCACCTCCTTCTGCCCGTGTTCCTGCAAGGGGCTGGGCTTTCCATGTCCTGCCTGCATCCTGGCATCCAAGGATGTGTGGGGACACAGGGACATCGGGGCATCCTTGCAAGGGGCTGAGCTCTCCAGGTCCTGCCTGCATTCTGGCACATCTGCATCTGCATCTTCTGCCGAGGGTGCCCCAGGCCACTCTGCCCTCCCCACAGCAGCTCGGGACAATGCTCAGAGAGGGACATGGAACCCTGCACCCCAACCCTCCTGGCTGCCTCCCACCCGGGGCCGGGGCCTGCCGTGTGTCTGCAGGGGCCAGATGGCAGGCAAGATTACTGGAATTTGATTTTCAGATAAATCACAAACCTGGATGAGCGAGTGCTGCTCCAGATGCATTATCCGTAATCCCCTGGAAGGGAACCTTTCGGAGGAGACGGTCCCTGTGCCAGCTCAGCAGCAGCTGGGTAATCCCGGCCGGCGGCACAGCCCCACGCAGCCCGGGGGGGATCAGCTGCTCCCTGGCCACTCCACGGTGTGTCACCCGCGCTTGCCGCGACCCACATTTGGTCCCGCTGAGCCTGGGTGGAAACAGATGGGACCAGATGGAATCACACCAGGAGCACATGGGCACCAGGACGAACCCATGCCTGTGGTGCCCATGTCTGGCTGTCATGCCGCCCCACTCAGAGCTGCAGAAGGAGGCCAAGGGGATACAAGGGGTCGCTGCCAGGCTCCCGCCATCCCGCTCCTCCCCATCAGTGATGCCTGGAGCATCCCCACGCTGCCCAGTGCTTTAGTGCAGGGGCCACGGAGAGCTCTCCTTTGCTCACCCCACCATGCCCAGCAGTCAGCACCAAGAGCATTGCTCAGTTAAGTTGTAATGATGCACATCCACTCATTGGACTCATTAACTGGAACACTGGAGTGAGTCCCAGGCTGCAGGGCCAGCCCTGGTGAAGTGGCTGAGGAAGAGGAGGGAAGGGACAGGTTGGCCACAGACAGGACCTGGCACCTGCCTGTGCCTGGGGGTCCCAGTGCTCTGGGCTGCCTGTGGGAATCAGCACCGCAGAGCTGGGGAGGGGGTGTGTGTGCAAACACTGGGCTCCCCGGCTCTGCTGGGGGCCATGCTGGGGGCTGCAGCTTGCCCTTGCCCTTCGCTCCACCCTAGGGCTGTGCCTTGGGGGCACATTGAGCTTTTGGGGGTTCTTAGTTGGGCATCAGCTTCCTGAGCCCCAAGGCTGCCTTGTCCCTACCCTTGGGAGCAGCCTTCTGCAGCTCCCCCTCTCCTTCAGAAGCACAAATTCAGAGATAGCCCCCCACTTTCTGCAAATAAATGCAGACTGCAAGTGGTGGGAATGCAAGGTCCAGCACAAAGCCCCCCGTCTCCCCATGCTGCCCAGTCGAGCGCAGCTGCAGACCCCAGGGCTGACCCTGATTTCCCGGGCAGCGGTGGCAGGGTCGTGCCCACCCTGAGACAGGCCATCCATCACACACCGGGAACGGCAAAACAGGCGACGGTGCATCACAGCACAGAGCAACCCTAACTGGAGGATGCTGCCAATCAATGGGTGCATTAACCTGAGCCTGCGCCCTCTCCCTGGGGGCTGGGGGGAGGCAGTGGATATTAATTCCTCTCCAGCTCCCGAAGGAAGAGGAGATGGCAAAAGCCAAGGGAGGAAAGCAAAGCTTTGCCTGGCTGCTTTTGATGCCCAGCTTTAGCATGGTCTGGGAATGCCACCAGCATGTGTATGAGGACAGTCCTCAGAAGGCTCAACCCTGTCTCCACTAAGGGGAAGGGCCCCCCAAGCTGGTTGTGACACCAAGTGTGTTAGCCAATGTGTATTTTGGGGAGACAACAGCAATACCAACCCATGGCCATCGCTGGATTCTGCTTTTTACTTTTTTTTCCCAAATCTCCTCTTTTTGCATCCTCATTTACTGGTAGCCTATCTCCCTGGGCTGGTGGCCCATCTCCATGGGCTGATGGCCCTTCTCTGCAGGCTGGTGGCCCACTTCTCCATGCCCTCGATGCGATGGAGCTGGGAGGCAGTGCTGCTAAACACCAGCACCTCTAAGGGCAGGCATTACCCATTCACTTGTCCACCTCGCCAGGCTCAGTGGTCCCCCAGACCCTCTGCGGCAGGGTCCCAGTGGCAGCCAGCGTGTACTGGCGTGCGAGCGAGGGAGCGTGTGCCGTCAGCAGTGTGCAAGAGGCGAGCAGGACCACGCTTTCCCCCCAATGCCAAAATTTACATTGAACCACAAATTAATTTCATAATTTTTTCCTCTCTAATTATGCCAACATCTGCTGCAAGGCCCAAGCTGTGCACATGCATTTTAATACATCCCTCCCCCCTGTCTCTCTCAGCACTGAACTTTTCAGTAATTATCGCCAGGAGAAGGGCTCTGTTCGGCGGGAGGGAGAGCGAAGGCTGGCAGTGGGCAGGGGGACGTGGGTGAGGGCAGGCAGCGCGGGGCGGGCGGGGGCTGTGCCCGACCCGGGGGTGTGGGAAGCTGCAGGCAGCAGTGGAGGATTTGCCTTACTAAAAACTGGGGTTTATTTCTAGGAGAAAAGGGAAAGAGGAAGGGTGAGGCTGCTCTGAGGGTAGCTTGGGAGAGTGAAGGGTGGCAGGATTGGTAAGACAATCCACTGCAGCCTGGGCTGGGCTGGGGCCTGGAGTGCCAGCTCTGCCCCAGGGATGCTGCACCGTGCTGGGTCTCCACGAACTGCCTCTGCCCCAGGGATTCTCCCCACCAGGGCAAGGCCAGCCTGGGGCTAGAGGTACCTGGCCCACCTTGGGGACAGTGAAGGACCCCTGCCCCTGGACACCTTGGTCCTGTTTTCATCCTGGCATTTCCAGCTGCACAACAGGCTCTCAATACAGGTCTTTGCTCCTTGGGATGTCCCACCTGCACAGGAGGGGAGTGCTGGGATTGTGTGAGGTCTGGGGGTCCCCGTGCTCAGCCTCCAGCATGCTGTCCCCTGGCCTTGTCCCCGTCACCGGCCTGTGGGTCCAGGTGAAGCTGGTGGCATGGCAGCTCCCTCCCGTCCTCTGCTGCACATCTGCTCCCATTCAGGGAGATGTTTCATGGCCTTGCTGGCAGATGCAAAAGGTCATTTGGCTGCCGAGTAATTAAAACCTGGCAATTATCAATTTAGAACAGCAAGCTCCTGGCCTGGTGAGTGCTGCGTTCTTCCTGTGTGAGCTGTGGGTTGCAGTCAAGGGGCAGACACAGGGCAGGCGCTGGGGAGGGGATGGGGGGATGATGAATGTCCCTCGTGCTGGGACCTCACCTTCAGCACAGGCAGCTCACTGGAGGGCCTGCAGGGATGCTGTGCGCTCATTAGATAGTTCATCAAGTGTTTTAATTAAAAGGTGCGGGGATGAAGGTGCCTCTCAGGGTGCAGGGTGAGCTCAGCTACTGCGCTCCAAGGAGGAAAAGCCTCTGTCCTGCTCTAGGCACGGATGCATGGCCCAACCCCAGGTTCGGCCAGCAGCTCGGAGCTGCCTCCATGATGGGAAGGGGCCTGATCCTGCCCAGGACTGAGTGCCGAGTGCGCCATGGGCCATGGCACTGACGGCATGACCAAGGGGGTGCAAATTCTCTTCCCTTTTCCCACCTCCCCGCTGCCAAGGGGGGCCCATGGCACGGCACGAGGCACCCCCTCACCCCACAGAGCATCATCCCAGGGGGCAGTGGGGACATCCTGCACCCCACCCAGCCGCTGCATGGGTGCTGGCCCAGCACGGTGCCGGCTCTCACGGCAGCCCAGGTGTGACAGCAGGAGTGGGGCCGCGTCAGCCCCGTTAGGCTGCTGCCGCCCGCCCAACTCGCAGCCGGGAACAGATGGCAGGCGACAGAAGCTGCCGATGAATAATACACATCTAATGAGCGCCGCTCCCAGCCGCCCGCTCCTCCGTGCGCTGCCCCACACGCGCCCGCTCGCTCCATCTGTGCCCGTCACCTCGCACGGGGCTCTGCACCAGGGTGCCCCTGCCATGCACCTGGCACCCACAGGTCCTGCCCCATACCAAGGTGTCCCTGCCACATGCCTGGCACCCACGGGTCCTGCCCCATACTGGAGTAACTTTGCCATGCACCTGGCACCCACGGGTCCTGCCCCATACCAGGGTGCCCCTGCCGTGTGCCCGGCACCGATGGATCCTGTCCTGGGCTTGGCTTCCCCTGCCACCCTGTGCGTGCTGAGGCAATAGGATGGCTCAGGGAAGGGTGCTGGGGATCCACCAAGCACTCTAGATACCTTGCCTGAAAATGCTGTGGTGTCACTAGTGTCTCTGGTGTGGGGCTGGCAGGGGAGGAGCATGTGGGTGCCACAGCATGTGGCAGCCCAGCATCCACGCTGCAGGACCAGGAGCAGAGGAGAGGAGGCAGGATGGGGATCGGCTGCCCAAGCGCCTGCTCAACACCTACCCATCTCAGTAATGAGACCCCCGCCAATTAGGGCTCTAGGGAGGGCTGCTGCCCTGGTTTTGGGCTTTGGCTGCTGCATCTGGGAAACCAGCATCGCTTGGGCTGTGGAAGCCTGAGTTTCTCCTAGTGGAGAGCATGCAGGCAAATTTTCCATCATCTGGGCATGTGGGTCCTGGCTTTCCAGACCTGGGCTGCTCCACTTGCCAGCTCTGAGGGGTTTGTGCCTCCATGCCCTGATGCCTTGGCTGATCTCCCAGCCGTCAGCATCGCCCTGCAGCAAAGCTCCCACTTTGGGTCTCCCCTTGGCCCCCCATCACAGTCCGGGTCCCTGCCTGGAGCAGCACCGGTCAGTGGACACCCGCAGCCACCGCCTTGGGAAGGGGAGGAGGAAGGTGGAAAACAAAACGCTGATGGACTGTAAAGCTATTGAAGTGCCAGCAAGTAAACTCCATATTTTTAATGGCATTTAAATGCCTCCAAGCAGATTAATAAGGTCTAGGTAATAGCAGAACCAGTCTATATTTATTCTATCTTAAACGCCAGTTTGTCAGGCTGTATTAATATTGATGGTAAGGCTTGGATTGAGGACAGTAAATGCTGGGACTTCACTTTATCTCTCCCAAACAGGCTGCCTCAGCCCCTTTATCAGGGCTGCGGCTGCGGCAGCAGCTGCCTCTTCAAGGGCTCAGCGCATCCCCTCTCCCCCTCCCCCCGCTCCCTCTTTTTAATCAGAGGAGGAGAAGTTGCTGGCTTGATCGTTCCATTTTTATCTCTTTTATTTACTCCATTTTCATGTCTTTCAGTGCATATTTTATTCCCATCAAGGCAGGACCATTGATAGCTTAAGCTGTCCCCCCTCGGCTCCCCCCGCACAGTGTGACGGGGAAGGACGAGGGGTAATTACCAGGGAAGTGTCCCCCCCGCTGCCCCTCCTGCCCCGCAGTGGCCGCCCACAGTGTGGCCCCCGGGAGGGGATGAGCTGCCGTTTGGGGGGTCTGGGGAGTGGGGGTGTAACTGCTGCTGCCCCCCAGCCCCACCAGCATCTCCTATTGGTG
Source organism: Falco cherrug (assembly GCF_023634085.1). NCBI lineage: Eukaryota > Metazoa > Chordata > Aves > Falconiformes > Falconidae > Falco > Falco cherrug. The sequence goes on along the minus strand of NC_073710.1, from coordinate 21,490,662 downwards.
TCACACTGCTGCTGTCCCATCTCCACTGCCACCAATGTCCCAGAGGACTCAGGACTGACCCCTCCATCCTACCCCATCCTGCCCCATTGGCACAGCCCTGGCAATGCCACAGGGCAGCACTGGGCACGCCAACACCCCAAAAAATGCTTAAATAGGTGCTGGGTTTCCTGGGGCTGTGCCACGGCGGGAAAGCCCGCTGAGTGCCATGGGGTGGAGGGGTCCCACGCTGGCACCCCATGTGGGATGGCTCAGGCTGCGGCGGAGGCTGAGGACAAACCCATTTTCTTCCTGAATACTCCCCAAAGCCCAGATTCCTGCCTGGCTCTTCCTTGCCAGCATTTGAAATTCAAAGTACGCTCTGTCTTGATTAGTGCTACAAATCATCCAGCTGGGGAGCAGCCGTGCGGCCACGTGGCTAGGGCGCGGGACCGGCATGGATGGCATCACCTCCCCAATCCCTGGCTCTGAATATTCACAGCAAACTGTTTGTACAGCCCTTCCTTTTCAAGAGTGGGAAAAATGATGCAAAGAAATTTGCAAATGATTTCAGATGGGGTATAGCGCTGGCTCTCAGCTCTGCTTGTAATGAATGCGAAATAATCATAATAAATGCTAATTGCAAGAGAAGGGTTGCAGCCTGCCACAGGTTTTAAAGATAGTCTGTAAAAATCCATGCAGGCAGCAGGACAAGCTTCGGCTCCTGCTGTGCGCATCCTTGTCCTCTTGCTGGGGTGGCTCCTGGCTGGCCCCGGGCACCGTTTGCCAGCTGCCATAGGCACCATGGCCGGAGAAGCGCCTGCTCCCACATCACCCTCCACCACCAGCAAAGCAAACAAGTTGAATTTAACAGCCATTAGTCCTGGAAACATCAAAGGGCTCCTCTGCTGGAAAATGAAAATCCTCATTAACTAATAAAAAGCCCATCGCTCACTCTGCCTTTAATATAATTAACAGCAGCCAAGACTTCAATTAAGGTTTTATCCAAACTTCAAAATGCCACTCTCTCTCTCCATAATTACGGCGGGTGCAGTGGTTCCAACCTTCACCGGGGCTCCTCTGGCCATGCACACACGTGTGTGCTCACCCACACTGCCAGCCATGCACACGCGTGTGCCCTCAGACCGTGCCGCCCCGGGGATGGCATTGAGGCTCAGGATGCCGCGCACAGCGCAGTGGGCGCATACATCCCAAATAGGAAATGTTTGTGCAATTGATGCTTGGCAGGAGCCGGGTGTTTTGCTGGGCGGCTCTGACTTCAGCAGGGAAATATGCTGCCGGCGGGGAGCGGCGGTGCCGAGTGATGGGAACGGGCCAGTTCTCACCACTCTCTCCCCCACGCCAACCGGGACAGCAGTGCTTGTGTCACTTCGGGAATGGGAAAGGCCAGGGCTGGTGAGTCTCGCACCAGGCTGTCACGGGGCTATGTCACCCTGTCTCCCAGCCAGCCTCCTGGGGGTGTGGAGGTGGCCCCGAACCAGGAGACAGCCCCGATGTCACATGGAGGGAGGGTGGCAGCATTGGCTGGGTGCCCTGAGCCCACCTCGGTGCCCACGGGAGGATGCTGTGGGCAGCAAACCCCTGCCACCCTACCCGGCACCGTGCCACTGGCATTGGCATGGCCGTAGGGACGGTGTCCTGGGACACAGCCCCAGCTGGGCACTGCTTGGTGGGCAGGGGACCCCTCCACCCAGTCTGTGCAAAACAGCCTGTCCCACCTCCGAGCAGAAGCAAGAGAGCCAACTTCATGTGAGCAGGGAAAGCAGTGACCGCATGGCTTAGTCCACAAATACATCTAAACCACAACTTTTGTAGACCTTTTTTTCCTCTTTTTATTCACCTGATAAATCATTAGCTGGGGTTTTGCCCTGTCTTCCTCCCAGTTCCCAGCCTGGCTTTCCCACATGCCACTCTTTGCAGCCCTGAGGCTGTGAGATGTCATTCCCCCAGCCTCACATCAGTGCCACCAGCTTTGATTTGCAGCACTCAGGACCCTGGAATGTTTTTAGGGCAAGAGCTGGGAACTTTTCCCTGCTCCTTGGGGAGGCAATGGCCACAGCGCAGCTCCAGAGATGGCTTGGGGATGCAGAGGAATGCTCAGTTCCCCAGGGACACACAGGGATGCTGAGTGCCCTGGGGATGCAGGAGGATGCTGCATGCTCTGGAAGTATGTGGGGAGGCTTGAGCACCCCAAGGATGCTGGATACCCTGGGGGTGCAGGGATGCTGGGTGCCCTGGGGATACAGGAAGATGCCTGAGAACACCAGGGACACACAGGGATGTTGAATGCCCCAGGGACATGCAGGATGCTGAAAGCCCCAGGAATGTGCAGGGATGCTGAGTGTTCCAGGGATGCTGGATGTCCTGAGGATGTAGAGGGATGCCTGAGCATCCCAGGGATGCAGGGATGCTGGGTGCTGTGTTATGTGCAGGACAGCATGTCTCCCACCCCGGATGGCTATGAGCCCTTGCTCCCACGTGACCTTCATGGGGACAAGGTGCAAGGTCCAGCCCCACCAGGTGCAGCAAGTCAGCGCTGCCATCCTGGGACTCAGCACAGACAAGGGAGAGTCCGGCTGGGTGCGTCAGGGGAGCAGACACGTCAGGAGACAGATACGCAGATGGCAGCTCTCTTGGAGAGACGGGGACTGTAATCCTCCCCATGGGTCCCATTATCATCTCTATCTGGTGAAAAAACTCTCATCCTGGATGTGTCTAATCCTAATCACTCCCTATCGCACAGGACCACCTCAGACGGGCCAGACGGACAGACGAGGCCTCCTCCTGCCCTGCATATCTGCACAGGCAGCCCCCGGACGTGGGGGGAGAGGCCACCCCTTCGCTCCTAATCCCTCCATGAGGCCTTCATTTAAAAGGGGATTTGCTGTTTATTCCCTCCGCAGGCTGCGTGATCATTACAGGAGTCAACATCTGATCTGGGAGAGCCTTGTTAAAAAATAATAATGGCATGTTAATTTAGGGGGGTGGGGTGGGAATTGGGGGGCTGGGTAATGCACTGGCGAGTTTCCAAGCTCAAGAGCTTTGCTTGGGCTTGTTGTCTGCAAGGAAAGGCTCAGGTCTCTGTGGCGGTGGCCAGCTGGGGATGCTCACAGAGTCATCCCCTTCGACCCTCCCAAAACATCCTGGAGGTGGTAAAATCCATCCTGGGGGTGAGGACTGATGACACAGCCCCCCCCTCCAGGCATTTCCCTGGGTGGGATTGAGATTTGGGCAGCACACAGCCCCTCTCCCCCATGCCAGCCTCCCCATGTGCATTTATTCCAGCCCTCTCCTGCTCCCACATCCATATTTATGGCAGGAATGGGTGCAGAGCAGGAGGGTCATCAGCTGAGGGGGTGTCTTCTGCTGCTCACCCAGCCCTGGGGGGGTGCCTGGGGCTGGCGGGGGGGTGTGTGTGTGTGGATTAAATCCAGAAGGGAAAATATCCTGCAGCAGGTGCAGCTTGCGACAGGTCTGAACGGCTGCCAGCCGGCTTGGAAATCCCAAACACATCTGTGCTCATCAGTTGGACACCAGATGGGCCCTGGGTTAGTATTTTGGGCTGGGGTGAGCTTGGGGAGGCTGAGGGTGAAGCTGGGAGGGGGCTGGCTGCTCCAGCCTGGGATGCTTACACCCTGCCTGCATTCCCCCGTATACTTAGCCTGGTATTTTTAGTGTGTTTTGCCAGCCAGAGGCCAGACCCCTCTCAGCGTGTGGGGTAGGTTGGGGCTACACCGGCAATCACAGCAATCCCTGCCATGCACCATGGTTCTTCGAGCCCCTGCTCTGCTCCCAGCTTCTCACCCCAAATCCCCTGGCAAAACCCAGCTCCTCACCCCTCCAGGGTCCTGCGAGCATCCACCAGGCGAGAGCTGCAAAGCCCTGCATGCACAAAAGCCCTGCCTAAGTGCTAAATATTATGAAACCCCAATATTCTTAGCCACAGCCACACATCTAATTCCCCGGTGGATTAGGACCATCCCAGGCTCGAGAGCATCCTGTCTCCATCCCAGTGTCCTCCTGTTCCAGGCATCGGGCTGGCACAGGAATGGCCGCATCCTCCTGAACCAATAGTTCCAAGCACTCCTGCAGCCAAACTGCGCTGGGACCAGCCCTACGTGCCCCAGCTCCCTGAACCCCAGCCCTGTGCACCCCAGCCCCACAGGATAAGAGCTGGAGCTCCCTGTCTGCTCCCCACGGCAGCAGATGCAGCTTGCCAGCCTCCCAGCTCCCTGCTATTTTTAGGAACATGTCAGTGGCTAAATCTGGTGTCGCGTGGGCTCGAGGCCTCCCAGCGCAGCAGTGGCTGCCACCCTGTGCAGCACTTTTGGGCTCCGTGTCTCCCCGTGCAAGCTGAGAGCATCATGAGCACACGTGGGGCCATGTTCCCTGGCTCGGGTGTGCTTAGTGTAGGACCACGCTGCAGGATAAGGAAAGCCATCCTGGTGCAAGGATGGCTGCAGCAAGAGAGGCGTTTCCCAGCCCCATAGCACCAACCCCTGCCCAAGTGAGTGTGGGCCACAGGGTGGGAGACAGCAGAGAGCACCGGCACCCCCAGCCCTCTTTAACAACCTGCTCCTGAGCCGAGGACTGAGAGGTATGCCCTGACCCCAAGCACAGAGATTAAGTACCCGTGAGGATCCAAAATGGTTTTCACCTGGTCTAACCTACAAGCAGGGGGATGCTACTGCCCATGTCCCTTTTCCCACAGGGCTGGGGTGATCAGGGTACCTCTTCCCAACTCATCTCTCCCTGAGCCCCGTGTCCTGGCTGAGCTGGGAGTCTGCAGCTGCTCTGATAAGACGGAGGAAGGTGTTGAATGAAGAAACGTGGCTGTGGGAAGTGGAGCCAGCAGGGACTTGCATGCCCATGAGGAGGAGGAGGATGTGCCTTCTTCCAGCACTGCCTCTGCCTAGCCAGGGCTGAGCCAGGGGGATGCAAGGGGCCCTTTCCCTCTACATCTTCCCCCAGTCCTACTGCCCCTGTGCAGGAGCAGGCACAGACCAATCTCCACCCTCGTCTCCATCCCCGTCTCCATCCCATCCTCTTCCCCACCTCTATCCTCATCCCCATCCCCATTCCCACCCCTTTTCCCCTGCCCCGAAGCCCCAGAGGTGCTGGCACAGCCCTGGGGATGCTCAAGGATGCAGCACTCGGGGGCGCTTGTGCCCAGGGCACAGAGCTCGGCACCCCGGCTGGGAACCGCGCATCCCCACGGCTGGCAACGGCCGTTCTGCTCCTCTCTCCTCCTCCCCCCCTCTCTCCCTTTCTGAAAATTGATAATTAACCTTTTGTCCATGGGGCTGTTGTGTTTATTTGGTGCAGGCGGCTGCAGGGCGCTGATATGGAAATCGCAGCCGGCAAGCAGCTCCCCGTCCTCCCGCAATCTGCAGCCTCGCACAGCCGTTGGGCAGAGATAAGCAGGTGCTTATTCACAGCCCCGCAGCTGCCTGTGAGGGCAGCCCTACCTGATCACTCCAATCTCAGTGAAAAACTACTTGAGGTTGGGCTGCCGTGATGGAGAGAGCCGATAGGGACCGCGCCAGACAGCTCCCCCGGCTCCCCAGCTTCGCCTCGCCCGCGCCTCCTGCCTCCCTCTGCCCGCGTCCTCTCCGCTCCCTCCGTCTCCCTGCTCTGTCTTCCCTCTTATCTCCCTCTCCACATCCCTTTGATTTCTTTTTTCTTTTTTTTTTTTTTTTTCTTCCCTTAAAGAATTTGTCTTTGTGTTTCATGTGAACTCTCAGCGGCTCCCATCTCCCCGCCTTGGCCGCCACTCTCCTTCCCATCCCTGGCTCTTGCCTTCGCTCCCGCATCCACATTTCCCCAGCGCAGAAGAGGCAGATTTGGACACGGCTGTATGAAAGCCCCATCCCAGCCGCACAACTGCCGGCAGCCAGCACCGTGCCTCCCACCGGCCCAAAAGGCAGCGCCTGCTTTGGGAGGCGATGGTCTCGGTTTTGGTTCCGGCAGCTGCCGGTGGCGCTTTGCTCACGGGTCATTGCTGCCGCTTCCTTTGCCCTCGGCGTTCCCCGTGCCAGGGCGGCTGCATCACCCGCGGAGGGCAAGGGAGCGACAGCGGGGTGCTGCAGGGAGCGGGGCACCTGGGCAGGGGCAGCGCACGGGGCCGAGGGGGGGCTCGCCAGGGCATTCCCCGGCACCGGAGAAACATGCCATGCCGAGCACAGGGCTGGCCTGGCCCCGGTAAGTGCGAAGGCGGACAGTGGGTGTCACGGTGGGGCCCCGGCTGCTCCCCTGGGGCTTTCTGCCTTCCTGCTGCCCTCTTGCTCTGAGTATGGGGGTGGTGGGAGCCCGTCCCGCTTCTCCTTTACTGGGGGGAAGTTTCTGCTTGGCCGCAAACGTCTGGCTCTGATTCAGAGAGAAACTGGCTGGGGTGCCAGCAAGCTCCCCAGAGGGTGGGCAGGAGGGGGCTCACCTGCGTCAGGGCAGACTCCATGCCCTCAGGGGTTCCCCCCCGGCTGAGCCAGACCCTGGAACCCCAGGGGTTCCCCCTATGCTGAGCCAGAACCCAGGACCTCAGGGGTTCCCTCCATGCCAGAGCTGACCCCAGGGGTTACCCCCATGCTGAGCCAGACCCTGACACCCCGGGGGTTCTCCTTATGCCAGAGCAGACCCCAGGACCTCAGATGTTCCTCCCATGCTGAGCCAAACCCTGGCATCCCAGAAGTTCCCTCCATGCCAGAGCAGACCCCATGCCCACAGGGGTTCCCCCCATGCTGGGGCATTCCCCAGCCCCTGGCAGCCTGTTGCCACTGACGCAGGGTGCCTGCAGCTGCCCAGGCAGGTGCTCACCTGTTTGCCTGCAGAGAAAACCCTCCCTGCAGGTGACATGGGGACACACACAGCTGAATGGGATTTCTCTGGCTGGCCCTGAAACCCTCCAGTTTTGACTTGCTGCCCCGGGACGCTCCCCGGGAGCAGCTGCTCCCATTTAAACTCCCGTGCACTTTCTGTCTCCCATTGCAGCCGAGCCTGCCCCTCGCTGCAGGGCAGCTTGGCAGAACCCCGAGGCGATGATGCAGAGCCCACCTGGGCCTGCAGCCACCCATCCCACCAGAAATAAAAAGGAAAGAGGCAAGAGCATGAAACACAGATGGAACCCCCACCAAAAGCTCTGCCAGTCCTCAGTCCACGTGGCTGGGCTGCTCTGCCCTTGCTGGTGCATCTCCAGGGCGCATAGGATGGAGCTGGGATCTCCCAGTATCAACGGCACACAGGATGAGGGTCTATGGCAGAGGCTCACTGCAGCTACCGTGTCTCCCCTCGAGTGCGCAGCCCTGGCTGTGGTGTGGGCTGTGGTTTGGAGCCATGTGGTCCTTTCCCCTAGCACATTGGCCCTGTGCCGGGGGTTCCCCTCACCTCCCTGCAGCACCCAGACCGTGCCTGCCATCCCGTGGGGCCCTGGCTGTACCCAGAGGGCAGAGATGTTGCCAACCATGCTGGTGACACCCCACTTTGCTCCACTCTGTCCCACAGCCTGTGCCCCCGCAGCACAGCACCCCTGCGCCCCCGTGCTCTGGGACCCTCATCCCCACTTACACCCCACTGTCCCTTTCCTGTCCTCCCCCCTGGGAGCCCCAGGCTGGGGGCATGAAGCGGGGAGCCCCGGGTACCATCTGTGGGAGCCCAGGTGGCCGCCGAGACGTGCCATCTGCTCAGCCACCTTCAGGGACTGTGCAGGCGCTGCTGTATTTTTAGGACACGTTTCCTCCCTCCCACCTGCAGCCCAGAGCCGCCTTTCGGTTTTCTAACAAGTTGTTTCTCTCGCTGGTGGCTGTTGGGGAGCTTGAGCTGTGGCGCTGGGGGGTGGGTGGGGGTGGCCTGGAGCCTGCAGGGACGGGCTGCAAAGCGGGGGTCTGTACTGGCCAGGGGTGTTAGCCCGAGTGCTGAGCAGCCCAGGGCGATGCCTGGAGCCAGGCCGGTGCAGCGAGCCTGCCTGGCTCAAGCACAGCACCAATGCTGCAGCTGCAATTCAGGGGACGTCCTCATCCCCAAGGCTGTCCCCATGCAGAGGTGCCAGCAGGTTGTAGGGCTGCAGCAAGGAGGGGAGCCCTCCACGTTGCAGCATGCTGGTTGCACCAGGCTGCACCGTGCTGGCTGTGGTGTGCTACACAGCAGGGGCTGTGCTGCACCGGGCTGCACCACGCTGTGCTGCTGCTACCCCCGTGTTGCACCGGCCATGCTGTGCCGGCTGCACCATACTGCACTGCGTTTCCCACGCTGTCCTGCACCATGCTGTGGTGCATCCTGCCGACCGTGCCATGCTGGGCTGCGTCATGCTGGCTGTGCCACAGCGGCTTGCCAGCGCAGTGCTGCAACTTGACAGCCACACCGTGCCGTGCCATGCCACACCGTGCTGGCTGTGCTGTGCCGTGCCGCATGGTGCTGCCTGTGCTAAGCTGCACCCTTGACAGCCCTGCCGTGCTGCACCACACTGGTCCTGCCACGCCATGCTGCACCACACTGCCCATGCCAAGGTGCACTGTGCCAGCTGTGCCATACCACGCCACACTGTGCTGGTCCTGCCGTGCCATGCTGCATGGTGCTGCCTGTGCCAAGCTGCACCGCACCAGCCCCTTTTGCAGCAAGGAAGTGAAGCCGGTGCGAAGGGGAAGTTGTTGGAAAGTCAGACCGGAATGGCTGATAGGGAAGGCAGAGCTGGGCTTGGTCGCAGATGGTTCCTGTTGGGGAAGGACACGGGCGCAGCTGCCCAGCCTCCCCCCACCCGCTGCATTATCACTGCCCGGCAGCTGTTCACCTTCCCCCTCGCCATGGGACACAGCTCTGCTGCCACCCCGGCCTCATCCGTCACATGAACGGCCCTCGCAGCGGGGCAGGCACCAAGCTGGCAGGATACCCCGTGCCCTGCCGGTGCTCAGCATCTCCCTCCCCGGCGCGGCTCCTGCACCAACACGTGGGAGCAGGCTGGCTGCACTGGCCCCTGCAAGGCTCACAGCACTGGGGCACTGACACCCATTCTCTGGGATCCCCGGGGGACCCCCCAAGCCGGACAGCCACCCATCCTGGCCCAGGGCAGCAGGCAGGACTGGCCAAGGTAAGGCTGAGGCAGAGGTGGGAGGAAGGTGGCTGGTGGCCGTGGCTGTGCCATGTGCCATGCCATGATGCAGGTGACTCACCCCAATGTCAAATGCAGCCTCGGGTGGGCAGGTGCTCCCTGAGGGTGGCACGTGGCCAATGCCCATCGGTGCATCCCCATGCACTGGCACCATGGGGCACCATGGGCTTGCTGTCGCAGGGACCCATTCAGAACCTGCTCTGCAATTAACCTTTCCATAATGAGTAATCAGCCAGGATTATGTTTTATTTACAGGGTTTCAATGCTGTTTTTATTGGGTGTTTTCGTTCATTCTGGGGTCAGCAGCTCCCATGTGCGTCAGAAGCACGTTCTCGTGCTCGCTCCCTGGCAGCGGCCAGATCCTGCATGCACCAGGTTGGTGCCATAGGGTCAGGATCCGACCCCATGGGTTTTCCAGGTGCTGCTGTTTGCTTGCAGTGTGGCAGCATTGAGGCTTCGCAGGGCCAGGGAATCCTACAGCCCTGTGCCAGAGCATCCCCCTGGCAACGGTGTGGCCATGCACAGGGCAAGGGGTATCCCACAGCCCAGCCTCGGCCAGGGGGGCGGTCACAGTTCTGGGGGGGCCCAGGGCGCTCCTGCTGGGTCAATGCCCAGCACAGGACAGGAAAGCGGCTGCCGGCTGAGTCACCGGCATTAATCTGCCCTGAGTGAACAATAGTGGCCCTCTGCCTCACTTCCCCTCACACATCCCTCTCCCCAGCGGCACCATGCTCCGGCCACAGCTCCCTTCCCCGCTGCCCAGTCCTGACACCCACCCCAAGAGTTGGGGATGTGGTGAGGACAGGCTCCAGGGCAGAGTCTGTGGTACGCCCTGGGTGCTGCATCCATTGTGCCATGCTGGTTTGTCGTGGATGGGAGCTGTGCTGGGGTCCCTGTCCCCAGGTCTGCCACTCGTGGCAAGGTCTGGTGCACCCCCAGTGAGGGCTACCCACCGACAAGGTGCCGGGGGCTGGGTGGGCACAGCACTGCTGTGGCGGCCCGCTGGGCACCGTTGGCCAGGAGGCTGCAGTGAGGGGAGTCGTGCAGATTGCTGCGGGCTTGCTGAGCTGCCGGTTAGGCTCTTGGCAGGAGAAATGTTTATTTTGTTGGCTGAATATCTCTGCAAACTTCCTGATTTCCTTGTGGCCGGTGAGGCAGCGATAGGGCTGGCGAGGCCGTTGCCTGCCCCACGCTCCAGCTTCAGCGCGGAGAGCTGTTATCTCTGATGAGCAGCGGGCAGGGAAGAGGTGGAGAAAGGGAAATGAAATACAACAGAGGTGGCACATTTTTTGCTCTTGATAACAAGCCCTGCTTTTAGCCTGGGAACTGGGAAACGATGCAGGTGGCCAGAGACAGCCACAACGTCCCCCACTGCTGCAGCGCATCTGGACCTCGTAACGAATCCCAGACCTCCCCGCTGCGAGGCTGCGTCTCCCCACGCATGGCATGGCACACATCGCAGCCTCCCTGCTGCCGGAGCCTGGTGTCGGGGTATTTTGGCCCCGGGGGAGTTGTGAAAGCAGCCCCAGGGCTTTGCTCCCAGGCTGAGCCCTGTGCTGGAGCAAAGGCAGGCTGTGCTGCTCCACCTCCTGCTAGCTCCGATTGATTTTTGCAGGGATGTGAGGTGTTGGAAGTGCAATGCAAGCTAATTAAATTCCCATCGTTAAAGAGCCCCGTGCAGGCGGTTGCAGCCTGTGGGATGGGGAGGGCTGTCAAGCAGCCAGGAGCCCCATGGTTTTGGGGGGAGAAAGGGAGTGTGAACCCACTGTTAACGTCACTGGAGCTGCTCGCCAGGCAAGGGACAGGGAGCGTGGCTGTGGTGCCATAGCAGGGCTGAGAGATGCTCTTGTGTCCCCAGACTTCGACATTGCAGGGAGGTCTCACATGTCCCAGGTGGTGTTAGGGGCCAAGCCTTGATGACGTGGCTCTTGAGGCTCAGCACCACCATTCCCCTTGCCCAGCCCTGCAAAGAGGAGCAGTGCCATGGACAGGGGACCTCCCAAGGTGAGGGACTAAAGGAGCCATGGTGGGGGACATGGCTCATCCAGCATACTGTGCTCACCAGGGCAGCTCGGAGGATTTTACTCAGCATCTCCCAGATAAATCCTGCTGGCCAAGGCTGAGGCTGGCAGGACTTGCTGACAGTGCTGCTGCCTGGCACTTCTCCCATGGGGATGCCACCAGCACCCTAAAGCATCGGCTCCCAGAGGCAGGGCAGTATGTGGCTATCTCCACCTTGCAATTAGAACACTTTCCAGACTCTCTGTGGCAAAGAAAATCTGGAAACTTGGCTCCCAGCAGCCCCAAAACCTTAAAGCACCCAGAGGAATGGTGCCGTATCCCAGAGTCTCCTGGTGTTTAAGCCAATCCGGTGATTTTTCGGATCCTGCGGCACAGGGCAGGCAGAGATGATAAGCAGTAGGGGCTGGTTTCCCTTTGAGTGCCATGAAGCAGGAATGAATCTGTCAGCAAGGAAAACAGGATTTTTTTTTTTCTTTTAATGGAAGATGCATTTTTTCCTTTTCTTTATGGAAGTTGTGGGAAAGCCACAAAGCCCCTGAGTCTGCTTCCTGGTGGCAACGGCTAGGGGGGCTGCTCCTTCCAGCCCTCAGCCGAGGAAGCGAGGGGCCAGGGCAGCTGTGGGATGGGTGACCCCGAGTCGGGGGATCCCCACGAGTGGGCACAGAGGGAAGCCAGGCAGAAACGAACCCCCTTTCTTCAGAAAGGCTGGCGAGCGGCACTTCCTGCCGAGCAGATGTCACCGCAGCGGATGCAGCTGCAGCGGGTGATAGCCAGCGGGCAGGCGAGCTGTCTTCCCTGGCTGCTGGCTCCCCACCAGCCCCTTATCTCCCCCATGCATTCCCTGATGAATTAACGCACAGAGAGGTGCAGTGCCAGCCAGGGCTCTTGCTGCAAGCAAAATGCCAAGGGAAGAACGCCTGGGGCTGCAGCTGGCTCCCGGCACTTGCTCTGGGCTGGGTTTAGGCACTGAGATTGAGGCCACCATGTCTGTGCACGCAGCCAGGGCAATGGGACCATCTGTGGTCACGCTGACCCTTCCCAGCCTGGCAGCTCCCTGCCTCGAGCACGGCATCCCCACTGGGATGCTCTGAGCAAATGGGTCCCCAGTCAAAATGGGAATCCCACCAGTGACGTGGAGCTTTGCTTCACTATGGCTGCTCGTGAGCACCTGGCCCCACACTGTCCCCAAGCTCTGCTCAGCGCTGTGCCAGGCAGGCACCCCTGGCAAGGCCACATCTAGTGAGGACCGCAGAGAGGCACGCGGAGATGGATGCTCTGCTCCCCAGGAGGGAACACATAGAGACTGAGAAACCCAGATGGACAGACAGACTCACTGGGGGTGACACAGGAAACCTGTGGCACACCAGGCACTGAGTGCCTGCACGGCTCGGTGCCTTCACCTCCAGACAAGCCTCCTGCGACAGCCGAGCCGTAGCAGGACCCCCAGCATGGTGTGGCAGAGGGGCTGCGGGTGTCCACGGGTGCTGCCCACTGCAGGGCAGGTCTGCGTGGCTGCCGGTATGCCGGCGAGGGGATGACTCACCAGTGCGGTGAGGGGGAAGGTGTGATAAACCAACACCGTGGGCTTTTTTAAAAAGCCTGAGGCTTGCGAAGGGGGGACGCAGCCTGAATAGCAATCAGCTCTTCCAGGCACGCTAGGAAAGAATGGGGCTGAGCAAGAGCCCAGGTTGCAAGAGCTCAGGGAGAGCCGGGGAGAAGGGGGACAATACGGTGCTGGCAGGAGGCAGAGTGAGGGGCTGAGCGAGAGCTGAGGGGAGAGAAATGGTGGGTCAGCACTGATGGTTGGGCACCCATGAGGTGTGAAAAGGGACCCAAACACCGTGGTGGCTGCAAAGGCACAAGTGGGGCATGGCATTGGGGCTGCCCTGGTGGTGGCAGCAGCTGGCAGCACCCACCACGTTGCCCCCGGCCCACGTGCGCAGCTCCGATAGCGGGCAGGGGTCATGTGTGTGGCCAGATACAGGGCCCGGATGGCATGTGGTGGTGACCGTTTCCTGCGAGGCTTGGTGCCAGTTGCCCTCATCCACCCTCACTGAGCACCTTATCTGCTGGCATGCACCACGCCAGGCCCTGGTGGCCCCCTTCGCCCCCAGGCCATGCCCTGGGGAGCTCCTTTGCCTGGGGCAGGTCCTTGGCACATCCCCAAGCTGCCCCACTGCAGCCTTTCCCCACACACACCCAGCAGGGATGGAGGACATCCCTCCTCACTGTGGATTGGCCAGCACCCACCAGCAGAAGTGGTGGGTGATGGTACCCACACCCTCCTGTGGGACTGAGGCACCCGTGGGGGCGGCGCTGGCAGCAGCAGGCAGGGCAGGCAGCGGTGGCCACTGGGCAGGATGCTCAGCGGCAAGAGATGCTGGCTCCTCAAAACAAAGGGAGCGGGAATTGCCATAACATGTGCAGTTAATCCCCTGGCTGTTGCACGCTGTGCCATCAATCACGCGCTGGCGTGACCCACACCGAGTCATTGCAGGAGTTTCCATCCTCTGACGGGTGGGAACCCGGCGGGGCCCCATCCTGCCCCGGCTCCAGATTTGCCGGGGGAAGGATTGCCAGGCCCTGCACTGGGACGGATCCAGGCAGGCTATCGAGCCCTGGCAGGCACTTATCTCTCAGCCCGGCCGTTGCTTTCCTGCCGCAGCGGAGAGGGGCCACCGGATCTGGGGCCAGCAGCTCTGCCAACATGGGGCTGCTCCCATCGCCTGCCCCGCTGTGCCACATCTGCCCCATGCACCCAGGAAGCTGAGAGATGGGGGCTGTTTCCCCGCCAACACTGACCCCAGGGATGCCAGACACCCCCTGAATCCCCATCCGTGGGACCTACGCGTGTGGTGGACACCCATGGAGCACATTGCAGCACCCAGCTGGCAGCCACCAGCCCTGGCTGGGCAGGGAGAAGGCTGGGAGGTGGTGGGTACGAAAGGGTTAAGCCGGGGAAGTTTGCTCACTCTAGGCAATGATTTAAACCAGACAGAAAGGTTCTGTCATCCATCACGCTAACAGCCAGATCATTGTGTTTTAAAGTGTCTGTAATTGCAGCAATACAGAGACTGGGAGAAAGATAAAGGCTGGGAAGATGCAAATGCAGAGGGGAAGCACCAGCCCCTGCAGCCAGCAGGGAGAAACCGGGGGAGCCCTGGGGCCAGCCCTCCCCACGGCTGGCTGAGCAGGGACATGGGTGGGGACAGCCATGGGGACAGCCAGAGGGTGGCACAGGTGTCCTCCTGCTTGGCCCAGCTCCCCTATGGCACAGGGAGGGTGCTGGGGAATCCCCACTGCAGATGGGAGCACCCACAAAGCACCGCAGGGAAACAAAACGAGGGACCAGCACAGGCAGGGAAGGGTCCAGAGCAGGTGCTGGACTCGGTCTGCTTGGCTCCAAATATTACTTCTATATGACCTTTATCTTGTGGCAGCTTATTTATCCCCGGCTTAGCGCTAAGTGGCACTTGTCTCCCCATCTCCTCCCTGTCAGGATCTAGGGATCCTCCGGGGACAATGTACAAAGGATGGTGAGATCCCACCCAAAGCAGCACTTGTCTCCTCATCTCCTCCCTGTCCGGATCTAGGGATCCCCACCCCCCCACCCCGGGGACAATGTACAAAGGATGGTGAGATCCCACCCAAAGCGTGCAAGGAGGTGGCCACAGCCATGGCCACGGGTGCCTGGGCTTTGCCCCAGTGGCCAAGGTCACGTGCGAGCACACCGGCAGGGAATTATTAACATTCAGACGAGGCCCGCTGAATAAAGCGAGCTAACACAAATGTTTATTTTCACAGTAGTGAATTATGACTTCAATAGACCAAAATTACAGGCTGTGTGCACAGAATAGAAACGAAGCGGACCCTGCCACCCAAACGCCGCCAGGGGAGTTGTGGCATGGCTCCCTCCTGCCCATGCTGTCCCCTGCGGGTCACGGAGCTGACGCCCGCCTGGCTCCATCTGCTTTTGCTGCAAAGACCCTGTGGCGTCGGGCAAGGCAGCGCCCAGCCAGCAGGTATTTGGTAGCATCCTGCAGCTACGCTCCACATTAACCAGGAGATGGAGAAGTTGTGGCTTTTCCAGGCAGGTTGCCGTGAGGTGCCCTAGGCCAGGGTGATGGCAGGTCAGCAGGGACAGTTCGGTCACCGCTGGGGTCCGTCTGGGCTCATGGCACAGCCCTAGCTGGGTATTTTGCAGGCAGGTTTAGCAACGTATTCAATGGCTTGAACTGCATCAGGGTGGATGTGTGGGACAGCCAGTTCAGCTGAGAGCATGGTCACCCCGACGGTCAGGTTCCTGCTCCCCTGGCGAGCAGCCAGAGCCCAAAGGAGCTCTGTGCTTGCACCCCAGAAGTGTGGGGCTCTGCCTTGGGAGCATCCTCGGGTTGCCTCAGTGATGGCTGGTGCGTCTCAATGCGCGCGCCAGCAGAGGACTGCACCACGCACCGCACACCGCGTGTCCAACTGCACACGCACTGCCAGCATTTGCATGTGCCAGCCGGTGCCGCCTATGCAAAGCTGGGGGGGTGGCGGGGCGTGCGTGCAGCTGTGCACAGGGGCGGATTTTCCTCTGCTGCTCATGGGCCCTTGCCAGTGGGGCCATGACATTCACGCACAAGAGGCTCCTCGAGAAAGGTCCCATAGGGAATGAGAGCAGTGCAGGCAGGGGCAGGAACGGGGACAAGCCCAGTGCTTCAGGCTGGGAAGGGCAGGCAGGGCAGGCAGGCGGTGCATGCACGGTGTGTGATGCTGCCCAGACGCTGCGCAGCGTGCACACACTGTGCTGACTGGTGTAGGATACAAATGCTACCGAGACTCAGGTCCCACAGCTCAGGCAGTGCAAGAGCATGGCAAAGACCCCTGCCGTGGGCATGCAAAACCCGAGCTGGAGGTCGGGATGGCTGAGAGCAGGGGTGGAAGGGGATGGGTCAGGGTGCTGCAGTGGGGTGACATCGGGGGAGCTTGGCTGTGGCCATGCAGTGATCATTTACTGGCCATGCAATGGTCATGCAGTGGCCATGCAGCATTCACGTAGCGGCCGTGCAACAGCCATGTGGTGCCAATACAGTGACCACACAGTGGTGGTGCATTGGTCATGCCAGGGCCATTCACTGGCTGTACAGCAGCCATGCAGCGGCGGTGCCACCCAACACTCAGGCAGCAGTTGTGCAACAGCCATGCAGCAGTGACTTGCTGCCTGGCAGAGCTGCCATGGTCCCCGGCGCCCAAGCACTGGGGAGCGAGCAAGGATGAGTAATACAACAACCATACGGGCGGCAAAGGCTCCGCACAGCAACTCGCAGAGGGAAGGCAGCTGCCAAACAGAGTAATTACGCAAAGAGGCAGGGCCTCGGCGCACAGGGAAATTAGCAGGGCTTGTGTTACCCGGCGCACAAGCTTCGTAGTAGGACTTGGGCGGGCAGGGGGGGATTTTTAGTGGTCCCCCCGCAGCTGGCACAGGGTGTGCAGGAAGGGCATGCCGGGGACCTGGCATGGGCAGGCAGCGCACTGAATGCATGGGTGCCGTGCACCGCTGTGGTGGGAGGGCCCTGCTGGCATTCCCGCGGTGCCAGTGCCACGCAGCTGCCCTAGGGAGCCCTGCCGAGGCCAAGTGGGGTGGGGGGCACCCCAAGGCCTGGCCAGGAGGGGCACATGGACCACTGAGGGCTGTGCCCATGGGGCTTGCAGCTGCTTGTGTGACTACTCCTGCTGCATACCCCAGCCCTCGGGCCTCTGGAGAGGGAAGCAACCACACTCCCAGCCCCCCACAGCCCCCCTGCAAACACCCCCACCTCACTCCAGCCTTTGCAAGTCGCAGTTCCAGCGCCTAGACTGTTCCCACGGCCCCAGACAAGCCCTGGCCCCATCCCCTCATAGTACCCACATCTCATGCAAACAACTCCTGGCCCCTTGCAGGCCCCCCCCGGACTTATGCAGCCCCCCTCCCCTGCAGCCCCCCTCCCCCAGCTTTGCAACCCTCAGTCTTCAGCACCGCCAACCCCTTGCAAACCCCAAGTGTTTTGCAAACCCCAGTCCCCTGCTGCCCCCAGGGCCCACGTACCCCCTGCACGGCTCTCTGGTCCCAGGCAGTCCTCAGGCCCCGTGCAGCCGCCAGTGTTGTGCAGCCCCTCCATGTCCCCGTGCAGCCCCCCTGGTGCCAGGCAGCCTCGCATGTCTCTGTGCAGCCTCCCGGTGCCAGGTAGCCCCCCGTCTCCCCGTGCAGTCCCCCGGCACCACGACCCCCCCCCATACCCCCGTGCAGTCCCCCGGCACCATGACCCTCCCCCCCATACCCCCGTGGAGCCCCCCGATGCCGTGCCCCCCGCCATGTCCCCGCGCAGCCCCGTCTCCCTGCGCAGCCGGCGCCCCCTCCCCGGGCCGCGCACCCCGGGGCCCCGCTCCGGTGGCGGCGGCGGCGGCGGGGCGCCCCCTGCCGGGCGCGGTGGAGGCGCCGTCTAAGGCAGCGGCGCGGGCGGGCGGCGCTCACTCCGGGGCGGGCGGGCGGCGCGGCGGCAGCGGCGGGCGCTGCGGGCGGCCCGGCCCGGCACGGAGCGCGGCCGCGGGCGCCCCATGGCCGCGACGCGGCGCCGGAGGATGCGCCGCCGGGCAGCGCGTAGGGGGTGAACCGGCCCCGCGGATTTACGGGCTTCTCCGCCCCCGCCCTCCCCCGCTTCTCCGGTGCCACCCCTCCGGGGGGGGGGAAGCGCCCCGACCCCCGGGCTGGCGGCCCCCGGTGGCCCCGGGCGCGGCGAGCGGCGGCGGGCAGGTGCCGGGGGCAGCCGCCGCCGCGGGGCCGCGCTCCGCCCGCGCCGGCCTTAACCGGGCCGGGGCCGCCGCCGCCGCCGCCGGGGGCCGCTGCCGGCTCTGCCCGCTCCTGCCGGCCCCTGTCTTGGGACTTACCTCACGCCTCCGCCACACCTCAGGACGGTAAGTGCCGTCCGCGGGCGGGAGCGGGGACCGGGAGGCTCCCGGTTCCCGGCGGGGCTGCGGAGAAGGGCTGGAGGTGCTCTCGGTGCGCAGGGCACGGGGATGCTGCCGGTGCCCGGGGGATGCTCTCGGCGCGCAGGCGACGGAGATGCTGCCGGTGCCCGGGGGATGCTCTCGGTGCGCAGGGGACGGGGATGCTGCCTGTGCCCGGGGGATGCTCTCGGTGCGCAGGGGACGGGGATGCTGCCGCTGCCCGGGTGAGGCTGCCGGTGCGCAGGAGTCCGGGATGCTGCCGCTGCCCGGGGGGGCAGCGCCGTCCCCGAGCACGGCCACCCCCAGGGCGCGCAGCGGCGGAGCGGGGCAGGGCGAGCGGGCACCGGAGCCGCCGTCTGTCCGTGTGGCGGGCAGCGCCGGGAGCGGCTCCTCCAGCACAGGCGGGCCCGGAGCGGGGTTGCCGCCACCGGGGGCGCCGCTCACGCAGGGGCGGCGGGATGTGCACCCCGCTCCCCGCCCCGCACCCGGCAGCCGCTTACCGAGAGCCGGGGTGGCCCAGCTACCCGGGGAACCTACGCGAGTGTGCGCTCCCCCCCGCACCTTCCCCGCAGCAAACCCTCCCCACTCGTGGCTCCCGACTTCTGCCCGGCAGGAGAAGTCGCTTTCATCCCTGCAACCCTCCTCCTCCTCCTCGGACCACCAACCCGCCGGCTCCACATCCTGCTCTGGCCGCCACCGATTCCAAGATGTAGCCACGTTTCGTGGCGAGGAGGAGCTGATCCACTCGGGAGAGTTTGAGGGAGGAAACCCAGGGCTGCTCGGTGAAGTTACAGCTGCGGCAACGTAATTCTGTGTTTACATGCAAGGACACAGGGGCCGTGCAGGGGACACGCACCGTGTCCTGGCGTGTGCCGGGGAACAGGTTTTTGGATGCGGTTTTGGGAAGGAAGGTTGACTTGGGGAGCCTCCAGCTCTCCGCTCCAGCGCTGCCCTGCTTCTGATCCTCGCAGCCATTAATCACTGTCCAGCTCTTGCTTTCCCTTCAGAATTGCATTAAGCGGCGTTTGCTGGCACGCCTGGCTGCCCGCTCCGGCCTGCCTTGGGTAAGGGGATGCTGTCGGCGTAGCGATGGAGCGAGGCTGGCACCGTGGCTGGCACCACGCTCCTCCGTGGCTCCTCCGTGGCTCCTCCGTGGTGCTGGGGCCGGGGCACGGCCAGCTCTCCCCATCACTCCGCCGCGCAGCCCTCGCTGCTGGATGGTGCCTTCGGACACTGCAGAGCATTTCTCTGGTTAAACGCACCTTTTGTTGGATTTCCCCCCACCCCCCACCCCATTAGCCAAGAAAAACTTTGCAACTTTCCTTCGCTTTTGGAGAGGAGCTGCTGCTGCTGCTGGGTTTCATTTTGTTTTTTTAATTTGAGGTCACGTGCATGTTGACAGTGTCTTTGAATCTAAGCGATGGTCTCATCTCTAGCTTAGAGCTTTTGAGCTCTTCCCTCTGTTGTTTTCTCTCTGTTCAGGAACAAAGAGATTTTTCTGCCTTTAATTAAAAGGAATATTAATTCTCCGCTCCTTTGTCGAGCAACTTGAAGACACTCTGCAAACATCCGTCTGCTCGGCACCGCAGCGGGGTGAGCTCTGCTATGGTATGGGGCATGGAGATACGGGGGAACCATCCCAAAACCCCACAGCAAGCGCGGAGCAGCGGGCGGGGAGGATAGAATGCTGACAGCCCTGGTGCCCGCGGTCCTCGGGTGAGGAGCCCTGCGGGGCCAAGCTGCCACCCAGGACAGGTGCTTGGTGCTTGGCTTTCCGGCGGCATATAAGGCAGGTCCCCCGTGCAGAGCATTTCCACGCAGGGAGGAATTTTGAGTGTTGCTTTTGCTGTGGCTGGGAACACAAGTGGAGATGAACTTGGCTATGCAAAGGGGTTTTTCCCTGCCTGCTGCCTCCCAGCAGGCCTTGTCGGTGTCCACGCTGGCAGGTAAGGTTTTATCTGGTGATGGCCACGTCGGGTTTGTTTTGTTTGAAAAACATGTGACTGCAGATGTTGGCTTGTAGAGAGGGAAAGCCAAGATGCGTGGGGCTGAGAGGCTGCTCCCCTGTGGTGCTGGGTGCTGGCACGGGGTGGGTGCTGTGTTTGGGCAGGGTGGCACTGAGGCCTCATGTGGGTGCCGGATTTGCATCTTACATCTGGAACTTCCAGAGTGCAGGATGGAAAATACTGCGATGCTCAGCCCAGCTTTGAGCAGCCCCCCAGCCTCTGCCCGTTGCTGCGGCATGCTCAGCACCACCAGGTCAGGGGCAGCCCTGTGGGCACAGCTGGGGTGGGCTGCCCGCCGCCAGCATGCCAGTGAGGGGGCTCTGGCAGGTCCCACACGGGGACACGGGCTGGCAGATCTCTGCTGATGTCCCCCATGTCCCTTCCCTGGATTTCTGCTTCTGAGCATGGTTGTTTGCACGCATGGAAAACCCCAGGCAGGATCCGGGCAGCGTGGCTGCACAGCGTCCGGCTTTGCCATGGAAATGGGGTCTCGGCTCCACTGGCTGCCGGCAGCCGGCTTAAATCCCGGGCAGTCGGGAGGCAGCTCGGCTCTCTGACCATGGCCGTGCAGCATCCCCTGCCCCGCGGCTGCCTGGGGAAGGGGTGCAGGGTGCTGCGGGACCCCCCGGCAGGAGAAGCACCCCCTAAATGTCTGTTATTACATCTCCTAATGGGAGTCAGCGGATTGCCGGTGAGCCAACCAGGGCTGCCAGTGAGGCATGCACCAGTGCTGGCAGTGGGGCAGGGAGCTGGCCCACCCCAGGGGACACACACCAGCCTCTGCCACCGGCACCAGCACTACTTCTGCCCCTGGCCAGACCAGCACAGCTGCAGTGTGCACAAGGTTTTGGGCAGATCATGGCCTGATCCTCCAAATGGAGCTGCCTGGGCCCTGGGAAGGAGCTGAGCTTGGTGCAAAGTTGGGCTTAAATGCTGCTGCTGGGGTCGAGGGGGCGTGAGTTGGATGCTGCAGCTCTGGCCAGTGCTTTCCAAGCTGGACCATGGGCAGGAGCTGGGTTTAGCTGTCCCACCAGGCTGGGGACAAGGGGGTTCCCCATGTGGGGACCCATCCTAGCAAGCTTTGTGCTGGCCGGTACGGGGTGAGTCCAGGCTGGTAGCACAGAGGAGAACCCTCCTGCCCGGGTGCCGCTGGCGTTAGTGCCATTGCCCAGTTCAGGATTTATTTTTAGATTTCCTGAAGCTTGTTTTCTGCCGTCCCTCCCAGCACGCTCAGGCTCCCCAGGGGCAACCCCACCTTGACAAGCCCGCAGCTTTCCTTCGGAAGATGCTGACCAATGTTTCCAGAAAACATCCAAGGGATTTCCTGTTTATTTTGCAAAATTCTCATTAATATTTTTTCTTGTGGTATTTGATTCAACCTCACATGGGCAAAATCGCCTTGAAATGTAGCCCGTGGGTAAAAAATAGACAAAGAGTCGGTAATGCAGCAGCCCCAAGGCTGTGGGGATGCACGGCTGGATCCAGCACCACCATGAAGCCGTTACCATCCTGGTGGCTGTGGAGCAGGATCCGGCCCAGGTTCCCTGGGGAGCCAGCAGTGCCTCAGCATTCCCACGCTGCAGGGACCTCGCAGGGAGCTCCCCACCAGCGCTGGTGTCTGGAGCGGGATGTTTTCCTTTCCCCAGCCTCTCTCTGCCTCCAGAATGCCCCGAGTCCCCTGGCTGCTTGTGCCACTTGTCCCCACTCCAGCTATCCAGGCCACCTTTGGGGCTGAGTGTCCCTGTGCACATGGCTGGGTGGCTGCAAAAACTGGGGCGTTTTAGCCTGAACCTCTCCCTGCCTTCAAACAGCATTCGGCTCCGCAGCTGGGGCATCGGGCTGGTTTTGGGGTGCTCCTTTGGCAATGCATTGGTGGATCAGTTGCCCTTCCTGTGTGGCCGCCACCATGATGCACCCACAGCCCTTCTTGCACCAAGGAAGTGGTTTGCAGCCAAGATGTGGGTGCTTTCCAGGTGGGGAGCAGCTTGGCCAGCACTGCTGGTGGGGTCAGCCCCAGCCCTGTGCCGCCAGGCGTGCTGGGCTGGCCACAGCACTCAGTTTACTTATGGTGTTTAGTCAGTATATTGAATTTCCAGGAGTGTAAGGCAGCTGGGGAGCCAGGGGGAAGTGTGTGCATGCCCACCTCCCCTTGCTGCCCCGGGAGCTGTTGGTGGGACAGGTCAGACGGTAGCACCAGGCGCAATGCTGCAGGCAGCATTTGCAGCAGATGCTGTGTCCCGGCTGGTGAGCTTGGCAGGGGTTGTTGGCCATCCTGCCGCTCCTCCAGCACCAGTGGGTTAGGGGAACCCCCCAGGCCAACCCTTTGCATGGGGAGACCCCAATTCGCAGCCCCTTTCCATGCTGGCTGGCCACGTCGCCGCCAGCCACTGTTGACTCACAAGCTCCAATGTCGAGTCCCAGGGCTGAGCCTGAGATGCTTTTACAGGCAAGGCTGAAATGCACAAAATGTTCGACTTGTAAAATATGTAGCGTGAGAAAATAGCCTTTTCTGCTTTCCTCCTCGCTGCCGCCGCTCCCCTGCCCCATCTGCTTGCTTGGAAAGCTTCCCACAGCTGGGGGGGCGAGGGGCTGACGGCGCCCGGGGTCCCTCGGCAATCGCCGCTGGCCCAGTTTGGGGACGGCATCCACCCCGTGCTGCTGTGTCTACATAGAGGCGTTGCCCCTCGGCAGCAGGAGAGCTCCTGGGGGCATCACAGCTGCCTCGAGGATGCTTTTGGTCCATGAGGATGTTGTCCGCATGAAGCCTCCTCCATCCTCCCCGTGCGCTTTGGTGTCCTGAGGTTTCTCTCCCCCAGGATACGTTTTGAGAGCAAACGCGGGGGCTGGTGCTGGGAAAGCCAGGCAGGCTGTGCAGCGGTCGCTGCCGACACAGGGGATGAGACGGGCAGCACTGGCGCATCCCACGGGGCCCAGGGTTTCCGAAACGGGGTGGTGCAGCACTTCTCGGGAGGGTGCCGGGAAATACCCCTGCGAGGCACCCGGCAGCACCCGGCTGGGCTGGCAGGGAGCCGCCACGCCGGAGCTGGCCACGAGCCACAGTTTTCACCAGCCACCTTAATCCATCATTATCTGGGCACATTTCGGATCCTTGCCAAGAGCAAGGTGGGAAGGGGGGGTTGTGAGCATGCTTTCCCTATTCCCCTGCCATCCTTTTTGCTGCCTGTGTGTAATTAACAGAGTAATTAAAAACAGGATGAGTTAATTGGTATTCATTTATGTGGCAGATGTTTTTAATTGAGATACGAAACAATTTACCTGTTTACATAAACAATAGCAAATGAAGGCTTGTAAAACAGAGAGGGCGCTTTTATTTTTTTGGCTTTGTTGTTGTTGTTGTTGTTTTGAGGAAAATCAAACCCATCTCCATCCTCCCCGGCTACGCTGGGGTGAGCGGGGAGCTGGCTGGCACTGCCGGTGTGGAGCTGAGGCAGCGGGTTTGGGTCCTTGGGCTTGAGAACTGGGGTTTGTTGGGCTTGGGGTGCACGGGGAAGCCTGGCTCCGGGTGGTGATGTCCCACAAGGAGCCATGCTGTCACTGCTGCGCTGAGGGAGCTGGAAAGGGGACTGGGCATCCAGGTCCCTGCTGGCAGCCGCTGCCCCGGAGCTGAGCGGGGAGCTTTGCCCATGGTGCATCCAGCAGCGCCGGACATCCCTGGGATGCTGGCCCGGTGCAGGCAGCGCGGCCGGGGGCTGCTCACGTGTCAGGGCTGTGGGGAAAGCAAAGCAAATCAGGATGTATCTGAGCATAGTGAAGCCTGCTTTGGTCCTGGTGTTGGATGGGTGGGAACATCCCAGCCCGGGCCAGCGGTGTGGAACCTGTCCCGTGGGCAAGGCAAGGATGGCAGGGACAAAGGCTGGCTCACCGACCAGCGCAAAGGGCTGTCACAGTGGTGCAAGGATGGCAGGTCCTGCTCAACTGAGCAGCCAAATTAAATGGCAGGGGCAATGCCCAACTTTGTGGGCTGGTTGGCACGGCACGGCCACCCACGCTGGGCCAGGCAGCCACCACCCTGCCAGCTGGAGGAGCAGGGCAGAGCAGACTTGTGCCACTCGAGGCATGAGCATCCTTGTGAGGATCCCTGGGATCCCTGACTGCAGGCAGAGTGCAGGCAGGGCCTGGGTTCCTGCAGGGCTGGGCACGGCAGACACCTGAGCATGACGTGGCATTGCCAGCACTCCCCTGGTACCACCGGCGCTCCCCTGGCACCGTTGGGCACATCTGCATCCCACCATCCTTGCGGCAGCCTTTACCCGCGGCGAGAGCTCCCTGTGGTGGAGCTCCCCATGCTGACACACGGGCCAACACCTCCCTGGGCCCGGAGCTGGCCAAAGCCGGGTTTATTTACATCTTGTGCCGAGGATTTAATTAATTTGATTTCCTTTTAAATGGCTTCATTTGCACTGACGAGTGCTGGGGTTTGGATAGCTCCTTGCTAGCCTGGCTCCCCAAAATATGTATATGGAACACCCTGGCAATGGGTGCCCAGGAGTGCCAGGGGTGCGCAGCATCCCTTCAGCATCCCACAGCCGCTCTCTTGCTCTCTCCCCCTCCACATGCAGCTGGGGATGAGCCACCTCCAAGCTGCCTGCTGTCACCTACCCCATCATCCCGGTGAGGGGATCAGGATGGGTGCAGGGTGCACGTGGCCAGTGCTGCTGCCTGGCTGCCGGCGCTGCACACTTCCCTAACGTGCTCCAGCTGGGACAGCTCGGTCCTTCGCCATCTTATCGGGGAGTTGTTCTTGGCCCGGTGGCAGCAGCAGCTGAGGAGCAGGAATGCTTGCTTGCCTTTGTTTCAGAGGCAGCCTGGCTTAAGAGACGTCACCTCCAGCATCTGGATTTCATTTGTGGCCATTTGGAGAGCATGATGGATGCTGGTCTTTTAATTCCCTTTTAACCCCTTCCTCACATGGGAAGCTTCGTCTGGCCTGGGAGAGGAGGGCTGCAGGAAGCCAGAGCTTTCCAATCGCCACAGCCAGGGCAGCTCCCTGCCCTCACCATCACCCTCCCTGGGGAGGTGGTGAGGAGAGCAGCCAGCCTGTGTGCTGGCTGTCATGGGGCTCACTCTGGGGCTGGCACAGCTCTACCACCACCTCCAGCTACTCCCTGAACAGGCATCCTAGGCTGGGGCACAGCCTACAGCAGCGGGACGGGCTCCCCGGGGCCCTGGGAAGCAGCAGGCAGCATGCTGGGCTGGCTGCTGGCCCCCATTCCTCAGGCTGCAGGGTGCCGTGCAGAGGTGCCTGCTGGGTGCACAGCTATAGGATGCCATGTGGTGGTGCCTACTGGAGTACTCAGCTGCACAGTGCTGTGCATTGTTGCCCATTGGTGTGCCTGCCTGTGTGATGCTGCGCGTCGGTGCCCACTGGTGTGCCCGGCTGTGTGGTGCTGTGTGTTGGTGCCTGCCAGCGTGCACAGCTGTGTGGCGCTACATGTTGGTCCTGCCAGCGTGCGCAGTTGCACCATGCCACATGCACAGCCGTACAGTGCCATGCATTGGTGCTTTCCGGCACCCGACACTGCCTGCTGGGGAGCACACAGCTGAGCAGACCCCCGGCCCCAGCTCTGGCGAGAGGCAGGGGACCAGCTAGCATCAATGCACAAGCCAGGGCAAGCAATTCAGGGCTTGCCGGTGCCCAGCGGGGTCACAAACCCCAACCCCTGTGGCACCACCGGGGCAGCACAGGGCTGGGTGCCATGGGCAAGCCGGGGCCAAGCCAGGCTTGATCAGCCGGTAGCATCCACGCTGGTGTGTCATCACCTCTGTGGGGACCGCTGGTGTGTCATCACCCCTGTGGGAACCGTGCCCGGACCAGTGTGCAGGGGGTTAAACCCTCTGGTGTGACAAATGGGGGTCTCAGGGTCGTGCGGGGGTGTACGAGAGGTCCGGCATCCACTGGCCCCGGGAGGCAGGGTGGGGGACACCCACTCCTGCCAGCCAAGGAGAAAATACTAATCCTTTTATTTTTATATTATTACTTATTCATCTGGGCTGCACAGGCCTAATGGAAACCAGATGGAGGAAAACAGACACAGCCCCGAGCGGCTGGGACAAATTACCCCAAAGAAAGAAAAAAAAAAAAGAGAGACAGAAGAAAAAAAACATTCCAGCAGAGTTTGAGTCATGTTGGGGAATTATTGTTTGGAGGCACTGCCAGAGGGCTGCCCCCCAAAACCCCTTTCGCCCACCACCAAGCTTGCCCCATCCTGCAGAGGACCTGGGCTGGTGCCCCGGTCTGGCTGGATCCCGCGGCCGTCCCGGGCTCTGTTCGCTTTGGGCACTGAGAAATCCCATCGGGTTTGAGCCGTCCCTCATCCCCGTGCCCACATGGTGGTGTTTGCATTGCAGACATTGGGGAAAATTTATGACTTAGAGAAAAAAAAAAAAGAAGGAAAAGACAAGAGAAAACACAGCCAGGCCCCGTTTCCCTGGGTGCTTGCTCAGCTTCATGGAAACTTTCGTCTCAATGGGAAGCTGTGGAAAAATTGTGTTGGTGCCAGAATGAGTGTGTCCAAGTTTTCCCCTTGGCATGGGCATGTGTACGGAGTCAGGAGACTGAGGGGGACAAGGATGGGGGTGAGGATGCAGACAGGGATGGGGATACAGGGAGGGATGGTGTCAGGGATGCAGGCAGGGATGCAGACAGGGACAGTGCCACAGGCAGGGATGGGGACACAGGCAGGGACCATGCGGGGGATGCAGGCAGGGGGGAACATCTTGCAAGCTGCAGCCTCCTCCCTCTTGCAAGCAGCAGCAGAGCCCAACCCACGGGCGCAGCCCCTCCGCACTGGGAGCTGCACAGGCTGGTGCAGGTGCACTTACCTGGGCAAGCTGCCACGCTGTCCCCAAGCTGCTGTGGCTTGTCCCCATGCCCGGTGGCTGTTGCGTGGAGAGCCAGGGCCTGCACATGGGTGGCTGCAGTGTTGCAGACGTGAAGAGCATGTTGCGATGCCTCACTGCACTGTGCTCTCTATGTGATGCCAGCCAGCACCCAGCAATGCAAACCTGGGTTCAGAGGGGGCAAGAAGGGCGACGGGGTGGCAGTGGTGCCCACGCAGAGCCCTGCATCACGGGGAGGTGCTGGCCCTGCCTGCTGCGGGCGGAAGCTGGCAAGCAGTGGCAATGCAGGCTGTGCTTTGCCGAGCTGGGTAGCAGGCGATGCCTGGGGGATGCTGAGCCCAGGAGGGATCATGTGGACACCTGGCAGATCAAGGTGCTGCGGCTGCGCAGATGCAGCCACCCAGTCTGGGTCGTGCTCTGTGCACGCTCATGGCTGGTCGTCTGCCGTCAGCACTGGATCCTGCTCCACTGATTGATAGGAGAAGCCTGGAGGAGCCTTGCCCAGAGATGGGCATTTCCATGAAAATGAAAATATATGTTTTTCAAAACATACCATTTATTTTGGCAGGCCTGTAAGGAAACAGTTGTTTTATGGGGAGGGATGCTGCTTGGTCTTGGGGTTTCTCCTATGGCTGCAGTGGGAGAAGAGAACAAGGAAAGAGATACTGGAGTGTGCACATCCAGGCGGCTGCAGGATTACGGTGTGCTATGGGCAGGGAGGGATGCTCCCCTGTGCTGGAGCTGTCTGGAGGATGCTGTGGGACCATGATGGTGACTGCCCAAGATTTTGGCCCTTGTCACTGGCTCTCCCATCCATCCCCTGGTCCTCTGTGCATGGCATCAGCTGTGGTATAAGCCCCGATAACATCTTGCTCAGGATGAGGCTCCAGTTTTATTTAGCCTGGACAATGTGCTCTTGCAGGGTTCAATTAATCTCACAACAGTTGCGGCGGATTAAGCATGCATATTAGATTAGTGTTTACCAGCCTTGCCTGGTGGGAAGCGTGCTGGGGCGCAGCGGGGACCCCGGGGCCGGGGGGCAGCCGTGGTGGCTGCTTCCTTCTTTGGCTGGGGCCGACGGCAGCAGCGGCATGGGCTCCGGGTGTCCTGACAGATCACTGCAGCTGCCCACATTTGCGGCCACCCATCACCGCCAGCACAGCAGCCGTGGGGCCGAAAGCTTGCACTGGGGCTGCCACCACCATCTACAGGGGACAGCGCTGGCATGGTTCCCCTGGGGATGCTGCCACTGCCTGCTCTTTGGGGTTGTCGGTGCAGGGCACTGGGAGGGAGGCAGCAATGCCTACAGGGAGCCCAGCGCGGTGATGGCAGGGAGCCCTGCGCTCCCCCCTTTGCAGGATCTGGCGCCTCGCAGGGCTCCTTGGGGCTGCAGGGGGACAGCACGTGGGTGCTGTCATCGCTGCTGCCACCGAGCACCAGCCGTAAGGAACCCACGATTTACTGCCTGTGCATAATCCCTGCCTGGGATTACGGCAGCCCCGCGCAGAGCTGCTGGGGACAGCAAGGGGTTAGTGGGCTGCCAGGACTCTCCAGACGAGGGCAGGTACCTGCTGGCAGGAGGGTGCCAGTATGTGACAGCGGTAGCTTTGCAGGGACACACACGCTACGCTGTTTGTGTGCTGGGCTGGGCTGTGCCCTGTGTGGGGCAGAGTGATGTCCTGCCCTGTCCCTACCACCCTGCATCCATGCCAGGCCCCGGGCACCGTCCCCAGTGTTATGCGGCTGCACGTGAGGTCGGTCACCATCCCTATTGTCCTGCAGGCATACAGGACACCAGCCACTGTCTCTGCCCAGGGTGAGGGCTGCTGCCGTCCTGCTGGGGAGCAGAGACATCCAGGCCAGCCCGAGGGTCCCAAGGGTCCCCTCTGCCCCCAGCCCAACCACCATTGGGAGGGGAAGGTGGCGCTGCCCGGCAGACCCTGCTCACCGCCCCATGCCCTCTCCCTGCAGATAACGCGGAGACGTGGGCCGCCACCATGCCCGACTCGCCAGCCGACGTGAAGACACAGTCCAGGTCCACGCCGCCCAGCATGCCTCCGCCGCCGCCAGCTGTCACCCAGGGAGCCACACGCCATCCCTCCTTCACAGCAAACACCAGTGAGTACTGGGCAGGGATGGGGATGGGGAAGGGATGCCAGGCAGGGAGGCTGCCCAGCTCCGTTCGCCTCCAGGTCACACGCTGCACCCGGGACCAGCAGCGTCCTCAGACCCTGGCACGGTGCTCGGTGCTGGCTGTGCTGTGGGGTGCCATTACCCAGCCTTGCGCTGGAGAAGGTCTTTGGGCTGCACATCCCAAAGCCCCAGCTCATGCATGTGGCTGCAGGCAGCACCATGGCACTGCCCGTCACCAGCAGTGCCCTGCAAGGTGCTTGGGGATGGGGACATCCTGGTCTCCTGCCACACGGTCACTGAACAGTGGCACAGAGCAGTGCGTGGCCCCAGGTGCTCTCACCCGCAGCAAGGCGACTGGAGGATGCTGTGGGCTGGGGGAGTCCCCGCGAGTCAGAGCTGGCCCCGTTGCAGGTCCTGGGCATGTGGGGACCCAGCTGCCCATGCGTGTGGCATGCAGCTGTGGCAGGGCGGTGTCACAGCCAGCTGCTGTGGCAGGGACCTCCTTCCCCAGCCCAGGCCATGGTGCTGATGGCATCAGAGGACTCGGTGGGGACTCGAGGTCTGAGTCCTCAGCCTCTGTAGCATCACTGAACTGGGGGAGCCCCAACATGCTGGCTGCACCAGTGGCACATGGGCTCACTCCACACCTGCAGGGCTTGCACCAGGTATCGGTCCCTGTGCTGGTGTCACCGACGTGGCACATGGCCAGGCAAGGCACACGCGGGGCAGGGGCCAAGGCTGGTCTCCCCAGCAGGAGTGGCAGCGGCCATTGTGAGCGGTGGCTCCAGCTCCGCCGAGATGTATCCCAGTCAGGCACATGTGCGTGCAAGGATTCTGCTCGGAGCTGCGTCTTGCTTAGAAACCCCAGCAGGGAAGAAAACACCTCTGAAACAGCCCCCCAGCAGCGGCGCTCCCTGCGGCAGCCCTGCCACCCTCCTGGCCAGGTGCTCTCGAAGCAGAAAGCAGCTCGTGCAGGGCTGCGCGTTAGGGGTTCTGTTTTCTAATCCGAACCCTGCGGCAGATGTGGCATCCTGGGTTCAGCTCGGTGCAGGACACGGGGCTGGGGGTGCAGGCAGCCCCTCTGCTGCGGCTCGGCCCTGAGCACAACGGTGTTTTGGTTGGTTTTGTTCTCGGGGAAGTGTCGTGAAGCTCCCCCTGTGCTGGGGCTGTGCAGGGGTGGCCCCAAAACGTGGGGAGCGCGTTAGGCAGCCGAGCAGCCCCTGATCTCTCCATCTGGCTGCAGTGGGATGCAGGGACCTGGCTCCATCCCCAGCACACCTGGGTGCAGGCAACTTTGCCCGTGGCACACGTGCCCCCACCGTGCCCACCGTCAAGGAGTGTTTCCTGCAGGGACCCCCGGCTGAGAGCTGCCCCCTCTGCTCTCTCATCATAGCGTGTTTTATTTTGCTTGCAGATCGAGACGCTGGCCCTCCGACGTTTCTGCCTCGCGGCCGTTTTCATGGTTGCTTGAAATGGTCGATGGTCTGTCTTTGTAAGTAAAATGAAGCATCCGCTCTCATGAGAGACCCGAGCCGCAGCCACAGCCCCCCCAGCAGGCACAGGGTCCGGCGGGGGGCACGGTACCGCCGGGGGGGAGCTTGGGCAGGGTGTGCTCCCCCGTGCCAGCCCCTCGCCCTGCCCCAGCAGGTCACGGGCATGTGAACCCCGGCCCCGGCTGAGGGACATGTGTGGCGTCTAACTTAGTAACACACCTGTCGCGGGAATAAAAGCAGTTGTGGCTGCTGGGTTATTTTCGGCACCTCTTTAGCGGGCGGCTGATACTGCCCAGCCGTAGAGCGAGCGGGAGCCTGCCCAGGCAGGCAGGGCAGGCAAGGCGGCACAGGCACCGCAAGGTTAGTGCGATCCCAGGAGCCGGGTGCCCGGTGCGCCGCGGGGAGAGGCGCGGTGCATGCCCGGGTGCCGTGGAGCAGCGTGCGGTCGGGAGATGGGGTGATGCGTGCCGTGCCCGTGCTGGCTGCCGAAAGGTCCCTGCACTCGCATGCTCTGCACAGAGGGCTGGCGCAGGAGCGAGGGGCCTGCTGTGCCACCCGTTGGCACCACCAGGTGTCCCCGCCTTGGGTCCCCTGGCATGGGGTGTTCCAGGCAGCTCCTGTCCCCCCCGCCTGGGCAGCGGGGCCTGAGGTGCCAGCGTGCTGCAGGCCAGGCTGAGCTCCATGGGAAATGGCTCGTGGCTTCTCCCTGGGGGGTGCTGAGCAGCTCCCAGAGGGGCAGGATGGAGTCCCGTATCTTGGCTACCTTGAGCACTGGGGAGCAGGATCAGGCCCTCGCTGCGCTGGGGCATGCACTGCATCCCATCCCTCCCTACAGCCCCTCACAGCACCGGGGACCAGTCCAGGGTGTGGCCCCAGAGATGCAGCAGTATCCTGAAGCCTCCTGGGGGATGCCAGCCCTGCAGTACCCACCAGGATGCTCCGGTCCCCACATCCCAGCCTTGTCCCCACAGTGCCAGGGCACAGCCGCCCGCTCTGACCTCCCATCCCTTCTCTCCCTGCAGTGATGAACGGGAGCAGCCACTCACCAACTGCCATCAATGGGGCCCCGTCCACCCCCAATGGGTTCAGCAACGGGCCAGCCACCTCCTCCACTGCCTCCCTCTCCACGCACCAGCTCCCACCGGCCTGTGGAGCCCGCCAGCTCTCCAAGCTCAAGCGCTTCCTCACCACGCTGCAGCAGTTTGGCAATGACATCTCTCCCGAGATCGGGGAGCGGGTGCGCACCCTCGTCCTGGGGCTTGTGGTACGTGTGCCAGGTGCAGGCATTGGGCTGGGGGAGTGATGCACCATCCGGGGATCCTGCACTGTCCTCTTGGGGTGGAGATGCTGCTGGAAAAATGGGAGCTGATTTTCCAGTGTCTCCTGGGATCTGCACAGCATGGTGCAGGGTTGGGTCTTGGCTGCAGGCGTCGCCAGCAAAGCCTTGAGCATGGTTTTCCCTCGAGCATGGCAGAGGAGCCTAGATGGGGGAGAAGTAATAAAGCATCCCCTTGGGCGTGCAGGGCAGGCGGGGGGCTGCTCCACGGCTCAGCTGGCAGTGCTGAGCCTGGGCTGTCCCTGCAGAACTCTACGCTCACCATTGAGGAGTTTCACGCCAAGCTCCAGGAGGCCACCAACTTCCCGCTGCGACCCTTCGTCATCCCCTTCCTCAAGGTGGGTGTCCCAGCGCGGGCGCTGCGGGGATGTTGGCGTTAGCATCAGCGTTGCCAGCAAAGGGGGATCAGGGGGTGGCTTTGGGGCTGGGGCTGGCAGCTGCCTGGGGGGCTGCCCACGTCTCCCCAAGCACGCGTGTGTGTCCCCGGCACACCCAGCTCCTTGCACGTGTAGAGTCACATGAGGCCGGGGCTGTTTGCAATAAAGCAAAGAGTTCAGCCCAGCTGGTAACCATTTGCAATTCATTAAAAATCCCCCTTTTTTTATTTGCCTTTTAATTTCGCTCTGACTCTGCACTGTCACCCCGCTCTGGAGGGATTTGCCGGCTGCTGGCACGCCTGGCAGCACCAGCACTGCCGGCAGATGTTGAAGCCCAGTGTCGCCTGTCCCTCGTTAGGAGAGGAATAACGAAAAAGTGCAAAAAAAGCCCCTTTTCTCTGCATCCCCAGCCTCCTGGAGCAGAGGTCCGTGCTCGCCACAGGAATCTGCCTGCAAAGCTGCCAGAGAGGTTTGCTCCTGGCAGGGGATGGCAGAAACAAAACATGGCCAGGCTGAGCCGGGAGGGACAGCAGAGCCCCCATGCCCTCCTGCTTGGGTTTGGGGTCTGCAGGAGCAGCGGGATGGTGCATCCCCAGGTGCTGGTGGCCCTGTGGATTGGGGCGGGCTGGGAGCCATCCCTGCTGTCCCACGGCCAAGTGCGCGGCGGCCCAGCCGGCCGCCCTGGCACCCTGCTCCCAGCTGTTCCCACCGTGGGCTCCAGATGTTTCTCATTATCCTAACTGCAACCAGCCGGGCTCGGCATGCTTCCCAGACTTGGGGGCTTGCTTGTTTTTGTGGGGTTGGTCCCTGGCTGGGGAAGGGGAGGGTCCAGCTCTGCTCACTGCAGCACGCATCTCCGGCTTCGGCGCTAACGTGTCCGACAGATGGGAGTCTGGCTGCGGATCAGCTGCCTAAAGAGAAACCCAGAGCTGGCAGCCAGAGCGTCCGGGCAGAAAGGGGTCTCTGCTGCTTAATTCCTGCTGCTCTGCATGCTCCTAGGGCTGCGGTGCCAGGGCAGATGCAGCAGGTGGGTGCATGGGGAGTTTGCAACCGGTCCTTGTGCCTTGTGGGTGGCAGATGGGCTGGGGGCTCCCCGGGCCGGGGCATCAGGTCCCCAGGGTGAGAGCCCTGGGGACAGCGTGGCACATGTGGCTGACCTGGCTGGGGTATGATGCTCTGCAGCCTCTGCCAGGATGCACGGGGGGCTCAGTTGAATCTGTGCCCGTGCCAGCACATGGCTGAACCCTGTGGGGGGCCACATGTGTCCCCCCCGGCAGCCCAGCTGACCTGGGCACGCTGCAATGAGTGGGGTCCCAAGGATGTCCCCCTGGGGAAGATGAGCAGGACCCCAAAGGGAAGGGTGCCCAAAGGCACCTCCTGCTCACAGTTGGCTGGGGACAATGCTGGGGGGGCTGCGCTTGGGTGCTGGGCTTTGCAGGGTGCTCTGAGCCACTGGGTGCTGGGCTGG
Organism: Falco cherrug; assembly: GCF_023634085.1. Taxonomy (NCBI): domain Eukaryota; kingdom Metazoa; phylum Chordata; class Aves; order Falconiformes; family Falconidae; genus Falco; species Falco cherrug. The sequence goes on along the minus strand of NC_073710.1, from coordinate 21,456,909 downwards.
GGGGGTCTGCAGGGCTGCAGACTGGACTCTCCTTCCCCTCTCAGGCCAACCTGCCACTGCTGCAGCGGGAGCTGCTGCACTGTGCCCGCATGGCCAAGCAGACCCCGGCCCAGTACCTGGCCCAGCACGAGCAACTGCTGCTGGACGCCAACGCCTCCTCTCCCATCGACTCCTCCGAGCTGCTTCTGGAGGTGGGCGAGAGCGGCAAGAGGAGGACGCCAGACAGGTGCAAGCCGGGGGGATGCGCAGGGTATTTTTTCAGGGATGCATCCCTGTCATCCCCACTGGGGCAGCGGGCACCAGTGTCCAGTGGGGACCAACCTCCTCTCCTCCACCCAGGACCAAAGAGAACGGTTTGGACCGAGACCCTCTGCACCCTGAGCACCTCAGCAAGCGGCCGTGCACCATGAGCCCGGCGCAGCGCTACAGCCCCAGCAACGGGCTGAGCCACCCACCCAACGGGCTGGGGCACCCCCCCGCCGCTCCCCCCCTGCCCCAGCACTACCGCCTGGAGGACATGGCCATGGCGCACCACTACCGTGACACCTACCGTCACCCCGACCCCCGGGAGCTCCGTGAGCGCCAGCGGCCTGCCGGTGAGTGGTGGCATCCCTGGTGTGCCAGGGTTCGGGGGGGTGGGCAGGGGATTGGGGTGCCCCTCCCGTGCAGAGAGAGGGGCGCTGTGGGGGGCTGACCCCTGCCCTGCGCTTGCCTTGCAGCGGTGCACGGGACGCGGCAGGAGGAGGTGATCGACCACCGTCTCACCGACCGGGAGTGGGCAGAGGAGTGGAAACACCTCAACAACGTACGTTGTAACCCTCCTCCAGCCTTTGCTCTCCATCCCCACCGTGTCCCCCAAGGGCGTTTCTCCCAAGCATCCTCTGCTCCCCCCAGCCAAAGTGGTACACCAGCCCTGGCACAGCCTGGCATAGCCCAAATCCCCACCACAGCACCAGGCACTGCAGCCCCCCAGCTGCTTGCAGCAGAGACCCTCCCCCCCTGACTTGTTGCCCCCCCGCAGCTGCTGAACTGCATCATGGACATGGTGGAGAAGACACGCCGGTCGCTGACGGTACTGCGGCGGTGCCAGGAGGCCGACCGCGAGGAGCTCAACCACTGGATCCGGCGCTACAGCGACGCCGAGGACATGAAGAAAGGCAGCCCCCCCTCTGCCCGCCCCCACAACAGCTCCTCCGCCTCCGAGGCACCCCAGTTAGGTATTGAGCCCCGGGGCTGCGGGGTGCATTCAGGGGGCTGCGCCCCTCTCCAGGGTGCCCGTGCTGTTCCCCCGGGGGTCCAGTGCTGCCGGCGGGTGGGTTTGAAGAGGATCGCATCTCCTAACGGCGTCACCCCCTCTCCTTCGCAGACACTCACCGGGAGTTCGCGCCGCGGCCTCTCTCCGGGTACATGCCAGAGGAGATCTGGAGGAAGGCTGGTGAGTGTGGGGCAGACACCAGCACCCATCAGTGTCTGAGCTGGCAGGGTCTCTGCCCCTGCCCTCCCCGTACCGCGTCGGGGTCCCTGTGGCACTGGAGGGGCTCAGGGTGTGCTTGCAGCAGGGGGAGGATGCTCGCAGCCCTCCCAGGGTGCTGCTGCAGCGGGGGATGCACGCAACCGGGGCTGGGGTGCTGGGACACCCTGTGCCATGCTCAGCTGCCTTCCTTCCAGAAGAAGCTGTGAACGAGGTGAAGCGTCAGGCTATGTCCGAGCTGCAGAAGGCCGTGTCGGACGCCGAGCGGAAAGCCCACGAGCTGATCACGACAGAGCGAGCCAAGATGGAGCGAGCCCTGGCTGAGGCCAAGCGCCAGGCTTCGGAGGATGCCCTGACTGTCATCAATCAGCAGGAGGACTCAAGCGAGGTGGGGGCCGGCAGGATCAAGCCGAGGGGGGTGGGGGGGGGCGGCGGTGGGGTGGGGCAGGGTTGGTGACAGCACGGGTGTTTGGGACCTGCTCCTTTTGCAATCAAGTTTGCAGCATCTGTGCATGCAAGCATGGATACCAGCAGGGGCTGCGGCCACACCACGGGTTGGGAAGAAGAGATTTCTTGCACCAAGCTGGGGATGGAGTGTGCAGTCCAGGATGGGGATGCACAATCCAGGAAGATGTACATGGTCTGGGATGGGGATGCATGGTCCAGGATGGAGTATAGTCAAGGATGGAGTGTGTGGTCCAGGATGGAGGGACAGTCAGGGATGGGGTGCATGGTTGAGGGTGAGGATGCACGGTCCAGAGTGATGTGCATGGTCCAGGATGGAGGAGTATGGTCCAGGATGGAGGAGCATAGTCAGGGATGGAGTGCATGGTCCAGGATGGAGGGACACAGTCTGGGAGGGAAGTGCATGGTCCAGGGTGGGGATGCACAGTCCAGGATTATGTGCATGGTCTGGGATGTGAGTGCATGGTCCATGATGGGGTGCATGGTCCAGGATAGGGATGTATGCTCCAGGATGGGGGAGCATGGTTCAGGGTGGGGGAGCACCATCTGGGATGGGGATGCGTGGTCCAGGATAGGGGTGCACGATCTGGGCATGAGAGTGCCTGGTCCGAGATGGGGGTGCACAAGCTGGGGCTGAGGTTTGGCTTCACATCCCCACAGAGCTGCTGGAACTGCGGGCGCAAAGCGAGCGAGACCTGCAGTGGCTGCAACACTGCCCGCTACTGCGGCTCCTTCTGCCAGCACAAGGATTGGGAGAAGCACCACCACGTCTGCGGGCAGACTCTGCAAGGGCTGCCAGCCCCCAGCGCCCCTGCTGCCGGCGTGGGGCTGCCGCCAGGGCCGGGGCAGCCCGATGGGGTGGCCACCATCGCCAGCAGCCCCAGCGAGACGGGCTCGGTGGCCGCTTCCCGCGCCGGCACGCCAGCTACCCCGGCACCGCTGGAGAGCACGTCCCGCTGAGCCACCCTCGGACTGCTGCTGCTGCTGCTGCCGCCGCTGCCGCCGCTGCTACCACCGCTCTCCAAAAGACATGGACTGCACTCGATGCAATTTCCTCAGCTACCTGACTCGTGTGACCTCCGAAACGACCTCTCTAGCTCTCACAAATAATCCTCACAGATCCTCAAACTGGGCTTTAAGTGGAGTTAAGGCAAATACCGGTCTTCTCTGTTCTCTCTTCAGTCTTTGTTTTGGCTTTTTTTTGGTTGGTTTTCTGTCGGTTGGGGGATTGTGGTTCGGGTGGTTTTTTTGTTGGGTTTTTTGGGGTTTTTGTTTTCCTCATTTTTCTTTCCGGATGAGGGATTTGGCTGCAGCCTCACCATGCAGTGACGTGGGGAGAGGCCAGCCTGGCCCCGGCCCACATCGGCGCTGCCAAGGGGCTCGATTGCAGGAGGAAAGAAACTTCTTTTCTTCGTCTCTCTCTTCCTTTTTTTTCTTTTTTTTTTTTTTTGTAAAAAAAAAAATAAAGAAAATAAAAAAGAAAACGTCGGACTCTTTGGCTTTAAGTAAGAAATTGTAAAAAAGGAAAAAAAAAGTAAAAAAAAAAAAGAAAAATCCAAAAACCAGACGACGCCAAGTCAAGCCGCGTGACGGACGCTCACCTGTAACTACCTTGCTAGCTAGCCAAGAACAGACCAGACTCACCTCTGCTCCAAAGGAAATCCAAAACCAAGGAAGATCCAAACATCTCTCCACTGCCAAAGTTCGTTTCGTTCTGTTGTCGCTTCCTTCCCCTCCCCACAAGGATGGATGGACGTGCCCCTGGGGCTTTAAAGAGTTTCTATTAAAATAAAGCAAAAAAAGGGTGTTTTTTTTAAAAGCAAGCCCCTGCAATGTGGGAGGGGGAGATGGTGGCTGGGAACCGCCCGGGTGGGCGCAGCTGGAGCCGGCACATCTCTACCTCTGCCCGCTGCTGCCCTGGAAAAAGAATAAAAAAAGAGATGAAAAGACTGATTTTTGGTTTTCTCCCTTCCCGAAGCCGTCGGGGGCTGCCTGTGGCCGGACCCCCCAGCCCCCCGCTGCCAGGCTGCTCCCACACCCCACGTCGGATTTATTTTGCAAGGATTTTTTAAGAGGAAAAAGGAAAGGAAAGGAAAGTGAGTGCAACCTCCTTCCTGGCCGAGGAGGCAGCCAAGGACAATGTTGATTATTTTGTATTTCTTGCATCATTGTACAAAGCGCAGAGGACGGGAGTGCAATACGGAAAGTCCCCCGGCTCCGAGAGGAGGGAAGCCCCATGTGGGGCAGGAGTGCTGTACGCTAATGTGAATGTAAATAGTGTTTTGCAGAGGTCCAAAAAAATAATAATAATAATAGTGATAATAATAAGAGACATTTGCCAAATAAAAGATGATGAGAACCCGCTGGAGGCTGTGGCATGGGGGAGCGAGGCTGGCCAGAGGCAAACAGAAGTCGTGTGCTCGATAGGAGCTGTAGTTTTTTCCGCATTTGCAAAAACCATCCTGTGTGTTTTCTGTAGGGGAGGAAGAGGAGGGAAGGGCTTGGGGCTGGGTCGGTTTTGTTGCCAGTCACCCAGGGGCCCGGCTGCTGGTGCTGCCTTCACGGCTGCCTCCTGCATAGGCTGTGCCATGCTGTGCCGTGCCGCGCTGCAGCAGGGCTTGGGGCATGGGGTACCCCTAGGTGACATTACTGGCCCTGTGCCACCAGCACCAAGCCCTGCTGCAGGTTTCTGTGCACCCCAAGATCTTGATGCATTCCCCCAGGGGTGGGTTTGTGCAAACTGAGACCTTGGTGCATCCCCTGGGATGTTTCTGAGCACCCCGAGACCTCGGTGCATCCCTGGAGAAGGGTTCTGTGCACCCTGAGACCTTGGTGCATCCTCCCGGGGGGGTTCTGTGCATCCTGAGGCTGGGAGCTTTGCCAGGTGCCCCTGGAGTGACTGCTCACTTTATTTATGGTGTGACATATGTAATATTGTCTATTTTTCTTACGTTTCCTGAGAAGAGGTAATATATAAGAGTATTGCAGATGCACCTGCTGCGGGGCCGCCTGCTCTCCCAGGTGTCCATCCTGTCCCTGCCCTTCCCACCATGCGTGTCCCTGCGTGTCCCCACGTGCCCCCAGCCCTGCTCCACGCCGGGGCTCTGCCTCTCTACCTCCGCCTCGCCGGGAAACCGCGGACGAGAGCATTTCTACAGAGACTGCTCTTGCATCCACTCCCTTCTGCTTTGCTTTTTTTTTTTTTTCATTATTATTTTCTTCTTGCTTTTTTTTTTTTAATAATAAAAATACCCTACAGAACCTTGCATTGAAACCAAAAGCCGAGGGAGGGAGGGGACAGGCGGCACGGCGCTAGCAGACGTCCAAACCAGAACGACAGCTTTAAAGTGTAATATTTCCCAAAAAATTAGTGATGTGGGGAGGACGGCAGCGGCGGTGTGGCCGCGGGGCTGGAGTGATGCGGACGTGGAGAAAGCTGTGGTGGCTGGGTGCTTCCATGGGGTTTTGCTCCAAAATGGTGTTGGGACATGCGGGGGGGCCAGGGGACACATGCCCTGTGCCATGCCTGCGTCACATCCTTTGGTGGCTTTGTGGCATCTGGGAGGTGGCAGACGGATGAGCCGTGTGGTGCCGGCACAGCCTGGCTGGCGGTTAGGAACACCCTGGAGGCTGTGGGGCAGCTTGGGGACACAGGGTGCCAGGGTGACCGGGCATGGTCCTCTGCCAGACTGGGTCCCTGTGGCCACCCACAGCTCCCCTTCTTGGGTCTCCTCCCTGCCATCGCAGCTGGGGCTGGGGGACGGTGTTGGCGGTGTGGGGACAGCCTGCCCAAGGTCCCAGTGCAAGCAGAGCTAGGGCTCTGGGTGCTGGGTGCTGAGTGTGGCACCAGGCTGGAAGAATTGGCAAGAGAGATGTGGCTCTTTTCTGGCACTGAGTGTGGCACTGGAGCCCCATCCCCAGCAGGCGAGGGACTCTCCAACTCCTTACTCACATTCCCAACCCAAATTCCCAGCTGAAACCAAAGTGCCACATCCCTGGCGAGGCTGGACGCCCTGGAGCAGGGGTCCCTCACCTGCCTGGGCTTTGCTCCATCACTGCCGGAGTCCCCCACAACCCCCCCACAGCCTCTCCTCACCCTCCTCCTCCACGTCCCACTTCTCCTCAGGGTGCCTCTCTGGATTCCCGTGGGTTTGAGGTCAGGGACAAGACACCGTCTTGTTCCCAGGTCCCAGGGACTGTGCTGAAGTGTCCCAGCCATGGTGGCAGCTCCTGGGGCTCCTCTGATGCCACCAAACACCATGGCCCTGGGAACAAGGTGTTGTGCCGCTGGCCCCTATCGGTCACGGCTGCGTGGGCAGCACCGGTTCCCTGGTCCTGGGGTGCAGGGCTGAGCCCTGCCCACATCACCCTGCCAGCCCTGGGGACAGGGATACTGGAGTACCGGGGTCCCTGGGGGGCTGGAAACCAGCACTCCCAGCCAGGAGCAGGCAGGCACAGCGGCAGCCTGTCCTGCCCCACCACGTGGGTTTTGGGGGCCAGCCCAGAGAGACGAGGTGGTAGGACTTTCCTTCGGCATGCTGTCCCCCCCCTTGCTGTTCCCCGCTTTCTCTAAGTGTACTGTATGTTTGACCTGTGAAAGATGTAAACTTTATGATTCAGGTTATGTCTGTTCTTAACTCTGTATCTGTGTAATAAAGACAATTTAATATCAGCCGGTGACTCCATAGTCTGGGCTTGTGCTGGGTGCCCTCATGCCCCTCTCCAGGCAGCACCCTGCACCCCGCAGCCTAGTGGGGGGCATTATAATCCGGGGGGGCTGTGGAGTCATTATAGCCCCGGGGTCAGTGGTTGCACCGCGTCTGGCTCTGAGGAGTGGTGTCCACAGCGGGGGGGCACTCAGGGTTGTCCCCAGGGAACCCAACGGGATCTTCCGTCCCTGCTGCAGATGCTGCTGCCCCTATGCCAGAGCTGGCTGCGGTCCCCAGCACCACCATGGGGGTCGATGGACAAGGAGGGCCGGGGGGAGTCCCCGAACCCAGGTGGGGGCAATGCCGTGCCCCTGCGCGGCCACGCGTGTGCTCCCCGGGTGCACACGCGTGTCCGCTGCCGCCCCCGGGACTCGAACCTGTAACCCCCTGGCTCACGGCTGGTCAGGGCCGCCTCCCCCGCCCTGCAGGCACAGGGCGGGGCCTGGCGCCGCGCCCTGCCTTGATTGGCCGCTGATGTCTGAAAGCGGCGCGCCGGCGGGAAACGCGCACGTGGTGGGGGGAGACCGGCACGCGGCGCCGCCGCTCAGCTGGTCCCGCCGGCTCCGCGGAGGCAGCGCAGCATGGCCGGGGACCGGGCGAGGTGGGCCGGGGACCGGGCAAGGTGGGCCCGGGGACAGCGCCCAGCCCGGGGACAGGGCCCAGCCCGGGGACAGGCGCAGAGGCTCCCGGGGCTGGAGCGGGGTCAGCAGCTTACTCGTGGGGGTGGGGAGGAGGAGGTTGTCCCTCTGTGGGCTCAAACCAAGAGCCCCGGGGTGGAGGGGTGCAGCGGTGAGGCAGGGCTCCCTGCTGCTCCTGCTGTGCAGCCTGGCTGCCCTGCTGCTGGGGCACGTCTTGCCCCCTCTTCCACTTCCCTGCTAGCAGGCTGTGATGCTTGTGCTTGGGGGTTTTTTTTCCACCCAAGGGAAGCTGCTTCCAGATCCCCTCTACAGCCCCCCTGGATTGTTAGCAAGCAGCTCAGTATGAGCTGGAGACCTTTCAGTAGCCCTTGCTCCTGCAGTTGTGGGCTCTTGCTGCAAGCCTGCCTGCAGCATCGAGAGCAAACGGCTGCAGTGGCACCTGTTCATCCTTCTGCTGGGAGCACCCTTAGAGCCTTTGCCTGGTTGCTGTTCTGCTTTAGGTTCTATGTTAAATGGCTGATTGTTTGTTTGTTAAATGACTTTTTTCCCCTGATCCTCCCCAGTTCTCTTTTCCTGGATGCTTCAGAGACCTGCTGGCAGGACCCACCATCTCTGGCAGCAGTGGAGGTGTCCTGGGACGTGACAGAGATGGCAGCTCTGCAGAAAGCTGCAGATGGTGACTCGGACTCCCCCCTGGAGGGGGACAGCGCAGAAGAGCTGGCTGTGCAGGACCCAGTGAGTGCCTGGCAGAATGTGGAATCTGTTTTCTCTGTTTCTCCAAGGAAACAGAAAACCTTCTACACCTCTCTTCAAGGCTTCCAAAAATTAAGAATAATCTTGGGCACCTGATGTTAAAATCCATGAGCTGAGAAGCTGGAAGTAGAGTTGTTGCTCTCCTGCTGCCTAGCTTTTGCTGCTGAGATGTCTTCCTGGCTGAGCAAAAGTAAATGGCTCATGTTTGTCACCAGCTTAAATCTCTGGTTCCCGCTGGCAGCTGTGGTGCTTCTGGGGCACCTCTGCTGCAGCACGTGCCGCTGTGCAAGCAAGCATGTGAAAGGAAATATTTGCCTGTTTGTTTTCTCCCTAGTGAAGCTGGGAGCTGAAGTCCCTGTTTGTGGGACAGGCTGTTGTCCCCAGCACCCAGCCCACCCTTGTCCCAGCCTGGGAGGGCACTGCTGGTGGAGCTGTGTGCTGTGCAGCACTGCAGTGTCCCAGGCCAGGGTGAGGAGTGGGGTCAGGGCATCCCAGCTTCGTGTGCTGCTGACACAGGTCTTGGTTTGGGTTGCAGGAGCTGGAGGCCATCAAAGCCAGAGTGCGGGAGATGGAGAAAGAGGATGAGAGGCTGAAGGAGTTGCAGATGAAAGCTGAAAGCCGCTTCATCATGAGCGCAGAGGCAGGTATGGGCAGTCCCTGGGTGTTGCTGTGTCCCCCCAGGGACACTCCTGGGGCATGGGGTGGCAACTGGAGCTGGAGCAGCCTGGGGCTGGACACATAAGGTGGGTGAGGGATGGGGCTCCCAGGCATGGAATGGTGCTAATGCAGGATATACCCGCTTCCCTGGTAGTGTACAGGCTAAGATGCAGTAAATTGATTAAATTTAATTCAGTTAAGTAATTAAGTTTAGCACCAATAGCCCCAGTAGAGTATTCACCCTGCGGGGGGGTTCTGTGAAGAGAAAGGGAGCTAGGGGATGGAGGAGGAGAGAGCAGTGTGGGGATTTGGGTATGCCCAGATGTGATGTGGGATCTGAAGAGCTACGCAGTGTGTCAGCTTGGTGGTGGCAACGTTGGTAGCAGACCTGCATGCACAGACATCACTCTGGCAGAGGGCTCCTGCAACTGCATGGTAAAGCAGCCCTTGTCTCTGCAGGTCCCTTCCTAAAGGCAACTGAGGAAAAGATGGAGGTTGACCAGCGTTCCATCTACGTGGGCAACGTAAGTGGGAGACCCTGGAGCAGAGCCTCTCTTGCTGCTCTTTGTCCAGCTGGACATCTGTCCTAGATCCCTAGCACGGGGGCCCATCCACTCCCACCAAAGGCTGGCTGGTCCCATCCTGAACTGTTCTCTGCCTAGCCCAGACTGGGAATGTGGCTCAGCATCTGCCTGTGATTCTTAGCCACTTGCAGATGATCTGTTGCAAGTGTCAGCTCCCCAAAATACCCCTCTGGAAGCTGCAGGTTGTGCAGTGTTGCTTGTTCTCTCAAAGCAGGGGCAGCTTTAGAGTCCATGGAGTCTCATAGATTTGGGTTTCCAGGCTGGAGCATTCAGCTGGAAGGGTCTCCTGAACTCAGGAGGTGGTGAAGCTGTGGTGGCAAGGTGTGAGTGGGGTCAGCCAGGCCCTTTGCCTCCTGTGATGGTGTGTGAATGCAGACCCACAGGCCAGGGGGTGCTGGCTGGAGGGGCCGGGGCTATCGTTGCAGGTGGATTACGGGGGCACAGCAGAAGAGCTGGAATCTCACTTCAACAGCTGTGGGCAGATCAACCGAGTGACCATCCTCTGCGACAAGTTCTCGGGGCATCCCAAAGGGTCGGTGCTGTGTGCAGGGGCCGGAGCTGGGGTCTCAAGGGTGCTGCCCTGTGCTCCCCAGCCTTTAGGAGCAGTGGGGTGTCCCTGGGGCTCTGCTCACCCTGTCCCTTGCAGGTACGCCTACATCGAGTTTGAAGAGAAGAGCTCTGTGAGGGCTGCGGTGGAGCTGGATGAGAGCGTGTTCAGAGGCCGTATTATTAAGGTAAGAGCTGGATGAGGCCCTGGGGTGCTGCACCCATCCTTCCCAGCCCCATGTGTGTGGGACTGTGCTGAATCCCAGTGCTGGCTGAGCCACCCACTGCCTTGCAGGTGCTGCCCAAGAGGACCAACATGCCAGGCATCAGTACCACCGACCGTGGGGGCTACCGGGGCTGCTTCCAAGCCCGGGGAGGGCTGGCCCAACGGGGAGGCTACTACAGAGGGCAGCACCCAAGGGTGCGAGGGAGGATGTACAGGTGAGTGGCTGGGCAGGGGTGAGTCTGGCATATTTGGATCAAGATCCCTGTGGAGCAGAGTGTCCCCAGGATGATGATACCTGCCCCTTACTCTGGCTGTGCTCAGCTTCTCGGCTTTGCACCCCCCACCCTGGCATGGGCAGGAGGAGGGAGAAAGGGCCCTGGCAGGAATATCCTCCTGGAGACCAGTGCTAGAAATGTCTCCTGCGCATCGCGTGCTGTTAGCATCACCCCGGTGTCTGTAGGGTTGGCAGGAGCCTGGTGGCTGGCCTGGATGGGACACTGGCATCTTGGGGGGGGGGGGGGGGGGGGGGCTGTGGACAGCTGGGAGGGGGAAGAACTGAAGTGAGCAGCCAGCAATGGTGTGGCAGCTGCATCCACACTGCTGTCCCGGCATCCCTCGCATCCCCAGCACAGGCCTGGAGCTGTTCTCCACACACCTCCTGCTGCTCGTGCATCTGTGAGCTTGCTGTGGATTAGCTTCAATGATGCCCCAGCCCCTTCGGCACTGGTGGCGAGGAAGCGGGGAAAGAGCTTTGGAAGTGAAAGAAACACGTGGAAATGTGCTGGTGTCCCTGCAGGGATTTGGGGAGTGGTTGGGTGGGCATTGCATTCTCAGCCTGACCAGTCCCAGAGCCTGGCTTTGGGGCTCCCTGTCTTTGGGGGTTCAGTCTAGGTTGGCTGGGGCAGGAGGGTGAATCCCAGCTCTTGGAGGGGTGATGGAGCAGGTAGCTGTGCTTTTTGGCACAGCTGATATCTCAGCTGAGCGATGTTCCTGTGCTTTAGGATGCTCTTTTTGTTCCCGTTTAGGGGTCGGGCAAGGCTGCTGCCTTGGTATTTTCCGTACTAGAAAGGACTGGACTGCCCTGGTGATGCCGATGGGACTGAAATGGGGAGACAGGACTGGAGAGACTTAAAAATACGCCTACCCAAGCCAAAAAAAAAAGATTAATTTTAAAAATGCCATCTGCCTGGCTGCAAGGATTACTGGCGAGGCAGCCATGTGCCAGTCTACGGGAGGGAAGACTGGATCCACTCCACCCATCAGCAATCCCAGGAGGGTCTCACCTTCACCTTGCTTAGCGGTTTGAGTTTTCATCAGGAACAGTCTCATCCCCGGCCATGCGAAGGGAAGAGCTCTCCCAGATCACCAGGTCTCATTCTCATCCCATAGCAAAGGGCTGTACCGGAGGGTTTGGCTTGGCTTCTAGATGTCAAAATGCTCTCCACTTCGCTGCGGGGGCGGACCTGTCCTGCTCCACCCATGAAGCACCCTTTGCAAACTGTTTCTACAGGAGCTGCATGCTGCTTTCTCTTGCTCTTAAAGATCCTAAAGGCCTTTCCAAAGACTCTTTTTCTTCTCCAGATCAGCAGAGAAGGTCTTGGGCTGCAGCTCTAGATCTGACTGTTGGGGAGCTTTTCCTTCAACAGCCTTGTGGATTAGTGACCTTCCTCTCAGGAAGAGGATGGAGCCTAATGATCTGGCTTGGATCTGTTTTTTTAGCTCTCTGCTGCTGTTGTGCATCTGACCACTACAGGAGGGAAGAAGCATCCCTTGCTGTTTCTCTGGAAGCCTCTCTGTGGTGGTTAAACAAGACCTGGGTGTCAAAACTCTTTTATTACAAAAGCCATCAACCCTCTTTTCCCTGCTCCTGCTTGTGTTCTAAAGCTCCAAGGGTCAAAGGGTGCTGCCAACTTAGATTTTACTTTCTTTCTTGCAGTAGCACTATTTCAAAATCATCTCCAAATTTAGTCTGAACCGTCTTCTTGACTCCCATCACCTTTCCTCCTCTGGATTCCCATTTGGGGATGGTGTAAGCCCAGCTAGATTAGAGGGTCAGGACCAAAGTGCATCCCAGGAGCTGGGTACTAGGGAACAAGCGCTGCCTGGCACTTCCCCTTCCTGCTGATCCTTGTGTTTGTGTGAGCTCTGAAACTGCTTTTAGAGGAAAAACTCTGCTAAGAGAGGTAGGCTGTGAACACCAGCAGACTGTTACTGTGTGAAGTTCTGCACTGAAATTGGTTTTATTATATAATTCTCACACTAATCTTTCGGGATCCTTAGTTAGGATTCCTCTAACCCAGATGCAACTGACTCCTAAAGCAGCTTTTCACAGCTCAGGGGGCATTGCCAGGCTAAAAATCCCACTGAATTCCGTGCCCCCCCGCCCCCTTAAGATCACAAGATTATTTTTTTTTCAAGCTTGGGGACTTAACTCTTCATGTTGCATTGATTTTTGCCCTTTGCCCAGTGTGGTCTGTGCTGCTGAGACCGGCTTTGATCTGAGGTACCCTTAGGCCTAGACTACAAAACTGGCTTTTTCTAGGGCTTTAAACTTTCCATTTAGTAGCTTTCTAAATTCTTGAGACTTAATTTTTAATAAAAAATACTTTGGGGTGTTTAGACTGTGTTGTGGAAGAGGAAATGCTAAGCTCCTGTCTCTGGGAGTGAAAAAAAAGTGAAGATTTTTTTATATGAAAATGTTTTGGAATAGCAGTGTACAGCTGTGCCTTGTTTAGATGGTGGGAGAGGCTTGAACACTTTCATCTCCCGTTATTTGACAGGTTGTTGTTGATTAAATGTATTTAAGTTCTGTTTGAGAAAGTATTGTAAATGTCACTTATTTTTAAAATAAACGATCTTGCTGTGTGAACTTCATCTGCAGTGAGATGGTGCTGGCTGTGAGCTGACGCTCTACGCTGACCTGGCTTTCTCCAGGCTTGTATCCTTTGGAGCTGTGCAGCTATTTTTATTTTTAGCTATGTTTTATGTATTTTTAACCAATTGGGTGCTTGAAGCACAGACTGCAGCCTGTGGGGCAGAAGTGGAGTAGAGGTGTATAAAGTACTGAGTAGCTGTTTGGTGCCTATGCCTGCATTACCTCTGCTGAACATGCTGTAGCTGCGCGGCCTCGCAGAGGGCGAGTGTACTGCACAAGTGATGAAGCGGGGATGCCTTTCTAGTTTAGTTTGTGTGTTTTCTGTATAAATACCTGCTATTGATTTGGTAGAACAGTGGGGAGCTGCAGGGGGAGGAGATGCTAATAGAGTTTAGTTTGGGATGAGCCAGGCAGCTGTGCAATCCTAATGTCTTAATCTCTTGGTGTGGATTTATCCCAGCTGCACTACCTGTGCTCCCTGGCCTGGGCTAGAAATAACTGCTTGGTGTGCCCGGCCTGCCTGAATGAGGTGCAAAGTGATAACAGCAAATACTGTTGTGTGGGAGTCATCCAAAGATCTTCCCCAGGAAGGCAAGACCAGTGCAGGGCTTGACTGGGTTGAAGGTGGTGCTCTGAGCCCAGCTGTTTGCTGTCTGCCAGAGCCTTCTCGAGTACGTAAACAGTGGCTGGGGCTGCAGAGAAACCTGGAGCCTTAATTGCGGAGTTTTCTCTTTCCAAGAACTAACGCAGTAAGGGCATACAGGTCTGAGTGCTCCCAGCTAAGGAAAACCAGGCTGAGGAGCCCACTTATGTTTGAATTAAGCATTGCTTGTGATGTTCCTGTCAGAATGAGCAGTCCTGAGCAGCAGCAAAGGGGGTTGGCAAACAGCAAAAGGACTGCTGTGGCTGATGTGCTGTTCCTGCTTCAGAGGAACTGCTCTGAAGCACCATTACTTCTGAGGAACAGTGCCACTCTGCACCTCAGCTGACTAAAATCTAGGTTGACCCTAATAATAATCTCCTAGCTGTCTCTTGTGCAGCTGTGCTTGCTCTAATCACAAGCACAGCAAGAACTGCTGTTTTTACACAAAGCCCAACTTCTACAGAAACATCTGAGTTGCACAGAGGCACAGCTGCACACATTTCTGTAGGGAACAAACCTCCTATCTGACACAGTATCCTTCCTGAAGGGAGAGCTGCCTCTCACATGTTACCTGAAGGCATAAAGCTGAACAGCAACTTCTGTGCTATACTCAGGAAACCTTGCAGACATCAAGTTTATTCTACACAGAATAAAAATATTACACAGAATGAAGACAATATATACATCACTTTGTAGGCACACGCCTACATGTGGGGAATGTTCTCAGTGCTTGGATGAGAAGGGGAGAGCTTCAGCACACCTGCATCATCATGGAGTTCACCATGCTATCAAAAGCCCTAGAGAAAGAAATGAACACAGAATATTAAAGGAAGCAGCTAGTTCTGCACAGCAGACCTCTTGTAAAAAAGCCAATGGCTAACAGTGCCTCTTACTGGTTAACAAGCTGGCTCTCCCTAAGCGGAATATATGGTTTTACTCTTTAACTACAGCATGCTCCATTGAGTAAATAATTACTTTTGATTAAGTAAGGGCAGGTCTTATCCTGGCTGTAGGGGACCCACACTGGAGCAGCTTGTGAAAAACTGCAGCCCATGGGAAGGACTCACGCTGAGAAGTTCATTGCGGACTGTCTCCCATGGCCTGCCTCAGCAAAGTATAAAAGAATTTGTTCTTGCCTAGGCAATGGAAGCTCCCAACAGAATTAAAATTCCCTGTGAGATTACAGGTGAGAAATGGTGGGCACTAGCCCTCACATGTGAGGAATTACACATGCTGAATGCCCACCTGTCCTCACCCAAGGATAAGTGCAGTTGTTCAGTCTTTAAGCTGCTCTACTTACCTACGTTTATTTTCATATTTACCTATGGAACAGGCAATTTTTTCTCCTCAGGAAATTAATTTTCTAACACCAGTTCTGAGGTGGGAGTGAGAATTCAATGAAACTTCTCATGAGACTATCAGTTTTCTGTTACTCAGTAAGGGCCCAAAGACAACACAGCTGTTCTCCATTCAGGCAGTTAGAGCACACATCTGAACTGGGCAACCACAGGGGTTATGCTCTTGGTCCTATTAGATCATAGATACACTAAAAGTTCCACAAAGATGACAAAAGATCAGCATGGTCATCCCACTTACCTGGAATGGATACGGTCCCCAGGGTTATAAAAAGGGTTGCACATTATGTCTGTATATGAATTATGCAGCTTTCGGAACATCTGAAAAGGGATTATAGTTTAATTATTTTTTTTTTTCTTCTCAGCACTTTATGAATAAGCGGAAGTAGTAAAAACACTGATGTGGCAAGTTGTGCTGATTTCCTGCACTTACGCTGCGGATCTCATTGTCTCGAAGTGCTGTGTTTGAAGAATCCACCACCATAACAAACTTCACCTTCGAATTTGTCACGTAGCCGTATCTGTGCATCTGTTAAGGCATGTGCTTCTGACACACCAGAGCCTGGCAAAGCAACTAAACCAAGGCTGGAATACACTCAAAGAAATAAGCTGAAAGGAAACATGATGTTCCTGCTGTGTCCAGCACATAGCTAGGACTAGATCAGGCATGTTTGGTAAGGTTCTGGATGACCTGATGGTGATCTTACAGTGTCATCTGACCAGTACCTTCAAGCTACCCAAACAGTGGCTGAAGTAGTTTTAACTGATCCATTTTAAACTCTAGTCTGGATTAATTCATCAAGGCTCTGTGTGCACCAGCTGATGCAGGACACTAGAATGCAGGAACTGTATCCCCTTTCTACCTGACTTCTGCCATCTTTGAGTACTCCAGGGCCAGTAAGGCATGCCTTGCAATTTCAGAAGCAGCTTCCCACTAACTATTTTGGAAAGGTTTTTCTCTTAGGAAACATTTTAACGACACAGCCACCTTATTTATTCTTGTTTGGAAGACCACAATCAGAGACCTGGAAAGATCTTCCAATATCGGCCAATGTGACCCACCTCCAACTTCATGAATTAGCAACCAGTTTATGGAAACCCAGAAATCAGGTCTGCTGATGACTTCCATCTGTGGGATTCAGAGAAAAAGCCAAAGAAAGCTCAAAAAAACAACTTTGTGACTTAAAAACGCTGGGGAAGCTGTGGCCGTGGAGTACAGATCTTAGGGAAATCAGACCTGGGATTTAGGTACTTGACCAGAGATACCTTCATACTCCTGCTGCTTTTGCTGGAGTTTTATTGGAGTCTAAGCTTTGTCCTAGTCGCAGCCAACTGTTTTAACTAATCAGGGAATAAACCACCCAGTTTATGAAAGGTGAAGTCTAGCTGCACGAGGCACTGTTCACACATTGCACTCCCTCATGTAGGCTAAAAATAATTTTTTCCACCACCTGGTTGGGCAACAAAACAGATGCTGAACTGACCAAGGCACCCACCTTGAACCGCTACCTGACAAACTGGTCAGTGAACAAGTCTGTACATTTTCTGCTGATGTCTTTAACATGCCACCAAATAGGAAGAGAGTTTTCCCAGGCAGAGCCCCTTGCAAGAAAGAGCTTAAAGATACATAATGGCATGGCAAAAAGCATTAGAAAGATACACCTTGTAGTCTTCAGTGGGGTAAAGAAGCCCTAGGTACAGTTCCCTCTGATCTACAAGAGCCTTGCCCATCGCAGAGATCTTTTCATCCACAACATCAAGGGAAGTGTGCACAGTGTAGTGGAACTTCAGCTCATTTTCAGTTGGAACACTCCGGATGTAGAGGGGATAGTTCTGAGAAGGAGAACAAGTTACACTAACTAGGACCAGCCACTCTGCTGTGTAAAAGCAATGGCTGATGCCACAACACTGCTTTCACCCAAAGCACTGCTCTGTTGGAAGTAAACTATATAACCATTTTACATTCACAGCTGTCACAGCACAACTCCCCTTTACACCTTGCGGTACTTGTGAAGTGGATCTGTCTCCATGCAGCAGTGGTAAAAGAATCATTTGCACAGGCACCGCACAAGGCTCAGATCTCTCCACTGCTTGACCTGCCTCCTTGTGCCAGCAGAGCCTGTCCCCAGCTCTTTCTGAGGAAAACCCCTCTCCTCTCCTGGCAGCAGGACACCCCAGGGCACCTTCGCACTGTCCTTGTGCTCGCTGCACCAGCTCCCCCTGCCCTGACCCAAGCCTGCTCCTGCCCAGCCCGCTTCAATCTCCAGTGTCTGCCCTGCTCCCGTCTGTATCTGCCAAGGCTATGCTCTGTTTCTTTTGCCCCTGCCCCACAGCCTCACAGCAATGCTGCTGCCACCCTCACCCCTCTTCAGGCCCCACAACCCCACCTGGCCCTGCTGCTCCACTCAGGACCTGCAGCCCCATACTCTGAGATCCAGCCCCTCTCCCCTCAGGTCTGCTCAGGTCCCACCTGACCCCCCTGCCTCCCTCAGACCCCACAGCCTGACACTCAGCCCCACTCCCCTCACCCATGTTCAGGTCCCACCTGACTCCCCTGCCCCACTCAGGACCTCCACCCCCACACCCTGAGAGCCAGCCCCTCTCCCCTCAGCCCTGCTCAGGCCCCACAGCTTCACCTGTAGCGCCCCAGACCCCAAACTCTGGGACTCAGCCTCGCTCCCCTCACCCGTGTTCAGGGCCCACAGCTCCACCCGGCCCCTCAGCCCTGCCCAGGCCCCACAGCCGCCCCTGTCCCCTCAGCCCCCCAGCCTGAGGCAGCCCCACCCCCCTCACCCCTGTTCACCTCCACCCGGCCTCGCCCAGGCCCTATAGCACCCCCCCGCCCCCCACGGCCTGCAGGCCCAACCCCGCTCCACCTCCTTGGCGATCACGGCGATGCACACCGCCATCTTGTCCCCGCCTCCGCCGGCCCCGCCCCGCCCCGCGGGCGGGTCACGTGACGCGGGCGCGAGCCGCGCTGCCGTAACGCGCGGGGGGCGCGCGGGGCGGCCGTTGCCATGGCGAGGGCGCTGGTGCTGCCCCTCTGCCTGAGCTGGGCCCTGGGCCCCGCCGCGGCCGCGCCGCCCAACCTCCTGCTCCTCCTCATGGACGACGTGAGTGGGGCCCGGGGGGCAGCGGCCTGTCAGCGGGGGGCAGGGGCCCGGGCCACCGGGAGGAAGTCGCTTGTGGGAGGTGTTAGGATGGAGGGAGTGGAGGTTCGTCTCTGGGGAGGGCGGCCTGTTTGTGACCCAGAAGGGGGCTGTGTGCCTGTCCCCAGAGGGGGCTTGGGTACCTGGGAAGGGGTCACTGTGGCTGAGGGAAACTGGGGGCTTGGCTCCACAGAGTGCTTGTTATGGTGTGTGGGCTGGTGGGGCTGGTCACCAAGGCAAGAGTGGGGTGGTGAGGTGGGGTCCCAGGGCTGGCAGAGGGGTTCTGGTGGCAGCCCACCCTCTCCTAGGCCCAGGGTCCTTGGCAGGGATAGGTTGAGCACCAGCACCTTTCAGGCAGGGCAGCTGTTCAAAAATGTCCTGAGGTCTGGGAAATTTCTACGCGGTGCATGCAGGGCTGGTCAGAGACACTGTGGCGGTGGTCCCTGAGCTTGCAGGAGCATCGTGGCCTGTGGGCTGGGTCCAAAGCTGGACTGGTGCTAAGGCAGAGACCTTGAAATAGGGGTTTCACCAAGTTGGCTGCCCGTGAGCCTTATCCTGTAAATTACTCTTCTGGACATCCTCCTAAGTACACGTCAAGGGCCACTTTTGGGCCTGGCAAGATTTGTGTTTTGAGAGCGTGTCTTGAGCATTTATTTGCTGCTTTGTGCTCCCTAGAGCTCTGTTTCACTGACTCTGTGGAGCAGAGCTCTCCCTGATGTGCACAGTCTCCCTTAAGTCATAGTTTCCAGGCTCACACACCATCCCTTCCAGGTGGCACGGCCTTCGTGTTCAGCTGTGTGCCACATCTGTTCCCTTTGTCAGCAGGCTGGGGCCTGTGGGGTACCACGTGGAGAAGGTCTCTACTGTGATTCATGGTCAGAGGTCTTCAGCACAGTGATTCAGGCATAACTCAGGGGCTGATGTGATGATCTGGAAAAGTCTGGTTGAAATAAGCAGGAATAGTTGAGTAAGTCTGTAGGTACTTACTCTGAAAGCCATCATGCTTTGTTGCTTTCTTGAGTCCTTGCCATATTTTGTGTAAAAAGTGGTGAAGAAATGAAAGGAAGGCCCAGGCCCAGCGTATCCCTGCCCTAGAGACACTGCATGCAAACCTCTTGCTATTTCTTGTGTCAATGTCCTGATGAAAACAAATGAGACCTCTCAGATCTATAAAGTCAAGGCCATATGCAAGCCTTTTGGAATTGATGCTTACACACCTACATACCTTATCATCAACCTAATCATCTTATCTATCAGTCTGTTCATAATGGCTGAGCAATTAATTCCGCAGTCCTTGACAAATGATTCCACTGGCTGGTAAATGTTGAAAAACTGTGTCTTGGTGATTTTTCAAACCTTGATTGAATCCTTCTGAAGCTAAGACTTGGTTTTGTAGCCTACAAAAATAACTGGCAACCGAATACCAGTGATGGATGTGGTTGTCATAGCACTGAATAAGGTGTATCTACAAGTGTAGACAAAGAAAGTCCAGTACATTTCAGGACATCTTTTAGAAACCCAAACTTGCCTCCTGGAAAACTAAACAAGAAGAAAACTCATTCTGCTAATTTTTATTCTCTGAACTGGGGCAGGGGGAAGGCAACAAATCTCAAGAGTGGAAGTAATCACAGATTTGTTTCCAATGAAAAGTCTTTTCATTTTTGCATGTTTTCATTTTTGTAGTGGTCTTAGCCACGTAGGTAAGGAAATACGTTAATTTTCAACACATTCAAGTTGCTGCCATCTTCCTGTTTTGCTTCTCTAATAATATTTTCATGTCACTTCAGGTGTGTTTATAGTTGAAATGCATTGTGTGCTGTTTTAAACTACTTGAAAAGCTAATGAGGGTGGGTGTGTGACTCAAAGGGCGGGCAAGCTCTTATCACCTGTTTGGTTCTGTTCTGCCATTTCAGTGTGACAGTTGTTTTCATGGTGTTTCTACACTCCTGTACAAGATAATTGCCTTGTAAGCCTCATTTTTCTGGCCAGTTGAGCCTCTGGCAGTCCATCTCAATTTTCCATTCAGGAATATTTCCCCCTAAGCTGGCACTTGTAATTTTCAAGATGAAAGCTCCTTGGGACAGTGATTATCCCACTCTAGAAGTGTTGGTATGGCATGAGACATGATGAGGTACATATCCTGACTGGACCTTCTGTGAACTATTTATTTATTTAATATGCTGTTCATTAAAAACACTTCTCCATGGTCTTTTGACTTTGGTCTTTCACTAACTTCTGTGACTCTGTCACTGTGTGTGAATTAGAGCAATGTGATAATGGTTTTTTTTTTCTCCTTGATGGTAAAGATGGGGGTGATCCCACTGAATCCGTTTTAATTCCACGTCCTAGTGTTAGGTGGTACCGTTTAACTGCTCCTTGCTCAAACCTCAGCAGCCGGCTCTGCAGGTCTCCAACAATTTTTGTTTCCAAACTGCACCACTGCAGTGTAAATGTTAGACTTTCAAATGGGACCAGACAGATGGTTTTATAAAGATCTTGATACATTATGCCCTCCATATCAGTTGCTCACCTGATACGCATCTGTATTAAAGAAAGCTATTGCCTTTTTTAAAGCATAATATAATCTCTAGCAACCATGGTGCCTAATTGCTCATTAAGTTGTTCCCTTCTAGAACCTTCTGTTTTAAGTCACTTTTATTTGTATTATTACCAGTAATAGTTTTCAGCAATGAACGCAGTCAACATGATGGTAATTTTATGGTTTTCCTGGCATGTGACCCCTCTGAATTAGAAGGGAGATACAGGGTGAAACCACTGTCTTACAAATAAGCAGAGTGACATATAATGCCTCTGGCAGGTTTCTCCCCAGAGCTTGCTTTTAAGAGAAATGCTTTCTCTCTTTTTCCTGCAGCACTGCTTTTGAGTTTAGACCTTTTCCTTGCATTTCTAGTTACTTGTACACAGATGAATAGATTGAGCAGGCTGACATGGAGTCCTGGAGTCCAACACAAAGACATGTAGCCAGGGACTGAAGGGTCAGATTTTGCAGGTGTACAACATTGAACATACCATGTGTAACTTCCTTTTCCTCCCTGGTATGTTTGCATTTGCCAGTCTTCAGGCACTTGAGTAAGATTGAAGGCATTAGGGTTCTTACCCTGTTGTGCTACAAGTGTTTTAATGCCTGTTAGCAAGTCATTTAATCTCATGTGTGCCTTGGTTTCCCATTTGCCAGTGAAAAGCATAATAGTTCCCTGCTTCACAGGGCTGGGGAATATAATTTTTATCACGTGAAGTAATCCCTATGTAGGGAGATGAGCACTATAAAGATTTAGAAATGAAGGGATACAATAAAAGTGTTATGTGGGCCCAGAAGCATTGTTGTTGTGTAAGAGTAAAAGTACTTTTACATCTTTTGGTGTGTTCTTTTTACAGATGGGTTGGGGTGATTTGGGAGCTTTTGGAGAGCCTTCTAAGGAAACTCCTAACTTAGACCAGATGGCTTCAGAAGGGATGCTTTTCCTGGATTTTTATACTGCCAACCCCCTCTGTTCTCCATGTAAGTAAACTGGAGTTTTAAACTAGCATATAAGCATGCCACCTTCTGAGAAGATTGGGACGTTTGCCAGCATCGGACGTGAACTAGTAACCAAACCAGTGATTACCCCCAGGGCAGTTTGGATTTGGTGCTTTGATCTTGGATTTTGCTCCCTTTTTATTTATGTTTTGATTGGAAAACCTACAATCTTCAGTTCATACAAAGCACTGTTTCAGTGATCAAATCAGTCCATCTAAAGGATTTTTTTACTACATTATGGTTTAGTATTCTAGCCTTAGTTGTTGCATTTTTTGATCTTTCTTGGTTTGGGATAAACAAACAAAGCAGTATCTAAATTGTTGCTGAACATAGTTTGTTGGCTTTGGTAAGACTTTAATGCAAGGAGTGGCAGCAGGTCATGTCCTGCTTTTGACCCTGGTGGCTTGCAAGATTCCTGGAGAAAGGGACAAGAGATAAAAGAAACGTTTGGGTCTGGGAGACACAGATATTTTTATCCTTATTGTTTTTTTCTGTGGGATGGATTTTTTTTTTCTTTTTTTTTTTTCTCAAACCTGATTGGCAGCCAAGAACTGAAACAAAAATGAGGAACAGGGGCTTTATATTTGGGATTTCATTTAGGATATAATTTGGCAGTGTACTGATGACTTCCTTGCTCAGAAAAGGCATTTAAGATATGAAATCCTGCTAAGTCAAGTGGTGGTACTGCATGTGCTTAAAGTTAAACATCTGTTTAAATGTTCCCTGCAGTAAGGACCTGACTTTTATTGTCAAAGCTGGACAGTTCTTTCTTCACTATTACATGACTTTTGTTCAGGCAAGCTTGAAAACTTAGCCTTAAGCATCTAATCAGTTTGTGTTAGGATTTCCTCTTAAATATATATGTACATCAGGAGTTCCTTTTATAATTACTGAGATAAGGGGCAGCTGCTTTGACTATTGAAAGTAATTACTGTTTAGCCATGGGTAATTTAACAGAGGGGCCAAATTTCAGTGGGGTTTGTCCTCACTCAAATGGTATTGCATCAGAACCTGACTATCTCCTTGGCTCACTGAAGAGGAGAGTTGCTGCGTCTTCTAATGTGAGTGATCATAGTAGCTGGCTGTGGCAAAAGGACACTGACATGCTTCAGTCAGCATGCTGTCCTCAGCCTTAATGCAATAATGTTAATATTAAGCAGAGAAAGCATGTAAAATAAAATGTTTTTTTGTTATTTGCAGCAAGAGCAGCACTGTTGACGGGCCGTCTCCCAGTCAGGAATGGTTTTTACACCACGAATGCACATGCCAGAAACGGTATGGGCTTCATTCCTGATTTTCCTTCCTCTCTCAATTTCCCTCTGCGCTTTGTAGGAAGTTTTGCTTTGGACAAAGGCTTGGCTCGGTGGTCTTCCCCCATGGATCTTCCAGAGTGGCACAAAAAGATTGCCATGTTAACTGCTGCTAATAAGCGTGAAATGTATTGCTTCCTCCTCATCAAGCAGAAAACCTCCTCGCATTAAGAGACATAAACAAGGCTGGTTGATCCATTTGCTTCTACTGGCTGAGAAATGTTTCCTCTGGGCAGTCTAATTGCTGTCTGGTGAAAGAAAGTCACATGGGGTGTATGTTGACACCCAGAGTAAAGAACAAGCTGCTTGCAGTTTTATTCAGCAGCCAGTTTTCTAACCATTTCAGCCTTGGCAGTTTTATAGCACTGTTGTGCCCGTAGTGCTTCTACTGGGCAAGATTACCAGTTCATAACATCCCTGGGTTGATTTTTGTTCCTGTGGTTGGTTCCAGTGTGACAGATGCCATATGCTTGGGCAAGAACCAGTAGCTACATGCTGCATTCACACTGCGTAATAGCAAACGTGCTTGGCTATCTCGGGCCTGACCAAAGTCACACCTTAGATTCTCAAGGGCCAGAGAACTGTGGACGTGAGATGTAATTTCTTTCAGCTCTTGCAGTCTGAGCAAGTTTATCAATCATTTCATTTAGGACAAATACGCCTTCAGTTCAGAAAATATAAAGCAAATCTGCAAGAGCAAAGGCAACTCCAGTGCGCACCTAAAGACTTGCTGTCTTTATGAACCCCTGCTTTCAAGGGTGTTATCTTTATTCCATGGTGGCAGCCCCCTTTATTATTGACTGTGGTGTGCAAGGAGATGGAGTTCTCCCTTTGATCTCATTATTAATTTTTTCTCTTAATCTTGTGGCCTGGGAGAACTTCCAAGTAGTGATATTGCTGGGATTTCAAATTAATTGCTATTTCTGATCCAGTAACAGTGCTTCTAATGATAGGTAACCACGAGCTGCTTGCTCTAATATTTGTAAGAGTCAGAAAGATTTTTGTTTGTTTTATGCAGCATACACACCACAGGATATAGTAGGAGGAATCTCAGATTCTGAATTACTGCTTCCAGAGTTGCTGAAGAAAGCTGGCTACATCAATAAGATTATTGGCAAATGGTAAACTTATTTTAAGATGTCTTGCTTTGAGATTTCAGTGTGCATGTTTACATATTGTGAAGGAGCAGCAGAACAACCTGAACTGCAGGGGAAAAAAAACCTGTTCTGAAGCTCAGATGTCCAACTTTTGAAATCTGTGGTGGATTTTCCCCCCTGCTGTGATCAATTTCTGAATTGAGTGTCACTATTGCAAGTACATACATATATCTTCATACAAAGAGTTGAAGAGGTTTTAGGCGGT
Source organism: Falco cherrug (assembly GCF_023634085.1). Taxonomy (NCBI): domain Eukaryota; kingdom Metazoa; phylum Chordata; class Aves; order Falconiformes; family Falconidae; genus Falco; species Falco cherrug. The sequence continues at coordinate 21,432,628 of NC_073710.1, read as the reverse complement.
GTGTGTGTGTGTGTATTTATTTATTTATAAACCCTTCAACTCTTTGTGCTTTCATCCATCTATCACACAATTTAATCAAAAAATCCAAGATGTTCTGTTGGAACTTGCCTTGAGCACCTACATGCTTTTTATCTTTGGCCCCTGATATGTTGAGGTTTTTTGTTAATAGACTAAATTGTGAAAGCTGCTTTTTTGGGAGCTAGAAGCGTGTGATACAGAAGTAGAGATGCAGACATCTCCAGGGCTACATCAAAGATCGTTTTTCAAGTGTAGAAAGTCAGGGTGGATAGGAACAGGCTTGACTGGGACAATTGATACCAGGTGTTTTAAAAGACCTAGAGAGCTGATGACCGCAAATACTGTGTTCAGGTTTGGGCCCCTCACTACAAAAAAGACATTGAGGTACTGGTGTACATCCAGAGAAGGACGACAAAGCTGGTGAAGGGTCTGGAGCACAAGGCTTATGAGGAGCAGCTGAGGGAACTGGGGTCATTTAGCCTGGAGAAAAGGAGGCTCAGGGGGGACCTTATCGCTCTCTACAACTGCCTGCAAGGAGGCTTTAGCGAGGTGGGGGCAGTCTCTTCTCCCAAGTAGCAAGCAACAGGAGAAGAGGAAACAGCCTCAAGTTGCGCCAGTGCAGGCTTAGATTGGATATTACAAAAAAATTCTTCATGAAAAGGGTGGTCAAGCGCTGGAACAGGCTGCCCAGGCAAGTGGTGGAGTTACCATCCCTGGAGGGATTTGAAAGCCATGTGTTTAGGAACATGGTTTAGTGGTGGATTTGGCAGTCCTGGGCTGATGGTTGGACTTGAAAATCTTAAAGGTCTTTTCGCACCTAGATAATTTTATGATTCTGTGGTCCAATACTCTGTGAATATTGTCCTTCAGCTTTATGAATTTTCATGGAAGTACAGTATAATCTATGTAGAGGATACAGAAGAACTTCTAAAAAACAATATTTTGTGATGTCTGCAAAGAATCGGAATGGAAAAGCCTGAAAGATACTCAGATCAAATGAGCCCGGTGGAATTACCAGTCTAACAGTTGAAACTGGTGCAGTTGTAACATTCGAATTTCAAATGCGCTCGTGGGCTGTAATGGAATCCCATGGGGTCTGGGGATCTCTGAACAGTTGATTCACAGTTTGGAACAGTGCTGTAATAAATAAATGCATAAATAGCAACTTCAAAACTACAAAGATACCAGAGGAGTACTGCTTGGTTAACAGAGTAATTGTTAATGAAGAGACTTCAGACCGGAGTACTGTCAGAGAGATACTGTTTAGGAAAGCAATGGGATACAATTTATCTAACAGTTTCATTAACAAGTTAGAGGAGAGCACGTTTGAATTGTGGTTGGATTGACTGGTGCTGCTGAAGCTGGAAAGAAAGCAAACTAACCTAAGACAGTGAATTATTTATTACCACAAATCCAAACAGCAGAGTGGCCATGAAGAATCGGATCAGTGGGCTGAATGCAATAAGATGCAGTTCAGTGCTAATAAATGTAAATTCATACACCCAGGGAAAAGAAATAAACAACACAAATACAGATTGGTTCCAGGCAGTTATTTGAAAAACAGCGAATCTGGAAGGACCTGCAGCTGTTAGCAAGAAGCAGACTAAATACGAATGTGCAGTGCACTATCATGCACCCAAGAACTGTTAATCCTGGACAGGACGAGGCAGTCTCTACCATTTGTGCATGCCACCTGCTTCCTAGAAAGCTGTAAAGAAATGCAAAGTCCAGTAGTTAAATTGGGGTCTTACCATAGCCATGCATAGAATTTTAGGGCTTTTAAGGACTTACGTTTTCCAGCAGAAGATTTTTATATCCTTCCAAAATCCCTTCTAAAAACTTTTCAGGGTGTCCTGTGACAGTAAGTTCCACAGTTTAATTATATGTTTGCAAGTCAAGTATTTTCCATGGCTGTTCTAGAATTTGTTGCATTTCATTAAATATCTTTCTCTTATTTGTGTTGTAGGAGGGAGAGAGTAATCTGCATCTCTGTAATTATTTGATACTTTTTTCAATTCTCTCCTCCTGTGAGATCTCTTAGGACGTACTCAGAATAAAATATTTTTTTCATGTCCCTTGTTGTAGAAACATCCAGGAATAGCTTTGTATTATCATATGTATAAATGAGGAAGGGATAGAATCCTGCAGGTCAGACTTACAGTTTCAGTTACATCACTGAGATATGTTCATAGCTGGAATGACGACTGTTTTCTGTTATAACTCATTTTGGAATAGCTCAGAATAACTCTAGGGATCATTTTACTTCAGGGAATGCATTTTATGTCCCTTACATCCAGGAAGTGTGCAGGGGGTGATGGCACAAAATGGACAGGTTGCAGATGCAGACTTGTGAGTGGAAGCTGGAATGATTAAATAAGCATTAGTCTACAAAGGTCTCTTTTAGAGACTGGGAGAGGATGGGCATTCTGTATCTTCAGCATGGTATAAATGAAGGAAATGTAGAATTTGCAGTGTAGGAGCTGTGGAATACAGAGGAGCTTTATCTTGAAATTAAGGATGGAGAATTTTCAAGCTGCATGGTAGAATGGAACTGCCATCAGGAGGAGCTAAACATGTTTTATGTTCACATGTGCACGTAAAGAACTAATTCTCATTTACATTCAGATCTCTTTGTACCATTTTGGCAGCATGAGTACTCCATAAAAGGGATGCAGATATAATGGTACATTTCATGAGCCTTGCTTTGTGTTTTTACAGCTTAGTGGTATGAAAGTGACTTGTCGTAGATCAGAATCCTCTAAGTAAAGCGTTATGTACATCTTTGCAATGGCTTTGGGCAGTGTGGTCCATCAGTGCGGATCATCGAGAGAGCATGAGAGAAGACACCAATGGAGGGAAATAACGGAAAGCAAAGATTGGACATTGGATTAAAATGGGATATATGCAAGCACTGGAGTAAGTCTGCATGGATGTGCTTGCAGCAAGTATGAGAAAGATCAAGAGAGCGCTCTGCAGTCATTTATTTGATTGAAGTGCTTCAAGATTTTTCTTCTTAGGCAGAGACTGTTTTCTTGCATGCCATTCTGATGAGATTATTTTCTTCCTTGTAGTAGAATTTTAACTCATCTGTTTCTTCTGTTCCTAGGCATTTGGGTCACCGGCCCCAGTTCCATCCCCTGAAGCATGGGTTTGATGAATGGTTTGGATCCCCAAACTGCCATTTTGGACCTTTTGATAACAGAGCACTCCCCAATATCCCTGTGTATAGGGACTGGGAAATGATTGGCAGGTAATTCAGCTACTTGCCTGGTAATGTTATTTTCTTTGCTTTCCCTGCTGACACTACAGTGCTGGAAGATAAGCGCTAGCGTAGAAAACCCATTTCAGTGAAAAGGGGTTGGCAAAACCAGCAGCTGCTTCAGAATCAGAGTTACAGACCTAGTTGGATGGGCAGTCATCTACAGGTGCTTCACTCTGTGCATAGGACTTTTACAGTGTGTCAAGCATTGGGAATATCCTGCCTCATATATGATCCAAGATCCTTATTAGAGAGTGCCCTGAATATCCTGCAGTTCAGCAGTATGCCAGTGCAGAAAAGATGCTTGTAAAAGGTCATGAAACACATGAACAGCCCTCCTGGGTCAGGCCCAAGGCCCATTTAATCCATTGTAGTCTGCGATGACCACTAGTATTGAACGCCTATAGAAAGGGTATAAGAAAGCATACGTGGAATGGTCTTTCTCTTGTATGGCGGTCCACCTTCCTAAACTGAAGGTTGTGTCCAGATCTTTAAATAGCCACTGACTCAACTTCTGTGAACTAGTCTTGTCTCTTTTCTAAACCCATTCGTGTTTCTGGACTCTACAACATCCTGTGCCAGCATCTCATTTCTTGCTTTGCCCTCATACTTTTGAACAGCATTTTCCCTCTAGCCTGGGGATGCCCAATATCCAGCCTTAAAAGGCCTGGGTGGTGGTTTCCAGTGGAGCCAAGACAGAATTAAGGGAAAGCCTTGTTGGAAAACACACAAGGTAGACAGAAATGGGAAGGTATAGGTTAACTGTCAAGAGAGGTATGAGTTTCACATCTAGGAGAGGAAGCAAGGACAGTCCTTCCTGGGGAAAGAAGAGGTTTTGAAAAGGCAATGCTGGCACTCAAGCACTGTTGCCTGGGCAGTGCTTGCTGCTTCTCAGTTGTGGTTGTGGCACTCTGACTTTGCCAGTTAAAGCTGAGATAATCCAGACCTACTTCTGTGGTATGGATGCCCCTCACAGACTAGACATGGTAGTTGACCACTAAACTTTATTCTAAACTCCTAACCGCTTTTTGTAGGAATCCTGTCTTCCCCATCTCTACCTTACCATCTAAATTTAAAGTTGAAGCTTGTTAAATATGAAGCTAGATGTTTGATTCTGAGTACCAAGGCAAACCTGCAAGTTGCATGTGGACTGTCTAGGGATGTGACTGCTCTGGAGTGCCATCTGCCAAAGAGAGATGTTTGCTTATCCCATTGAGCCCTAAAGGCTTCCTGTGATGATTTCACTCCTCTACTTCTCTTGGAAGCTGGTTCCATTCTGTACTGAAAGACTTCTTTATTCCTTCTCTTCCTGTTTGTAATAACCTTTTGTCTGTTTGCATAACACCATTCTGTGCTCCAAGTCTGTCGTCTGTGCCATTCCTGTCCATTCACTTTTGAGTCGGATATCATCTTATTTCACTTGCTGTTACTCTCCTGAAGACTGCCCCCAGCCCTTCTTTGCTTAATTGGTGTCTAAAGATACTTCTAACATAATGTTTTCAAAGCAGTCCAAGTTCTGATTCCAGGATTGCTCTGTGTTGCTGGAAGTTGTTTTGTACTTCTGAAAATTTGCATTTTGAACAGCTATTTGAAGGAGTAGCAACATGAGATCTTTAAGCATACTACCCCTGTTCTGCTAGCTTAACAGTGAAAGGTCAGTGGCTCAGGTTTGTCCAAAACTCGCAGTTGTCATTAATTTAGATCTAGCTGTTTCACTGCTTTCTCTTGTAAGAAATAATATGGTGTCATACTTTTTAATATCTGAAGAGAGTTTGCTGGGTAGCAACTGTGACCTCTTTGTCACCTACTTATACAGTGAGTAAAGGGGAGGGGGGAAGCCTTTTTATGTTGTATATTCCTTAGGATTGGGGTTTTTTTTTCTCCTCTCTGATTCATTTTATCTTAAGATATTATGAAGATTTCAAAATTGATCTGAAGACAGGTGAAGCCAACTTGACCCAGATCTACCTGCAGGTACTGTATTTTAATACTGGTTTCTAAGCCACAGTGACTTCATGCTTCTTTTTTTTTGGAGAGATTTATATGGCAGAGGATGATTCTGTTAAATTCATTTTTATTGCTGTTTACAGGAAGCTCTCGATTTTATTAGCAAGCAGCAGGCCAGCCAGCAGCCATTTTTTTTATACTGGGCAATCGATGCTACCCATGCTCCTGTTTATGCCTCCAAACAGTTCCTGGGCACTAGTCAGAGAGGACTGTAAGTCTTGGTTTTGTGGGTATTGTTGGATTTTTTTTTAATTAATACCTCATGCTGCAGAAACAGAAACCCTAAGCATTGTTTTCTAGATCTGCGCATATAGATAATTTCTCAAAAGTGTATACGTGTGCTGAAATACATTAGTGAGGACTTTGCTTGGATTGTTCTTTGATGATTTTACTATAATCTGAAATAAAGATCATGTGACTAAAATGGGGTGGGAGGGGGAGTCTAAGCTCCTTTGCCAGTTGTGTGAGTAATGAAGTGCTGTATGTGGCACAGATGATTTTTTGGAAGGCTTTTGTATGATTAGTGCCTGTTTTAAAAGCCTATAAATCAGAACAGCAAGTAGAAAAGCATGCATGAAAACTGTAATTTACAGGTGGCAAAGAGCTCTGTAGTTATTGTGAGCCTTGCTTCTGAGAGTGCAGTTTCAAACCAGCATCCATAAGCAAAGCTATGTTCTAAGTTTCAAGTCGATGGCAAAGTGGCTTTGCCTATGTTTGAGAACTTTACAGCTAGATTTGTATCAGTTGCTGGTCTCTGTCCAAGAGTGGCTTGCGTCTGAATGAATTCTGACTCTTAATACCCAAGAGAGGTTGCTCTCTTCAGGTAAGAGACGCGGGTTTTGCAGTGACAGTGGAAAACTCTGTTGCAGGACCTGATGCATAAGAGCAGTATTTCTGCAGCACAGGTATAAATTATGCCTGCTGAACATTGTGGCTGATTGTAGTGCATTATGCTGTGTGACACTTTTCCTCTTTTGCTGCCTTTAATGTTTTGCATCTACTTTTGCCTCAGATATGGGGATGCTGTGCGAGAAATTGATGATAGCATTGGAAAAATCCTAAAACATCTTCAGAAACTGGGTATCAGTGAAAACACTTTTGTGTTTTTTACCTCTGATAATGGGGCTGCTCTCATTTCAGCTCCTAAACAAGGTGAGTCTCAGATAAATAAACCTGGGCTGGGGCTGTGAAATCAGGGCTTGAATCTCTGTCTTGGGGGGGTGGGGAAGAGACATGTACCTGTGGTCTTCCTTTATGCAGTTAGGAGAAACCTCAAAATGCAGAGCGTTTATGTTTAGAGTTAGCTTATGTTCATTACTTCTGGTCACTTTTGGAGGAGTTATCCTTGTTTAAGTGGACTTTTGGCCTAACCCGGTGTGGTTGTTCACCTGTGTGCATTTCTACATGGTGCTCCGCTGTCAGGGGATGAATATTTTTTTATTTATTTAGGACCAGGCACAATATCCATCTGCCAAATGCATATTTGAGCTTTCTGAATAATTACAGAGTTCAAGAGTCCCTCCTTCTTTAGCTCTCATCAAAAATGTCAAGAAGAAAAAATATTTTTGTTACTTTGCAAGTTTTCTTTTGTTTAAATGATTGTTTCTCTCAGAGTCATTGCAAATTGATTTTATAACCCACTCTCTTCTATTTGGAGGTAGGTTGTCTCGTGGTTATTGGACCGCAGAGCAGGGAGTATCCTGAGTTCTGATTTCAGCTGAACCACTGTGTTTGACTTTGTGTAACCTGGAATCGGTCACAAGACCTCCCTGTTTTTCCTCAGCAAGCTTAGCTACAAGGTTGGGTTAAAAACCCAGGCATTTCTGCAAAGCACTTCCTATCTCTGAGAGTGAACATCCAGGGAATGCACAATTATTTTTCTCACTCTTGTATCTGCATCTAATACTGCTCTGGTACTTTAAACGGATTATGAAAAAAAGATACTATTTCTGCCTGAAAGCGTCAGATTTCCTTTAGTTACAAACAGCAGTTAACATCTTTAGAGGGAAGGAAAATGCTAGCAAAGTACTTTCTGTTTGTTTGTATGTTGTTTGGGTTTTTTTTTTTCTTTGTTTTGTTGATAGCAAGTTGTGTTTAACTGTCACTTTCTGTGCTGAAAAGACACTCCTACAATTTCATCACAAACAGATATTTTAAAAAAATCCAACGGAACAAACAAAAAAAAACCCCAAACAAACAAAGCCCAACCCAAAACAACCCTGGACATCTTATTTGAAGAAACATTCATGCAGAAATGAAAAAACTTAAAACTAGCCTAAACATTTCCTAGTTGACAGTGTCCCTTTGAAATACAGTGTTGCATATTGTGGGTTTTTATGGCTTTTTTTGTCTCTCTAGGAGGAAGCAATGGTCCTTTTCTGTGTGGCAAACAAACCACCTTTGAAGGTGGCATGAGAGAGCCAGCTATTGCTTGGTGGCCTGGACATATACCTGCAGGAGGGGTGAGTGTCTGCTTGTAACAATTCTGATCAGTCTAAGTGGACTGAAGTGAATGGAGTTGTTCTTGCTGGGTTCAGTGAGCTTCAGTACAGACTTTTAACGTGCCCAGCGTGTCAGTCCAGATGCTTGTTTGAATAAGGAGCTGAATGCTGCCCCAAGAGAACAATGCCATTCTTGTTCGTTATTGTGAATTTGCATCTAGAGTGTCTAGGATCAACACTTCTGTGAGCGCCAGGCAGTCTGGTCTTTTTGTCTTCCTGCTCTATTTAAACCCTTCACTCTTTTCGACCATGGTATTTTTAGTGGGTTATATATTTGAACAAACTGAAGTATAAAGACACATTGCTAATGTGTGTCCCAGTTTAAAGGAGTGTTTTGCCCACACACACTCTCCGTGCCCTGAAGTATCAAGTGATTTGACCCTCAGGGCTCTCACTTTGGTGTTTGATAAAAGTTCCACTTGGGGGGAGGTTTAGATACCAGACTGTTGCTCTTTCCTGCCTGTACAGATATGATCACTTCAAAATAATCCTCCAGTGGCACTACCAGCCTCTCTTGTCCCAGTTCTCATTAAAGAAGGATGCAATCAATTCTTCTGCAGGCAGGGTTCACAGTAAATAATACAGATTCCTTCCCCTTTGTGAGCATCTCTCATCCCTGAAGAAAGTGATACTTCATTAACTGGGCACAGTGCTTAAGACTGCAAACTATTCATAAATAAAACATTTTTCTAAGTTGCATTCCTTTTGATGGTTTGATTGAGTCAAGATAATGATAATTTATCATTTACATTTAGGAGGAAGCCATCAGGTACCTTAGATCTGCAGCTGAGGGCAGGAGGGTAGTTTGGTTTCATCATTTTTTTTTTTAAAGCGTTCACAAAACCTACTAGGGATGTTTTATTATTTTTTTAAATTGAAATGAAAACAGTCTTTTTGTTTAAATTTAAACATTTCCATAAAGCCTTTACAAGCCAAGTACAACAGCCTTGGGCTAGCATACAAGAACATGAAACTGAAGCTGACTGTTTTGTTTTCCATGTCCAAACAAAATAATGTGCTAAAAGTAAACATGCATTATAAGTGGGGACAAGTAAATAGGAGATTTAAAAATTCTTTCCATTGTAGTAACTCAGTGTAATTAAGAACATGAGTAGAGAAATCACTGTGCCTGCTTATTTTCTAACTGTGACTGGCTGGTACCCTTCTCACAGGTAGTCTTTTGCATGTAGTGCAGCGGTGAAGCTTTACATGGCACAGAACACTCTCAGTAGCCTGGTGTGGTGCATGGCTTCTGCTTAAGGCCACAGCTGAAGCTGCTGTTTGAATTCCTGTTAACAGCCATTTCTGTGCAGAGTTAACGTGTTTGTGTCGGTGGGTGGACTGACCTACACTATACTATCATGAACCCACACATGCTTGGTGAGCTGGCGAGTGTGCTTAAGGTTTATTGGGGCACGTATGCGCCTGAAAATCCCCTCCTCCACCACTGCTGATATCATCCTTGGCACTTAAGCACATGCTTAACTTTAAATCCTTCCTGTCCTGGGCTCCAATTCGTGATGCTGCCTGCCAAATGTCTGCATCTGCAGGTGTTACATCCCAGATGTCCTCTTGGACTCCATTCGGGTACCTTGAGGAGCCTGTTCTGAACTCTGTCCCCAGGATGTGCTGCTTTGCTGAGTTAGACTCCCATATGATGCTACTGATAAATAAATATGTGATAGCTACTTATATGTCTTTTCTGCTTGTATTCTTGCCATCGAGGCTGCAGCACTGGTACCCACAGCAGCACTGACTACAGGTGAGAGGTTTGGCATTGCTTCTGTGTAATACAGCTCACGCTATGTTGGCCTGTAGGGCACCTGTAGTTATTGATTGATAATTGTCTCTTTCACTGACATGAAGTGACAGACACACATGTTTGCTAGTACAGTTTTGGCTTCTTTTCTGTATCTTACAGGGTCTGTAGCTTCAACGTCTTCTTGACTATGTTTTTAAATCAGTCAGCCTAACTCCTGTGTAGTCCAAGTAGCTGTAAAACATGGGGAAACTGCTTCAAACTCCTCATTGCTCTTTCTTTTCGAAAGTGTTGAAGGAAACAAAGGCTTGGGAGCCTTGAACCAGGGTGGAAGTGAAAAGCTTCTCAGGAGTGCCAAGCACAAAGCTGAAGGGTCAATTCCTTCCTACACTGGGGTTGCTCCAGGAGCCCTGGTTGTTCCTTTCCAGCCACAGACATTTTGAGGAGCGGACAGACAGTCAGTGACCATTTCAGCACAACTGCAGCCAGAAAAAGAGAGTTTGTGTCTCTGGCTAGTGAAATCCAGTTATTGAGTGAAAGGCTTATTCCACTGATGGGATCTGGCAGTTTATTAATGACCTTATTGATATATAGGGTTGGGGGGGGGTTGTTTTTATTAAAGAATACATTTGTTTGCTGAAATAAAGGAGTACCGTTTTATTTAAACAAAAGAAGTTAGGTGACAGGATTGTGAACACTTGGCAGGATATCGATAGAGGTTAGGATAATTGGTGCAGTTGGCTGATTTGCAGTTTTTTGGGGAGAGGAATGCCTCGGGAGTGTGTGTTGCTCTTGGCATCAACATTCAGTTAATTCTGGTCCCCCCTCAGGAATATTTATTCACACACAAACAGGCTTTCTGCAGTTTCCTCCTCAGCTACGTTTTCCAGGTGAATTCACAACAAATCAGCATTTCAACATTCCCCACATCACATCTGCCTTCTGGAAGGATCCAGCTGGAAAAAAAAAAAAAAAGAATCATATTCTGTTGGTATTTGAATCCTCCTTCTCTCTTCCCTCACCCTCCTCCCCTTCCTCTCTCGTGCCTGCTTCCTGAAGGAGAAAAGAACATATCAACCCAAAGACAGCATTGCAACCTTTTCTTCACTATCTCCCATGGGGCGCAAATTGAAATTGAATTAGACAGGGATATCAGGTCTGCTTGCTGTGATAACTGTAAAAGGATTTTATTTAAAAACACCCTGACATTTGTTCACCCAGTTTCAAATATTTAGCTTTCCTCCTTTCCATTCCTGGCGGGGGCGACTTTATTAATTGTCGCCTTTGATTCAGAGTTAAAGCTTGAAAGCACTGATAACAGCAGTGGTGACTATTTCTTCTAGCAACGTGGCCCACAGCAAAAGGATTTCATTTTCTTAAAGACGTTATGTGTATACTGAGAGTTTATTAAAAAGAAGGGGGGGAAGGAGGGGGGAAAAATCCGTTCTTACGTGCGTAATACCGGCTGTTTCTCACTGATACGAGCAATATCTGATCTCGCTCTTTTTTATATATTATTTATTTTCTCTGGGCTGTTGCCCTCTCTGGATTTTTCTTTTTCTTTTCTTAAAATAAATAAATAAATGGGAAAGGCAACTAGAATGAAAGAGCACTGTTGACAGGAGAAAATGGTAATTTTTTTATTTTTCTCTGAAAATACTTCAAAGTTTTATATAAATATTAACCTTTCCCCCCTCCCCCCTTCTTCAATGTGGTGCTGCAGAGCACAGATAAATCCAAGTGGCTGTGGCATGGGCATTTAATTTCCTTAAGAAGTTTTCTCTGCTTCACGGAAAAATGTTGTCTGAGACCAGAAACGTAATTGGATGATTAAAGAGAGTCATCTACATCTGGTTATGGTTAATAAGGGCCAGTACAAGAAGACCATAGTGGCCCCACAGGATTGTCACAACACGATGTATAAATTAGGTGATATTAGAGGCACAAGTCTCAGGTCACCGATTGCCTCTTGCTGCCTGTTATCAAAAGATTGAGGCGAGGGAATGCAGTGACAACAAGTAAAGTGACTTTTGGATTTGGCTTATAAATTGTGAGAGGTCTAATTACAAAAAGTGTCAGAAACCAGTTTGCCTGCCTGCTCCTGACGTAGCAGTTGTCAGGGAGCAGACGTGTGCCAGATCTCCTCTTTATTAGACTCCAAGCTCTGCATATGGTGTTCTGCTGACCCTGCAGCTCTCCAAAGGCATGCTCGGGGTAAATTAGCCAGCCGATGAGCCTACAAGGGGCTGAGCATCTTCGCTGAGATGCTGAGTGCTTGTAATCCCCTTTGACTGAGGGAGTGCAGCGTTCCCAACACCAGTGGCTCATGAAGCTGTCCAGCTCTGTAAGGAGTGAGCTGGTGGTTTGGGGTTTTGTACACTGTTTTTTAATGTGTCCGTCCTTTCTGAGTGCACAAACAAGACCAGAGAAGAGCCTATGCAAGGGGCCGGTCCAAGGAGCACGCAGCAGTGTCCCACAGCTAATCCCACAGACGACGTGGCCAGCTTTGGTTCTCCCCAGCGGTGCACCTTTGCCGAATGGCCCCGGGGAGACCAAGGAGCAGGGTTACACCATCAGAGAGCTCAGTTCTGTTTCCCTCTCCACAGCTGTGTATCGGAAGATCCCCATTCTTTTCTCCATGTAGGGAGGGAACTTGACATATACATCTGCTTTTTGTGAGGGATTTGTGGGCTCACCTCTGTTTGTCACTGCCTACAAGGACAGGCTGAGCATGACCTCTTTCAAGCTGCCTGCTGCAGCAATGCCTGTGAATAAGGCTTAACCTCAAACGCCCGAGACCTTCTGCAAGACCTATTGATCTAGGTCAACTGATCCAACTGCTTTCCTGGGCAAGGATTTCCATGGTCAGGCTTCCTCTTGTGCTTAGAGTTTTGCACTTTGTTTTCTTCTTAAGAGTTGTGGAGGTATTCTTGTGTGCAGCTTTAACTTTATGTGTTCCTGCCAACATCTTTTGATGAATGAAAGCCATTAAATTTTGAAATTACTATAATCAAATAATGTGATATTGTAACGTTAAACTTGTAATTAGTCCCCTGCATGTTGCTTTCTCCAGTTTCTTTCTTTTTTTAACTTAATTCTTCCTTTGTATTCACTTTTTTCAGCCCAGTCTCTTAATAAAAGGCTTAGTGTCCCAGCGAAAATAGCATTTTTCCCTTTAGTTTTTTTTTCTAGAGTCAGCATCTCACAAAAATTCATTTATCATGTTATCATTTGTTTTCGTATTTAAGTAATGGGTGTCAGCTTTCAGGCTGGGAGTCTGTTTGTGAGTAGGAAGAGGATTCAGAGCTAAAAAGTCTTTGGTAGTCCCAGCATTGTAATGTTCACACTGCCATTCACAAGGCTGCTGCTAGGACTTGGATTTCAGTCAGAAAGTGCTTCTGTACTTACAGATGGGGGCTTGTATCAGATGGCTTCTTGTTTCCGAACAAGTGGTATGGCTGAAAAGGCTCTTTTATGTTGCATCTTGTGCTTGTGTGTCCTGGTGCGAAACAGTCTTGCTCTTGATTTGAATGTATCTGCTTTAATTTAATGTGTCACTGGCTAATTAAACATCCTGCAACAGGTAACTGCAGCATACTGCAAGCAGAGTGGGAGCAAAGATGCAGAAAGAATCAGTCAGAACAGACTTTTTAGTTTTTTAAAATATAAATAATTAAGACCAGAGAGATTAAGTATGGCTTCCAATTAAGGAAAGGGAAAAAAAAAACAGGGGGGGAGGGAAAAAAAAGCTTGCACATCTCCATTGGCGCCAAAACCAGATGTTTTTCTCCCTTATTAAAATATATACTGAAAGTACCACAACTTTACAGTTCTTGTATTTCTGGAAATGGTTTGCAGATTAAGTCATTGGGCTCTTTTTGTTATTATCCATCTATCCCTGTGCTTTCTGGGAAATCTCTCAGGGCAATCTGGATTCCAGAGATGACCTGGAGAGGCTAGAAATCAAGGACCCTTTTTAGCGCCCCCGCCCTGGGTTTAAGTGCTGTTTTTTCAATCCACAAATTACTTGCAATTTGCAAAATTAAGTTGAACTCTGCAAAAACATGCTCCTGTAAAGCGGGTACATACAGAGAAGTGAGAAGAGAGGAAAATGAAAAAATGAATCAAAATGCAAATGTTCACTGGAAGTGGAGAAATATGGATCATCTGCTTTCTTTTATTATTTTAATAGGAGGTTTGCTGGTGACCACAGCACTGTAAAGGGAGATATTCTCAAAAGACGTTTAGCTGAGAGGGAGGTTCAGGAGCCAATGCTTCTGCTTGGCGGAACCAGCCTGTTTCATTTTGGCTTTTACTGAAGGTCTTTTTGCAAATGCGTTTCTGTTGATTTTTCAGGTCAGTCATCAGCTGGGCAACGTGATGGATTTGTTCACCACCAGCCTCTCCCTGGCGGGATTGCAGCCTCCTGGTGACAGACAGATTGATGGCATTGACCTTTTACCTGCCATCTTGCAGGGCAAGCTAATTGACAGGTTAGTTATGAGCCCAGAGCTCCGACCCTTGCATACTAACTGAAGTGATGCCAAATTTTGGTTTATTTTTTAAATCAGATTTACAGAAATATTTTATAAACTGAATTGATGCCTCTTTGCTCCTGCTCAGTGAGGTGGGGTAGCACCAGAGATTTACACTTTGTGCTCATTCTCCAGTGGAGCAAGCAGAGGTGGGATTTCCTGACATGTGGCATGTTGCCATACAGTGGAGTCTGGGGACAGATGAAAATGTCAGGGGGTTAGCAGGGATCCCTGGAACAACATATGGCAATAGGGGAGATAAAAGCCTGAGAAACGTAGCCTGGGTAGGGGAGAATACATTATTTATTACTGGAAAAACATCCAAGAGTATGCTGGGTCCTTATAGCCCCTGCTCGCAAGAGGTTGAAGGTAAAAGCTGCACTGCTGCAGCTGATCTGGAAGCTCATCTCCTCCCAAGGTCCTGTTTCTGTGGATGCTTTTGCAAGAATAGATTTGGGTTAAAGACCTGGGATCTTTATGGGCATGGAGTGCTGTCAGCTGTTGGGTACAGGCACCAAGATCTGACAGCAGATATCCTTGGTGCTCTCATTGGAAGGGCTGGAGGTCAAGAGAGGTCTTGTAGTTGTGATTTTGATGAGAAATTTGGCAGCCTGGGAAACCTGAATATAAACATATTCTTTGTCTGTGAGATAGCAAAGAAATGTATGTATGGAAAACATACTTGAGTTCTTTTCTGTGTTGGATGTGAGCTTTTATTCTGTAAAATTGCATTTGTGCCTGTTAAGCAAAAAGCATGCCTACCGTATTACCTGAGAGCTCAGCCAGTGGCTGATGAGAGGCATTGCAGGTTCCTCAAACAGTTTATCCCATCTATACTTCTGAAAGTTTGTAAAGCTGCTTTGTTGTTTTAAAAGATAACTTCATTGCAGTCACCAACCCCTTGGAACTGGTGCTGTTTGTGTAACAATAGCAGTCACTCATGGCACATCATGGCTTTTTTTTTTTTTTTTTTTTTTTTTTCCCCCAAACCCGACCAGGTCACAGTTTCCACAGCCCCCCAGAAACTTTCCAGGAGATGAAGTTGTTGTGTTCTTTTAATCTTAAAAAGGAAAAAAGTGAATGGGGCTAAAAGAAATCAGTAATAGCAGAATTTAGAGTATGTACTGTAATCCTCTTTCAAAGATGGATTTTTTTTTTTAAAGCAAAAGCCTAACCCCCACTTCTTCAGTCAAAGGGGCACATAATAGCTTGTCAAATAGTGAGTGTTTACAGCAAGGAAAGAGGAGACTGGCATACTTTGTGGCATATTTCTTTGGGCTTTTGTTTAATGGTACTGGTTTAAATCAGGTTCTGTACTTGGGCAGATCTCTCAAGCTGCCTTTATTTCACCGGCATTTCAGGTGCCTTAAGGATGCAGGAGTGGGCTCTGCTGGCAGTGGCATTTCCCCTTTGTTCACGGACAGTTCCTGGTGACAAAGGAGAAAAGCTCATCCTTTGTGTAAGGAACCTGCAGGGGAGGCTGCAATTTTAAAATAGAAGAGATCTAAGGCCACTCCTGTCATTCAGACATGGATATTTTAATCTTATCTTGCATTTAGGGATTGTTTTTTCAAGGTGGCATCACTAGAGTGAGTATTTTTTGCTGAGTGGATCTCTGAAGGAAAGACAAAGATGTATGTACCCTACTGACAGTGATAAACAGATTCACCGTCTTGTCCTGTCAGCAGCCTGAAACAACTGGAAAGAAGAGCTGACTAAGTCTGATGTCCCTGTGTGATGAGCTCCACCAACAAATCAAACTTCTCTCCTGCAGATAGTCCGTTTCAGTAAAATTTTGTACTCTTCCCTCAAACAACAGTAGCATGTTATTGGGGGATACTGCCAGGAATGATGCCCTAGGAAGGGGTATTGTGTGCATGTGGGTGCAGACCAAATGCTTCAAGCAAGGTGCATTTCTCAACTGTATTTTTAATTAGGAAAACCTTCGGGGGAAAAAATTGCAGTTTTCAGTGGTATGTTTAGATAGTGCCAAGGGAGGTTTTGCAAAAAAAAAATAGTCAGGAGATAATAAAGCATGTCTGGCTGCCAGGTTTTTCCATACAGAGTTTTCCTCAGGTGTCATCCAGAACAGACCAGCACCTGGTGTCCTCCCTGACAGACTCTCCTGTCCATGTGACACTAACGGTACATAGCTTGGTGCTGCCATAAAGTGGAGACTAAGCATCACAGAGTCTGCAGATCCCCCTTTCTCTTGTGTGCGCGCGCACACACACACACGCCACTTCTGAGACATTTGGTGTTTAAATCGGCATGCTCTATAGGAAATAACAGGGTCTGATAGTTCAAGGATTAACAATCACTGGCAGCCAAGCTGTATAATGTTTCATTCTTGCGCTGTGTGAGCTCTCAACTTGATGAACACTTTAAAAAATGTTAATTGAAAACGTTGCAGTAGAGACTATTAGGAGGCAGCCTGTTTCTGACTGATAGCCGAATCGGAAGTCAGACACCATTAAAGTGTTTGTCTCCCTTATCAGCGAGGCTGCTGCGGTGGTGGCTGCCTGGGTCTAGTGTGTTGGCGTTTCTCATGCAGCTCTGCTCTCCTTCTCAGGCCCATATTCTATTATCGTGGCAACGAGATGATGGCGGTGAGAATCGGGCTTTACAAGGCTCACTACTGGACCTGGAGCAACTCCTGGGAGGAGTACAGCAAGGTAACAGGACACTGACCTGCACCCTGGTCTCCTTGGTTCTGCCAGGGAAAAAGAACCCTTTAAAGCAAAGTTTTAATTTGGGGAATGTCACTGGGGCACTTGCAAACCAGCCTATTATTCACAGCCTCTTAAGAGCTACCAGATCTGCTGGTGAAGAGGTGTCACCCCTCTACTGAAATCGGAGACAAGTGAAGGAAAATGAGCAAAGTCCAAGTTGTTCTGAGGGGTGCTCCCTTTAATCAGAACTTAATGCCCCTTAATATTCAGCTTCTTTCCCTGTGGAATTCTGAGCTTTCATGTGTACCCTTACAAAGTTTGGAGTCCGATGCTGAATTGATCACGTATCTTACAATTTCTAGTACAGAAGACCTGGTGCCCTGAACTACTTAAATGGAATAGGGATGGGTTTGTTGGTTTGGCTTTTTTTTCCCCTTGAATGGGAAAAGGAAAGCCATAGGAACGGCACAGTGGAAAGAACAGCGGTTGTTGAAAACAGTAGAGTACATGTATTTAATCTATTATCAGCATTTTTGTGAGCCCATATCACACTATAAGATGTTTTACATTTTATTTGCCAAATAAGCACAGCTTTTGTAATTTCCTGGCTGATCTTCTCACAATTGGATGTTAAGCACTATTATTTTTCTTCTTTTGTATCTTTCTTGCCTCAGACTTGTGTACTAAACTCTGGGGCATTTCTTGAATGGCAGGTTCACACATGTGCCTTGCTGATTATACCTTTAGACATGAACTAAATGCATTATGGCACAGCTCTCAGCAATTTTGACAGCAGGCTGGTATTGGGGAGGGATTGTTTGTATGATTTTTTTTATGTCTTTTTTTTTTTTTTTTTTAACTTATGGTGGGTCCTCAAGGCATCACAGGTGCAGAAATAAGTGCTGATGACATTTGTCGATATAAAAGTGCATGGTTTCTTTCATTGGGATGTCCTGGGGGTAGAACGAAACGTCAGCTCCAAGGGAGTCATTTACATTCAGGGCTGTAAATATGTGCATTTGTCTTTTTAAGACTGTAATGCTCCAGGAATCAAAGTTTCTGTTTTACACAGAGGAAGGAGGAGGAAGGTTGGCTCCAGAAATGCATTGCACACTGTCTCAATGCTAATTCTACGCAGCTAAAATGAGATAACATATCTGTCTAGGTTAGTATGCAAGTAAAACCCATATATCACACGAGGCACGGTGTGGAGGATTTTCCCTGTGTGAGACACACTGGGAGCTTGCATGTACGTGTGTATGGGTACATGAATGGGCTTAGAGGCATGCTTTTCCCATGTGTGTGGAAGATAATGTCACACGTTATTTGCTCTCCATTGTCATATAAGCACATACACACAGTTACCTACCTAGCTGGGAAATAAATAAACGTCTGCGTTGATCTAAACTTATTTGTACATGTCTGAGTATGTGTGTAGCTGTGATAATGGGGACCAGTTACTCATTTCAAAGGCTCTCCTGCTGTGAGCAATGGCAGTTGTGCAATTAAGGAATATTTATTTCTTTCTAAGTCTTTGTTTAACCACTGTCTGATAAAAGTCAGCAATTATACTGTACATCAGAGAGATTATTAAAAATTCACTTGCTTTCCTGCAGCTTGTATCACATGTGGTTGATGTGGGTAAAATTGGAGCACATTAGTGGACAGGCTAGCCATTAACAACATGCAGAGGAAGCCGAGACTGAAATTTGTTCCAATTCTCCTCATGTCCTCAAGCCATTAATTATAAACCTTGCAAGTTTAAAAATAGGAATAAATCAGAATGCAGGACAGTTCTACAGTTCTGAGTCCTGTTTTAGGAGACCTGTAATCTCACCTTACAATACAGTTGCCTCTTTTAGTGACTGGTTTTCCCAGCTGTATTGGTATTGGACTACAGTTACGCTGCCAGAATATAAAAGGCCAATTTGTTTGCTAATTTAATTTGAAAAATGTATTTAAATACAAGCACGTCTGCGGCATTAGGAATTCTGACTGTTGGCAGGTTTGCCGTTCGATAAGTTTGATTTGCTATCCCAGTAGAACTTCAGCTAATGAGGCCTTGTTGTATGATCTTTAGCATGGGTTCCTACCATATTGTGAATCCAGTGTGATGACTTAGTAAACTTCCAAATATGATACTCTCTCTGTGTGAAGGTCCAAACTCAGACGTGGAATAAACAAGTGTATCTGGTTGGCATGTCACCCATTTGAAAGAGATCTGAAGTTGGCCAGATGTGTCAAAACAGCTGTCTGCAAATTTTTAAGAGGGTTGTTTTATGGGTAGTTGAGTATCTCATTATTTTGACAGATACATGGCATGTTTTAGCCAAACCTTCTTTCACTTTCAGAATTCCCTTAATTGACAGTGTGGGAAATCATTGATACAGAAAACTTGAGCTGTTTTTAATGCACACTCTGTGAGTTTTTGTTTGACTTTTAGATGAGATTATAGCATTAAAGCAGCCAGAACCATGTTTTCATGTTGATATTGGAAAATATGAAATTGGTGCATGTCCTGGGTCTGTTTAGGACTACCAGGTCTTTCAGGATTAACTAGAAGGAATGTGTGCAATTTTGGCCTCTAACCTGGAAAGCTATGTGTTTCATTGTGGCATAAGTTAGTTAAGTAATAAAATATGTATACACAAATAAAAATGTACCGGAGAGACGCAGTTTACGGAAAGCAAAGCCTAGCAAAGCAGAAAGGGATATAAATGCTTCTCTCCATATGGCACTTGGAATATTTACACTGGAACGATCCCATGCAAGCAGTACACAGGTTTACAGTCATCTTAGACTCCCATGACATTAACATGCCCTTACTGGTCTGCATCCTCTGCCTTATGGCCTGGGATTAAAATTTGTCATCTTTCACAAAGATGAAGTGTGCTGTTCTGTTCTTCCTATTTTTTGTTTGTTTATTTTTTAACCCTCAAGCAATTTTTTTCTAGTCTGACTCCTGTCATAAAGTCTCGTAATCTTTCTCAGTGCTGGAGGATACCTTGATGCTGTCTTTTCTGCTGGCTTAACTTGATTACTCTGGTAACTTGCATTCTTGAATGGTTAGTCTCTTGAAAGCATAAAGGGAAAGCTCACTCAACAGAAGCAAGTGAGTGTAAGCACTCTGTGGGACATTGTCCTGTAGGTTGCATAGGATGCTTATTTGGGTCTGTTTACCTGGCTTCCATCTCCTTTCATATAGGTGGCTCATGTTTACATAGTTTGACATCTCTGACATTCAAGACATGAGAAGTGGGACAGAGGTAAATGAAAGGAAACATTGCTTGAAAAATGTGTTTATATTTTTAAATAGTAGAAAAATTGTAAATAGTTTGGTGGGGAGAGAGAGATCTTCCTCCAGCCCAAGGGCTGACTCCCTGTTGCTCTAGGACTGGTGGATCTCAGTGCATAAGCTTTTCCGCCATCATTGACCAGCTTTTTTCTTGTAGCAAAAAATCAGTAGTGATAAAAATAGCCATGCACTGTGTGTTGGAGCGGAAGTAAGAACTAAGGATAAAGCTGGGGAGATCCCTCTCTTGTATGGTGTAACACGCAGGACTTTTACTGGAAGTCTCCTGTAAAATGCTGTTCTTGTTGCTTTCACCATCCGTCCTTTTAACCTGTAAGTCATGCTTGTTCATTACCAAATTTGAACTGGATTGCAAAGTGCATGACAGATCATGCAAACTTGGCGTTTCTGTTTTACTGCTGTTCGTGCCCAGAGCCATGATGCCAGGTGCACAGCATCCCATTCCTCAAATACGCACGCCGAGTCTGCATTGTTATGAATTATTTTGTCCACTGGGTTGAAGGGAGAGGTACATTTCACCTTCCTTGTTCAGGAGAGGTCTGAAAGCAGGGGGAAAAAATGAGTATTCTCTATGGATTTATCTGAGTAGTTAGCAAGTCCTTCAGGAATTGCCTAATTTAATGCTATGTAGAGGAGGCAGGAGTATGAGCTGGCAGGAGAAAGGAAATTTCCTTCTGCCTGCCACAGAGACTATCCAGCAGAAAATAGTTCTTGTGCCCTCCAAGAGCAGTGGTGCAAGAAAGGAAAAAAATAATTAAGAAAAAAAATGTGGAAAACGCCCTTCAGTTTGTTGGAGAGTGGCTGATAACATCAACCTTTCTGCTGTCAGCTTAGTATCTTGTTAGTAGTCTTCAGTGGTTTTTCATGAGAGCTCCTGTGTCTTTAAATGATTGGTGTAGGTGCCTGCCAGAAGACCCTATTGTTTTAATGTAAAATGCCAAAGGGGTTATTCCTGCTGCAGTCTGTCTGATTGCCCTTCTCCTCTACGTGAAGGGATCGATAAAGCCTTTTCTGCAAGGGGGATGTGAAGTCAAGTAGAACCTCACAAATAATGACATTTGATTGTGGTCTTCTGAGCATATGAGCTAGCCATTGATCGCTTCTGCTTGAGAGCCGCTGGAGCCTTGCTGATCTGCCCATCTTCTGGGGTCTCTTCCAGACAGTTAACACATTAGAAGCAATTTTTGTTCAACAGGGTTGAAGCTTGGCAGTCACACTTTCAGGTGTCTGGTCATTCAGAGATCCAGTTTGGGAGGCTTTTGCTGGGAATTGCCAGGCGAGTGAGAACAACCACTTACCCAATGCTGTGGCAAGCAGCGAGAAACAACGTTCCTGGCTTTAATTAACTGCTGTTCTTTTCTCCTTCCAATATTAATACAGTTCTGCCGCTCTGGGTTTTGTGTGGCGGAATGAGGAGACATGACCAGGAGACAGACCCCAGATTTGCTGCGCCACTATCAAAATCTGCAGCCGCTTGTCAAGTCGGAGGGATCTGGGATAGCGCCAGTGTGACGAATTGCCAGAGGGCTTACGTTAACACAAGTGGTGATTCCATCGCTTGGCGGAGAGCCCAAACTGGCAACCAGCTGTATTTGTCTCATGTCTATATTGACATAGCATCTGTGGTCCATTTGCTCTGGAAATTAAAGCATAAGCTGTGCAACCAATAGCTGCTAGATTTTAGGAACGGAAAAACAATCCAGGTTACATGATTGCTGGGGAGAAGGGCAGAAAGACGTGCTCGCTGAAAGGTTTACCTGATCTGCAGGAAATGTGGGTTTGGGGTTTTTTTTAAAATAATTGCTGGAATTTGTCCTGCAGCAAACACGTCTGCACAGTGGTACAAAATACTGCGCCTGTGTAAGAGACTGGGTGCAGGAGCTAAGCTATTTCTGGTTGCCATCTGATGCTCTTTTATGGGCTCCCTTAGAAGGCATCGAGGCACTCCAGATAGGATATTCTGGTTTGGCTTTCATGCTTTTGTAATTGAGGAAAAAAGCTCCAAGAATTTGCTTAAACACAAGGAGTGATCTTTCTACTTTGTTTGATCAGTGTTACCTGTGAACATGCAAATTACAGTGGATGGTGTGCAAAGTAAAATATTAGGCATGTGCTTTAACTTGCTATTGATCCCCTGCATACTGTCATTAACAGTCTGACAAATAACTAGCTTGAAGGAAATAACAGCAGATGAAGTGGTAGTTGGTTTGGGGTTTATTATCCTGGTGATAGGGCAGGCATAGCTACCTCTTTGCTCTTCTCAGACATAACATATCTTTATTTCTGGGTGAAGTTGCCATCTTGTTGACAATGCCAGGGAGCTGAAGCTGGTCCCCTGGTGTAAATGGGGAGAGCTCCTCTGCAGCCTATGGAATGATGAGGCTTTTGCTGCTGCTGGGAACCTGGCACATTTGCATTTATTGTTAAAGCCTGCAGTGTTCTTGGGTCCACAAGGCACGTTGTCGGCTCAGGCTTTTACCAAAAAACAAAAAAAAACCAACCAAAAAAAACCCAGAAAAAAAAAGAAAGAAAAAAAAGTAAAAAAGTTTTGTTTAATGAAGGGCAAGAAATGATCCTAAATGGTGACATGATTTAAAATTATCGTCTAGAAGACAGTCCCCTTCCTCATCAGCCCTGTTCCGCAGCCTGCTGGGGTAGCAGAGCTGGAAGGCAGTTCCTCTCCTACCCAAGGCATACACAAGGAGTTTTGGCATGTCCCTCTGCCCCAGCTCCCAGTACCACACATGACCAAATTTACATGCTTCCCAAACAACCACAGGCATTGTCCAGATGCTCCAGAGTGTGGATTGTCTCATCTTTAAATATTTCTTAAATCTCAAACAGATTTACTTTACACTGGTTTTGCTCCAGAAAAGCAAAGCAATCCAGACTTGGGGACCTCAGACTTTCAGTTCACTGGTATAGCTGGTTTTTCTCTTCCCATCCTGAGAACTGAAAAGGCTTTGACTTACAAAACAGAATGGCATAGAGCTATGGATGATAAATTAAATATTCTTTTCTGTCAAAGGGACAGAAGACTAGGCTCATACTTGTATCTGTAATGTATTACTTTGATGCAGGACAATGCCTTGATGAGGGGTGTAAGAATATAATTTTATGTCTTATTTTTTGCTCATTTGTTGATGAGCAGGTAGAAAATAATTTAAACTCTCTCTGTGGGCTGAATATTGGCAGTTACACAGTATGTAAAAATAATAATAGTCAGTTTTATTTATGAATATAGAAAGGCCTTAGAAATTTAAAAGGTGGTTTCAGCCATATTTTAAGTGTTTTATTTATCAATATCATAAAACGATATGCTTGATTTTATTTTTTAATTTATTTTATTTTTTCCCCAATAGACTACTTCTGAAAAGGGTATTGAGTGCTTAGATTAGAAAGACAGGTAGCTTTTGGCTAGTGGCATCAGGCAAGTTGTCACAGCACTTCCTTTCCTGGGAGCCTTTGGGATGTAGCCTGGGCTGTGTGCTGGAGTCTCAGCTACAAGGACTTTATGGGAAACAAAAGATAAAATGTAAACAGAGGATTCTATAAACAAATACCCAAGAGACTAAAATCTTCTTTCAAACTAAAGCATTTGCAGCTGAAGAGCATTGTACCAATTAGCAGGCTCTTAATTAAATTGCTTGTTTGATTTGCATCCAAATTATAATTTGGATGTTATGTAGGCTTTGATACCTTTTCATTAACCGTTCCTTTTGAGGAAAAAAAATAATCTGTTTTTCACTGTGTGTTTCAGAGGCCTGTGGCATTGCAAGGTGGAAAGGTCAATCATTTTTGTATCCATTTAAAGTCCATTATTAGTAGGCCACTACAACCTATCAAGCAACTCTCTTATTTTTCCAGTCAGTGATTCAGGAATCTATAGCTCTGTGCAGATAAATGGGATTTCATGGGCTTCTAAACTTCTTGCTTTATTGAAAAGCAGAATATTAACTGCTCCACTGATCAGCTGTCCATTAAAAACACAGGATATTTTTAGAAAATTGTTTGCCAATCAAATCCTACCAACATCTGTAGAGAGCCTTTTCAGTTTGTTTGTTTTATAAGCAAATGCTAGAGCTGCTTTCCCACCTCCATTGAAATATTCCCATTTACCTTCTCTCCATGTCTGTGTCCGTGTCTCGGGGCATTTTGAGGTATTGTAAGGAGCTCAGCATGTTAGCTGGAATTGTAAACCTGAGCTTTAACAAGTTCATTTGGTGCTAGTCCTTGCTGGCCTATGGGGCCCCCTGCTTTATTTGCCATTCAGTGAAATTAGTGCTTTGCATTTTTTGCTGTTCCTAGGGCTTAAATGGGTTCTGTTAGCCCTCAAGACTGCAGGCCAGGCTCTAGGTGGTTAGGGAGCTCGACACCTGGCTAATAACTGGCTGGGCTTCGCGAGATGCAGCCTGGCAAGGCATGCAAGGGCAGATGCAGATTGCTTGCTGCGCTGGACTTTAGAGCAGGTGGCTCGCTCTGTCCCTCTGTGGCCGGCAAGTACTTTTAACCCATTGCTGCTAGCAAAGGAAGAGTCCCAGTACTTGCGCCCTGCGTATCCACTGCTGGGATTATCCCAGCTTCTAACCCTGTAGACTTGAATGTTAGTGACAGGAACATCTCCAGACAATACAGTTCTTTCAGCCCCGATGTGCCTCAGTAACAGCTTGCTATGAATCGGATCAACAAATGCACCCATTTCTTTAAAATTATCCAGATTTGCTCTGTTCTTCATCAAAACAGATCCTTCAGGTCTGCTGTCAGATGCTGGCAAGCTGTTTTCAGGGAGGCTAGCAGGTGCCCATTGCCTCTCAGGGTGATGCCCCTTGGTTTGGCTGGATGTTTCCCCCTGGGACTGTTGCTTTTTGATGAGAACTGCCAAGTGATCCGATGCTCTCTGTGTTATTTCAGAGCCATAGAAACCAAAGAGAAGATAACTTTCCACATGCAGAATTTTTATGATTAAGTGGTTTCACCTCTTTGTCTTTTGTTTTGCCATTTCATTTTAATGAATATTTTATAGAGATTACTTTTTTATAAGGCAAGAATGTAAGGCCTGCTTCAGCTTTTACGTCAGTGTGATGCCAACACTGTCAACTTATTTTACACCATCAGATCAGAATCCATTTTGCAGACTGAAGTGGGCTCTCAGTTTAAAATAGTTCTGGGTGTTGTGGGTATGCTGGAACAAGGTGCTGAAGAAAGTGGCATCAGCTAAAATTTTGCTCCCTCCCCTGCTTCACCCTTGATGACCTTTCTCCTTTTCACCGCAGGGCATTGATTTCTGTCCCGGGCAGAATGTCTCTGGAGTGACAACACATACGCAGGAGGAGCACACTACCCTGCCACTTCTTTTCCACCTGGGGAGGGACCCTGGAGAGAAGTACCCATTAAGGTGAGCCAGTTAATGAAAACGTGGAAACTCAGCACTGTCAGCATATGCTTTGTATAATTAATTTGCCTTGATAACTGTTTCTTGCAATCTGCTTGAAAACTGTCCCAGAAAGCCATTACTGGTGAGAGTAGTAAAATGAAAGGAACAACCCTTTGTTTTCAAATGATCAGGTTATATGGATGTGCACGTGTCCATGGCTTGACTTGTCAGTCTGTTCTTGTTCTGTATCCTACAACCCAAAAAAAAGGTTTGTAAATTGCATGCTTTTGGACAGGACAGGACAGGACTGAGTGCAGGACAGCTGTGGAATAAAGTGGTGGTGCTGGCAAGCATGCGCATCAGAGCTGTGATTCTCTGTGTGTTTGGGGCTAGGGAAGAAATTACTAGTGGTCTTTGCACACTGCCATGTTTTTCCTCTGTGCATTGGAATCTGTGGTTGGCAAACGTGGTAACCTTCCTATCTCCTAGCACCTGCTAAAGGAGCTTCTCCAGAGAAGAGCTTCTTTAGCAAGAGGACTTTCTTCCCAATCCTGTTCCATCCTTGGACTCTCCTGGCTGTCTGAATCCATTTTGCTATAAGCCTACTATTGTAATATTTATCTCTGGCACACACCATGCCCTGAGAGATTTCTGTAGGGATTTATGTAGTCATCAGCCAGCACAGCCCACTTATAAACCTGCCACCTCCAAAAAAAGCTCCCAAGGTGTCCCCACCTCCCTCCCTCCTTCCTTCTACTGACTGAGTTTTACCCTGCAGCAAAACTAGCTGTAAACAGGGGCATGCAGCCTCATCCCTCACCGGTGTCTCCAACTTGGAGAATGTGGAAATAAATAAAGAAAAAATAGTGCTGCTGTGACTGCCTGCACAGAAATGGGTTTGTGCAGCAGCTTTAACAGAGAGATGTTTTCTGAGCTGACAGGACTGCAATTACTCAACTGTTTTAAATAATTGAGTGGATACACTCGCTCCATTGCTTTCAAAAGAATTGAGCCTGTGCTGTCCACTAAGTGTTTTCACTAGAGAGAGGAGAAGAGGAAAAATATTTTCACTTCTCTCACTTAACAGATGAGCACCCTAGAGGTGCATTATGCAGTGTATAAAGTTCTTCAGGAGCCCAGAACGTTAGCTCTTGCTTTCTATTGCATTTCAGCACTAATAAATAAAGCAAATTCTGCAGCTCTTATATTTTGAATTCAGCTCAGTGAAACTACATTACTGGGTTGGGATTCCAGATAAGACTGTCCCCTGTTCAGTTTAACAACTGTTTTGGTTTAGGAAGATGAGTGGATAGAAGTGACCTCTTTTTTTCCAAAAATTAAACAAATGGGTAGCATGAAGTGAACTGTAGTTCGCCTACTCTTTGTGTTTCCTCTGAATGTGAGCGAAAGGGGCTCTTCCCTAAGAGGTGTTGGCAGGACACCTGCTTCCCTGTTATTTAGATGTTCTTTACCACCACCATGGACTGAGCATTGAAATAAATTCCCGTGTTAGATCTGCAATCGTTTCTCATACAGTTCCATTGATTTCTGGACATTCACGAGCTGTTGCTTTGATTGAATTTTATGGTGAGATTATGACATGATTATGGAAAGCTGTGATGTTTAATATGCAGACCCTAACAGAAAGCCTCTTTTTAGTAAATGAATCTTCCTTTCTGCAGCACGTTCTGTTGCTATTGTCTCCTCTCTGGTCACAATGGAAAACTCATGGGAAGTGGGTCTCCTATATCAAATGTGGTAATTTAATTATCCTCATTTGTGGAGCTGTTACTGTTGTGTATTTTTATTTGGTTTAATTATCCCCCTTGGCAGACAGCCTGTTGGGAGTCCCAACACTAATGTTTCTCAGAAGGGAATCCAGCATTCTCCTCCAAGCGTGCATCTGTCTGTCCGTACACGCTGGGTGTGCTCATATCGCTTGTGCTGCAGCCCTAGGTTTGTGTGTTTGCAGTCTGTGTTAGCCACGCTCCTCTGTTCACCCTCCTGCAGCCCTGGAGGAACAGGACATATCGTACAGCTCCTTCACCAGCATGGCTGCTCTGGTGCATTGTTATGTCGCCAAAGCAGTTAGAAAATTCTGCATTGCACCCCCGATTTATTGGTACCTTTCCCTCTTTTATGTAATTTACTTTTACCATTTTGCTTTGTTAAACCTGTACTGGATTTTATTAGTTTTCCTGCTGCTGTGGAACAGCAGCATAGCACGCTGATGCCTTGTTCTTTCTGCCAGCTTTTGCTCAATTTTGATTTCATTTATTCCTTACTTTAGTGTAGACTTTTCTTCCTAAAATTATTTCAATAATCTGTTATATCTCTTGATTTTCATTAGTTTGGAGTGGGGTCACATGCAAAACCACCAGTGAGAGGTTTCATTGCTGCACGTGAAGGCCAGGCATCACATCTCACTTCCAGAGAGATTTACTGCTTATGTGTTTGGACTGTTCTAGGATTGTAGGGGATCTCCGAGCCAGGGCGTCTGACAAATCAGTCAGCTGCAGCAACGCTCTTGACTTGCAGCGTGCTTATGCTCAGCTAGTCTCATCTGAAATGTCTTTTGGTTGTGACACTGTGCACACTTAGAGACTTTTTCAAGGCTACAATTTCAGTTCATCTAATAACGTGGGGATTGGCCTTTTCAGTCTTCGCTGGAGAACTGGCTGCTAAAGGGATCACTGAAGGTGGAAGTCCTTCAGGATCTAGAGACGGCATGTAAAGTTTTCAGTTCCCTGGGTTTCATGGTGAAGCAGGACAAGTCCTTCCTCTTCCTGTCACAGTTCACTGGATTTCCTGGAGCCTGCCTGGAAACACTATCAGCAAAAGCTTATCTCCCACTGGAGCACTTTTCATGCAGTGGAAAAACTGGCCAGGCAATTACAGGCAGGTCCTGTCATCATGTTGAGGACACGTCTGGCAGTTCGGAGCCATATGGCACCCTGCACTTATGTTCCCCTTCATGTAAGGCTGCACATACATCCCTACCCACATCTGACTCTAGGAACAGACCCACCCAACAGGGTTGTAACTGATTCTTCCTGCTATTGCCCCTCTGATTTTGGCTGGACTGCCTCCTGCACGGACCCCAGCTTCTGCCAGGGGGGACAGTTGTGTTTACCTCTTCACCTTGAAAGATAATTACTGATGTTTCCCCAGAAGAGAATTACTCTTGTTTCTGTACAGTCTGGACTGGAACTTCCCCCTGGCAATCCAATCCATGGACTTTGCTTTTTGTTAGCTGGGATTCATAGCAGTGCCAAATGCATGTTACGGTTCTTACACTGCCTGAGCTTGCCCAGGTGACAGCACATTTACAACATCACATCAACAGAGTGGATGGAGCAAGATCCCTGTCCTGTAGTTGACCTTCAGGACTGACATGCTCAGTGCTAGCATCAGATACATTCACTACCAACCTCTTACCTCCCTCCCTCTTGGAAGGAGGAGGACTCTCCTGAGGACTGCAGGACTTTGGGCTCCTAGCGTTGAGAGAAACTTGGCACCATAGGACAAGCTCAACATTTATGTGGCTGCAGGGTGAGGTAGGGCATGAATGCGCCTGCAGGTACTGACCAAGCAAAACTGGCATCTGGAGTGACTGGTGACTGTAATAGGAACACCTGCAATACCAGGGTGTATATGGGTAATATACGTCAAAGAAGTGTGGTTACTGGTAAATAATTTTCCTTTTGGTTGTGTAGTGGTAGTGTAACTGCACTGTTACATAAGTAAGAGTTACCTTGTTATCTGGTCCTTCTGTAGTGAGAAGTGAACCTTTTGTATCTTTTGTCATCCAAGCGGTTGACTAGATCTATGTAGGCTGAGATAGAAGATCTGTCTCTTTACGTGCCTTCCCCCACCCCCCACCCCAAGCCCTGCCGGTAGCTTTCAACTTTAAAATAAAGTAAGATTGCATGTTAGGCAGCACACAAAGCAGAAGCATTTCCCCCAAGTCTAAGCAGTATTTTGTTTCCTCCCTAGATGCAATTACTAGGGGTTTTTGCTTCGTACAAAACCACTCAAACTGTGGGGTGCCCTTGTTACCAAATTTATCAGAATGCAGAACTGAAAGACCTGATGGGTCTTTTCCTTTACTGAATTGTGTTATGTTTGGGATATTGTGTGTCCACCAAGTACCACGCAGGGAACTTGTTTCTTCATTCAAACCATATGTGACAAGTTCAGTAAAATTATCTGTTAGTAACATCTTCACAACCAGTTGTCAGTTTTATTACCCAAGTCACAGATTACTGTTTATACACACCCTTACTAAAATATTTCATTGCCAGTCAGGAAGAACACAATAATATATAGCAAAAGCTGGCACAGCTTAAGATACAGTTAACAAAATACCTAATGCAGACTGAAGTAGAAAGTGTTTTGAGTCAGACTCCATAGCTGCAAAGATAATTTATAACAGAAATCTCTGAAATTCTGTCAGTTTGAGCAAGAGCTGCAAAGCTTTAGTAACAAGTACGTACAGCATGCTCACAGCTTGTTGGTACTCCAGATTAGTAGTGACTTCTGCTTTGAGTGATTAGCCTCTGTTCAAAACTGAGTTTACTAACTTTTGAACATCAAAATACCTGTGTTTTACTTAGGGCGATAGATTTTACTATTATGGAAAAAATGGAAGTGATAAGGCTTGGTTGATGAACATAATTATTTTAGAACACATTAATTAACAAGAGAGCTCACAAGTGCCTATTTCAAGCAGATGGAAAATCCAGGAAATCATCAGAGAGGTAATTGCACTGGTTATGCAGCCAGAAAATAAGGGAAGAAGCTCCTGAAGGGAAGCTAAAGGGGAAAGGATCTGATGGAGAAGTTGCCAGTCTCACCTTCCTGATCAGAGCAGAAACCTCACTACGGGGAACAGAGAGAAGGTGCAGAACAGGGGAAAAAAATGTGTATAACAAAAAGCCAGAATCTTGCCCAAGAGAGATGCTGACTCCTCATCTTGAAAAAGGAGGAAATTGTACCAGCTGCATTGCAGGGACAAATTAGCTGCTGCCACAGAAGAGGTGGCATTGAGGTGTTCCTAGAACTGTGGAAACCATGGAGAGCTATGGATAAAGAGCCTCAGTGATGCCGGTAAAAACGTGGAGCATCAACCATGCAGGGGCTGGACGCAGCAAGGTTTTCAGAAGTACGCAAGCCAGGTGTCACAGCCAGTACATAGCCAGCCCTGGGGGGAAGAGGGCTGAAGAAAAAAATATGTCTGCAGAGAACAGTCAGTAGCCTGGGGACAAAGAATGGAGGCAAACTTGTCTCAACTGATAGCTGCTCTTTGCCCAGTCCGGGATCAGCACTCTGCATTGTGGCATGCCAGCTGATCAACCTGTAACTCATGCTTAATCATGGCAGACCAGCAGCCCACAGGTGTTTTGATGAGTAACTGTCTAAACTAGAGTGATGCTTTATAAAAAGGAATATTAGAAGGAAAGAGCCATATGAACCAGTTTCAGAAATGCAAAATGCAGTTTGAAATGGGTATCGTGTTCTTCAGAGACAGGCCCAGGCAGTGCTACAGCCTCAAGAAAGTAGCCTGAAGAAAATTCTGCTTAAATTATGATTCAAAAATACCACGGAAGCAACTGGCAGGAGGGTCAGATGGATCGTCGTTATTTTCTGTTGCCTGTCCACGCAGAGACTAAGGCTTTACGTAGTCACTGCCTTTATCCCCTCTGCAATGTGGTTGCTCACAGTGAAATCCAGCAGAAAAGCAAGATTCTCAAAGCTGAGGAGTTCCAGTTTCCATGAAAATAGATGACGAGATAGGAGGGTCAGCGTGATCACATCCTCTTGCTGCAAGGAAGGCTGTGGATACCACTAGAGAATCCACGCAGGTGAGAGGCATCATCAGCACTCCAAGTATTTGTGTGGCTGACTGGCCACATGCCGCACACCTCTTGGGGGTATTTGCATCTGGGTCCTGCAGATGCTGCTGGACCAGAGAGGTGGATTAGGGTATGGGGCACCCTTCAGACTTTGCTTTGATTCCTTGTTGGTTTTCCTTTGGCCCTGTGAGTCTCTCCAGTAATTGCAAGTTGCCACGTTTCAGCAGCAGAGCCCCAAACCTGTTGTCTGCTTCATGCATTCTGCAGACTTTAAATTGCAAGTAAACTTGGTAATAGAAGAGAGGAAGTGAGGAAGACTGAATAATAAGACAAGATCAAGACTTGGATACTACAGGGCTGAGCAGCCTCAAAGCACTGATAACCTATAAAATCAAATTACCTGAATCTGGGTGTATTTCACAATTAAAAATAATGTTTTTAATGAAAATAATTCCAGTGGAAGGAAGTAAAATATGCAAATAATTACCCATGTTTTATGCTTTTCCCATAACTTTGTGTGCATCTGGTAAAACATGCTATAAATCTGAAAGCTGCTATTAAGAGCCCACTGTCAGGTTTCCATGAAGCGCACTATATAATACCCATTTTGTTACGTTCCTTTCAATAACAACATGGTCCTGTCACTCCCAGGATAGACATACTGCACTGTGCCCATACATGAATCATCAGGACAAGGTATAAAACACCAAGATCCAGATTGCAAAAAATGCTGAAAAGGCTCTTCGACGTGCTCCAGTTCTGATCTGTTTGAGGGTGTATTTATGATGATGGAGAATCGCCCTCTCCCTTACAGCTCAGGATGCTAGCAGACCTGAAAGTGAAAGACTGGAAGAGTAAACCCAAGCTCTACCACCAAAAGTAGCGTGTGAGACAAACCCTTCTTCTTCTGAACCTGGATTTCAGCGTAGGGCATGGTGGGGTTAATAGCAGAGCAGGTTACACTGGAGTTGTTTGGAGGGAGGAGATGGGAACAGATTGCCAAGGCACAATTACACTAAATGAAGGAAGCACAGGCCACACCTGTGCCTGGGACCCAGTGTTCATAATCCAGCCCTGATTGGATCTCCAGAGACTTCCCGGAGGTAAAGTGTCAATTAGTGTAATGACCCTGGACTTTGTCCACTCTGTTCGCTCATTCTGAGTGTGGAATAATTTCATGTACGCTGGGGGATCTCTTTTAGCAAACTCCTCACAACACCACCTGCTCACCCTCTCATTCTTCCAGTGCTATTCCCAGCTCTCCTTCCTCAGGATTGTTGAACTAGAATACAAAATGCAGCATGCCCCGGAGGCAGTGAGGTCTGGATCCTCATGCAGACAATAATGCCCAAACATCTGTATAGATAATATCATCTTTTTTTGGAACAGAGAATGTAGCAAGCCCTGCCCTGGCAGCCCAGCGCTGCATACGCAATGGAAATGATGGAACTCCATGTAGGAGAAGTTCCCAGCTCTGTTAACAACTCAGACTGATTACCACGAAGTAATTATCTCTATCTTACATACAGATTAAAGGCACTCTTCTCCTGCAGGTTTTGTCTCAAAATGCACTTCTTGCTTAGGGCTGGAGGCAGTTTTAACCCCCTATATACAGTCAGTAAATACGTTATAAATCACTGCATGGATCGTGGATCTTGGTGCATGTTGTGAAGCTAAACAGGTTTGTCTCAGCAAAACCTGAGCTCCTCGGGGGTGAGGAATGGGGATCTGCATGGGGCCAAGTCAGGAAAACCAAGCCCCACTGCCAGCACCACGTGAATGCTGGCCCAGGACCAGTGCCATCCTGCAGGCATTGCTGTCCCCTGCTATGCATAGAGACTTGGTACATGTCAGGATGAGGAAGATTGTTCATGTGATCAATGGAGGCATCTGAAGACGATCTGTGATGATCTTCCAGTATTGAATGACACCTTACGGCACTCGGGGTCTGTCGCTGTCGTGTACTTCACCACAAGGAAGACAGCTGGAATCGGATATGTTTTAAGCTAGTGTCAACAGGTTTAGCCAGCTTAAGAGCATGTTAAGCCCTACTGAGACAAGGTTTATAGGTTAGCAGTATGACTTGGAGCATAATCTATACGTGTTCTTCAGCTTTAGCCAGCTTTGTACTTATGTGAGAAGGGCGAGTCTTTTATATGTGCCAAGCTGTTTCTATCATGCTTTTGGGGAAGTCGTTCAGCCTATGCTAAGTGCTGAAATAATCTACAAGTGTAGAAGCTGCAGGGGAGAGCAGTTCAAAAACACCAGGAGCTGAGGTTAGGCCAAGATTTTCTGTCACTGCTGAGCTAGCTGAAAAAGCCAGGAGTGTCCTGAACATGGGAATTAAAGCAATAAGATGATTTAAATGACTCGAGCCTACTTGTTATACTGCGGCATTCACGTGTCTTAGGTTGCTAATGAGCAACAATGCTGTGGATAAATGCAGTAGTTAAGATTATAGCAAAAAGATTTTTCTCGTTGCAACAGGACTGGCATATTTGGAGCAAAAAGCAGCAGTCATGACAACATATTGTTTATCTTTCATCCAGAGCACAGCTGTGTTTTCTACTGGTCTGTCCAGATTATAGCTAATTTGGAATCCTATGTATGAAAAGCCATTTCGATGGATGAAATTGGGCTATCTCTTTAGCACTTAAATATTTGCAAAGATGCCGTGGAGCTTAATTAGTTAGCAGCAACATTATCTTATGGGTCCACTTCTAAAAGAAGTTCTTAAATGCTGGAGAGGTGACACAAGTATGTGACAGAAATAAACACATTACGTAGTTACAAGAGCAGCAGTAGGAAGCATTAAGTAATTGATATCTAGAGTATCTGTTATACTCTAACAATTGATTAAAATATGTATTAATTCATATTAATCCTTAATATGAGGATCTTAATAAGATGTGATTAGCTCAGGTTTGCAAGAGCTTTCAAATCATGGCACAATAGGTGCATTAGAAATCAAAACCACTGAAATACACGTGTCTCCCTAAACTGTGTTTCATCTCTGTTTCCATCACTAGACTGCATAGGCTTTAAAATGTTTCTGGCTCCCCGTTTCACCCAGTCTCCAGCTCAGATGTCCAACATGCTGTGTGCATCCCTGGTACTCGCCTGCGGTTTTGGGCAGACTCCCTCGGTGTGTTTGTCTCCGCAGCCTTTTCTCTCCATGTGCAGGCTCTCCCATGTTCGCTGTCCTCTGCGTGTCAACACAGGTTAGCTTTAAACCCTCTCTGCCTCTTTTAAAAATCGGGTTTGATTTTTTTCAAGCATGCTGCTGGGCGGGCAATCCTGTGAACTTGAAATGCGACCAGAGGGCTTCCAGATAAAATCTCACCAAACTGAAAGGCCATTGTGCCACCGGGATGCAACACTGGCTGAGCCAAGTGATTGCTGACTTGCCTGTCCTCAGCAGGGTGTGAGGCGGAGATGGATGGTCTTTGGCAGCTCCCAGACTTCTGCCTGTCCCTCATTTTTCAGTGGTCTTTGGGGCAGTGCAGGAGGAAGCAGCTGGCTGCTGTGAGAGCTAAGGTGGGATGAGTGGGGAGAGCAGCAAGCAAATTCGGGAGCTTCGCAAGAACAGTCTAAATGTCAGGGTGGTCCGTACAGATCACACAGGCGGTCTCGGTGATAGCCTCTCCACGAGGATACAGCTAGCTGGGTGTGAGAGCAACAGATTAGTTTGCTCAAGCTTGTCATTTCAAATTCCCTTCCGGTTCTCTATCAGCAAAGCTCAGGCCCATCCCCACAATCAGCTTCTCTCTGGATGGCTGCCGAGATGTGATATTTATAGGGTTTACTGGAAACTGTTGGCACATTGCTGGGCTTTAAAATGTGATTGTTTTTCAAAGAAGGAAATTAGCTGGAGCGTGGGGCTGGTGGCCAGCTTGGATTGTAAGCAAAGGGAGCCCGAGGTCAGGACCAGGCTGCATTGTTTCTTTTATCTTCAGAAGTAATTTGCCGCTCTCTGTTTTTTAAGTGACTCTTAAGGTGATGGACAAAATGAGATCATTGGGTAGTTATCCTCCATTTTAGAAATACTTGAAGTATTAGTGAAGTACACTCTGAACCACTTAAACAAGTACCTACTGGAGTAATCGGGTGGATAAATATTGGGTAATTTATAACCCTGTATGAGGGCTTGGAGCATAACAGATGGGTCCCAGCTTGGAATAATAAAAGCTGCAATGGAAGAATGTAGATGGGGCAGAACCCTGGGATGTTGCAAAATGAAGGAGATATTCTTGTCTTGGACAAGTCACTTCTATTCTTATTCTTCATCTTCCTGTTTGCATAATATTAGTTAATCTTGGTGATTATGAAGTTTTACTAGCCGGTGGTTGTGTTTGAACCCCTTAGCTTGAGAACACTCTTGAAAAACAAAATATTGATATTACCTTTGTTTTCCCTGCAATAAATGCTTCTATGTGATGCACGTGTTACAGAAAAGCACTTGGAAGAGTGGAGGATGAATGCTCAGAGAGCTGGGTGACCTCTTGTGTGATACACTGGAAGGATTGTCTCAGTAAACTTGTTTGTGTATTAATGTGTCTGGCAAGGTGTTTGTCCTGTTCTAGCAAGTCTCCCTTGATAATTGTTTAAGGCACAGCCTATGGACAACCCCAGAAGCACCCTTCTTTGTACATGCCACCTTTGCCAACAAGATCCTCCTCGGGAATCACCACAAGCTTGCAGCATATCTGCCCAACTAGGAAGCAATGCATTTGGGGCTGGCAGTTTGGAAAGTTGAAGCCACATGCTGAGATGATCTGCCAGGAGCCATGTGCTGCTTCGGGGAGGCAAGCCACCTGCCATCCTTGCTGCCCTAAGGAGAGCATCTCAGACCCACAGCCTCCAGACCCAGCCAAGCTGGACTCTGTCAGCCCAGATGTTTCACTCCCCTAGGAACATGTGGGTAGTTAGTATCCACTGCATGTTTACATACTCCTTTACTATGACCCAGGAAAAGTCTTCTGACCCTGCTTAGTGATATGAACACTGTAATGATGCCATGTATGAAGCCCTACTGATAACGTCTGGGGTTTTTTTTCGTGTTCTAGTTTTGCCAGTGATGAATACCAGAGGGCTATGGAGCGAATATCTGTCATTGTCCAGCAGCACAAGGCGACCATGGTGCCAGGGGAGCCGCAGCTGAACGTGTGCGACAAGGCTGTCATGGTGAGCGGTTAAAGCAAAAATATTTTTGAGAATCCTTAGCTGCAAATACATTTTGTAAAGGCTTTTATAAAATGTTACCTAATGTTGGGAAGGGATGGAGAGGAGATGCACACTTGCCCATTTGAAGGGCTGTCTGGCTGTTCCATGGAGGAGGCCTGTTTGTTACCTGTGGAACACAGTGGCATAGGAAGGTTCATACAGAGTGGGGTTAGGTCTGGGAAGTCTAGCAATGTGCTGTGATAAATTCTGTGGCTTCCTTCCTTAGAGGTATGGCAGTATCTACAACTGTAAATCCTTCTTCTTTCTAATCTCCTTCTTCAAACCTCAGAAGTCCTCTGTGTTTAGAGTGGTGGGACTGGGACAGTGCTCTTTTTCAGTGATGTGTGTGTTTGGTCTTGCTCAGACTCTTCCAATTCCACCCATGCCTGACTTTTCCAAAGTCTTTATGGCTTGAAACGCAACAAGCATTTTAAATTCTGTTTTCTGTTTCAAATTGCACGTTGGAAAGTTACAGTTTGGCTTTCCTGTCAAATGCTTCTTGGTTTGTTGAGAACCTGGGAAAGAAACTGGATAGTTTGTAGGAGGTAAAGTTGTCAGATTACAAGAGTTTGTGTAGTCTAAGGGGATGTGCCTGTAGACTGACACAAAATAGTAATAGGCAAAATCTTTCTGACATTGAAATAATCTTCTGAAACAAACAAACAGTGCTTGCTGCTTAGGGTCTATCGCCAGCCAGCCAGAAAAGTACAAAATGTGGAGCTGTGTCTCCTTAGTAAGAAGGCAAAGATCTTTTTTAGCTTTGTCACATCTTTTTATTTTTGGAAGTTAAGTAGGAAAAAGATTTGAAGGACCATTGTTTCTGTGTTGTTTTCTTTCATTATTCAACTTTTCCCTTAATAAACACTGTTCTGTGTTCCTCTGGGACTTTCTGGGTTCAGGCACTCTCCCCAGTGCCTGGCTTCTGCCAGAGACCTCCACTGGAAAGGCATTTCTTCTGTGCTAACTCCAATTCCGAAACTGTTCATAAATTGTAGGCGTGCTCTGCTGTTTTGTGGCTACCCTGGTGCAGTGTGTTTAGGTGCTGTGAAAACATCTGGTATCCCTGTTTGTCAACAAACAGTGTCTTTGGGTTGCATAATGGAAAAAGTGCTGAACTGGAGGTCCCATACATTGTCCCGTACTCCAGTCCTCTTTACCGGGCTGTTGAGGATCAGTCTTCTCCCTGAGCGTGCCTTGTTCTGTCTCATTTGGGTAGAAGTTTTGCAGAGCATGGGCTGCCACTTCTGCTTTTGCTATGGCCATGTCCAAGGCTTGGCCAGCCCCAAGAAGAGACAGCTAATGACTGCTCCAGTGCTTGGCCGAGCTCAAACCAGATTTCAGGCCGTCTGAGGCAGAAAGCCCTTCCCAGTGGGCTTTCCCAGGAGAAATGTTCAAATCCCAGCAGGAAATGTTATTAGTTTTCTGTTCTATGTAAACTCCTAACAGGCTAATTACCCAGTCACAAAACTAAAATAAACAGGCAACAAATTGTTGTCTTTTGAGACCAGAAATGAAGATAACCAAATCTTTTTGGAGTGATAGTATTGCTGGAGTTGGTGAGGCCCTAAATCTGTCTTTGGGGGATGCTGGCAGATAAATATCACCTACTAACACTATGCCTAATGCTGTCTTCTAAATTCTGTCACCTCTTTATTTGATATGGGTATTCAATATCATTTCTGGGACAGAAGAGGAGAGTTGTCTTTACTTATACATAAGCAAAGCAGATTTGTAGCGTTTTGTAGCTACTGCAGTCTTGGGATTGATGTAAGCACAGCAGCCTCAGCCCTCCTGAGCAGGGGAGGTGTTTGCTGGCCCGTCTGTGGTGTATCCCACTAGCAGTGTAGCTGAAGCTCCCGTGGAGCCAGTTCTGCTGTGTTTTCCTCCTGTGGAAGTGTAGGAAAAATTGCTCCATGCAATTGTTCCATGCTGGCTTGACTGTGCGTTTGACTTGCAGCACACATGGTGTCCTCAAGGCTCTCAGCACTTACAGCACAGATCCAGGAAAACCGATTTGGACTTCAAGACCGAAGCAGATACGATTTGTCGGGTTTTTTTCAAAAGCAAAAACGTTTCATTTGTTTCTTTGCATCTCTATTGCTTCTACAATGTGGTCAGACCTCTGACATTTCTAGCGGTGGCTGTGCATTTTAAATTTGAGAAACGGATTTAGAAAACAGCATTAATTGTTCTTAAACCGTCTGGAGCCCTGAGTGCAGTGAGGTGCCTTCCTCCAAAGCTCCCCGCTGTGGTCTGCTCCTTCTGCAGCGATAGCTGGTGTCTCACTGCCATCTGTTGTCAGCTGTATGGAATAGAAACCTCCTCTGGTATTTTTTTCTGGCGTTAAGCTTTTCTTCTCCTCCATAGGAATTTAATTGCAAGGAAACATAAATGACTTGAAGGATAAAAATAAGTAAAATGAAAGGCAATAGGTCAGAGCTGAACTGACCCTTAATAGGTGACAGCAGCAATCTCCCGTGGATGCATAGACCTTCAGAGAGGGAAGAACAGAAAATGAATGGAAAAACAGAAAAATCTTTTGATTTCTGAAGGCAGAATGGGAATTGTAACCTGCCATTCACATTACCATAGTCCCAAATTTTAAATGGCAAAACCCCTCTGAAATTGGAAAAGTTCTTTGATAAATTCCTTCCTCCGTTAATCCTTTTGGAAACTGCGGTTTGCGTAGGTTTCCTTGCTAACATCATTTCTCTGTTGTACACATGCTGGAGAAAGGTAAGTTCGAGAAACATGGAAATGAGGGAGGAAAATAGTTGTGTTCTGCATGCACTGGAGTAGTTGTCTCATAAATGCCTCCTACTCTATCTGTTCATGAATTCATCCATCAAAATGCTCATTAAAATACCTGCATTCTTATCTCTCTCACACCCTTGGCCTTCTATTGCTTTTTGCTTGTTTCCTCAAGAAAGTGCATGGATATCTTAGTGCTAAGAATGGTAACTCTTTTCTGGATCCCAGGAAAATTGGGGGTTTCACCAAAACCTCATGGTCTGGTTGCTCCATGAAAGAATCATCTTCTGTAGATTGTAGTCTTTCCCAAAGCTTTTCTTGAATAGTGCTTGAAGTTGGGATGTTGATGAGCCTGGGAGCATCAGCTGCAAGAGGAGTTTCATTTTTCAAGCAGGGCATAAGAACATCTTTGTGAGGATCAAAAAGGGTTGGTTAGGATTAGGGCTTAGCAGATACTTGGTATAATTCATCTTTCTGTATATTCTTTGTTTGGTTTTAACAGAATTGGTCTCCTCCAGGCTGTGAGAAGCTAGGGAAGTGCCTGAAACCACCTAAGTCTGATCCTAAGAAGTGCTTTTGGCCTCATTGATCTTCTCTGCAGCCGTCAAGAACTACACAGAAAAGCTATAACCAGCTGGACATAGTTTACAAAACATGTCTTCTCATGTTGGCACTCCTGTTTACACAGGAAGGGTGTTATGTATGTATGATATCATCATTTGATCTTCCAAAAGGGCCAGTGTTTATACTGCTAGTGCTCAGGGTTTAGCCTGTACTTTTCTGTTGTTTTAGTTGTTTCCGTAAATGGTAACTTTTCGGTGAAGACTTGCAACTGGAAAAGCTCTCTGGACAACCACATCTCTGTCACCACCTCAGAAATGCCATAGCTGCACCTTTCTTCTTGCTCCTTCCACCCCACCTGCTCTCTCAAATCATTGCTCATTCGGATGCCCCAACAGCAGCCATGGGGGACTGTTCAGGAAACTTACAGCCGCCAGAAAACCCTGCCCAAACTGCCCTTGTTTTGTTTGCCTGTAACTTGTTGTTTTAACATTTGATTTCCATTGTGAACTCCGGACACCAACTTGTTTTTCCTTTCTTCCTAAACTTGCGAGTCTGGGTGCAGCTGTAAGGCCCAGACCGCTGTTGTGCATTGCTGAGTGCAAGCAAGTGCTCCCTCCTTTTCCCAGCTGAGGGGCTGGCCCCAGGAAGAACACCCTGCCTTCCTTCCATCTGTGACTGCAAACATTCCCTAGGTAATGGTGTAAAGAAAACTGAAGAGAGTGTTCATGTAAGTATTGCTTTATTGATGGTGTGCAACACATTCTTGGGGAGCTGTGAGTCAGCTCGTCATTTCAGGGGTTTTCTTCATTTCCAAAAATGTGGGTCCAAATATGGTTTAAGTCGTGCTTCTAGTCTCATGATCTGGGCCGAGCCAACTGCAGGCTCAGAAATGCCCATTTACATCAGATGTTAACTCTTGACCCTGTTTCCAGTGTTCGCTCTCTGAGGAATTCTTGAGCAAACTTTCCACAGCCTGGGTGTAGCGCTTCTTTAAACAAAGTTCATGGTAAATGCCGATCCTTCGCACAATTTCACATTACAAGTTTCTCATCTGCTTTTGAGCCCATTTCACGCCCTTCACTATTGCTAATAAATGTGTCTCAAACAAAACCAGGCCAGATTACTCTGGGGCTTCAGGGAAGCAGCTAGAAGCACCCCTGAACATGCTGTTTGCACCACTCACAGCTCCACTTCTACCCCTCCGGTGTTTTTAGACAGTACAAATGCCTTCTCCGCTTGGCACTGTGCTGCCTTGGGAAAAATCGAGGTGCTCTATACCTGTAAACAGCCCTCCTTTCTTCCCAAGCAAAGCTTGAGGCTGGCTTGGGATGGGTTGAGAATTCTGCTTCTGTGGTAACTGCTGTGCTGCTGCCTGCCGCAGGCTTCTCAGCTGCTTGTCCTTCCCCTCCCTGTAATCCCAAATGCTCTCATTCTCTCTGTTCCCATGGTTTTTGCTACCTGTAATCCCCTCCACAGTAATTCCTAGTGTATATCTCGTGAAGCTGGGTAATCCTGTAAGACTGTAGTAAGAACAGCACTTGAGTCAGCTCTTACTGTTCCACATATCAGAAATCACAGCCAATATTTCATCAGCTGGCAGAGCCTCTGCATCTCTGTGCATCTGCAAATGGCATTTGTTTATAGTCCAAATTTCTTAGCTGCCTTACGATGTTCTTAATTGGCCTTGAATTATATCAAAGCGTTTCCTACTTCATCCATAACATTTTTACTTGTTTTGACATAGTGTGGATAACTCCAGTCTTGAGAGAGTCTGATCAGTGATGCTGGTATGAGAAGGACCAGTGGGAGGGCTTGCAGCAGTCATGTGCATCTGTCAGCACAGGAGACCGGACAAAACCAGTAACTTTCCATTTGCTGGGTCTGGTCCACCTCTGCTTTAGTGCTTCCATCGCCCAGAATTGTTCAGAGCCCTGCAGCTGGCTATTATCAGCAGATAAAGATACCACCAGAGGAGGGAGTCCATCACTGCAACTCCCTGAAAATCCTTGTCAGCCCTCAAATAGTTGTGAACATACCTGCTGCGAACTCTAACAGTGCTTTGTCTTTCTCTGTGCTGCGTATTGAGAGATCACATCACAGGATCACAGCTCATCGTCTGAGCACTAGCCCAGACATGTTTCTCATTTCTTAGCATTTGCAGTATGCACAACATGAGCATACTGGATGCCTGCTACCCTGCGTCCCCTGCGTGGCTGGCTGCTGCTTCATTCTTTACTCTTTCACAGCTTGCAGTTTTGAAGATACCACTTTTCCCCTGTCTGTGTGACTTGCTTGGACAAGTCATCCTGTTCTCAGTACACACACTGTTTGTCTGGTTACCCAGCACACAGAGTCCTCATTCCTCATTGAAATAATCCCTCAGTGCATAGATACTAGATGTAAACTTTGCACTAGAAAGCTGGCTGCTCTAAGTGAATTGACTTGATGTCTGTTTATTATCTGCTTTATGTCCATTTATTATAAAAGATCAAGCCTTAACGTGAAGAAGCTACTGCTTTCAATTTAAAGAAGAACAGTAGTTTTACAGCTGGATGGCTAGGAAGAATTTCAAGTCAATGCCTTTCCCAAAGATGTACAGATTTTAAAATTGTGAGATGAAGAGCTAATGAAAAAAAAATAAACTGCATTACATGGTTTGTCTGTGTGCACCTGTAAAACAACTGAGTAACACCTTGCTCTGGGACAGTCTCACAGATAGGCCTTGCAGATCATGGGACTGACTTGGGTTAAAAATTGTTTTGTTTTTCCTGTATTATTTTTAACATGGATCAATTTCCCAGTCCACACGGCTGCCCAAGTGCAATTCAGAGGCTGGTGCGGGGACCAGGGGCGTACATGGCCTGAGGCTGCATCCACCAGCACAGCTGCAGGGATGAGCACTGCCAGCCTGAAGCTTCGGTGTGGGGCAGCTCAAAAACACCGATACACACTTTGGATCACAAAGCACCCAGTGTGTATTACTGCATCTGCCCTTAATAGTTATCCTGAGCCTCTGATCTGAAGTTGGCCCACGTGATAGTTGCCCAGTTTGGGGCACTGCCCATCCCAGGGCAGTTGTTGGCTTTGCAGGAGCTGGCTGTGGGACCTGCCTGGGGTTCTGTGTGCAATGGCAGTCAATGGAGGAATGGGTCTCGTGGGGTTTACTGGCCGGTCAGGAACCTGCAGCAGTGAAGCTGGTTTGCTGGCGGCTTCCTTTCTCAAGCTGCAAGACATAAAAGCTAAAGGAAAGATGATGTCTAAGACTGCTTCTATGTGATGTTCCTTTCTTTATATTTAAATATGACTGCTAAATGATAAAAGCTTAATATCTGCTTGGGCTAAGAGTCCAAGGAATTTCTTTCTTGCCTTTAATTTCCAATTAGCTGAGCCTCTCGAGTCTCCCTGCTCTGCCCCTGAGGCTATGTTATCATCCAACCCTCCATGCAGAGAAGCTTCTGAAATTGATGTAACTAATAATCATGGAAAAAGTCTTACTGCATTTACACTCTATGGCTGCAAAAATGGAGCCTTGATTTAAAATCCTGCAGCGACAAATGGATTATTTCAGTGGCAAATTAGTCTCTGTAGACCAACAATTTGGGGATCTGAACACTGGAATTGGAAACCAGAAGATCAATTCCGAACACTTAAAGCCAAGGTTAATGCCCTGCAAACTGTATTGAGTGCAGTGATGAAAGATAACATGCCTCTGCATTTTAAATGGGAAGCCGAGGAACACAGTGTTAGAAATGAAAATGGGCAAGTTTGGAAAAGAACGAGAGCGAGTGATCCCCACGTATTTGCTAATAAAACATTACACAGTGTCTGGGGCCTGAGTTTCCAGGAGAGTGCTGAGAGTGACAGTGGGCTTCTGCTAAAGGAGCTGGGACTAACATCGTCAAGAAGGAGGCTGTTGGACTTGGGACACTACGGCCGCGTGGAAGCTGGCAGTTCTCAGTACCTGCCAAGTCAAGCTTTTCCTGAACATGGTGGACAGCTTCCAAAAGCCTCCTGGTTTCACATAAAGTGAAGCCGACAAGATGAGGATCTCCCGACGGTTAGAGAATACTCTTTTTTCCAGTGAGGACATCTTTGCAGTAACCATGAAAAATAATTTTGCAGCTGAAGAAAGATCTTTTGAAGGTGAGAATGGTTTGAATTGGGGCTTTGGGCCGGGGAGGGCAGTGCTGGGAGGCAGTTTATTGTCTGCAGAGTTGCCAGCAGCCTCTGCAGCACAGCTAGCTGAGAAATCTGTCCCCAGGGATCTTGCTGTTGTCCTCAGCACTGGGAAACTTTACAAACTACACGCACTTTTACTGTCAAGAGTTACTCTGCTTGTCCAGTATCTAAATAACTGTTTTGCAGTTAGAGTGGCTTGTTTTCCGTTTCTCTTAGCAGTTATAATACTTGGAAATAGACTTTTGTTTTTGGTTTCTGATAGTATTTGATGTGAGGAGTTTCTTGTATGTTATCAGAAGATGACACTGTGCCTATTCGTTTTTAAGAGCAGTTGTAAAGGAAGAACTGAAATCTCATTCTAAGTTCTTTTTTCCTTTGGAAAATGGCTATTTTAAACACCAAGAAAATTCTCCGTTTACCTGTTTTCTTTATATCCCCTTCCACCATTTAAAGTTTTTTTGTTGCTCAAAGTCTAGTTCAGATTATATAAATCCTAAATAAAGGTGGATCCCTAGCCAAAAGCCTGTGGTCT
This sequence comes from Falco cherrug, assembly GCF_023634085.1. Lineage (NCBI taxonomy): Eukaryota > Metazoa > Chordata > Aves > Falconiformes > Falconidae > Falco > Falco cherrug. Next base: position 21,388,086 of record NC_073710.1, on the reverse strand, counting down.
CTTAGGAGTGAAAAAAACCCTTCTGCCATACAGCTTCTTGAGAGAGCCAATCTGGCAGCTCTCTATGCCTTTGTCCCTCCCGGAGTCACTTAATACCCTTCTGGGTGATATGTAGGTTGGTAGCACGATTCCCATCTGAAAGGGATAGGGGATGAAAAGCCCATCGGCCCACTCGCCAGCAGCGGGGAATGCGTGCCAAATCCATTAGTTCTGGATCAGGCTCAAAATCCCCTCCTGGCTCAGCCAAGCTGGCCAGAGGAGAGAGAGGAGTTTTGTGTCTTCTCCAAGGGCCTGATCCAACCTGCTGCAGCAGGCAAGAGGTGCTGGGCTCGGCTCCATGCAAACAAGGGTGCTGTGGAAGAGTAGAGCTGGTTCATGATGCTTTCGCCTCTTTTAGGGGGGCAAAGCTAGCTCGTTACTCAGTATGGACGCTTCAGTCCTGAGACCAGGGAGCTGGCTGGGGAACTGCATTCTTCTGCTGTTGAAATAAGATATTTCAAATTTGGTTGTTTTTTTTTTTTTTTTTTTTTTAAATGGGTTTAAAGTGCATGCGTTTCTAAAGCTGAAATTGAGACGAAACGTTCCAGCGGATTTGAAAGGAAATTTTCGTTCTCATTTCCCCTTGTGGGGTATGTTGAAATTTTGGGCATTTTGTTCCACTTCACACTGAAGTTTTAAAATCCTTAACGGAACAGAAACTTCCATATTCAGCACAGCTCTTCTTATTGCCCAGTTAAGCTGATCAGAGCTAGCTCCCAAGTTTTTATACCCCCAGTTTCTATGTTCACCGGATAACAATGTGTCTCGTCTCAGGATCTTAAATCACTTTTAAATCATTGATTACCTCTTTTGGCATCCAAAAGAGAGGCAAACCAGTGTTCCTCTGCTACAGTACCCTCTGGGGGTCCATATCTGAGGTGGTGGTTCCTCTGCCAGGCACAGAACAGCCCTAAAACTCTCCGAGCTGCAAGCAGATGTTGAGACACCTCCCCAGTGATATTCTGGAGCTGAAGTCCTTTGACATCACATTTGGAAATTGATCCTAGGAAAGTTCTTTTCAGATGGAAACTGCAGTAGGAGTTAGCACTGTTGTTTGTAAGGTTGAACAATTACAGGGAAAACTTACTTTGGATGTTAAAAACCAGTCTCTACTGGTAGGTGCAATTCATATCCTTTGAAATGGAGGATTAATGAGGTGAAGTTCTGACAGAGATCTGAGAAATGTTTTTCAAACCTGAGCTGGCATGTGGCATGATTTCTGGCACCTGAATCACTGGAAGTCCAATTTGGTGTAATCTTTATGCTCTTCCCGGCAGAACTGGTGGTGTATAAAAGGCCTGATCCCACGTCAGAGAAGGAGAGATCCCCCCAGCTGTTTCTTCACCCAGCTGCAGGACACAAAGGGACCCATGGGAGCTCTTGGCAGCTCATCCTGGTGAGAACTGCTGGTTTGCCCAGGGTCGGTTGGCATGAGGTGCCTGGAACCTCACTTAGCCTCAAGAAAAATGCGGTGGTGTCTTCTGCTAGTATCGGTGGTGGTTGTGTAGGAGGGTCACAAACAAGAAAAGCATGATGAAGACCCCAGCTTATGGTTCCTCCAATTAGTGAAGCAGAAGGCAGGGGTGCCTGGTGTTTGCACTGCAGGCAGGCTGCAAAAGAGCCCTTTCCCAGCTCCTGCTTATTTCCATGGGTAGGCAGATAAATTCCATCACTTCCATCCGCCAGGAAGAAGAGGAGTTGCTGGAATAGCTCATTGTCTGGTATCGTGGTTGGTAAGGTTACAAGAGAAACCCTTCCACCTCATCCAAGGGAGTGAGGGTGTTACGAAGCCCCTGTTCCAGTGGAAGGCTACGTGCTTTGTCCGTGTTGCTTCACTGGAACAGCTGCTAGAGAGGACTTTTCTGGTGCCAAAGAGATAATCTGACTTCAGGGAAAATCTTAGTCTGTAAGGGAATGGTTGTGAAAGGAGGCACGCTGACCTCCTGTGCAGGCTGTCTCTGGCAATAGCTTAACAAGAAAGGGAGCAATCTTTGTGCTGGCCTTCAGCTTGTCTCCGTTTGCACCTCAGGCAGACACCCGTTAGGTGGCTTTTGCAGTCTATGGATGAATTAGGAAGAAAACAGAGCAGTGGAGGACCCAGTGTGCAGCAAATGGTTCCCGAGGGTTTGCACCAAGCACTGGGAACTACACAATGGCCCAGGACGTGTTGGCTGCTGGGATGCGGGTAGAATCGGTTGTTTCGTGAGCTGTGCTGTGTGCATGTGCCCATCACAGCAAAGTTGGAGAGGATATCAGCTTCCCTTCTGACAGCTGCTCCTCCCGTGTGAGAGCACCTCCTGCAGCAGGGAAGACCTGCCGGGCTGTTGGGAGCGACTGGTCCAGCAAAAAGTAGGAGAAAGCAGCTCCACGTTCATTACCAGGCTGCTGCAGCCCTGAGGACCCATCCTATGGGATCCACATCAAATCACTGCAAAACACCTGGGGGTAGCTGCTGGCACACTGTCACCTGCCTCAAAGACAGGCCCTAACGGCTGTGCAGAGGGTGTGGAGCTGAAGCTGCTCCCATCGCAGCTATCAGCAGCAGAACACTGAGCTCGGTCAGGGGTGTTGCATGCTAGGACTGCCTTTGCTTCCTGCAGCAGGTTGTACCCAGATGCATTTGGACCAGATCCAAGTCGTATTTGCTAATGTAAGAGATCTGTACTCATTCAGCAGTGTCTCTCCTGCCCGAAGTGGATTTTGCATGGACAAACGGCTGTTCACCCATCAGGAGGTGGGAGATAGGAGCTGTGTGAGAGTGCCCTGACCTGCCGTACATACGAGTAACACCAGTAACTGCTGAGCTGTTAGTCCGGGACGGATGGCTGTGTTATCATCCTGTAATCCAACGGTTTTAACAAACACAAAATGCAAATCCAGGAGTTCACAAGAAGTGACCGAGGGTTAGAAAAGCGGGAAATAGTTCAGTCCTAACAAGCCTGCTGTCTATACAGGGTGCTGGGCAGGGGTGAGGGAGGGTGGAAATGTAACCCCTTGGGCATGGGACTCCTTTCTGAAGCTGGGGGGGGAGGGGGCAAGGCAGGGTCCCAGGGCTCCGTGCACTGGGGAGATACGGGTCCACACACTGCAGGTACCAGAACAATCTTCAGAGGAGAAACTGGAGCTCTGTACACCGGGATACCGGGGCTCCACACAGCAGAGGCACCCGGTGTCTGTGCACCAGGTTACAGAGCACCATGCACTGTAGGTGTCAGGGCGGTGCGCATTGAGGTGCCGGGGCTCCCTGCTTTGAGGTGGCGGGGTGCCATGCTCTGGGGATACCTGGGCTCCCTGCACTGGGATGCCAGAGTTCCATGCTCTGGGGTAGCGGGCTCCATGCACGGGGGTGCCAGAGCTCCACGCACCGAGGGGTTGGGGCTCTGTACCCCAGGGCAGCAGAGCACTATGCGCTGGGGAGGACCAACACTCTGTACCCCAAGGTACCAGAGCTCCAGGCACTGGGGGGGACCAGTTCTCCATGCCCTGGGGTACCAGAGCTCTGTGCACCAGGGAGTTGCGGCTCCGTGCATGGGGATGCCAGAGCTCCACGCATGGGAGGATTGGGGCTCCACGCGCTGGGGGGGGGCACAGTGCTCTGCACCCCGGCATACCAGACCTCCTTGTACCAGGGACTCGGGGGCTCTGTACCCCGGGATAGCAGAGCTCCATGCACTGGGGGGCCCAACGCTCCGTGCCCCGGGGTACCAGAGCCCCATGCCCCGGGGCACCAGAGCTCCACACGCTGGGGCAGGCCGATTCGCCATGCCCTGGGGTACCAGAGCTCCGCGCCCAAGGGGCTGGGGCTCCGCACCCCGTGGTACCAGAGCCCTGTGCGCCGGGGTTGGGGGTGGTCTGTGTGCACGGGGGTGCCAGAGCTTTGTGTGCGGGGGGTCGGGGCTCCGTACCCCGGGGGGCACCGGCTCTCCGCGCCCCGGTGGTCAGGGCTCCGTGGTGCGGCGGCTCCGTGCCGCGGGGTGCCGGGGCCCCGCCCCCGCCGGGAGCCCCGCCCGCCCGAGCTGCGCACAGCGCGGCCGCCATGAGCGAGGAGCGGCTGCGGCGGGTCCGCGACCGGGTGCGGCCCTTCCCCGACTTCCCGGTGCCCGGCGTGCTGTTCCGGTGCGGAGGGGCCGGGGCCGGGGCCTGCCCAGCCTGTCCCGGCAGCAGCCGCCCCCCCCGGCGGGGGCAGCTCGGCGGGGAGCCGGGCCAGCCCCCGGCGGCACTAACCGCTCTGCCTCTCTTTGCAGCGATATCAGCCCCTTGCTGAAGGACCCCGCCGCCTTCAGGGCTTTGATTGATCTTCTGGAAGATCATTTGAGGGTATCTTTCCCCCAAATCGACTTCATTGCAGGTGAGTGACGGTTGAAGCATCCCTGCAGGCCGGCGCCCAGCACCGTGGCCTCGGGCCGCCCGCGGGAGCCGGGGAGGCGCCTGGGCTAACGGGCAGCGAATGCTGTAGCCCTCGGACACGGTGATCACCTGCGTGTTGGCCTTAATGTGTGGTAACGCTGAGACAGGTTATACCCTTAACCTACTCCTGTAGTTTCCTGAAATACTGGTTTGGGATGTGGCAGGCACCATCTGATGATATTTCAGTGCCAATTTCATAATTCGTTGCTTTTTCATTTAAAAAAAAAAAAAACCAACAAAAACCACAACAGTTAGGGAGTGCAGAAAGCATGCTGCGCCTGTAAGGTCTCGCACGGTCTCTGTGGCAGGGACGGACCCTGTTCCAGCATGTTTTCCTTCTCAGGGGGCCTTTTCGAGCCAACAGAAACAGCCTCTGTGGCGATACCGCCTTGCAGCACACCTGTGGAGGAGGCTGAGAATGAGAGTGCTTAGGAAAGCAGTGCTTGGGCTGGGCGATAGCCCAAAGTTCAAGGCGTCTAGACCAAACTGGGGCCATGTGCCTCATGATAACTAAAGTCTGTCCCCACAGCGAGACAAAGTCCTTGGTTGTGTGGCCGAACTGATAGCGGGGCTTCGCTGACCTTATCTCTTAAGAAAGGGAGCAACGGGGAGGGGAAATGGGCTGATGGGGGGGGATCGGTGGGGTGCCCTGAAGCCCATCAGCAGCACATCTTGCCGAACGCAGGCAGCACAGGAACGTGGTGTGTGTTTTCAACCCACGGAAATGACGCCTAAGAGCAGATTGCTTCTAGACACCCCCCTGAACATGGGAGGATAAACCTGGGATGTTGTGCAAAGACCCGCCCTAGTCAAATGGCTCTGTTCTGAGTATTCGTGCTGCTCTGCTCCCCCAGGCCTGGACTCCCGTGGCTTCCTCATAGGCCCCCCTCTGGCTCAGAGACTGGGGATTGGCTTTGTGCCAATACGGAAAAAGGGGAAACTTCCCGGTCCAACCGAGTCTGTCTCCTACGCCTTGGAATATGGCAAGGTAATGCCCAGGGAGGAGAAGAGGGCTTCCAGTCTGGTCAGTGCAGGACAGGGGGTGTCAGTGAAGGGACAGGGTGATGAAACCAGTGAGGGGGTCCCCAAGCTGGGTTTCACAGCCAGCGCTGATGCCGGGGGCAGCCTGGCACAGCACAAGCTTCAGGAGCAGTGCTGAGCTTCACCTGCCCCAGCATGGCAGCTCCCTCCCTGAGCCGTGACACGTGGTGTCAGCGAGCCGCGCTGTGATTTTGGAGGGGGGGGGGGGGCTGGTGGTAAGACTTGGTGCTAAATTGCTTTCTTTGGCTTGAATTCAGGGGCACGAACATGGAGTGTGTTTCCCACTCTTCCAGTAAGTGGTACAAGTAAATGCCTTTATTGCATGGCTTCAAAAAGAGCGTTCGCCTCGTAACACCACAGCCTCGCTGATGGAAGAGCAGAGGTGTAAGCCTAATAACACGCTACCGCTGTAACTAACGGCAGCCAGGGACTAGCAGCAGAAACCCCAAACTTAGGTATTATTTATGAGGATTGTTTGGGCCAACCTCTGCCTGGGACAAGGACGTGCCTGTGATGGTTTGGGCCTGCCTTGGCAGCGCTGTCAAAGCAGAGCCCTCCAGCCCGGTGCATTACAGAAGATTTTCCCCCTGGAGAACTGCTTTGGGATAAGGTTTCATGATGGGACCATAACTCACTTGATGAATGTTTGGGATCTTGATGTGCCAGAGGGTTGGCCCAGCAGTCACCTAACCTGCTATGTATTTCCGTGACACTCCCCTGTAGCTGGAGTATGTGTTTTTTGGGCGTTTAGGTGCTGAGTGTTAAGGTTGATCTTTGCTGAAGAGTTGCCTGCATTCCACCATGTGTTAGCAGTTTGTGAAGTGTTTCTCTGTAGGGCAAGACTAAAATGAACCTGCTCTTTCCATCCTGCAGGCTGAACTTGAAATCCAGAGCGATGCCGTGGAACCGGGACAAAAAGTAGTTATTGTGGATGACTTGCTTGCAACTGGAGGTGAGGGAAGCAGATGATGTTAGAGCATGTGTAACCCCCGCAAATGTGTGTTGGTAGCAGCAGGAGTGGCTGTGGGGTTTGAAGCTTGCCTTGGCGCTGCTCAAGTGACAATGTTTGTGCTCAACCTCTGTGTCGCGCAGGTACCATGTGTGCAGCCTGTGAGCTGATGAAGAGGCTGAAGGCTGAAGTCCTGGAGTGCCTGGTGATCATAGAGTTAAAACTCCTGAAAGGATCGGAAAAGCTCAAGTCCATCCCTTTCTACTCTCTGCTGCAGTATGACTGAGGAGGAGCAGGGAGAAGGGAACACGCACCCTGAGCTGCGAACGAGTTTGGGTTTGGGGCTTTATTCAGTGACTCTTGATGTCACAAGGGGGTGGGCAAGGGGGAACCGTACAATTTTGATCCTGGCTAAGTGCTATACAGTCTTAAGTCCTGTTTTATTTTCCAAGCCACAGATTAAGATGTGTTGAGTGTAAAGATGGTTTTTGGAGTTCATCCTTTTGGGAAGAAGGAACAGCCTGATTGTTTTGGGGGATGAAGACCAAGACACAGCTTCACTGAATATGTATTGTTTTAGGAGACCAAAGTGAAAACACTGCTGCTGAGGCAGGAGAGGTGGGACAGCTTAGGGGACCCAGCATTGCCTTTTGGTTGAGCCGTGCCTGGTCAGCCTCCTGGGAACCCATTGCAAGTTTGCCAAAGAAACAAAAGATGGGCAAAAAGCGATTATTTGTCCAAGGGATCAGTTCCTCTGTTTGACCTCAGGGGATGGTCTGGTTGCTCTCTGCTGTTGCTCATGCCAGAAGAGCAACTTCTGCTTGCTGAGTATAAACTCCTAAAATCAGGAGGCAGCCTCTGCCAACGCAGCGGAGGTCATGGGTATAGATGAGCTCAAACACCGCGTCAGCTTGCAGCCTGGCTGGTGTTCTCCTTCCCTTCAGACCACAGGAGGCTGAAGGTGTCTGCCTTCCCTGGGTGCAGGATAGTTATTAGCAGTGGTTTTTCGCAAAACCAGGAGCAAGCTACGTCATGAGAAGTAGCACACAGCTGGGTGACAGCCAGTGAGGAAAGGGACATGCACATGCTCAGGGCTGTTTGCCTGCCTTCTGTCCAGCAGCACTGGCACCTACCAAAGCCTGCAGCTCCAGCTGGGACTGGCAGCTTTTGTTTAGCACAAATACCTGTCCACCACGAGGTATCTGCCTGCCAGTGCTGCCAACTCCTCTCTGCTGCGTTAGTCTTGGGGCATTGAAGGGACAATGCCAGTTTGGAGCCCATTCTTGCTGGTATGTTTGGTGTCAGATAAGGCAACAGGAAAGAAAGAAAAGGTGTTATGCCTGCAGCTGAGCTCTGGCAGTCTCAGCTTGCGTGATGGATGACGGGTTAGGACATGTTCTTCTATAGCATGGTTCGGTTTGGTCACAGGCATAGCTAAAACCCAGTATGCCAAATCTTTCACATACCTGAAAAGATTAGGGACTGTGTCCCTGTCCTAGCAGGAGCTGAACTCACTGGTAAAATAAATGTTGACTCACTCTTACTTTTTTTCTAAACAGTCTCAGAGCTGTTCTTGCAGTAGCTGAAGCTGTTAATTACCCTTGTGAGCATCCTCCTCCAAACCCAGGCTGTCAGTGGAGAACAAGGCTGTGGTGTGAGCTCCCCATTGCCACCCCAAATGCTTGGAAGGAATCACTTGCCCAGACTGAGCACTTCAGGTATCTTTTCACCATGCCTGGCACCATCCTCTAGCTGGGGTGGGGTACCCAGGCTGGTCCTGCTGGATTGCAGTGGAATTTCCCAGTGCTGGTGGGAGCGTAGACCAAGCTCACCTGCTGCATACCCTGCTCTTACACTTGTAAGCGCTATTGCAGCTGTTTTTGTCACCATTTCTTGAAAAGCCACTTCATCGCTGCTCAGTTTGCACTGAGAAACACTATTCCCCTGGGAGAAACCTACTCCAGGGCACTTGTTTTCACAGCCAGCCCCTGCACAGAGCCAAGGGAGGCAGCGCCTCGCACGCATACTTGGCACAAGGAGATAGTCCCTGCTGCGAGGTAGAGAAGGGAAAAATTAGTTCCACCCCAAAGAGCTGTGGAAAGCAGCTGCGCGCTGTGGAAGGGAGCGTAAGCCCTGCCAGTGCCAGAGCTGGCTGCGCGCGGGGCCAAGAGGTGACATCAGGGAACCCAGGGACAGTGCCTTCGCCTTGGCCAGGCTGTCAGCAACCATTGATGTAATTTGCTCGCAGGCTGTGCAGGCGTGGCTTACAGGTGGGAGGCAGGGGTCTGTCCCACGCAGCAGCACAGGAGCTCGCAGGAGCGTTCCCGGGGCGCACAGCGCCTGCCAGGCTGCCGAAAGCGGCTCCTCTCCCCCGCGGCGAGGTTGGGCAGCCTGGCCAGGAGCCCAGCGCCTCGCACCCCCCAGCCCTGCGCATCCCTCCAGCCTCTGGGCCAGGCTTAAACCCCCTTCCCTGAGAACGGGGCTACCCCCTGCCAGCAGTGCCGGCCAACTGGCTGCATGACGGCAAGCAGGGTCTTGAGGAGGAAGAGGAGGGCCTGCCTGCTCCCAGCACTTCAGGTAGGCATGCCTCCATGGTCCCCCACCCAGAGGGATAAAGGACAGTCGCCTTTCCACACAAGCCCTTGGCGTCCCACGCCAAAAGCAGCCCAGTTTGGCTCAGGAGGCGGTGCGAGGTGTGCCCGACGTGGCACTGGGGCAGGGGCAGCTATCCCCTCCTCCCCTGCACCAACGCTGCCCATCCTGCAGCAAACGCTGACCTGAGCCGGGCACTGGGCCAGGCCAGCACCTCTGCAGCACCTCCTTGTCCCTCTTCCCGAGCCGCTTCAGCCAAGTGGTCCGAACTTTTCCCTGGGGAAAAAGCCCACCCCTGCACCCACCCCCAGCCCTGCCTGTTCCTGTCCCCACGGGAGCTGCTCTGCAGTCCCCATTTACAAAAGCTACATTCAGTTCCCTGCAAGCCCACGGTCACTTTTTCCAGTAAGTCTTTCTCCAGGAGCTGGATGACCCAGCCCTTCCCTGCCTGTGCCGGCTGGCGCCAATTGCCATGGAGAACCGCGGAGCTAATACGGCACGGAGAGGCAGCTCACCGAGGAAGAGCGCTGGGTTAATACAAGTCAGCTATATTTAAAACATTTAATACAAATATGTTTTGACAAGTCCTGTAGTTGTTTCCAGTGAGTGCTGGAGATGAGTTTTCCCTCCCTTAAAAACAGACAAGGCCCAGAGCTCCAAAAACATAAATTTGTGACTTCTTCTCTCACTCCTTCCTGCTCGTCACCCTCTCACCCTGCCCAGTCCTGCCTCCACCCCACCAGAGCCCAGCTAATGGAAGAAACCTCCTACTTCAAACCTTCTGGAGAAGACAGCAAAGGCGAGAAGAGGGTGCTAGCTCCTCTTCGCTGTCTGCATTGTCACCCTAGGACGCAGGACTGCCTGCCCCCCCTCAAGAGTTAGGGGAGCTATGATCCTTGTGGACCCTGGCGGAGGGGTTACTTAAATTAAGGCATTTTGCTCTTCCTCAGACATCCCGGAGGACGAACCTCCCGTCAGCCCACACCAGATCCCAGAGCGCAGTTGAGATTTGCTACATTTAGAGGAGGTTGAACGGGGGAAGCCTCAGCCCTTGGGGGGCTCAGAGGGCTTCTGCCTCACTTGCTGCCTTGGTGAGCCTCTGGATGATGAGGCTGAGGTCCTTCCCTTTGTCCAGTTTGATGTAGGTGTCTGTCCTGATGGCATGGATTCCCACCCAGTCGGGCAGCAGCTCTGCGAAGAGGTGCAAATGTTTCTCCATCTCACCTGCAAACAGGAGCAGCAGCCACTGAGTCAGAGCTCAGCTCCCCAGCCCCCTCCTCCTGCAAAGACCCTCCTGTGCTGGTGAGACCACCCCTTGCTTTCCTACCGGGAGGCATCTGTGTGGCGTAGCTGTCAGCCATGCGGGCACAAGCCACCTCCATGGTCAGCGCCTGCTTCTTCTCGGCCACAAAGATGTTGCGCAGGATGCGGGCCATGGCCGGCAGCCGCCCCAGCATGGCGAGCCGCTCCTCTTGCTGTGGGTCCCGTGTCATCAGCGCCTGGAGCTTCTGCGCCTCCTTCATCCGGATCTAAAGACGGTGGATTTAGATTAGATGTTGGGAAGAAATTCTTCCCTGTGAGGGCGGTGAGGCATCAGCACAGGTTGTCCAGAGCAGCTGTGGGTGCCCCATCCCTGGCAGTGTCCCAGGCCAGGCTGGACGGGGCTGGGGGCAGCCTGGGCTATGGCAGGTGTCCCTGCCCCTGGCGGGGGGGCGGAACTGGGGGGGCTTTAAGGTCCCTTCCAAACCAAACCACCCTATGATTCTATGATCTTGGGGAGTGGAGAAAATGGGGGTGAAACAGGCAGGTGCCCCCCAGCACCAGCGTTGCGGCCAGGATTGAATTACTCACCCTCTCAAGCAGGGCCTGGGACACCCCTTTCAGAGCACTGGAGGTGCTGGCAGGGGACGGTGCTTTGGAAACGGCCGGTTCTCCTGCACCGGCTTCAGCGGTTCTCAAGGCCAGGTTGGCAAGAGCTTTTTCCATCTGCTCATGTGGAAGGAGGAGGAGTTGGGTTACAGCTGGGAGCCGCTCGCACTGGAGGAAGGAGAAGTTTTCCCTCTGCCGCCCCCGCCACCACCCTGCAGCCCAGCACTGCCACTCCAGCACGTCCGACCCATCCCTGCGCAGAGGACAATTGGGGTGCTGCATCTATCTCCTCTGCCAGCCCCCAAAATCAGTACTGACAGCTCCTCTGGCCTGAAACCAGCGGCGGTGCCAGCCAGGCTTGCATTCCCACCTGCCTACATTTCACAGTGCTCCGAGCCCTGTGGCTCTGAAATGGTCCTTCCCGACCTCTGTGGTGACACCCTTCCTGGAGAGACAGCTAGTTTGAGGTCTGCCAGCCCCAGACGGAGCCAGACCCCAGTTCAGACTCACCTTAGGGATCAGCATCCCCCGAGCCGTGCTCAGCACCTCCTGGGCTGTGGTGAGCCTGTCCTCCTGGGGCGGCTGTGGCAGCTCTGCTGGGCTGATGTCCGGCACCTCATCCACTTTGAAGCGGGGATGCCAGCGGGTCAGCTTCTCCTCTGGCACCACCATGGGAGGGTTGAGGGCAGCCAGGAATGCCTGGAGAGAGGCAAGAGTTGCATCATGGCACCTGTGGGCCAGGTATGGGGGAGCCGACCGTTGTTCTGCACTCCCACTATGGCTTGGCAACACACGGCAGCTGGCTTGGAGGAAGATCAGAGCCAGATTCCAGCTGCCATCCTCCACATCCACATCCAGCTGCCAAGAGCATCCCACAGGAACCAGCCATGTTCCTCAGCCTGGATGCCAGCCCGCACCTTCCACTCGCTTCCTAGACAGGAAGCGGAGCAACCCCAGACTGCAAAAAACAGCGGAGGGTGCCAGGGGTCCTCACCTTGTGGTGCTGCTTGACAATGTTCACCAGGTTGTGGTTGAACTCCTTCCTGCGCTCCAGCAAGCGCAACGCCGACAAGTGTGGGCGGCCATTCACTTTCTCCTCTACAAGGACAGACACGAGCGTTACCTGCAGCACCTCAGCAAAGCACGGCAGCACCATGACGAGGCCCAAACCTCAAGAGCCTCAGGAAGCACAAGATCAGAGCCGTGCCGTGGGGCTGAGCTGCTGCCAGAATCACTGCCCCGTCATCCTTCCACTTGTCCCAAAAAGCATTTTCCACTCCTAACACGCTCAGGCCCTTATGCCTCTAACAGACCAAGCAGGGAGCATCCCTGGGGATTCAGGGATCCCAGCCAGGGCTGAGCGCACCCTGACTCTTCAGGCACCCCCCCGAGTCATACATACCTTCCCCCAGCACTGGCTCCAGCGTGAGTTGGTAGTCAGACTTCTTCATGCCGTTGCTGAAGGTGGGGATGTTCTTCTCCTGGCGCAGCCGGTACGAGGTGGGGTATACCGCCTTGATCTGCCCCATGTGCCGCTCCTCAAACTGCCTGCAACAGCACTGGAGGTCGGGAACCCCAAGGGCATCGGGACAGCAGGGCAGCAGCCCCGATAACTTCAGCTGGGACCCCCAAACGAGCTGCCCACTGCTGCTAACTTACTTGCGCATCATGTCCTGCACCCCCTGCTTGACCTTCGCGAAGGTGATGGTCTCGGCACGGTTGAAGAGCATCCCAGCAATGGTGTCCACACTACGGAACATTTCCGCCAGCACCTTGAACTTGTAGGGCAGCGTGAGCCCTGGGGGCAGGTCCTGCGCGAGGGTGTGGAACCGCTGGTACGCAGGGGCCTTCTCGCTGCTGGGAAAGGAGAGGTCAGAGTCCCCCGTGCCCAACAACCACTGGGCATGGTGACTGGTGCGGGGACAGCCCTGAGGGTGCAGCCAGGGACCGAGACTGGCCAGCATGGGGGTCCCACTGCTGACAGGGTGGACTCCAGAGCCCAGGAGCTGCGTGCCCACCCTAGACAGGGGAGACCCCTCTCCTCTCCCCATTCCCAAACCCTTCCCTGAGCAACCCATGCCAGTATCTGGGTCACATCACCCATCCAGGGGACGCCGGTGCCCCAGCGCTCACAGCAGTCAGGGTGGCTTGGACCACGCTCAGGGAAGCCCTTCGCATGCGGGGGGGCCCCAGAGAGCCCCAGACCCCCCTCATGGGGTGGCAAGACCCCTGCAAAACTGCTGCAGGGCTGAGCAGTGGAAAAAGTCTGTGGCAGCCACTGGGACAGCCCAATTTCCCCTCAAACCTGGGGCTGCATCCCTGAGGCTACTCCTCACCCAGCCTCTGCTGCAGGAGCTGCCACCCCAGTGTCCTCAGACGGCTGCGCCTCCAGCACGGCTTTGCTTCCCGCTTTCTTTTGGCGGATCCGCAGTTCCAGCTGCCGCACTTGCTCCAGACGGCTTCGCAGGCTGATTCTGGCCTCAGCGGGGACCGGGGGCGGCTGGGCCAGCATCTTCATCCTCTGCAGGCGGCACCGCAGCTCGGCCAGGTCCTCCTGGGTGGGGAGGGGGCACAGGGTCAGAGCAGGGCTGGTGCAGCGGCAAGGAACACAGCAAAACACGGGCACAGAAAGCTGGGCTCATCCCGCACCCGCTGCAGCTGCCTGGCTGTCCCCGGGGGGGCTGCGCTGGGCTGTGTACCCCCATCCTGCTCGCGGCCGGGGGAGAGGATGGTGTTGGGGGGGTGGTCCGCTGCCAGGTCCTGCGCGGGGGGCGTCGGGGGACATGGCGCAGCTGGAGACGAGGGGCTGGTGGCCTGCAAGGGAGCAGAGATGTGTTAGAGGCTGCCGGGGGATGTGTGAGGAGCCCACCCACCGGGAACCCCTCCCCGATGTCCCCCCACAACCTTGCGGGGGGGGGCGGGGGGGGGAGCCAAGGAGGAAGCCTGCACTAGGGGCAGGGGACAAGCCCTGGAGGGGGGTGTCTGCACCAGAACGGGGGGGGCGAGCCCCGGGGGGTCTGCACTAGGGGCAGGGGTTCAGCCACCGGGGGGTCGCTCCAGAGACGGTGTCCCGGTTCCACGGCTCCCCCGACCCACTCACCGCCCCAGCCCCTCCCCCCCCCCAAGCCCGCAGCCCGGGGGCTGCACACATGCCCGCCCCCAGCGGCTCCCTACCGCGGCCGGTGGCCCCGGCTCCGCGTCCCGGTGCAGCTCCAGCCGCTTCCGCGCCGATTTCCCGCCCGGCTCCCCGGGCCAGGCCCGCGCCGGTGTCTCCGCTTCCATCTCCCGGCGGCTCCGCTTCCTGCCCGCCAGCCCCGCCGCGGCCGGCCAGCCCCCGCGGGCCGGGGTGCGCGGCGAGCCGGGCAGCGAGCTCAGCCCTGCCGGGGCACCGTCCTCCTCCGTCCCCCGCGGCACCGGGGAGCCGGCGAGAGCGGCCTTGGGCCGGCGGCCGCCGCCGCGCTTGGCCGAGACCCCGGCGGCCGCCTTGGTGCGGCCGAAGAAGTCGGTGAGGCGGCGCTGGGCCATGGCGGTGGTGGCGGCCCCGGCCGCGGTGGCGATCGCGGTCCCGGTCCCGGCGCACCGACACGTGAACCCGCTACGGCGCGCGCCAAAAGCTCCGCGCTTGGCGGGAACGCACGCGGCCCCAGCGCTGCCCACCGCGGGCCGGGAGGGGTCACGTGGGCGGGGATTGGCGCCACGGGGCTCTTAAAGGCGCCGTGTCCCCATATTACGGTGCTGCACGTGGGGGCCGGAGAGCGCGGACCCGGTCCGGGGTGGGGGTCGCCGGCCTCGCCCGGGGCCGCAGCGTCCGGTTCCGTGCGGCATGGGCAGGGGTGGCGGCTGCCCAGGCTCGGGCTGGTGCAGAGGGGGGAGGGGCTGCGAGCGGGGGGAGCCCTGAGCAGGGGAGAGTTGGGCAAACAGCATCGGAGATGGTGCTGGCCCAGCTAGCCCTTGGGCTGGTGGTCACCCCTCTTAGCAGCCCAGGGAGCTGCTTGCTTGCAGCTCTCGTGGGGCCCAGCCCTGCCTGGCTTCCAGCGGGAGCTCTGTGGTGGCCACGGGGTCCCCTTGAGGGACACTGCCGCCTTTCCCTACACTCGCAGCTCCGGGCAGTGGCCGGTGCTCTGGCTAGGGATAGCCGTGGGTGCAGGGGGCTCCAGAGGCACCCACACCAGCATTCCCCTGCCCCACGGCGTGCCTGGGTGCTAATGGCACTGCCCGGACGTGGGAGAAGCTTGCTCGCCCATAAACCGCCTGGCCGGGCACTCAGGCCATGCCCGCAGCACATTACGGGGCCGCACGCTCCTCCAGCATCTCTCTTAACGCCTGAGCCAGGCCGGCAAAGTGGAGCGAGGCCACTCAGGGCCGGATTCGGCGGCGCGAGGCAGGGCTCTGGGGTGCCGTTCCCGGTGCCCATTTACTCCCACAGCCTCCATTGCGCTCAGCGCCGGGCTGGGAGTGAGATGCCGGGGTGGATGCTGTGCACCACCCTTTCCTGGATCCATTCTGGGTGGGGGGATGCAGCCCGGGGCTTGTGCAGCGGTAATTTCCACGCCTGGGTCCCACGGACGTGGGGTTAACGCAGAGCTGGGTGGCTCAGCACCACAAATGCTTTATTTACGTGAGTGAATCCCTCTGGGTCCCAGCGGTGAGGGTCGCTGCGGCTGGGCAGAGGGGCTGAGTCCCTGCTCAGAGGGTGCTCAGGGGTGGTTTGGGCAGCCACAGCCTGTCCCAGCTCCCACGAGGGGCTGTGCCCAGAAAAACTCATCTGGCCGCAGGTGTTTGGGGGCCCTCAGGCCCACCCGCCCTTGGTTCAGTGGGCAACGCTGTGCAGGGGGCTGGGGCACATCTGGGGTCCGGGGTGCAGGAGAGCCCCAAGAACACTGGAGTGAGCCCAGGGAAGAGAGCAGAGCCCAGCAAGGTGGGGAGCAGGTTGGCAGGCAGCGAGCCAGCTGGATGCTAATTTATTAAATGAGTTCGGAAAACAAATGCGGGGAAGCCAAGGAATGCAGAGAATTTCATGGGCCGATGCTCGATGCTTCCTGTTAGGGGCTGGAGGTTACCAGCGCTGGCCAGCTGCTGCCCGCCACCCTGTGCCTGCCGGTGATGCCACCTGTGCCACCGGCTGTGCCCAGCACCCTCCTGGCCAGGGCTCAGCTCAGGCTGCGGCGGTGAGCGTGGCACACAGCCCCCGGGCTGTGCAACTGTGCGCCCAGCACCCCTCATCTGGGCACCCAGCTCGGTGGGTGCGTGGCCACCCATCTGCCTCCCCAGGGCATGCCGCGCGCACCCATTTCCAGGGATCTGGGGCCACGCACCCAGCGCTGGGACACAAGATCCAGCCCCCGAGGTGCGCAGCCACGCACCCAGCACCCCTCATCTGGGCACCCAGCTCGGTGGGTGCACAGCCGTCCAGCTATCTGCCTGCCCAGGGCGTGTGCTGTGCACCCATTTCCAGGGATCTGGGGCCACGCACCCAGCTGTGGGACCACAGCCCCCGGCCGCGCACACCGGCTCCGGGGGGCGCACGGCCCACCTGCCCGCTCCCGTGCGGGGCTCTCTGCCCCGGCTGCAGGGCTCCGCGCCCCAGCGCCGCCTCAGCTCCAGCCTCCTTCGTTTATTTATTTTTTTTTTACTACGAAGCAAACAGGAAACACATCAGCTTTTTTTTTTTTTTTTTTTTTAATAATTTTTTTACGATAGCTTTTCCCCCGTGCTACCCTTTCTGCCAGCGGCGGGATCCGGGGGGGCTGCGGGGTCCGGGCTCGCTACCCCGCACCCCAGGGCCGCAGCGCGCAGCTCCCGGGGCCGCCCCCGCTGCCGTCGGGGCTGAGACCGGCCAACTCGTGGCAGCAGTGGCGGGGCTGCAGTGCCGGCGGGCGGCGCTAGGCGGGGCGGGCCGTGCCGGGCCGTGCCGTGCCGTGCCGGGCAGAGCGCAGCCGAGCCGTGCCGGGCAGAGCCGTGCCGAGCCAGCCCGCCGAGGGGGGCGGGCGGCGCCGCTTATAAAGGCGGCGGGAGCGGGGTGGGGGAAAGCGCGTCCCTTCGCTGCGCTGCGGGACCGGCCAGCGGGGCCTGCCCAGCCCCGGCGGGGCGGAACGGCTCGGCTCGGCGGGGCTCGGCGGGGCATGGGCCGGCCCCCCCCCGCCGCCTGAAGGGATGGAGCGGCGGGCGCTGTGCGCGGGGCTGTACTGGCTGCTGCTGCCGCTCGCCCTGCTCGCCGGTGAGTGCGGCCGCACCGGCCCGGGGGCTTCGGGAGGGCTTTGGGGTGCGTGCGGTGTTCCCCTTCCACGCGTGAGCCGGGTCGCGGTGCTTTCCACCCGAGGGAGGCGGGCGGGACGCGCGGCTGTGGCGGCCCCCCCTTCCCCCAGCCCCACGCGGGACCGAGCCCGCTCCCGGGGAGCGCTGCGGCGCCTGCGGGCCGGGTGCGGGCACCCCCAGCACCGGGCACCCGGGGGCCGCTGAGGGCCAGAACCGTCCCGGTTTGTCGCCCCGCTCGCCACTCTGCCCGTTTCAGGGTGGGCGTGTGGAGGGCGCTGGGGCAGCGGGGATGGGCGATGCTCGGGGGGTGGCTGGCACCTATCGCGGCCCGTGCCCGGGTACCACGCCACCGCCGGGAGCGGGGGCACCCAGCCGGGCTGCAGAGCCTCTGCAGGGCCGTGGCTCCCAGGCTGCTCCCTGCCCGCTTTAAGCAACGCTGGCCTTTGAAGGCAGATGCGCCACCCACCAAGGCAACCCTCTGGCTACCGGCCTGGAAAATACCCGTGTCCTGGGACGCGCCGAACAAGAATCAGCTCTTTGAACCCCGGTTGCTCAGGGGAGCCTGTTCGGGGACTCCCCGTTTACCTATAGACGCAAAGGAAAAAAACCCGTCTCCATAAACAGGATTGTTCAACGGGTTCCTTGTGCCCGGGCACAGGCAGGGTCTGGCTGCCGCTGGGCTCGCAGGACCCGTGCGTGGTGGCACGGCTTTTGGGCTAGCGTCACCCGGAGAAGGGGTGTGCGCCCAACCAGAGCAGTGTCCAGTCAAGCAGCCCCTGTCCCGGCTGCATTTTGGGGTGCATGGTGCTGGCCATGCCACCGGCACGGGGTGAGCCTCACTGGCAGGGGAAGTTGGTGACTGTTGAAAAAGCTTCTTTATTTGCTCTGGTTTGCTCGAGGAGTGACTCAGTGCATCGCGCAGGATGTGAGGAGGTTAATTATAACCCTGCCTACGAGCGGGGCTGGGAAGGGAAGGTGGCCGGGTGCTGCTTGCACAAGGCCTCCCAGCCGGTGGGGTGACACCGCCGCTCCGGGGCGCGGGAGCTGCTGGGTGCATCCCGTGGGTGCACGGGGCGACACGTGGCCTCTGGGCGCGGCCTCGCGCATGGGGCCCGTTTGCCCCAATTTTGCCGATTTGGCTCCAAATTGTGCCAGGCTTGCTGGCATACTTGCCCTGCTCCGGTTTGGGATGTTGTGCTGGGGATGTGCCGTCTTCCGCTGCTGGTGATGCTGGTGGCGTTGGCGTTCCCCCCGGTGAGCTCGTAGGTGGCTTGTTTAAATTTGGGGCCCCACTTGGGTGGGGGCTGCCCTGGAGGAGCGGCTCCCTTCTGCTCCAGCCGCTTGTCCAAATAGCCGTGGGGGTGACTCGGCGGGGGCCTGGGGCCTCGCACCTGTGCCAAGAGGGGAAACTGAGGCACAGGGGCATGTGGCTCGTCCTGCTGCACCTGGGGGGGGAGGAAGAGCCCCGGAGCACGACCCGCCTGCAGCACTTCCTTCCCCAGCAGTTAGGCTCTTCCCAAACGTCCGGAGGATGTTTCCTGGCGGCTCCCGGCCAGCTCCAGGCCAGTGGAGGTGCAGGAGCTGTGTGTCCCATGGCTCTGCTTGGGGCAGCCCCCGTTCCCATGGCTGGTACAGGCATGGATCCCTGCAATGCAGCTCCCAGCCGTGCCACGGGACGTATCCCCACCCTGCGCAGGGAGATGTCTCGGCTCCATCCTGCGTGCTGGGGATATTGGGGTGCACGGAGCCGACGGGGGCCTGCTGTGCCTTCCCAGCAGCATGCACCCCATGTGTGGGGGGACCAGGCAGCTCTGTGCCGAGACACCCGGGCTGGGTGATGGTTCTGGCTTACAGCTCTGGTGGCTCCTTGGTGCTCAGGCATAAGTGATGGGTGAGGGTGGCAGCCCCCCTCCCTGGGCTGTGGTGCCTCCCAAATCGCAAGGCCTGACTCGAGGTGAGGTGAGGACATGGCCCCTCTTGGATGAGCCCCCCTGCCTGGCCAGAAGGTGATGGGGTGCCAGGGGGTCCCTGAGGGGTCCTGGGTGCCACAGGGGGCTGCTACCCAGCTGGGTGCTGGTAGGCATGTGGGCTGCAGCCAGCTGCCTCCTGCGGTCAGGTGCTTTTTATAAAATGAAGGGAAATAAAAAAGAGGAGGGAAAAAAAAAAAAGAAGAAAACTTAAAAAAAAAAAAAAGCCACCGCTGTCTCCAAGAGCAATAACTGCTGTTTCCTCCCCAGGCACACAGGGGGATGGGAGGCACCGGGCCGGCTGCCGGCAGCCTGCCTGGGCAGTGGTGCCCATCTCCCCAGGACTGAGCCTTTTGCAAAGCCCCACTGAGGTGGGTGATGCTGTGGGGGCTCCCTGGGGGTGCAGTGGGTCCCCACTTGGTGAGGAGGGGGATGTGTGTGTCTGTGTTTGGACACTCCTTAGCGCTACTGTATGGCAGCCACTGTCATGGGAATATTATGGTGGATCTGGGGATGTCTGCGTGTGATGGGGATGTGAGTCCTGGTGCGCAGGCGGGTGTGCAAGCGGGAGATAGGCACAGGCATGCTGGTGCTGAGCCCATGGCTCTGGAGGTCCCGAGGGCTGCTCCAGTCCCTTGGCACGGGCTGTGCCATCCCAGTGCTGGCCCCCATCCCAGTGCGTGCCCGCTGTAGGGGCTGCAGCTCCCGGGCTGTGGGTGCTGGGAAAGGGGGTGTCCCCAGGCACTGGAGTGGCAGCGAGCAGCTGCCCCACAGCCACTGGGTTCCCTGTCCCGTGTGTTCCCTGTCCCGTCGCTGGCTGGCTGCTGGGGTTTCCCAGGCTGCAGCCGTGGCACACGCTGGCACCCAGCCCAGTGCCCTCCTGGGGCAGCTCCTGCGGCATCCCTGGGGAGCAGGGCTGGGGGCTGGCAGGAGCAGGATTAACTTTCCACAAAAACAGGATATGGCGGGTGAACCAGTGGGGCTGCTCCCTCTTCCCGGAAAGAGGAGCCGGGGCTGGGAACACGCCGGCGGCTGGCTCTGCCGACCCAGTGGCTGGCTGCTTTGGGGCTGACCGGATTTTTGGCGTGGGGAGAACCTCTGTGGCCGAGGTTCGTCAGCCTGCCTCTGGTTTACAGCCAGTGGATGCAGAGCGCAGGGTCCCGGGTGCAAAGTGCCACCCTGGGGAGCCTGTCTGGGTCACCCTGGGACCCCAGCTGGGGCCGGTTAGGGGGGAGGCAGGACTGGGCTGCAGGGAAGCAGCCTGGCAGAGCTGCCCACTTCCAGCAGCAGGTAACGGGCCTGTGTGAGAGCAGCAGGGCGGGCAGGGAATTAAAGAGCTCTTCTAATTAATCCTGAGCGGCCGCAGGTCCCCACAGAGCCAGCAGCTGCGCGGGTGCCAATCGGTGTATGGGCCATGTGTGGGCACAGGCGAGCTGGTGCCGTGGGGCTGGCGTGTGGGGCTCCCCATCACTGGCAGGGTCCGGGGAGCCCCCTGCCCCCCTGCTGTTGGGTATGGGTCCGTCCCTGGGAGCTGGCTGGGCACGGGATGGGTCTGGCACAGCCCCCTCCCTGCAAACCAAGCACCCAATCCTCTCCCACAGCTGCTCTTTCCCGGTGTGATTATGGTGGGAGAGACCCCAATGCCAGCTCTCCCCGGCTGCCCACACCTCACCGCTGGGTCCCTGCCCTCCCCCGGGTCCCCGCTGGCCTCCATCCCCTCCCACGGGGGGACCTCAAGGGGAGATTATGGGTTGCTGCGAAGGGAACCCAACACATCTCGCCCAGCTCCCTGGCGCTGCAATTTATCCTCCTCCCGGCACATTAACGTCGTTAATATTTCACTTGCCTCTGGTTGCCAGCAGCGGCCGCGGTGGCGGTGAACTCCTGGCAGCGTGGGAGCTGATCCGGCTGCTCCCGGGGCTCAGCAGGGGGGTCTGGGTTAGGGTCCAGGGTAACCTTGCTGGGGGTGCAAGGGGGATGCTCAGCACAGGCCAGATCCTGCCCTGTGTGTGTGGCAGAGGTGAAACCGTGGGGTGTCGTGGGTGATGGGTGCTGCTTGCACAGGGTGGGGGACAGTGGGTGCCACGGTGCTGCACCCACCTGGCTCCTCACCGGGAGGATGGGTGCGGGCAGGTGGGTTTTGCTGCGGGGCTGCTCTCCCCACCATCACACTCCCCACATGCCAAACTGGTTTTTCTCCCGGCACTTTTCCTGCTGTCAGCACTGTGGGGAACCGGTTTCCTCCGACTGTGCAGGACAGAGCACCCACGCAGGCTGGCACCACGGCACGCCCCGGTGCAGCCGGCCCTGCCGAGGAGGTGTGGGTGCAAAGCTGGGCATCGTGGGCTGCGCCATGCCGGTGGGCTGTTGCCTGCCCAGCACACCATAAGCATCTTTTTAATGTGGTTTTTTTGGTTTGTTTTTTTTTTTTTTTTCCTTCGTTATCCCTTAAAAGCTGGTTGAAGCTGGCAAGCACTGGCCACCCTGCCGGGAGCTTTCCTGGTGATGCCTCGAGCTGGAGCAGAGGGGGAACCATCAGCCAAGGGGTCCCATGGGTGCTGGTTTTCAGCCCCAGGGCGCAGTGGGGTGCCCTGCATTTGCAGGCAGCTGCTGCCAGCCCTTCCTGGTGCCACAGGTGACCCCAGGACACTGCCACCGAGGTGCCTGCTTTGTGCTGGCCCCTGCCCGGGAGTGACGTCCCCAGTCCCAGGTGCCAGTAGCATAAAATACATGGGTCACACTGTTGCTTTGGGCACGGGTGCTCCCTGCAGCGTGTGTGTGCCCAGCGATGCTGGTGGGTCTCCCCGCAGTGGCCATGATTCCTGTCCTCCTCGCAGCTCTTGGGCAGACCCCAGGTGGGCGATGCTGGTGGAGCTCTGGCACAGCCAGTCCCCTCCGTGCCACCAGCACCCACAGGGTAGCCATGGCTGGTTCACCCAAAGGATGCTGCCCTGGTGCAGCGGTGGGGTCGGTGCTGGGGTGGAGGGTGCCAGTGGCTGCCGGGGGGCTGGTTGGCTCCCACAAAAGCCAGAGCAGTGGCTCGCCCCCGTGCTGGGAAGGCTCCTCTCAGCCCCGTCACCGCTGGCGGGAAGGAGAATATTTGCTCCATGAGATCATGGTTTGCCGAAATGTAGCCAGCAACCCTCGGCAGTGGGGAGGTGACACGTCCTGGGGTCACCGCGGAAGGGCGGCTGGTGGGATGGTGGTCCCAGTCCCCCCACCCTGGGCACCCTGTTGCCCCCCCCCCCTCGTGTGTGGGGGCTGCCTGCGCTGCCCGGGGCGGGGAGCCAGCTGGGGACCCTGGTGTGGGACCAGCTTTAGCCCCGACAGGTGCCACGTGGGATGTGGCCTGGGCTGCTGGGTGCGTTCCAGGTGCCTCCTCTCCCGTCAGCCCCGCACCCTCCAGGGACACCCTGGGGTGCTGGGCTGCTCATGGGGGGTGGCGCAGTGTCCCCCTCCACTGCGTTGTCCCTTGCCCCAGGATGTGCCGTCCCATTGAAGCCTTGTAAACACAGGAAGGGCTGTGCCGGGCTGGTGGTGCTGAGCACGTCTCCTGGCGCTTGGCCTGCCCCTCGCCTCGGCCCCCCAGCCCCATGGGGCCGGGGGCTGCCCTCTCGGCCCCCACTGCCTCTCCCTATTCCCAAGTGGGGTGCCAAGGGGAGCAGGTCCCCTGGCTACACAAAGCTGAGGTCCCCAACACTGGGGCTGTCCCCTCCCTGGGCTGCTCCGGGGGAATGTCACCTACCCAGAGTGGGGTCCCCCACCCTGGAGGGATACCCAAAGTGAGGTCCTGCCAGCCTGCTGGGGGGTGACACTGGGAAAGATTCCTCTGGTTTGCAGGGGAGAGGATGGGGGGACACCCTGGGACAGGGGCTCAGTTGAAAGCGAAGCTGCTGCGGTGCACAGCCCCCCTCCCCGTGACTCCCTTCCTCTCCGCTGGGCCGGCGGGTGCCTCGAAGTGGCCGTGCCCATCACCGTGGCCTCATGGCTGGGCAGCCACAGGTCTGTCCCGTGGCTGGTCCCAGCTCGAACTGCTCCATGTGGTGGTGTCTGTCACCGCTCGCCTGGCGTGTGCATGCAGCCGATGGGAACGCCACGTCCCGTGCGTCCCCAGGCACGGCGGCAGCTGCCCTGGGATGTCCCAGCCTTCGGTCTCTGTCCCCGCTGGTGGCAGCTCCACCGGGTGCTGGCTCATCCCAGCTCCCTTCCCAGCTCCTCATACGGTTTCCCGCCTGCAAACAAGCTGTAATTTAGGTCTAAAAATAAGCGAGAGGGAAGGTGGTGAGCTGGTGGCGTGCCCGTGCCGGGGCTGGGTGCAGGTGAGGGGCTGTGCCAGCCCCGGGGTGGCCGTGGGTGGGGGTCCCAGCCCAGCTGCGAGGCTCCCTGCGAACCGTGGCGTGGGCTTGCAGGAGTGATGTGCAAATGCAGCAGGTTCTGCTCATGGCTCTCGTCCCCCTGTCACCCCACATGTCTGGCAGTGTGTCCCCTCCCTGTGTGGGTCACTGGGACTGACCCAGCCCAGGCTCCTGCCTGTGTCCCTCCTCCCACCGGTGTCTTATGGGGGGCTTGAGCCCCCATCCAGGACTACCCATCATTTTGGGGTGCCTCTTGTTTTGGGGATCCCCAGGGTGGGAGGGAATGTAGCCAGGAGCCTAGTGGGGTGCAGCACCCTCCTGGTGCTGCATCCCTGGTGCTGATGCTGCCCGTACCTGTGCCCACAGCCTGCCTCTTCCGCTTCAACGTCCTCTCCCTGGTGTACCTGCTCTTCCTGCTGCTCCTGCCCTGGTTCTCGGGGCCCACCCAGCACTCTGCCAGAGGTAAGGGGCTCAGCCTGGGGTGCGGGGGGTGGGCAGCAGGGTGGGCAGCTCTGCCTGGGGGAGGTGGGCAGCGCGGGGGCTGCCAGCCATGCTGCAGTGGGTACCTGCCCTCCTTCCCCTGCGGTTTCCCCCCGGCTGAGCAGCGTGGCTCCGCGTGGCAGTGTTGCTCTGTTAATTATAGCCCAGTGTGGCTATTAATAGACCTCCTGCTCCAAAACGGCCAGTTTTGAGCCCCAGCCTCATTAACCAGAAACCTCAGGGCCAGGCTGTGCCTGCCAGGTGGGCAGGGATGGACCACAAGCAGCCCCCCCACCCTGCCCGGGCACGTGTGTGGGGGGCACGGGGGATGCGTCGCCCGTGGTGGGTGCATGGGAGCATGTCCCCGGCAGCGGGTGCATGGGACATGCCCCTGTGCGGGGCAGGGGGTGTCATAGCCCCCGCTGTCTCTCTGCCCTCAGTGCCACGCTGAGCCGTGCTGTAGCACAAGCCAGCAGCGCCTGGCATGGCTGCAGCTAAAAGCTTTGCCCTCTGAATATTTCATGGGCTCGCACGGCCCCGCAGCCCGGGTGCTGCTGAGAGCCTTCATGCGGATTTACAGGAAAAAACAAGTGGAGGGAAATTTTTTGGCCCAGGGCCACCCCCCGGCCGGTGTGCAGCTGTGGTGGGCTCGCTGCCTGTCCCATGGCTGGGAAAATGGGCGCATGGCCCAGGGAGCCGGGTGGGTTGGGGGCACAGCTGCAGCTGGTGGAAGATCTGACGGAGCTCACGGTGTGGGGGACCCCTTAGCAGCCACCCACAGTCCCCCTCCAGGACATTCCACCAGGGATCGGGATGGGGCTGTGAGCTGTGTCCCGATGCCAGTCCCCATACGGTGGGACCAGGGAAGCGCCTGATGCCAGCTGGGTTGGAAGGTGCTGCAGGGGCGACGGGAGGGAGTGTGGTGCTGGGGCTCTGGCTCCCTGCATTGCCCTGTGTCTCGGTTTCCCCAGTAATGCAGTAGAAAGGATGCTCTTAGGCTGTGCTGGGTGCATGGTGAGACGTGCAAAGTCCTGGTGGGACCCTGTCCCTGGGGAAGACCCCTCGCATCTCTGGGCACAGTTTCAGTGCACCCCTTCCCAGCTCTTCCCAAGGGTGCTAGGTCCCCGCTGGGGATGCTCGTTCTCCCCAGGGCCACCTTGGTCGATAGGTAATGGGTTGCCCGTGTCTCACAGGTCACACCAGCTGCCTCCTCAAAGCTCTGCTGGGCACCAGCATCCTCTTCCTCCTCGCCCACTTCGTTTTCCAGATATGCCTGTACATGCTGCCCGTCCTGGATCAGCTGCTGGGGCCCAGCTGTGAGTACAGGGCACCAGGGCAGGCTGCCGCAGGGGTGCCCGTGCCTGCCCTCGCCCTCCCACACCTCTGCTCCCCCAGGCTTCACCCACTCACTGTAGTGCCCTGGGGCTGGACCCCCAAGCAAGTGACATGCAGGTGCGGGGATCCCATCCTGCTGGGTGCTGGGGGGCCACTGGGGCTCTGCGGGATCCCAGCGCTGGTGCATGCTGTGCTGTGCCAGGGTGCCCACTTAGCAGCCGCTGCACTGGGCGCAGACCCCATCCAGGGCCCCCATGAGGTGGGACGTTCTCCCTATGGGGAAGCCCCCTGCTCTGGGTGGGCTCGGAGCCTGCCCACGTGGGGTCTGCCAAACCCAGTGCCTCCCTGCTTCCCCACAGGCAGCACCTGGGAGGTCCTTGCCCGCCACATCGGGGTCACCAGGTAAGGGCACCGCAGCAGTGTGGGGTGGGGGCTGGCAGTGGTGGGTGGGGGGCACCCCCAAGCCCTTCCCTGCCCCGTGTTCCCTGCTGCAGGCTGGACTTGAGCGACATCCCCAACTCGGTGCGTCTCGTGGCACCCGACGTCGGCATCCTGCTGGTCTCGTCCCTCTGCCTGTGTCTGTGCCGCCGCCTGGTCCCCAAGGCAGGTGCTGCCGCCCGTGGCCGGAGACCCGAGTCCCTGGAGCCCCTTGAGCAGGTGAGAGCCAGCCCAGGCGCCATCGGCAGCATCCCACCCAGAGCGTCCCACCAAGCCCCTCCAGCCTCCCTGGGGCATGGCGGGGGGTCTGCTCCCTGGGGAGGGCAGCCTGGCACATCGGGGCTTGTCAGAGAGGTGTCCCCGGTGGCTGGGGACCCGGGCTGGGGCAGTTTTGGCCGCCTGGCTGAGCAGGCGGTGGTGGAGGGGCTGGGCCATCACCACGGCACCTCCTGTGGGTTGGGGTGACTCTGCCGTGAGCAGTGCCCATGTTTGCTCCCACGTTGCCTTAGGGATCCCAGCAAACAGCCTGGCCCCACAGCACCGGTTGATGTGGGGCTGCCCCCGGTGAGGGGAGCGTGGTGTGGGCACCCCCAGGCTCCAGCTGGCACTGCCACACCGAAACCCCTGGGCTCGGGAAGGGCGGTCGGGGGGGGCTGCTGGCACCCAGCTGGAGCTCACCCACAGGGTGCAGGGCTGGGTGCCGTGCCGTGCCAGCAGGGCACCGGGGTGCTGGGCTCACGGCACTGGCATCACCCGGGCAGACGCAACCCCAAGCTGATGGCACCCCCAAGCTCAGCAGACACCTCGCGGGGCTCAGCCCCGTTTTGGGGTGCTTGGCACTGGTCTGGGCTGTCGTGGCGGGCGCTCGGCTGCGGCTGGGCTGTAACCGGAGTGCCGGCCGATGCGAACGCCTTTGCCGTGAGCGCGGGGCCAGCGCGGGAGGCAGCCTGGAGAAGAGCTCAGTGCTGGGAACCTGGGTGCCGGCGCCAAGAAAAACAGCCGCCTTTTGGAGGTGCTTTCCAAGCGGCTAATGAGATAAACACGGCCCGGTGCCGGGCTGCGCGCCCGCACAGCACCGGGCAGGATGCCCCGGCTGTCCACCCATGCTCTCCCTCAAGTGGGAAAACTGAGGCATGGCCTGGAGCAGCCTGGAGCTGGTGGGCTGCCCAGGGTCAGGCCATGGGGCTCACGCCACGCTCTCCTCACCTGGCAGGGGGAAGAGGAGGACGTGGAGCGGCACGGTGGCACGGCTGACACGAACACGCCGCTGAGCACCAGGCTGCGGGTGACAGCTCACTGGCTGCTCTGGGTGGCTGGGAAGGGCCTGGCCATCCTGCTGCTGGCCTTGGCTGGTGGGTATGGGACGTGGGGGGTATTCGATGCGCTGGGGGGTGTCTTGGTGACCATACTGCCAGAGGCAATGCTCGGCCCAGGGCAGGATGCTGGGCTGGGGGCTGCGTGGCCGGAGGATGCTCGGCTGTGCACTGACTGCCTGTGGGTGCTGCTCCCCAGGGATCACCCTGCCTTCCGCCTCCTCCAGCGTCTACTATCTGCTCTTCGTGGGGCTGTGCACGTGGTGGGCTTGCCACCTCCCCGCCAGCCGCCTTGCCTTCAACACCCTCTGCATCCTTGTCGCCGTCTACGCTGCCGGCCACCTTGTCTGTCTCTATGCCTACCAGTCACCCTTCGTCCAGGGGGTCTTCCCGCCCCCCACCATCTGGGCACGGTGAGTCCCTGGGGAGGGAGCCGTGCCGTGGGTCCCTGTGCCACCCTGGTGGAGTGGCCAGCCCGATGCCTTGCTTGGCTCCCATCCCACTGCCAGCTGCAGCGGGGAGGGTGCTCAGAGGCTACCCAGTGAAGCCATGTGCGGTGCCAGCACCGGGACGGGACCTTGGCTCATGATGGGGGTCCCGGTTGCAGGGGTAATGCCAGCTGCTCCATCCCTGCAGGGTGTTCGGCTTCAAGGACATCGTCCTGTACCTCAACTGCTCCCGGCCCAACGCCCTGGTGCTCAACACTGGCCACCCCTGGCCCGTCTACGCCAACCCCGGCATCCTGCTCCTGCTCTACTACACCATGGCCACCCTGGTGAAGCTGCGCCGGCTGGACGCTAGGGTGAGGGGCTGCAGGGCACAGCCGGACCCCTTGCTGATGCCCAGTGCACCCTGCTGCTCTGACTGCCGCAGCCCTGGCACCGGGGGTGCCTGGTGGAGGGGAGGTGGGGGTCAGGGGGGTGCCTGCAGCAGGCCTCCCCCCCTGGCAGCTGCAGCGGTGTGCCCTGAGCTGGCTCCTGCCCCTTGCAGAGAACCGTGGCGCCAGCACAGCCACCAGCGAGGGAGTTGGTGGAGCTGGAGAGCTGGCCCAAGAACTCCGATGGCATAGCTGAAGACACCAAGGTGGGTTTGGGAGGGATGTGCCCCCCCCGGTGATGGGGGAACAGGTATGGGGTGCTCTGGGGGTGCCAGGGTGGGCTCTGAGCCCTTTCTGCCCCCCCAGCCCATGCTGTCCTCCAGCACTGGGAAGCCGGGCAGCGACACTGAGAACTGCACTGTCCACGTCATGGGCAACTTGCCACAGCCGGGTAAGCCCGTCCTCACCACCTCCCCCTGCCCAAGCCCTGCCCATGGCCCAGGGGGTGGCTCACGGTCCCCTTCCCCGTGGCCAGGCAGGAGGCATCCAACGGAGCGGCTGCCCCTGCACACCCTGGGCCACGTCATCATGAACCAGAGTTATGTCTGCGCCCTCATCGCCATGATGGTAAGGGGCTGGGGAGGGGGATGGGCACGGAAGGGCCACCTCCCAGCCTGAGCCCGGGCGAGCAGCCGCATCCCACCTGCCTGCAGGTGTGGAGCATCACCTACCACAGCTGGCTGACCTTCGTGCTGCTGCTCTGGGCATGCCTCATCTGGACGGTGCGCAGCCGGCATCACTTCGCCATGCTCTGCTCGCCCTTCCTCCTCCTCTACGGCATCGCTCTCTGCAGCCTGCAGTACGTCTGGTGCATGGACCTGGCCCCCGAGCTGCCCACCCGTGTCGGCTTCATGAGCCTTGAGCAGCTGGGGCTGGTGCGCCCCAAATATCCCTGCTTGGACCTGGGGGCTAAGGTAAGCCCGGTGCTGTCCCTGTCCCCGTCCCTGCCAGCACCCAGCTGTCCCTGCTCACCGCCTGTCCCCACAGCTCCTGCTCACCCTCACCTTCTGGCTGCTGCTGCGGCAGTTCGTTAAGGAGAAGCTGCTAACGAGGAGGTGCCCAGCCACCCCGCTCCTGGAGGTGACCATCTCGGACACAGGTGAGGGCTCCCAGTGTCACCCACTCAGAGGGACCCTGTGCCAGGCTGAACGTCCCCAGGGTGCAAGCGCCCGGAGAGAGGCAGCTACTGGGTGTGGGGGGGACACATGTGCCCCCCGCCCGACTGCCTGCAGCCCCTTCCCTGCCTGGCAGAGCCCAGCCGGCAGCAGGACGTGCTGAAGGCACTGGGGGACCTGGTGCGGGATTTCTACGCCAAATACTGGATCTGCGTCTGTGCCGGCATGTTCATCGTGGTGAGCTTCGCCGGGCGCCTCGTTGTCTACAAGATCGTCTACATGTTTCTCTTTCTCCTCTGCCTCACCCTCTTCCAGGTAGGGGGGCCGGGCACCCCTCCCTGTCCCCATCCCCGTCGCTGGCGCGGCCCCGCTGATGTCCCTGTCCCCGCAGGTGTACTACAGCCTGTGGCGCAAGGTGCTGAAGGGCTTTTGGTGGCTGGTGGTGGCATACACCATGCTGGTGCTCATCGCTGTCTACACCTTCCAGTTCGAGGACTTCCCCATGTACTGGAGAAACCTGACAGGCCTCACCAATGAGCAGTGAGTGTCCCCAACCTGCCGGGGGGTCCCTGCTGCTGCCAGCCCCGGGGTGGCACCAGGACGTGGCCAAGGGATGCGTTGCGAATGGGGAAACTGAGGCACAGGGGGAGTGGGGGTTGAGCTCCAGTGTGGTGGCTGAATGCCCATGCAGGATGGGCTGGATGTGGCCCCACATTAACCCTCCTGTCCCTGCCCAGGCTGGGCGACCTGGGCCTGGAGCAGTTCAGCGTCTCCGAGCTCTTCTCCAGCACCCTCATCCCAGGCTTCTTCCTCCTGGCCTGCATTCTCCAGCTCCATTACTTCCACCGCCCCTTCATGCACATCACTGACCTGGAGCACATCCCCGCTGCCTCTCCGCCACCCCGCGCCATCCCCAGGTAAAGCCCTGTGCCAGGGTGACCACCCCTGCACCTCGAGCCCCCCGTCCCTGCTCTGAGCCCACCTCCCCACAGGCCAGAGGAGCTGTATGGGAGCCGGCTGCTGCGGGGTGCACCTGCTGCCGAGAGCGCCGAGACAGGCGACTCCAGCACTGTGTCACAGGGTACCAGTCAGGGATGGGGGGACAGGGCTGGATGGGGTGTCCTCCAAGGTGGGAAGGGGCTGGAGGGGAGGCAGGGGTGGATTTGGGGTGTCATCCGAGTGTGGGAGGGTACAGGGATGGGTTCGGGCATCCTCTGAGCCAGGAAGGGGCTGGGAATGGGTGCAGGGATGAATTTGGGGTGTCCTCCAAGGCTAGGTGGGGATGAGTATGGGTTGGGGTGTCCTCTGAGCCAGGAAGGGGCTGGGAACAGCTGCAGGGATGGTGGATTGGGGTGTCCTCCAGGTCTGGGAGGGTCTGAGGATGCATTGGGGTGTCCTCTGATCCAGGAAAGGCCTGGGAGAGTACAGGGATGGATTAGGGTGTCCTCCAAGGCTGGAAGGTTGTGGGAATGGATTGGGGTGTCCTCCAAGGGTGGGAGGATACAGGGATGGGTTGGGGTACCCTCTGAGCCAGAGTGGCTGCAGGGGTGTCCGTGACAGTCCATGTCCCTGCAGCGCCCACCAAATGGGGGCTGGTGCTGGAGCGCCTGATCGTGCTGGGCTGGACCTTCTCGGACAAGCTGACCCGTGGGCAGGTCTTTGTGGGGCGTCTACTGGAGCTCCACATCCTCAAGCTGGTGGCTCTTTACACTGTCTGGGTGGCCCTGCAAGAGGTACCAGCCCTGGGATGCCGGCATGGGGGGGCTCAGCCAGGCACCCTGGGGTGCTGACGTGGCCACTGCCCCAGGTATCGCTGATGAACTTCTTGCTGGTGCTGCTGTGGGCCTTCGCCATGCCCTACTGCCGGTTCCGCCACATGGCCTCCTGCCTCTCCACCGTCTGGACCTGCATCATCATCGTCTGCAAGATGCTCTACCAGCTCAAGATTGTCGACCCCCACGAGTACTCCAGCAACTGCACCCAGGTGCCTGGGCGGCCGTGCCAGGGGCATGCCTGGTTCTTGGGATGCTTGTGGGTTCCCTGGCTGGAGGGGGGGTCTGGTGGCAGGGGCGAGGGGTGCTGACGCCTGGTGGTGCTCCTCTTTGCAGCCCCAGCAAAATGGCACCAACCTGAGCCCAGAGGAGCTGGGCAACTCCACGCTGTACCGCGGCCCTGTGGACCCTGCCAACTGGTTCGGCATCCGCAAGGGCTACCCCAACCTGGGCTACATCCAGGTGGGCATGAGGACACCCTATCTGTGGAGAGCACCGTGTCAGGGGGATGCTCGGTGGCATGCCATGGTCCTGAGCATCCCCCCCACCCTCCCTGCCCCCAGAACCACCTCCTGGTGCTGCTGCTGCTGGTGTTCGAGGCGGTGGTGTACCGGCGCCAGGAGTACTACCGCAAGCAGGAGCAGCTGGTGGCCCCCGTCACAGAGACCATCTTTGAGGACATCTCCCGTGAGCACCTCGACCACGGCCTCGGCAGCTGTGCCAAATACTTCCTCAACTATTTCTACTACAAGTTTGGCTTGGAGGTGGGGAGCAGGTGCTGCGGGGTGGGGTCCTACCACTCCCAGCACCCCGGGGCTGAGCCTCTGCATCCCCCCCGCCCCAGATCTGCTTCCTGATGACGGTGAATGTGATCGGGCAGCGAATGAACTTCATGGTGATCCTGCACGGCTGCTGGCTGGTCGTCATCCTGACACGGCGCCGGCGGGCGGCCATCGCCCGCCTCTGGCCCAAGTACTGCCTCTTCCTCGTCGTCTTCCTCCTCTACCAGTACCTGCTGTGCGTGGGCATGCCGCCCGCTCTCTGCGTGGGTAAGGGGCAGGGCTGGGGGCACCTGGCCTTCGCACGGGTCAGTGCAGTGGGGGTCCGTGTGCGGGCAGGCTGCCTGCCCTGGCTCGGGGCTGGGGGCTGGCATGCAGTGTGCCCGCTGCCCCCCAGACTATCCATGGCGCTGGAGCCGGGCCCTCCCCATTAACTCGGCGCTCATCAAGTGGCTCTACCTGCCCGACTTCTTCGTGCCCCCCAAATCCACCAACCTCATCAGTGAGTATCCCCCTCCCCAGCCCCAGCCGCCCCCTACCCACTGGGTGCCCTGGCTCCCTGCTCCAGCCGCGGCCATGGGGGTCCCAGGCAGGCAGGAGGGGTGGGAGGAGTTTGGTCAAACCCCACCCCCTTTGGGGAGGAGGGGCCTGGGGAGACCACATCCCGTTTGGGGGAAGCTTAATAAAGTGTCTGAGGGGAGGAACCCAGAGGGGGAGGAGCATGGAGAGGTCACGCCCCCTTGTGAAAAGATCAATGAAACTCGGAGAGGGAGGAGCCTGGGGAGGCCACGCCCCCTTGCGAAAGGCCCAAATTAAATACATCCGAGGGGGAGGGGCCGAGGGGCCACGCCCCCTTTGGGAAAACTCAAGCTCGCCTCCCTTGGGGGAGTGGCCTGGTATGCCCCACCCTTTTGGGAGGGGCTTGATGGGTGCCACGCCCTTTGGAGGAAAGGGGTGTGGCCTACCAGAGCCCCACCCTCCCGGGCTGAGCCTTATGCCTGCAGATGACTTCGTGCTGCTGCTGTGCGCGGCCCAGCAGTTGCGGGTGTTCAAGGCCGAGCGCACCGAGGAGTGGCTGCGTGCAGCTGGCGAGAACAGCGACCGGCTCGACCTGGCCCGGGACCCCCACAATCCCACGCCCAACTTCATCCACTGCCGGTGGGCACCTGCCGCTGCATGGCACGGCTGGGGTGGGCTGGGGTGCCTGGGGCCGTGGGGGTGGGACCTCCCCTGGGGTGGGACTCCTTGGGGGATGGACAAGACGGGACACCCCCTCCCCCCTCCCCCCCCGGCCCCCAGAATGACACCCCTTGGGATGTGGACAGGATGAGACCCCCAAGCAGTAGGACCTGCTGGGTTAGGATTCTCTAGGATGGGGATGGGAGCCAACCAGTGCTGGGAACCCTTAGGGGCAGGGAAACCCGCCCCCTGATGCTGGCACGGGACCCCCTGCCACTAGGATGGTGCCCCCAGACTGGGACAGGAGCACCCTGAAACTGTGTTGGAAGGAGATGTGGTGGTCCAGGACACCCCTGGTGATGGTGCAGGACCCCTGTGGGCACTGGGACCCCACAGACTGGGACAAAGCACTTTTTGTCTCCAGGATGGGGCTGATTTGGGGACTGGGACCATGCTGGTTTGGCTGGTGTGTGGGGTAGCATCTCACTGCACCCTAAACCTGCGTGGTGGCAAGCATAGGTGCTGGGAGGAGATGGGGACCCTGCTCTGAGGACCCCATCCCACAGGTCATACCTGGACATGGCGAAGGTGGTGGTCTTCCGCTACCTTTTCTGGTTTGTCCTGGTGGTGGTCTTCATCACCGGGGCTACCCGCATCAGCCTCTTTGGCCTTGGCTACCTGCTGGCCTGCTTCTACCTCCTCCTCTTCGGCACTGCCATGCTGCGCAAACCAGCACGGGCTCGCCTCGTGCTCTGGGACTGCCTCATCCTCTACAACATCACCGTCATCATCTCCAAAAACATGCTGTCGGTGAGGACTGCTAGTCCCTGGCTAGGCAATGGCACCTGGGCTGCTCCTCTGGGCCACCCACCCCCTGGGCATCCCCTGGGGAGGGGATGGGTGGCAGCACTGTCCCCATCTCGCTGTCCCCAAGCTAGCCCATCACTCTGCCCTCTCTTCCTGCAGCTCCTCTCCTGCGTCTTCGTGCAACAGATGCAGAGCAACTTCTGCTGGGTGATCCAGCTCTTCAGCCTGGTCTGCACCGTCAAGGGCTACTATGACCGTGAGTTGCCAGCTTGTTGGGGTCTGGGGGCTGCCCTGCCTGAGCTGGTGGGATTGGGGGTGCAGGTTGGGGCTGCTGCCTGACCTGCCTGCACCTCTGCCTGCCAGCCAAGGAGATGGGCAAGGACCAGGACTGCTCGCTGCCCGTGGAGGAGGCGGGCATCATCTGGGACAGCATC
Organism: Falco cherrug; assembly: GCF_023634085.1. Classification (NCBI taxonomy): domain Eukaryota; kingdom Metazoa; phylum Chordata; class Aves; order Falconiformes; family Falconidae; genus Falco; species Falco cherrug. Next base: position 21,354,083 of record NC_073710.1, on the reverse strand, counting down.
TGCTTCTTCTTCCTCCTGCTCCAGCGCCGCGTCTTCCTCAGCTACTACTACTTACATGTTATGCTGGACCTCCAAGCCTCTGCCCTGCAGGCTTCCAGGTGGGATTGAGGTCCTGGAGGGTCCCTGTGGGTGCCGGCGTGTGGGGGTGCCCCCCTTCACCCTCCCGCTGTCCCTGCAGGGGCGTCGCACTGTTCAAGGCCAGTGTCCTGAAGAGCATGCACTCCCACCGGCAAGCTGAGAAGAAGTCGCTGGCCCAGCTGAAACGGCAGTGAGTGGGTTTTGGGGGGTACCTGGGAACCCTCTCTGCAGCTACCAGCACCTTGGGACACCCCTGTGTTGGGGGGTGGCTGGGGGTGCCCCCAGGGGGTTTGGGGGAGCAGGCTCCACAGCAGCCTCTGCCCGGCAGGATGGAGCGGATCCGAGCCAAGCAGGAGAAGTACCACCAGGAGCGGCTGCCCGGCAGTGGTGGCGAGGGGCAGGATGAGGCCAGGCCAGGTGAGAGCTGGGGGGTCCCTCCCGTCCCCCCCAACCCCTCTCCGGGCACAGCAGAGTGACTGCGACCCATGGCCAACACTTGTCCCGGTGGAGCCCCACGGAGCTGCGGTGAATCCCCTCCCCGCGCCACCGGCTCGCCCCTGCGGCGGGTGCCCCGCGTGCAGCTGTTCTCAGCCCCCTCCCCATCTGCCGTCCCACAGCGCCCGGCAGCCCGGCGGACCCTTCCCGGCAGAGGGAGCGGTGGTGGCGGCCATGGTTAGACCACGCCGCAGGTACTGCCCCGGCACGGGGCGTAACGGGGCGCAGCCCCTCGGCAAGGTCCCTCCGCTGGGGACCACTAACACCCACGGGGAGCGGTGGCGATGATGGTGCTTTTGGCAAGATGACACCCTGCATGTCCCCTGTCCCCGTGCTCGGCCGCAGGGCACTAACCAGGGCTTCTCCACTTCCCAGCACTAACGGGGCGTTGGACTGGGGGTGCTGGGCTGGGGTTGGGGTTACCAGCATCGCTTGTCACGGATGCCGGAGGGACCCCGCTTTGGTGACGTGGGAGTTGGGTTGTTCACCCTGACGGTGAGGATCCCCCCGGGTGTCCTCGGCACTGTGCCAGCAGCGCCGGGCCAGGCAGGGCGCCCTGGGGAGATGGCAGCAGGGCCGGCCTGGGCGCCAGCCATGCCGTGATGCCCTGTGCCATGGCGCCGGCCATGCCATGACACCCCGTGCCACCCTGGCAGTGCTGCATTCAGGGGAATACTTCCTCTTCGAGTCGGACAGTGAGGAGGAGGAGGAGGCGGTGGTGCCAGAGGAGCCACGGCCGGGCAGGCAGAGTGCCTTCCAGGTGAGCATGGCTGCAGGGCTGGGGGGCCTGGGGGCGCTGGCGGTGGCACTCACAGCCCCCCTCTCCCTGCCAGCTCGCCTACCAGGCCTGGGTGACCAACACCAGGACGGCACTGCGGCAGCAGGAGCAGCAGCAGCCAGAGCCACCCGGTACCGAGGTCGCTGCAGGTGGGTCTGGCTCACCCCAAAATGGGGCTGGGGTCCGGGGGGGGACACCGCCCTGTCTCGTGCCCGCTGTTTTCCCTGGCAGCAGTCAGCATCCTGTAACGGGGCATTGACTCAGTGGGGTTCCTGGCATGTGTGTGGACTCTCTGATGGCTGCAGTGGGTTTGGGCACAAGCCATGCAGCTCTCCTTTGGTGCCCATGCTGGTTTTGAAGCTGAGAGGGGACACACGGGGTGATGAGCAGGAGAGCCCCAGTGGGGGCCAGAAATGATGTCCATCCTCTGCTGAGCTGGTGCTACCCCTTCCTGGGGGAATCTGACCCGTGCAGAGGACAGCGGAGCGAGAGAGGAAGAGTTGCAGGCACCCGAAGAGGCTGAAGGCCAGGATGAAGAGGAGGAGGAAGGCTCAGGTAGGTGGGCAGCAGGATTGCAGCACAGGGGGATGCTGGGGTGGTCTGAGCAGGCATGAAGTGACACACACACACACACACACACACACACACACCGCCTCTCTCTTCTTGCCCTGGCAGAGCGGGGCAACGTGGTGCAGCGCGTGCTGAACACCCTGCGGTTCCTGTGGGTGCTGTGCCGGGCCATGGTGGACGGGCTGACCCAGTGGCTGGACGCCTGCACCCGGGAGCACGCTGACATGTCCACCGTCCTGCGCCTCGAGAGATACGTCCTCACACAGCGGCTGGCCAGGGTGAGCCGGGGGGGGGGACACAGGGGCACGGCAGGGCAGAGGGGGTGGCAGCCCCACGGTGGCACTGACCACCTGCCCGCTGCAGGGAGAGGATGTGCACCGCGGGGTCCTGGATGAGCTCTACCTGCTGCCGCCGGAGGAGCCCCCAGAGGAGCCAAGCCCACAGGGGGCTGGGGGTACAGACCCCCAGAACAGCATCGCTTCCAGGCAGGTGCATAGATACCCCCCAGGGGGGCAGCCAGCAGCGCCACAGGCAGGGGCTGGTGGCAGGGAGCTCACCCCTGTCCCTGTGCCGTCCCCAGCAGGCACCGAGGAGCTACCCCCACCCCAGTGGGATGCCCGCTTCCCACTGGCAGCCAGGAGCAGGTGACACCCTGGGGGTCCCAGGAGGATGTGGCAGGGTCTCGGGAGCTCCTGGCCCTTCCCCAGAACCGCAGCCGGACAGCCAGTGAGCTCCTCCTGAGCAGGTACGGGGCTGTGGGGATGTGGGGCTGGCGGGGCTGGGGGCAGTGGGGCTGGCTCACCCCCCTCCCCACACCTTGCAGGCGGCTGTACTTCCCCGAGCTGGAGGAGTCGGAGCGGTTTTATCAATCCCACAACCGGTTCCTGAAGCTGCTGCTGGCCGGGTACCGCTGCGTGGCTGCCCACTCCGAGCTGCTCTGCTACTTCATCATCATCCTCAACAACATGGTGACTGCCTCCGTCATCTCGCTCTTCCTGCCCATCCTCGTCTTCCTCTGGGCCATGCTCTCCATCCCCCGGCCCAGCAAGCGCTTCTGGATGACCGCCATCATCTTCACTGAGGTGGGCAGTGGGTGCCTGAGGAGGGGGTGATGCCACCCGGCCCCCAGCTGCCACTGATCCCAACTTCTGCGCAGGTGATGGTGGTGGTGAAATACCTCTTCCAGTTTGGGTTCTTCCCCTGGAATGGCTACGCCATGCTGGTGCGCAACGAGGGCAAGCCCTTCTTCCCACCCCGCATCCTGGGCTTGGAGAAGACTGACCGGTACATCAAGTATGACCTCATCCAGCTCCTGGCGCTCTTCTTCCATCGCTCCCTGCTGCTGGTGAGCCCTGGGGCACGGGCACCACTGTGGGCATTGCCTGGGTGGGCGCCCCTGGGAGCTGGACGTGCTCCTGGGGGTGATGGGTGCTCTGGAGAGCACCCAGTGGGTGCTTGGTGGCTCTGCCTTGGTTTCCACCCCAGGCACCCATTGCTGGTTGGGTCCCTGGGATGCAATGGGAGCTGATGCTGCGGGATCGGGGGATGCGGTGCATGGGGATGGGGGACATCAGGAGCCCCGTCCCCCTGACCACGGCCCTCCTCAGTCCTATGGGTTGTGGGACCACGAGGAGGACCCCTTCCCCAAGAAGAAGGCAGAGGCGGAGCGGGTAGAGGATGAGGAAGAGGAGGAGAGGCGGGAGGAAGCAGCATCCCCGCCGCCCGCAGTGGACAAGGAAGGGATGGAGGCGCTGGCAGAGCCAGGGACACTGGGTGCAGCCGCGGGGCCGGAGTTGGAGGGCGATGCCGTGGGGCAGGCAGAGGAGGCTGGGGCCACGCAGCTCCGCTTCAGGAGGAAGAGGCGGCAGGGGAAGAAGCAGCCAGAGGCAGCTCCGGAGGAAGGTGAGCACCAGCTCTCACCCCTCACACCCCGGCAAGGGACAAGGCTGGTGTCCCCCAGGGCAGAGGGGTGCTGGGGCCACGCAGGATGCAGCCCTGCAGGACCCTGCCTGTCACCCATGCTGCACCTCACTCACAGGGGATGGGGAGGAGGAGGAGGAGGAGGAAGAGGAGGAGGAAGAAGCAAAACAGAGCCACGCTCAGAGGAAGCTGAAGGCGTTTGGGCTGCGGGTCAAGCTCTTTTTCCTCACCATGTGAGTGCCCGCGGCGCTGGTTGGAGTGGGGGATGCGGGGTGCAGCTCCTGGTCACACGTTCCCTCTGTTGGTCCCCTCCAGGGCACAGAACATGTACCGGCCGGTGCGCGGGTTCTTCCGGGACATCCTGCACACCCAGCACCGGGCAGCCACCGACGTCTACGCCTTCATGTTCCTGGCAGATGTGGTTGACTTCATCATCATCGTCTTCGGCTTCTGGGCCTTCGGGGTGAGCAGAGCCCTCCTGCAGGGCACCAGCCGGCCAGCTCCCACCGCAGGGACGGGCTGGGCTCTGTCCTGACCTCTCCTGCATCCCCAGAAACACTCGGCAGCTGCCGACATCACCTCCTCGCTGTCGGATGACCAAGTGCCGGAGGCCTTCCTGGTCATGCTGCTCATCCAGTTCACCACCATGGTCATCGACCGTGCGCTCTACCTCCGCAAGACTGTGCTGGGCAAGCTCATCTTCCAGGTCATCCTGGTGTTCAGCATCCACCTCTGGATGTTCTTCATCCTGCCAGCCGTCACCGAAAGGTACCGAGCATCCCCCAAAGATGCCTCCCCAGGGCACGGTGTGGTTCTTGGGTGACACCTTTGTGTCCCCAAGCCCATGTGGTGGCCCAGCCTGGCCAGGCAGGTGGCCAGAGGGATGACATCTCCCTCCCACAGGTTGTTCAGCCTCAACACGGTGGCCCAGCTGTGGTACTTTGTGAAGTGCATCTACTTCTCGCTGTCAGCCTACCAGATCCGCTGCGGCTACCCTACCCGCATCCTGGGCAACTTCCTCACCAAGAAATACAACCACCTCAACCTCTTCCTCTTCCAGGGGTACGGCACGGGGCCACACAAACCCCCGGGTGCCCAGAGGGTGCCGTACCAGTCCTCTCTCCCCATGTGCCCCCCAGGTTTCGCCTCGTGCCCTTCTTGGTGGAACTGAGGGCTGTCATGGACTGGGTCTGGACAGACACCACGCTGTCCCTCTCCAACTGGATGTGCGTGGAGGACATCTACGCCAACATCTTCATCATCAAGTGCAGCCGTGAGACGGAGAAGGTACATCCCTGCTGTGCTGGGAGGGGCTCCCCAATAAGCCCCTTGTTGCTGGGGGTCCCCCTGAGCCCTCCTGGCACTGCATGCTGTCTCCTCCCCTGCCCAGAAATACCCCCAGCCCAAGGGGCAGAAGAAGAAGAAGATTGTGAAGTATGGCATGGGGGGCCTCATCATCCTCTTCCTGGTGGCCATCATCTGGTTCCCGCTGCTCTTCATGTCGCTGGTGCGCTCCGTGGTGGGCGTTGTGAACCACCCCATCGATGTCACCGTCACCCTCAAGCTGGGGGGGTATGAGGTGAGGATGCAGGGGGTGGGGTGCTGGGGTGCCTGGTCTGGGTGATGGGGTCCCCTGCCTGACTTGATGGCACCCTGTCCCCCCGCAGCCACTGTTCACCATGAGTGCCCAGCAGCAATCCATCCAGCCCTTCACCCCCCAGGACTATGAAGCCCTCACCAACCAGTTTGAAAGGCAACCGGTAAATCCTGCCCACCCCAAACCCCCCTGCTCCATCCCACTGGGTGCCCAGGGAGGGGGGCTGGCACATCCAGGGGTGCCCCCTGCATGGGGGTATCTTTGGGTGGGGGCTGAGCTGTGCCCCCCACCCCGGCGCCAGGTGGCCATGCAGTTCATCACGCTGTACGGCTACGAGGACATTGTGACGGCCCGCATCGAGGGCAGCTCGGGCTCGCTCTGGAGCATCAGCCCCCCCAGCCGGGAGCAGATGCGGCGGGAGCTGCAGAACGGCTCATCCGACATCACCCTCCGCCTCACCTGGACCTTCCAGAGGTACAGCCAGCACTAGGGGGGGGGGGGGGGGGGAAGCCCTGCCTGCACCCCCGCCGTGCACACAACTCAGCTTCTGCTGCCCTCTGTGCCCACAGGGACCTGGGCAAGGGGGGCACGGTGGAGCACACCTTCGACAAGCACACCACCGACCTGCAGCCCGGCGCGCCCCAGCGCATGGAGCTGGCCCAGCTGCTGCAGGGCACCCGCGACGCGCCTGTGTGAGTGTCCCCGGGGGGGCTGGACTCCCGTGCTCGGTGCCCCCCCCGGCTCACCCCACTCTCTTGCAGGCAAGTGCCCAAACTCTTCCCCAAATACATCCGGGCACCCAATGGCCCTGAAGCCAACCCCGTCAAGCAGCTGCTGCCAGGTGAGTCCCACTGTGTGCCCCCCCTCCTAAAAAAAAAAAAAAAAAAAAAAAAAAGAAAAAAAGGTGTTCGGGGCACATCAAGAGCTGTGTTGTGTCCTGATGGTGCCACCCCCTCCGGCAGATGGGGAGGACAGCTACCTGGATGTGGAGGTGCAGCTGAAACGGGAGCGTGCGGGTGCCGGCCGAGGAGGTGACAGCTTCTTGGAGTGGTGGGTGGTGCGGCTGAAAGAGGCCCCCCCTCGTGATGGCAACATCCTCCCCATGGTCATCTTCAACGATAAAGTCAGCCCCCCCAGCCTGGGTTTCTTGGCTGGCTACGGGTATGTGGAGTTGGGCACCGACCACCCCAAAAGGGGTGCAAAGTGTGGGGTGGTGGGATACAGGATGCCAGAACCTGTGTGTGTCCCCCCCTTGCAGGATCATGGGGCTGTACGTCTCCATCGTGCTGGTGATCGGGAAGTTTGTGCGGGGTTTCTTCAGCGAGATCTCGCACTCCATCATGTTCGAGGAGCTGCCCTGTGTGGACCGCATCCTGAAGCTGTGCCAGGACATCTTTCTGGTGCGGGAGACGGGTGAGCTGGAGCTGGAGGAGGAGCTCTACGCCAAGCTCATCTTCCTCTACCGCTCCCCCGAGACCATGATCAAGTGGACGCGGGAGAAGGAGTAAGGGGAAGGGGCTCTGACGCCCCCCCCCAGCTCCCAGGGACATCACCGCCAATGCCTTAACCAGCCCCCCCCCCCCTGCCCCGAGCTGGGGCTGCATCCTGCCGGGGAGGCAGTGGGACGCAGGGTTCTCGGCGCTCGCTTTTAGGGAGGATGTTTTTCTTACGTTGCTTTGAAGCCGTCCGAGCTGTGGAGACCATGTTGTGCCTTCCCAGGGAGGGGGGGACAGGAGCTGGCCCCTCCACCCCACCCACTGGGCACCCCTGGGTGCTGGGGGGGTCAGGAGCCGGGCCATTCCCCCTCCCTGCTCTCCCCAGCCCCGCTCCAGAACCAGGTTGAACTCCGAAGCAATAGCTCTCCAGCCCAGGATGGGGGGCCCTGGGTCGTGGCCACCCCTCAAGCTGGGGCCGGGGGGCGGGGCTGGCAGCCCCAGCCGGACTCTAGACACTTGTGACTTTGGTTTTGGTTTTTTTATTAATTCAAATGGTTTATTTATACAGATATCTAATAAAACAAAGCTGAGGCCTCCCCGGCTGACGCACGGCTGGGGCAGGGAGGGGGTGGGGGAGTGCAGGGTGGGACAGGGGACCTGCTGCCCTGGTGCTACCAGCACCCCTGGAACCCCAAAATGTGGTGTAAAAGCAGCTGCCTGGGTGCTAGGGCTGCCCAGGGGCTCTGGTTCCCCACTATTGTACGGAGCATCCCTGGAGGGGGTGGCACCCTGCCCCACCAGCGCCCCAGGGGGATGGGGGTCTGCATCCCCCACTGTCCCCAGCCCCTTCAGCTCTTGCTGGGTTCCTCATCCTCCAGTGGGACCTCCTGGCTCTGCTGCTTCATCTCCGCTCTGCAAGGGATGGACACCATTGCTGGATGGATGCAGCACTGGAAGCAGAGCCAGCGTGGAGGGGACCCCCGTGCCCCCTACCTGTGGATCCTGCGCTGGGCCTCGGCACGCACGTAGGGTGGCAGTGTGGCGAGAGGGCCCTGCAAGAGAGGGGCTGTGGGGATGGGGACCCCCATCCCTGAGGAGAGCCACTTTGCTGCACCCCAAAAGCCTTACCAGTTCCTTGAAGGTGAGGCGGCAGCCGTAGCACAGCAGCGGGATGAAGGCAGCTCTGCTCTCAGCCCTGCGGGGACAGGGACCCTCAGCAGTGCCAGGGTGGTGACCCTGGTGCCGGCACAGCATCCCCCCTGCCCATGTGCTCACCCCGCTGCTGGGGTGTCCTGGCAGCACCCGTTCTCCACTGGCTCTGGCTCTTCTATGATCAGTGTGGGCTCCAGGGCCAACTCTTCCTCTGCAAGAGCCGGAGCACAGGGGTGCTACTGGGGGCTGCACGGCTGCCCCCCCCCCCCCCCAAATCCCCTGAGCCCCCACCCTACTCACCCCCAGCGATGTCCAGGGCACACAGGCACAGCAGGCAGCGCTGGGACTCGCTGCTCGCCTTGGCTGGAGCTGGGCTCAGCTTCTCACCCGTCCTGCAGCCAACGCAGCAGGGTGAGGGGGTGCCCCCCACTAACCCCCCCACCATTGTGCCCCTGCACAGGGGATGCTGTACCGATAGACGGTGCTGATGGTGGAGGGGAAATCCTCCTGCAGCCCCAGGAGGAAGCGCTCAATCACGCGGTGGATGCTGGGCTTCTCCCGGCGCTGGGGGAGCAAGCAGAGAGGGCAAAGGCAGGATGAGAGTGGTCCCATCCCTGGCATGGGGATGCGCAGCTCGGGACCCCCCCGCATGGGACAGGAGATGCCCCTACCTTGGTGGAGAGGGGTGGCATGATGACGGTGGGGACATCGAAGAAGTGGTTGTAGAAGGCGATCTCCTTGGCCATGTACTCCCGCATGGGTCGCACCACCATCACGTCACCATGGCGGTTGTCCATGAAGCCCTGCAGGTACATGGCTGCTGGGGGACCGCGCCACCACCAAGCCACAGACTGCCAATCCCCTCACTCGGTTGCATTGCGTCACCCCTCTGGGTGACGATGGCTGTCTCCAGCTTGGGGACAGGGTGCCAGTACGCTGCTCACCGTGTCAACAGCAAGGAAGGCACCACGACCCAGCGCCAGGTTAGTGAGGAGTTTGATGGCCACACGGGTACAGCTCTCGCCTGTCATCACCTTGGCATAGCCCCTGGTCCGGGCCGTCTGCAGGATGAGATGGATCCTGGGGGACAAGGTGACACCGGCTCAGAGCCACCGTGCCATGCCCAGTGCCGGCGCTGGGCAGGGTCGGTCCCTCACCGCAGCATCTGCAGCAGCTCCTCTCTTGCTGTCGACGTCTCCACAGCCTCAAAGAGCTGCAGCAGCTCCTGGGTGCGGGCAGCAGCAGGCAGGCGGGGGAGGGGTGGGGACCCCCCTGGCATGTCCTGAGTGCTGAGGCTGTCCCCGTCCCCCTCCTGCCTCTGCTGCTGGATGAAGCCCTCCACAGCCTCCTTGTAGGAGGTGCTGGGCTTGCTGGACCCCTCTGGCCCCGGCTGCAAGATGGATGGAGGCAGCTCCAGCGCCTGCGGGCAGATGGATACCAGGGGTGGTCAGGCATGTCCCCCTGTCCCAGTGTGTCCCCCCCCTGCCACCCCATACCTGCTCCAGGTGGACCAGGTGGTAGGGGAAGCCAGTCGCCTGCAGCAGGGTCTCCATGCGGGCCAGGTTCTGCTCCCGCTGCGCCACACTCTGCCCACGCACCGCTCCCTCTGCAAGGGCAGCGCCGCGCTGAGGAGAGGGCACCCACCCCATCCCCAGGGCGAGGGGGACGCTCCAGGGTGCCAGAGCCTCACTGGGCTCGGTGGCAGCCCCCAGCCCTGGCATGGAGCCCGTGCTGGGAGCGGGCAGTGGGGCAGGGAACGGGCATGGGGCTGGGCTGATCCTCACCATCAACGTAGATGATGCCGGGGACGAAGCGGAGCCTCTTGGCCGTCTCCCGGCTGAGCCCCTGGCAGAGGCGCAGGGTGAGGGGGGTGGGTGAGTCGGGCCCACCCAGACCCCCCCATCACCCCTACTCTCACCTCCTGGACCTGACGGAGCATGGCACTGGAGGCCGCCCCCCCTGACAGCGCCAGCAGCACCTGCGGGGACATGAGGGATGGTCACTGGCCCTGGTGGCACCACCCAGGTCGCCCCCCCTGCCCCCTGTGTCCCCCCACCGGTACCTTCTCTCCCGGGAAGATGACACGGTTCTTGCCCAGCATTGCACGGAACTTGTGCACAAAGTACTCACGGAAGCAGCCGCTGCGGGGACACAGGGACACGGCCCTGACCCATGGCACGTTCCGTGGCCCCATCCCCCATGTCCCTGAGCCCCCTGTCTCCAAGCCTTGATGTCCCTGAGACTCCGTGTCCCCAAGCCACAATATTCCTGTGCTCTGCTGTGCTCAAGCCCCCTGTCTCCATGCACCGCTGTCTGTCCCCAAGCCTTGATGTGTGTGAGACCCAGCGTCCCCAAGCCCCGTGTCCCCAAGCCTTGATGTCACAGACACTCAATGTCCCCGAGAACCGTGTCCCCAAGCCCCAATGTCCCAGAGACCCAATGTCCCCAAGCCCCATGTTCCCAAGACCCAATGTCCCCAAGACCCGTGTCTCCAAGCCTTGACGTCCCCAAGCCCCAATGTCCCTGAGACCTGTGTTCCCAAGCCCCAATGTCCCAGACGCTGTGTCCCCAAGCCCTGATGTTCCAGACATCCAATGTCCCCAAGCCCCATGTCCCCGAGATCCGTGTCCCCAAGACCCAATGTCCCCAAACCCCGATGGCCCAGAGACCGAATGTCCTAGAGACCCAATGTTGCCAAGCCCATGTCCCAGACGCTCCGTGTCCCCACACCCCGATGTCCCCAAGCCCTGTGTCCCCACACCCCATGTCCCCACACAGGGCAGCCCGCGTCCCGTCCCGGTCCCTCACCGGCAGAAGGCATCCCCGACGCGGATGACGAGGGCGGCCGAGCCCTGCCCGCACTTCACGCAGGGCCGCGGGTAGCTGCGGGGGCACGGGCGGTCACCGGGCAGCACCGGGGCACCGGATCCCCACCCAGCCCGGGGCGGTATCGACAGGGGGCGGCGGTCCCGGTCCCCGGGGCAGTACCGGGAGATACCGGAGGGGACACCGGGGTAGCACTGCAGGGGGATCAGAGGTGGCAACGAGGGGCTGCCCAGGGGGGTACCGGAGGGCTAACGGGGGCGGTACCGGGAGGGTACCGAGGGCAGTGCCAGGGACAGCTCGGGGGGTACCGAAGCCATAGCGGGGACAGCACCGGCGAGCTATCAGGGCGGTACCGGGGTTACCGAAGGTAAGACAGGGGTGGTAACCGGGGCAGTACCAGGGACAGCTCAGGGGAGTACCGAACCGATACTGGGGACGGCACCGGGGAGCCATCGGGGCGGTACCGGGGGTTACCGAAGGTAGCACGGGGGCGGCACATGGCGCATCCCCGAGGGACCACCCCGGGCGCCGTGTCGGGCTCCCACCTGTGTCCCGGTACGCGGCGGCGCCGTGCCGATGCCGTGTCCGCCCCGCACCCCGCATCGTCCCCCGCCGCCTCGCACATGCCGGTCCCGTCCCGTCCCGCTCCGCTTCCGGCGCGCGCCGATGACGTCACGCACGCGGTGACATCGGGCACCGCCCCGCCGCCGCCATGTTCCGGAGCCTGCTGGTGGCGGCGGCGCAGCGGCCCCAGGCCCCGGGCGGGTCCCCCCGGCCGCCCCCCGCCTCCGGCCCCGCCGCCGAGGCGCTGGAGGCGCAGTTCAGCTGCCCCATCTGCCTGGAGGTCTTCCACCGCGCCGTCGGCATCGCGGGCTGCGGGCACACGTGAGCCGGGGCTCGGGGCGGGGGCGGCGGGGACCCCCCACCTGGCCCGGGCCCCGGGGCCGGACCCGCACCGGCATCGCTCTGCCCTGTGACCCCAGCCGCTACCGGGGCCCCTGTCGGGCACCCATCTCGCCCCCGGGCCGGTACCGGTACCCGCCCCTCAGCTGACGCCTGGGCCCCCTCCCAGCCTGGCTGTGGGGACCCCGATTCTTTCCCCTCCCTTCAGCCCGGTACCGGGACCCCCCATCTCCGCACGGCGGCCCGGTACTGGGGCCCCCAGCCTGAACCCCCTTGGCCTCCATCCCTGCTGCTGGGCCCTGGGACCCCCTTCCCACCCCGGGCTGCTCCATCAGCACCAGGCACCTTGTTCCCGTCCCAAACCCCCTTCCCTGCCCGGGGAGCTGCGTGCTGCCCTGTCCCCCCGCCCGGACCCGGTGTGGGGGACACCCAAGGGTCCCTCCTCGCTGAGCACCCCGACCCCAGCCCCCTCTGCGCCCAGGTCTGGCTCCTGCCCCAGGGTCCCCCCCACTAGACTGTGCTCTCAGCGCGCTGGCAGTTGCTGGCTGGGGTCTCACCTGGGTGGGAATGCTTCCCTGGGTGCCATGCCCCGTGCCCGGGGAGGGGCTGCCCGAAGCGCTGCCATGCGGACCTGGGGTTTGCTTGTCACCCCAGTGTTTTGGTGGCACCTTGGCCCCCTTTCACGCCTGCTTTCTGGGACGGCATGGCCGCCTGCTGAGGTTGTGGCTTTGCTTGGTGCCCCAGTGTGGTCTCGCTCTTCCTCCCCCCTCCCCAGCTTGTTTGGGTCTGGGGGCACTTCACAGGGCTGATGCCAGGGAGCTGGGGCATGGGGCACTGTGACCCCCTCGCACGCTGTGCAGCGGCTTAGCAGCGTTTCGTTCCCCCGCCCTGGGTGCGGTGGGCTGGGTGGGCAGGCGGAGGGGACGGGGGTGCTGTGACTGTGGGGACCGAGCCCCTCTGCCTCGCACCTGGGAGCGCCTTCCCGCGCTTCCTCCGCTGCTTCGATTTCTCACCTGCGCTCCTGCAGGCGTAAGGACCTCGAAGGGAGGTGAGCCGGGCTCTTAACGCGCTCGCTCGCTTTGTTCCTGCGTGGCCTGGATGCTCAGCGCTGGGTTTTGTTCAGTTCCATTCAAATCCGCTCCCGGCTGTGGATCTTGGAGCAGCGGCCGTGCAGGGGAGCTCCTTCAGGGCTTGGGCTGTGCCTGGCCTCCCGCACCCTCACCCACACTTCCAGTTCTCCCAGTGGGGATGCTGATCCCCGGGTTTTGGGCCTGCCCTGCAGCCTGGGGTGCACAGGAGCCTCTGGGAGTGGATGTGCTCTGGGGCTGGGGTCCTGCTTTTCTCCCCCCTCATCCTCCTGGGCTAGGACACTGCTGGGCTGCTCAGTGCCACTCTCTGTGTCCCCAGGTTTTGCGGGGAGTGCCTGCAGCCCTGCCTGCAAGTACCATCCCCACTCTGCCCGCTCTGCCGCATGCCCTTCGACCCCAAGAAGGTGGAGAAGGCTTCCAGTGTGGAGAAACAGCTTTCGTCCTACAAGGCTCCCTGCAGGGGCTGCAGCAAGAAGGTAAAGCTCACAGGGGAAGGCTGCCTGTCCCCGTCCCACTGCCAATCCTGCAGCCGTGGCACCGGGGGAGGAAGGTTGCTTGCTGACTGTGGTTTGGTTTGTGGAGTCCCCTGTTCAGCAGGTCCCCAACCTGTGCCTGTGAGGTGTGGTGTCCCCTGCATGTCACGGCTGCTGCTGTGAGCCGGGCGAGCGGGGCTGTGCAGAGATGAAGGTGCTCTCTCCTAGCTGCCTTTGTCAGCAGACCGGAGCTATTATTAGACAGTGGGGACCTTCAAAAGCAGGCTGAGGTTTTCCTGCAACACGGGAGAGGCTGAGGCAAACCAGCTCTGCTGCTGCTCCTAATAAGGGTAAGGATTTAGCTCTTGCTTAAGGTGCTGTGATCCCAATGGCCGTGGGGAAGCTGAACCAGCAGCATGGCCTGGGCCAGCCTGGGGCGAGTCTGGTCTGGGACGCTTCAGGGACCAGTTGTAAAGCTGTGATTCATGGTGTGCCTCCGCTTATGCGCTTTCTGGCTTCCGTTAACTCTGGGGATCTTCTTGTAACTCTCTGGCTGTGGCCCAGGAATGATCCTGTATGGTGTCAGAGTGGTTTGGGGTTTCTGCCTGTCAGCAGTTCCTCCTTTGCTAAGGAAAACAGAGCTATTGCTACAATAACACAGCCTGGGTGGCTTGTGTGTGACCTCTGCGGGTATGTGCAGCAAGCATGCAGCCCCATATCTCTGTCCTGCAAGGAAGGAAAGGCTGGTGCAGCGTTTCCACGCTGGTGTGGGTCACCCTGCACAGACCAGTGTTTGCTCTGATGTCGGTTGACCAAAACTGAGCTGTAGCGGAGGCTCTAGTGCTGTTTGGAAGGTGTTCCTGCAGCCTCTGGGAACATTTCTTCTTATTTTCCAGGTGACCCTCGCGAAAATGCGCTCTCACGTCTCGTCCTGTGCGAAGGTGCAGGAGCAGATGGCCAACTGCCCCAAGTTCGTTCCAGTTGTCCCCACATCCCAGCCTATTCCTAGGTACAGTTGCTTGTTGGGCAGGGAAATGTGTTCATCCTTGCAGGCTGCACTGTCACGTCCCCTCCCTTACAAGCCCTAAAATCCGAGCGTGTGTTTTACTTTCCCCTGGGCAATCACAGGGGGAAACGTCAGCACCTTTTCCCTCCTGGCATCTGCACTGCCCTGTGTTTCAGAGCGTGGTGTGAGAGGAAGGACCGACCAAACCAGGGTGGTTCAGCCTGTGGCTAGGGTGGGAACGGGCTGGTCTAGTTTCTGCTGCGGGTGGGTATCACAAGGCTGGGCAGGGGATGGCTGGGTTAGTTTGGAAGGAGTTGATCCAGTCCCTTCCCAGGGGATCTGAGCTTGTCCTTGCTCTCTTCAGCAATATTCCAAATCGCTCAACGTTTGTGTGCCCGTACTGCGGGGCCCGGAACCTGGACCAGCAGGAGCTGGTGAAGCACTGCATGGAGAACCACCGCAATGACCCCAACAAAGTGGTGAGTGACACCAGGGTGCTGGGATGGGCTGGTTCTGCATGGGGTAACTCCTGGAAATGCAAATACACCATAGTCGATGCTGCATCTGAGGCCACCAGCATGCAGAGTTGCTGCTGCATGTGAAAGTTCAGCTGTGTTTCTAGCTGGTTTAGTTTGTTTAAGTCCCTTTGATGGGAGGTGGGGACCTGCCTCTGTTTGCTTTGTTAGAGACTCTCTGGAATGAGCTGCCTCTCTCCCCCTGTGTCTGCAACCTGGGTGGTGCTGGATTTCCTCTCCCCATCCATGCTGGGTTGCCTGAGGTGGGGAACTTGCAGTTCCAGCACTGTCTCGGAGGTGCTCAGATGTGCGTGTAGCTTGTCAGTAAGCTAAAAGCAGCCTGGGCCATGTGCCAGAGGCTCTGTGCAGCAAGGGATCTGCTCGGGGGACTGAGGGATCCCCTATTTAGCACATCCTCTGCAGATCACTCTGTCAGAAAGAGAGGGAACACTACTCTCCTCTCCAGGGGATAGAAGCAGAGGGGTCTGTGGTCATAGTTGTCCTTTGTCCCTGCCCACTGCAGGTGTGCCCCGTCTGCTCAGCCATGCCCTGGGGGGATCCCAGCTACAAGAGTGCCAACTTCCTCCAGCACCTCCTCCACAGGCACAAATTCTCCTACGACACCTTCGTGGTGAGTACAGCCCTGAGCCGAAACAGGGTCACCTTCCCCGTGTCCCGTGCCGAGCAGCAGGGAGATGAAACCAGGTCTTCCCTTCCTGTGCTGGGAGCAGCCTGTCCTGCTGTGCAGCCCCTTGGGAGGGGAAGGGGGCAGATCCTCCTTTGGGCTTTGTGGGAGGCATGTGGCACACACGTAGCCCCACTCAGGACACCCCCGTGGGCGTGGGGCTGGACTCCCCACCTGCCCTGGGGGGTGCTCGAGCTGGTTGCCATCAGACACGCCAGGAAAATGTCTCTGAAGGCGAGGGAAATGTTACAGCTCTCCGTGAAGATGGGTTGTTTCCTCTGTGTGCTCCATTAAACTCTTCCCCTGAGGAATTACAACACAAAAGCCCGTTTCTTTAAGGCTTCACAAGTAGTGGGAGGGGAGCAGCCCAGCCTCAGGGCTTGGGGGGGCCTGGCTGCTGCACGTGGGGGGCATCTGTAGCCTGCTCTCATGGAGTCGCTGACCCCTCCTGTGTGGGGGTGAGAGTGTGTTCACCCAGCCTGTGCTGCGGGGCCTGAGGGGAGGTTTCATTAGCATCCTTTTAGTGCAGGGCTGTTAGGTTTCAGGCAGAGGAACCTCTGAATATTTACAGAGATATATCCGCACTTAAGGAGCTATTGCTCTGTTGCATAAACCTGAACTGGAATGCTGGAGGAGCCTGTGGTCTGGCTAGAAAGATTTGCCCTTTGGCTGCAGCTTCTCATGCGGGCATGTTTCATCCCTGCCTGCTGCCAGGTCTAAGAGCAGAGCCAACATTGGCAGGTTCCAGGCAGGAGGAGGGCCGTGGGCGCAGAGGACGCCCCAAAGAGCACAGTGTCCCTGGGACCTGCCTCCCGGAGGAGATGGAGGCTTGTGGCCTCACTGGCACGATGAGGAGCAGAAAGGGCTCCTTGCTGTGGTGGTCCCCTGTGCTTGTTGAAGGAGAGACTGTGTGGCCCAGCTGTGCCAACTCTCCTGACCACCCCTCTCTCTCTCTTTTTTTTTTTTTTTTTTTTTTTTAGGACTACAACATCGATGAGGAGGCAGCACTGCAGGCTGCCCTGGCGCTGTCACTCTCTGAGAACTGAGGGTGACTGCAGAGCATTGGTTTGGACCCTCCTCATCACCCCGTCTCCTTTTGCACACTCAGCCTTCCTGCCGGGAAGGCACAGAGCTCGTCAACTGTCCGGCACCCCTGGAGACCCGCTGCCGCCTCTCTTCCCTCTCCTCTCTGGGCAAATCCCACCTTGTTTAAGAAGGTGGAGTCTCTTTAGCATCACACTGGACTGGTGAGTGAGCAGAGACATCCCGCTCTGGGAGGAGAGAGGAGTTGACACTGAAGGGCTGGGATTGTTCCTTGGTTAGGCATTTCATATCCGTATACGGAGTATATACCTGTGTCCAGATCTATTTATTAGTAGATGCTTTTTGGCACCGTTTGTCTTCATGCTCTCTGTTGCAGTTGAATAGGTACGTAAAACTATGATGCATTTTATGCACAAATGCCCTGGCTTGAAACTGTGATCATCCACGTCCTTTCCAAAAAGGAAGAAAACGGCACGGAGCATCTTTTTTTAGACTCTACAAGGCTCTTTCCAGAGATGTTGGTCTGTCCCGTCCCGCATGCTGCAGGCAGGAGCTGCCTCCTTTGCCTGCTCCTTGCCAGGCCAGGCTGAATCCCAGGGCGAGACGGTTGCCCTGGTGTGCCCCGTGACAACAGGGGATTTGGAGGAGTCCATGGGGATGGCACCCAGCATCCCGTGAAACTCTCACCTTCCTCGTTTTGTACTGGTTCTTGTGATACTGAGTTCTTGCATTTTTCTACATTAATTGGCGTGATGCCTTTTCCACATTTTATAGAGCGGGAACAGAAGCTGTTACTCTTCACACTGCAATATCCGTCACCAGGGACAAGAATATTTTTATGAAACATTATTAAGAAAGTATATTTTTAAAAAAAAACCACAAAACAAACCAAACAAACGTGCTGTGGATTTGAAATCAGGTGGGAAGCAGGAGCCGGACCCCAGGCTGGCGGGTAGAACTCTCGGGGGGCCACGGCAAGCACATGGGTGTCCTCTTTGGTTATTTCTGGGCCGTTTCCTTCCCTTGTTGGCGTGTTTCTCTGCAGGTGGGTGGTGATGGAGGAGAGGCCGGGTCAGAGCAGCACCTTGTCAGCTGGAGGAGTGGGTGCCGAGCAGCTCACCGGGCTGCCTTTTTGAGGAGCAGCCCCGCTCGTGTTCTCCAACAGCTGTTTGGCCAGCTGTGCTCTCTGGGCTGCTGCCCCTCGCCCGGCTGTGTGGTCTGGCTTGGGACGGCTCTCCCTTGCAGGCAGAGCTCTGGCAGTGCCGGCTGTGGCCGCGGGCAGCACGTAGCCTGGAGCGGTGGTTCTCTGCCCTGAGGGAGGCAGGCACGTGGGTTGTGGTGGGTTGTGGCGTGCTGGCACTTGGTGCAAAGCAGCTGAGTTGTGTCTGGGCGACGGTGTGCGGGAGGGATGTCTGCCCATGCAGGATCCCGTCCTCAACGCTGAGCATCTTGTCCCCCTGAAATAGGGGATTGCATCTCTCTTTCCCAGATCTGTCCCTGGGAATAGGGCACATCTGGGCAGATGTTCCGAGAGGTGCCCCCTGGTCCCTTTCCTCTTTGCCCTGCCTGCTGCTGGTGGAGTTTGCTCTGCTGGGCTGGGAGAGGGTGGAAGGGAGATCTGCACCAGGCCGTGGGTGGGCCGCTGCCAGCCTGAGCGTGGCCCCCCACCCTGTGCAGCACAAGTCCCATCCCATCTGAAGGGTCCTCACTGGTGCTGGGGGAGAGGAGCTTTGTGCTGGGACCGTGCTACCCTTTGGGATCAGCTCAAGGCTCACCGAGGAGCTGTGTGGGGGTGGTGATGCATGGTACCTGCAGACCTCCAGGTTTTGCAGAGAAGAGGTGTAGGAGAGCCATCCTCTGTGTGCCCCTACTCGGAGAAGTGCCCTTTTGTGATTTGTCTGAGACTCGGCTCCAGCTCTGCTCTAGCAATACAGTCTTGTTTTTTACTTTTGATTTAAATAGTATGGGGTGGCTTTGTGGGCTGTGAGCCCCTCTGTGCCGCCAGCAGCCCTACGAGGAGCGTGCAGAGACCATCTGCTCCCCTGGCAGAGGGCAGGGAAAGGGCTGGAGCTGCTCCACTCCCCTGCCTCAAGCTGGGCTAGCGAGGAGGGACACGGGGTCTTCTCTTCCCAGCAACAGCATTGCTGGCACCTGCCCAGCCCGGGGGACGTTCCTGGTGGGATGGAGAGCACTGGCATCTCCCAAAATGGACCCAGGAGGATTTCCCTGTCCCGTCCTCAGCTGGGACCCTCAGGTCCTGGTGCAGCCTCCACCAGAGCTCTCGCTTGCAGGGAGCTCCCTGCCTCTGGGACAGCACTATTAACCTCTTTGTCTCCTTCCTTCTTTCCTTCTCTTCCTTTTTGCCCCACCACGCCAGAGCAGGGGCAGCAACAGCTGCTTTTGTAAAGCACTTTTAAGGCCCAGGCTGTGAGGGCACAGGCAGGCGCTGTGCTGACGGGCAGCTCCTGTCTCTCCCCACTTTGTTCGGGGTCGGATCCGGCTCTGCCCGCTGCCAGCCGGGCTGTGCCAGGGATCCCACCGCGCCGCCGGCTGTGCTCGTCAGCGTCTTACCCGCAACTTTTTGCATAACTAGAACTTTTCACGAAACGAGCTGTTTTTTGAAGAAGAATAAAATCAATTACGTTATTTGTAGCGAACCATTTTTCTCAATAAAGGCAGTTTCATCCATGGGTGGCCTCCTTCTGCCACGGCTCCGGGCTGTGGGACATTGCTAGGGGTGGGTGCCCCCCCCCCCCCCCCCCCCCGGTGTATCTGGGTTGCTCCTTCCCCAAACACAGGGCTCGTCTCTACAGCTGCTGCTGCAGAGTTTGGCGATGCTGTTTCATTGCCCTGGGCTCCCCCAGCCCGAGCACTTCACAACCTGCTGTCCCAGTGCCGCATGTTGCCAAACTGGCTGGGTGCTGGTGTGCTGCTGGGGGGGATCCCCTGCCCCACCCCCACCCCCCAGCCGCATATGCCACTGCTGGCAGCCAGGCCCTGACACATGGCACTGTGTGCTGTCCCCAAAGCCTGGTGTTTTTTCTCTGGGTGTCCCTGGGAGGTGTCCTGGCTCCGAGCCTGCGTGGGGCTGTCGGGGTTCCACAAGGACACAGGCTGTACCCAAAGGAACCGGTCCTGGGAGCAGCTGCTGGTGTCCCCTTGGAGGGTTACAGGGCTTCACCCTTGTCCTGGTGCAGGCCAGAGCGTGCTTCTGTCCCCAGGTTTTGGGGATACAATGGCCGGGGCTGATGGCATTGAGGAACAACAGTCTTACCTGCTCCCTGGCCCTCCTCAAACAGCCCCTGCCAGGCTTTCTGGGGCTGGGAGGGCACCGCGGTAGAGGAGACAGGCATGTGGCCATACAGCCAGTGGGGTGGCTGGGGGGGTCCCCGTGACCTGAGCTGCCAGCTCTGTCCTGCCCCAGCTGGGTGCCAAGGGGGGGCCACGGCAGGTGCGAGCCAGACTGGCTGGGCAGGGGGATGCTGTGGGCAGCGGGAGCCCGACTGTGGAGCATGTGAGGTGACGGTGCTGGGGGACAGGGCTGTCCCCCAGGCTGTCCCTTGCACCTGCAGCGGGGCGTGCTGGCAGCCAAGGCCAGCCCTCGGGCAGCGGTTGGCCCCAGGGCTCCCCGGGGGCTGCCCATGCTAATGAGCCCCGGGGCCTTATAGCACCCGCTGGCACCTGTGGGGACACGGTGCAGGGACACAGCCCTGCCTGGCCTGCCTGTCACCCTGCCTGCCCGGCCATGCCCCGCTCCTTCCTGGTGAAGAAGCCCTCCAGCACCCGCGTCCCCAACTACAGCCAGCTGGACACCCGCGCTCGCGGTAAGGCCGTGCGACACCGTGGGCACCCCGGGACCCCCTGGACCCCTGGCTCCCACTGCCACCCAGTGCCCACCCATCTGCAGGGGACCAGGGCACCCCTGGCTGATCTCAGGGTGATGCTCTGTGCCACAATGCTGGGGGAGCGTCCCTGGCTCCGTGCCCCCCGCCCTCAGCCCCATCCTGGGTGGCAGCTGGTGCTGGTGACAGTGCCAGAGGTGGGGGGGAATTGGGATCACCCGGGGGCTTCCCAGGGACCGTCCCCTCCAGCACGCCCCTATCCAACCCACCCCTGTGGGGGTCTCTGTGCTGCTGGGGGGCGCTTGCCAGCGTGGTGCGTGCGTGTGCGCTCCCCCGGCCATGCTGCCGCAGGGGATGCCCAGGTTTTGGGGTGCACCCAGCCCGGAGGAGCTGGCACCCAGACTCGGGCTGGGCTCTAGCTGGTGCTGGGAGTGTCTGAGATCTGAGACTCCCCTTTTTGGGGACAAAGGGCCGGTTTTGCTCTGTTCTGCAGTGGGTGCGTTGGTGCTGCCATACAGAAGGGTGGGAGCAGAGGGGGGACCTGGTGCAGATGAGCCCCCACCAAGTGTGTGACGCCCAGGGGGGCTCCAGGGACCAGGCGGGCAGCCCGGCTGCCGTCCCTTGGCCCTTAACCCCGCTCTCTCCTCCTGCAGAGCTCAGCGGCTTGTGTGACTGCGGGGGGTTGCTTGCCCCCAGCTACCACCAGCCCCCCGCGCCCCCCACTCCTCCTCGCCCACAGGACCACGGCCACCTCCTCGCCTGCTTCTCCCTCCCACTGCCCCCCGATGCCAAGGCTCCCCCTGTCCCAACGGGCACCCGCAGCCAGGGCACCCCCCTGAAGGACACTCAGACCCTCAACCTACCCCCGCGGCGGGGGCCACACCAGCGGAGCTTCAGCTGCCGGCACTGCGCCCAGGCGTACGCCAGCCTGGGCACCCTGAAGATGCACATCCGCACCCACACCCTGCCCTGCCTCTGCCGCCTCTGCGGCAAAGCCTTCTCCCGGCCCTGGCTGCTGCAGGGCCACATCCGCACCCACACAGGTAAGGATGGGACCCCCAGCTGCTGCTGGCCCTGCCGGCACTTCTGCTTTTTGGGAACGATTAGCGCAAAAAATGTTTTGCGCATTTGCCACAGCTTGGCATTGCTTGCTCTCCGGGAGGGACCTGCTTGGGGTGGGCACAGCTGAGGATCCTGGTGCTGGGGTGGTGGCACGCACAGTAAGCCCCGGGAGAGACCCCACGGCAGGTCCCACTGTGGTATCACCCACTGGGAAGGCACCGATGGGTTCTGGGGCCTCCTGGGTAGCGCCAAGGGTCGGGGAGAGGCATGGGGAAAGGTGATGCATGGGAGGGGATGGGGCACGGAGGGTCAGGAGGAAGCCGGGGTACAGGGGTGCCCTGACCACGTGTCCTGCAGGGGAGAAGCCCTACGCCTGCCCCCACTGCAGCCGAGCCTTCGCCGACCGCTCCAACCTCCGTGCCCACCTCCAGACCCACTTGGACGTCAAGAAGTACCGGTGCCACGCCTGTGCCAGGACCTTCTCCCGCATGTCGCTGCTGGCCCGGCACGAGGAGGGGGGATGCTGTGGGGCATCCTGAGCTGCCCACCACACACAGCTGCCCCAGGGAGGGCAGAGAGCCCCGCGCTGTGCCGTGCCGCACCGTGTCATGCCATGGTGTGCCACGCTGCACTGTGTCGTGCCATGCCATGTTGCACCATGCCGTGCTGCACCATGCTGTACTGCACTGTGCCGTGCCATGCTGGTGCAACACCCCAAGAAGGGACATGAGAGTGTCGTCACACAGGACTGCCTGGACTTTCGCAGCAGGTCACCGAAGCCCCATGGCTGCTGCCCAGTGGCTCTGGTGCTGGGGGACACGGTGCCTTGCCTGCTCCCCTGCTGCTCTTGGGGAGGTTTCTTACCCCTCACATTGCAGGAGACATTAAAAGCGGAGCTGAGCACCGCAGGCATGAGCAGAGCACACGTGCCTTATTGCTGCCGGGGCTGTCCCTGCGCAGCCAGCATCGTGTCCTGCCAGCCCTGGGGCAGGATCGGACCGGAGCCTGACTGCCACCCCTTCTGCGTGTTTTGTAGAGCATCCTCCTCCCTCTCCTGCATCCCTGCAGCTCCCTACCCTGAGAACGGGGACAACACTGCCGGGGGACCGCGCAGGGCCCCTGCCTGGCCTCATGCCCCAAAAAAATGGATCTGGTGGACGTTTGGGCTCGGGGCTGCGTGGCCCCAGTGTGGTGCTGGGCACTGGCCTGGCCAAATAGCACTGGGATGGCAGAGATGGCAGGTACAAGGACACCCCGCAAGTGACCCTGAGCATCTTCGTGGCGTGGTGAGACTCAGGGTGACGGCGGTGGGACCACCCTGCTGCAGGGGTCCCGGCACCCTCTCCACAGTCCTGTGGTGGCGGGGACAGGGCTGTCCCTGCCGGTGTCACCACGGCTGCTGGGGCTTGGCTTGGGTGGGTGCCAGAGGAAGCCGCCGCGTGCACCCCGTGCTATTTGCAGCTCTGCCCGGCTAAATCGGGCCCCGCACCTGTGCCGGCAGCGGGGGGAAAGAATCCCACACCCCAAAATAGCCGCATGCCAGCCCTTCCCCTCCCACCCATGGAAAATGCTTATAAATACCCCGGGGGGTGGAGGGGCACAGCTGGGGAGCCCCCCCCCCAAGGGGATCCTTTGCTATGCAGGGGGGCAGGCAGGGGGATGCTCCTTTCATCCCTCCGTTTTTTTATTCAGGGTGGGATAGGACCTGTGCCCCTCACCTGCTGGTGGTGACACTGTGGGAGGGGACCGTGCCCCCCAGCACCACGGTGTCACCCACGTGCCTGGCGTGTGCCCCCCCCCCGCCCCTGGGCACCCAGATTTGTGGGATGTTTTCCACTGTGAGTGACTGGAGGATAAAAATATCCCGGGGGGACACACACACAGGCGGGGGGGGGGGGCAGCCAGGGGTGCCCAGGGGGCTGGGATGGGGCCTGAGGGTGTGCTGGGGGGCACTGGGAGCACTGGAGGCTCTGGGGCTGCGGGGGACAGGGAGCACTGAAAGGATGCCGAGGGCAATGGGAGCACTGGAGGGGCACAGGGGTATTGGGGTACTGGGCATAATGGGAGCTGCAAAGGCACTGGGAGCACTGACGACAGTGGGGTACTGAAGACTCTGGGAGCACTGGGAGGGTACTGGGGACACTGGGGCAGCGCTAAGGTAACTGGGAGAACAGGTGCATTGGGGATATGGGGGATATAGAGGTCACAGAAAGCACTGGGATAACACCGGAGTGCTGGGGTGTTGGGGGCAGAGGGGTGTTGGGGAGTGCTGGACCGATACTAAGGTATTGGGGTACTGGGCATACTGGGAGCACTGGGGGCTGCAAAGGCACTGGGAGCACTGGAGGCAGTAGGATAACTGGGAGCCCTGATGGCTCTGGGAGCTCTGAGGCATTACTGGGCATGCTGGGGCAGTGCTGTGGTAACTGGAAATGGTGCATTGGGGTTCTAGGCATACTGGGAGCACTGCAGGGACACTGGGGCAGCGCTGGGGTAACTGGGAGCACTGGTGCATTGGGGGCACAGGGGATATGGAGATCACGGGGAGCACTGGGGTTACACCGGAGCACTGGGATGTTGAGGGCAGAGGCGTGCTGGGGAGCACTGGGAGCACTGGGCGCTCGGGGCCACCGGGTGACCGCCGTCCCACCGCTCCCCCAGGGCGCATGCGCAGCTCCTTCGCGACTCGAAGATGGCGCCGCGGCGTGCCCGTCCCTGCGCCGCCAGTGGGCGGGGCGAGGCGGCACCGCCCCGTGGTCCGATCGCTGCCATTGGGCGCCGAGAGCCGGGCGCCGCGGCGCCGGCCAATGGCGAGGCGGCAACCCGCCACGGGCCACCATCACGTGTGTAGCTCGGGGGCGGGACCTGAGGCCGCCCGGCCCCGGCCGGGAGCGTCCCGGTAGCGGCGGCAGCGCGATGGCGGAGGAGCGGCCGCTCGTCCTGGTGACCTGCACGGCTCCCGTCAACATCGCCGTCATCAAGTACTGTGAGTGCAGCCCGGCGCCGGTGGGCGCCTGCCGGCTGGGGGCGAGCGGGGAGGCCGGGCTGGCCAGGGCCGTGCCGGGCCTTGCAGTGCGGTGCGGTGCCGTGCCGTGCCGTGCCGTGCCCAGCAGTGCGGTGCGGTGCCGTGCCGTGCCGTGCCGTGCCGTGCCCAGCAGTGCGGTGCCGTGCCGTGCCGTGCCGTGCCGTGCCGTGCCCAGCAGTGCCGTGCCGTGTTGTGCCATGCTGTGCCATGCCCAGCAGCGCCGTGCCACGCTCTGTTGCACCGTGCCATGCTGTGCCATGCCGTGCTGCAGTGCCAAACCAACCTATGACAAGCCGTGCCATGCTGTGCCGTGCCCAGCAGTGCCATGCCGAGCTGTGCCAAGCCATGCTATGACAAGCTGTGCTGAGCCGAGCCGTGCCGTGCCACATGGTGCTGTGCTGTGCCAAGCTGTGCTGTGCTGTGCTCTCTTTTGCAGGGGGCAAGCGGGACAATGACCTCATCCTGCCCATCAACTCCTCCCTGAGCGTGACGCTGCACCAGGACCAGGTTGCTGTGGGGTCAGGGTCAGGGTCAAGGTCAGGCCCCTCTGCCACCAGCCCGTGCCTGTGGGGTGCTGAGCCCCCCACCCATCGCACTCACCCCGCTCTCCCTGGCAGCTGAAGACCACCACCACAGCTGCCGCCAGCCGGGACTTCACAGAGGACCGACTGTGGCTGAACGGGGAGGAGGCCGACGTGGGGCACCCCCGGGTGCAGGCCTGCCTGCGGGAGGGTGAGTGTCCCCCACCCCGGGCACCGCAGGGGGGCTGGGCGGGGTGTCCCCCGTTCCGGCCCCCCACCTGGCTCCTGTCCCCTGGCAGTGCGGCGCCTGGCCCGTAAGCGCCGGGGCGGCAGCGCCGAGGACACGGCCCCGCTCAGCCTCTCCTACAAAATCCACATCGCCACCGAGAACAACTTCCCCACCGCCGCCGGCCTGGCGTCCTCCGCTGCCGGCTACGCCTGCCTGGGTGGGTGAGCGGGGAGCGTGGGGCACTGGGCGGGGGTGGCCGGGGTGTCCCCCTGCTGCTGACCCCCTCCCCTGCCCGCAGTGTCGGCGCTGGCGCGGCTGTACGGCGTGGAGGGCGAGCTGTCGGAGGTGGCACGGCGTGGCTCGGGCAGCGCCTGCCGCAGCATGATGGGCGGCTTCGTGCAGTGGCAGCGGGGCGAGCGGCTCGACGGCAGGGACAGCCTCGCCCACCAAGTAGCCCCCGAGATGCACTGGCCGGAGCTCAGGGTTCTCATCTTGGTGGTGAGGGACTAGGGTCGGGGGGAATGGCTGCGCCCCCTCCCACCCCACCCTGCCAGGCTGGGTGGGATTTGGGGAAGGGGTGCTGGGAGCACCCCAACCCCTTGTGAGTGCAGCGCTGGGTGCTCAGGGGCTGCCTCTCGCCAGGGTTGGGGGCTCGGGGCAGGGGTTGTGTCCTACTGCCTGTGCCCCTCCCCAGGTCAGCGGGGAGAAGAAGCAGGTGGGCAGCACGGCGGGGATGCAGACCAGCGTGGACACCAGCCCTTTGCTGAAGGTATGGGGGGCAGTGGGCCCGATCCTGCCCAGGGCGGCTGCCTGCCCCCTGCCCACAGGCAGGGCTTGGGGTCCCAGTTCCCTTGGACGGGGGGGCATTTCTCCATGCTGGCAGGCACTGAGGGAGGCGGGGCGGGGGTCTTGCTTCTGTGGTGCCACCTGCGTAAAAGCCCAAAGGGTTATGATGCCTTGGGTGTCACCGAATTGGGGTGACTGTGACCCACCCGCTACGACAGCACCGGGCAGAGGTGGTGGTGCCAGAACGCCTGGCCCTGATGATGCGGCACATCCGTGAGCGGGACTTCGAGGGCTTCGGGCAGCTCACCATGCAGGACAGCAACCAGTTCCACGCCACCTGCCTCGACACCTTCCCTCCCATCTTCTACCTCAACGACCTCTCGCGGCACATCATTGCGCTGGCACACCGCTTCAACACCCACCATGGACACACCAAGGTACCAGCCGGCCCCGCGGGGCTCCTGGTTTGCTGGGTGCTGTGGTCCCTCACCATGGCCCCCCCGCATCCCACCACAGGTAGCCTACACCTTTGACGCTGGCCCCAACGCCGTCATCTTCACGCTGGCTGACACCGTGGCTGAGTTCGTGGAGGTGGTGAGGCACAGCTTCCCCCCCGCCACCAACGGGGACCAGTAAGAGCAATCCCATCTCTTACTGGGGGGCGGTGGGATGGCAGGGGCTGTGAGCAGAGGGGCAGGGACTGAGCTCCTGGCTGTGCCGCAGGTTTGTGCGGGGGCTGCCTGTCGGCTTGGCCTCGCTGCCGGAGGAGCTGCTCACGGCCGTGGTGACTGAGCCGGTGCCGGGGGCTGTCCGGTACATCCTGCACACCAAGGTACGGGGCTGGGGGGGGGCTGGGGGGGTGTGGGGCAGGGGGACCCATCTGCCCGGCCTCTGCGGTGATGCTCTGCCCCCGTCCTCATCACCAGGGGGATGCACAGGGCCCCATCCCTGTCCCCAGGGGGTTTGTGGGGGACCCCATCTCTGTCCCCTGGTGGGGGTGTGTGGGACCCCATCCCCAGGGTTGCACAGAACCCCATCCCTGTCCCTGGTGGAGGTGTGGGACCCCATCCCTGTCCCCAGGGTTGCACAGGACCCCCATCCCTGTCCCCAGAGGTGCACAGGACCTCACCCCCATCCCTGTCCCCAGGGGGGTATATGGGACCCCATCCCCAGGGGGGTGTACAGAACCCTATCCCTAGGCGTGTTCCCACAACCCATGGGCTGGTCTTTCAGGTTCTGTGGGGCCCAGAGCTGCCCCGCAGCCCTGAGGCAGGGGGTCCCTGGTGCCAGAATCTGGCCCATGCTGCCTCTAACCCATCTCCTGCCCCACAGCCCGGCCCCGGTCCCCAGCTTGTGGATGACCCCAGCCAGCACCTCCTGGGAGTGGACGGGCTGCCCCGCTGCCGTGCCTGAGCCCGAGGACACTGCCAGGGATGGCTGTGACGCGCCGGCGTGGGGGGCTCTGCCAGTGCTACCTGGGGGGCTCAGCGCTGAGTCGGGCCTGGTGCAAGGCTGTCCCCAGCCCTGGGGCCGGATGTGACCCCCGGGGCTGGTTTTTACTGTTTTGTAAGGAAATAGAGGGTTTCTGGCTGCAGCGCTGTTTCGGCGTGTACGGGCTCCATGGGTGCTGCTGGGTGGGGGACATCACCAGCCAAAAGCAGGGGGCAGGAGATGGGGCTGGCCCTGCTGGGACTGATCCTGCCCACCTGCACAGCCCCTGTCCCCCCCATGTCCGTTGTGGGCTGCTGCTTCCGTCCCCTGTCGCTCCAGTTGTCCCTTGTGGGGCTGATCCTGTAGCCCTGCACAGGCCTTGTCCCCCTACATGGCCCCTGTCCCCCCACCATATCCATTGTGGGGCTGCTTCTGTCCTCTGTCCCCCGAGTTGTCCCTCCCTGCATAGTCCCTGTCCCCCCACATGGCCCCTGTCCCTTGCAGGACTGATCTTGTCCCCGATCCCTCCGTGTCCCTTGCGGGGCTGGTCCTGTCGCCGCACGGCCCCTGTGCCCCCGAGCCTGGCCCTGGTCTGGTGCCGTGTCCCTGTGTGGGCGGGGCTTGCGGGAGGGGGCGGGCCCTACGGGAGGGGGCGTGGTTGAATAGTCTTCCGGGTCTGGCCGAACCGAATCGGGCCGAGCGGAGCCGAAGGGACTCGGGCGGCGCCATGGGGCAGATCGAGTGGGCCATGTGGGCTAACGAGCAGGCGCTGGCGGCCGGGCTCAGTGAGTGCGGGGGTCCGGGGGTGGGTGGGGGGTGCTGGGTACTGGGGACCTGGGTGCTGCACAGGGTGCCGAGCGCCTCCGCTTCGCGCAGCGCCCCCGGCCCGGCCGTGGGGGTCCCCGAGGCAGCCCGTGTCCCCAGGCTGCAGGGAGGGAGCGGCGGCTCGGGGGGCTGAGCCCGGGGGTCCCGCAGGCACGGTCCTGCTCGAGGGGGTGGCAGCCCCGGGGGGGTCCGGTCCCGCCGGCCGGGGGGCGCTGAGGGCGGCCGGGACGTGCCGGCCCCGCTGGGGGTGCCAGGGCTAGAGGCTCCGCTTCCTCTTTCTCGTCTTCCTCTTTCTCTTTCCTTTTCTCTTCCCTTTCCTCCTCCTCTTCCTCCTCCTCTTCCTTTTCTTCCTCCTCTCCCCCGTCTCCGCCCAGGTTTCCTGTCCCCGCCGGGCAGCCGGAGGGGACCACAGCTCCGTGGCTGGAGCTGATGCGTGGCCACGGGGGCAGAAACCTCCCCCAGGCTTGAGCCCCCCCATCCTGGACCCCCCCAGCACACCCCAGCCTGGACCCCCCAGCACTCTCCAGCCTGGAGGCCCCCATTTCCCTTCCCTGAACCCAAGGGGTCCCACACAGCATCTCCCCAGCGCCCCGCACATCGGGTGATAACCCTGGGTTTGGGGGGGCTGTATTGCGGGCTGGGGGGCTGTGCCCTGGCTCGGGGGGCTGTATTACTGGGCAGGGACCCCAGCATCCTGCTGTGTCCCCACAGTCATGCTGACAGGTGGCATCGTGGCCGTGGCAGGGCAGTTCAAGGACTGGTACTTTGCGGCGTATGCCATGTATCCTTGTGGAGAGGATGCCCGGGGCTGGGAAAAACCAGGGGAAACCCCTGTCCCGATGAGGATGGAGGACGTGGGTGGGGGGAGACACCCTCCTTCTCCCCAGTCCGGGTGTAAACCCCTCCTTCCCTGCCCCAAAGAGCCCATTTTTGGGTGAGGGGTGTGACTAGGGACTAATCTTGGCCCCGAGCGCCTCTTTCCTTGACCCCCCGCAGCGCAGCAGGTGCCTTGGTCTGCCTGCTCGAGTACCCCAGGAGCAAGCGGAAAAAAGGCTCCACCATGGAGAGGTGGTAAGTGGTGTGTCCTCCTCCCTCACCCCTGGGACTTGGGGGTCCTGGAACCCCCCCAGACACAGGGACGTGGCTCTGAGGGTGGGAGCAGTGGGGCTGGAGCACGGCTGGATCCCACAGATAGGTTCCTTGGGGTGTCCCATGCAGGGACAGTGCAGAGATGAGGGTTCTTGGGGCTGGGTGTCCCCCCTGGGGTGGGGGTGGCCTCTCTGACCTCCCCAGTGTTGCTCTGCAGCGGCCAGAAGTACATGACGGCGGTGGTGAAGGTGTTTGGGCCCCTCACAAGGAATTACTACATCCGAGCCATCCTGCACGCCGCGTAAGTGGGGTGGGAGGTCAGGGCTGAGGTGCAGCCCCCCCAGCCCCCTCCTGACCCCCAGTCTCTCGCACAGCCTGGCTGTCCCTGCTGGTTTCCTCCTCTCCACCATCCTGGGCACCGTCTGCTTGGGCATCGCGAGCGGCATCTACCTGCTGGTGAGTGCAGAGTGGCTTTGGAGGGGTTTTTGGGGGGCTGGAGGCTCTGCCGGGGGAGAGCCCCCCCTCAATGGTCACCATGGCTTTGCAGGCGGCGGTGCGTGGGGAGGAGTGGAGACCCATTGAGCAGAAGCCCCCAGAGCGGCTGCACATTGGGGACACCATCAAGCAGCCACCCAGCAACCCTCCGCCCCGGCCCCCCGCCGATGCCCGCAAGAAGCAGCCGGTGGAGGTGGGGGGGCAGGTGAACCCCATCCCCGTTGAGGCTGAGTAACGGAGGCGGGGGTGGGCCTCCTGTCACTGCTGCACCGCTCGTGCTCCTGCTTCCCAGATGCACCCCAGCCCCTCGTGGGGAAACTGGGGTGCCTGGCTCCTGGGGATCCCCAAGTCCTCAGGGCTCCCCAGCTCCTTGGTGGGTCCCCAGCTCCTGGGGATGCCCGAATCCTTGGGGATCATCAGTTCCCCCTGGGCTCCCCAAGGAATCCCTAAGTACCCAGGAATTCTCAGCTCCCTGTGAGGTTTGCAGCTCCTGGGAATCCCCAAATCCCAAGGGATGCTCAGCTCCTCAGGGGCTTCTCCAGCTTCCAGGGGCTCCCCAGCTCCCGAGAATCCCCAAATCCTTGGGGATGCTCAGCTCCCTGTGGGGTTTCCAGCTTCCAGGGGTTCCCCAGCTCCTGGGGGTGCTCAGCTCCCTGTGAGGTTGTCAGCTGCCAGGGGATCCCCAAATCCCCGGGGATGCTCAGCTCCTCAGGGGCATCTCCAGCCTCCAGGGGCTCCCCAGCTCCTGGGGATTCCCAAATCCCCAAGGATGCTCAGCATCCTGCTCTCCAAGCAGTCCCCAGTTCCCTGAGGTCTCCCCAAATCCCTGGGGAACACCAGCTCTCCAGGAAATACCCAGCCCCCCCGAGGGGTCCCCAAGCCCCGCAGCCCTGTGGGGTGGGATCAGGCAGCTCTGCTCCCTGCACCAGCTCTCACTGTTTTTTTTGTCACTTCTGCGGTTGCTGTTGCAATAAAAAGTGGGAAAGGCACCAGCTGCCCCTGCCTGCCACTTCCCAGGGGGGCTGCAGCTGCTGGGGCTGGGCTGGGGCCAATTTTAAGGACAAACAGTGCGATTATGGGCAAACTTTGTGGTGCAGCTGCAAACTTTGTGGTGCAGCTGCAGTTGGCATGGGGACGTGCAGGGCTGTGTCCCTTTTTTGTGGGGGACAGGGAGGTGTCCTCAGGGGGCATGTGGCATGGGGGCCCCACAGTCCTGCACGTGTACCCCCCTTCCCCCCTCCCCAAAAATCTTCTGTGGACCCAGTGGTGGGGTGAAGCAGGGGGGGGTGGGGGTGGTGTGTGAACCTGCACTGCAGCTGCACAGCAACTCCCAGAGGTGCCCCCAAAGCCGGGGGGGAGACCCCCCCCCCATGGCAGGGTGGGTGGGTATTTCACTCCTTGCTTGCGGGTGCTGGGGGTGCCCAGGTGTGATGTGAGACCATGCGCTGCTTGGTGGTGACAAACCCCTGACCCTCTTGGGGCACCAGCAGCTGCTCTGTGCCCCTGCCCCCCCCACTCCCACCATAAACCCTGGTCTGGCACCCATGGGTGCCGGCAGGGCACGTGGGTGGCCCCAGCAGGTGGCGCTGGGCCCGTGGAACGTGGGTGCCTGGGAGCCAGAGCCATGGGAAAGGTGTGGGTGGTGGGATGCTGTGGGTGTGGGGCTGGTCCCCTCCCCGGGGCTGGGGTTGTGGGATGCCCCCCTGCCCGGCCACCCTCTCCATCACCCCCCAGTTCATCCTGCCCTGCAGCACTGGGTGCACTGGTACTTTACCTGTTGTGCTGGGGCCAAGAGATGCCCCACAGCTGAGCATCACCCCACGGGACACCCATGGATGTGCCCTTGGCCCCATCCCACACCTCTTTGCCCCATTGCGCTGACATCCTCACACCCCACCCCCCCACCCCCCGCCCCCAACTGGGGAAAAAGAACAAGGACCGTGCTGGGGGGGTTGGCCTTTATTTGCAGGCTGCACGCTGCCAGCTTTAAATAGCACATATAGAGGAGACAATAAATAGCTTTGCGGGGGGAATAAATAACCGGCGAGCCCCCAAGCAGGGCTCGCAGGATCTGGCTGCGGGGCCATGGGCAGCACGGGCTGATGCTGGACCCGGAGTTGCAGCCTTGGCAGGGGAGGTCAGCAATAAATACGGGTTAAAAAAATAATCCTCCGGCAGCAAGGCTCATAAATAAATCATAAATAACAAGGTGAGGGTTTGGGGGCGGAGGGGGGCCGCGTGTGTGCTCTAAAACAAGCACGGGTTGGGATGGATGCAGTGACACAGTCACGCTATGGGGCTCCACGGGAGCAGGGGGGGCTCAGCGCCCGGTGCGGGGCAGGACGCAGGTGCAGCCCACCGGCACCCTGATGTAGTCTACCTCGAAGGTGACGAGGCCAAGGCCGGTGGGACGTGGGCAGGGCTTGCGCCGCAGGACCATCATGGTCTGGTGGATGGCCACCGAGTTGAGTGACGTCGTCTCCCGACCTGTCTTGACATCCACGCAACCACTGCAGAGGCACTCGGCGAAGGCCAGCTTGCGCGGGTAGCGGTTCTCATCCTCATCGATGCTGCGGGTGAGTTATGGGGCATGGTCAGCAAGCCCCTTCCCCTGTGTCCCCATCACCCCCCCGGTCCCCATCACCCCCCAAGTCACCCTGCACTGGGCAGGCAACGGGGATGCCCGTGGGAAAGCGCAGCTGAACGATGCTCGGGGAAACGGAGGCAGCAGCCAGTGTGGGGCCGTGGAGGGGTCCCCAGTGGGTGGCACTCACCGGTATCGCCATGGGGAGATGGAGCGCTCATTGGGCTCACTGTGGAGGCCGGTGCGGAGCTGCAGCGCGGGGCAGGCACGCTCACGGTGGCGGCGGCGGCGGCGGCGGCGGTGGCCGGGGGTCTCCTGCAAGCGCTCCAGCTGCGGCACCAGCTGCACGGGCACGTAGTGGTCCCAGCGCAGGCTGCGGCCCAGGAGGTGTGCGGGGGCTTCGCCGTCCCGCAGCTCACCCGCGCTGTAGCAGTGCACCTGGGGATGGTGCGGGGGGCCGCCGGGCCGGCGCAGGCCACAGCACAGCACCAGGGCACCCAGCAGCACCAGGGCACCGAGCCAGCCCTGCGCGAGAGCCCGGGTCAGAGGGGGCACCCGCACCCCGCACAGCACCCTCCTCGGCACCCAGCCCCGGCTCTCCTGGGGGGCAGCTGGACCCAAGGACTCCAAGGGGTCCTTGGGGTGAGCTTTTACCCCCACCCTCGGGACCCCCACACCCCTCCCCAAAAGCAGGGCTGCACCCACACATGCACCAGCACACGCATGCGCACACATGGGGTACTCGTGCATGTGGTACACACCCCTCCCCTAAAGCAGGAGCACATGTATGTGCGTGCATGTACACACAGTACTAGCACACACATATACATGGGGAATACCTGCACATACACATATATACATCTACACACAGACACATATACAGCTATACATAGACAGGGAATACCTGCACATATATACACACACACATTGCTGTACATATGCAGGGGATACCCTGTACATATACACACACATATATACCCATATGTATGCGGGGGATACCTGTACATATACACACAGACACACCCCCTACCTATACATGTGCAGGGAATACCCTGCACATACACACACACAGCTATACACACAGAGATACTATGTGTACATACACACACACACAGAGCACACGTAACTATGCACAATCATACACACACAGGGTATCAGCACAGGCACATGCACATGTAAACATACCAGCACACATTTGTAACAGACATTAGTTCCAGTGTGTGTGCATGCATACTTGTGCATATATACAAGCACATGTATACACACACATGCCCTGCACTACCCTTCCATGCATATATACACACACACACAGACGTTACATACATACAGAGGTATCAGCCCGTGTGCATCTATGCACCCACAGAGCAGTACCAGCACATATGCATACATGCACATGGATGGCTGCATACGTGCAAACACACATGCATTAGCAGCACACATACATACAACTGGACTACTCTTCCATGTGCACCCCCCCCCAGCCAGAAACACACACAGCGCTAGCAGCTGTGCCTTTACACGTACATACCACCCACATACCACCACACACACATGTACACATGTGCAAAGCCAGCAGCACGTGCACATCCCCAGCCTGCCATGTACAGGCACCAGCACACATGCAGCTACACGCACATTCCAGCTGGCCCATTGCCCCCAGCTGGCCCATTGCCCCCACGCCCCCCCCCGGGCTGGCCAGCCCTCATGCCCACCCCCACGTATGCACATCCCTCCCCCCCACCCCGCACCATGGGTTGCACCCTGCTCTGTGCACACACACACACGCTTTCACCACCCCCCAGCTGCCAGCAGTCCCACCCCATGCTGTGCCCACCCCTGTAGCCCCCCCCCCCCAGTTACCATGGGGTGGGCGTCGAGGGTGCGGGAACACGCTGGAAAAACTGGGGGGGCCCTTACGAACCGCTGCCCCAGGGATGCGGGCAACCGAGTGGCAGCACCGCCGCTGCCGCCGCCTTTATATAGGGCTCGGGCAGGTGATGTACACACACCTGGAAACTCCAGCTCCGGCTGCCTTCCTCCTCCCCGCGGGCCGTCATTACTTCCTTCTCAACTCCGCGTGTTCCAGCTCGGAAATCAGTTCCTGACATCCGCCCCCCCCCCCCCCCCCCCCAAATGAATTGTGGGTGGCTGATGGGGCTGGGCAGGCACAGACTCGTTGGGAAGGGGGTGGCCATCAGTTTGGCTGCCCTGATGTCCTGGGGATGGGCATAGAGAGAGCATCGTAGGGCTGCATAGTCCAGGTCACGGGAGGGCTGGGGGACGGGTACCCAGGGCATCCCAGGGATGGGGTGGCCTGGGTACCCGTCCCCCAGCCCTCCCGTGACCTATGGGAGCAGGATCCCCGTGCCCAAGGCCATGGCCCCAACCCTGGCCCCATTGCGTAAGCCCGATGGTGATATCACCGTCACGTTCCCAGGGCTGCCAGAATAGAAATCCCAAATTGGGCAATGCTGGAAAGGGCTGAAGGGCTGTGTCCATCCCCTCTGATGCTCCAAAGTCCAGCACCAAGGGGTGTTCCAGCAGCGGGGATGCTCAAAGGCACGATGATGGTGTTGAGCAGAAAGGGGAGGATGTGGTGGGACCAGGGTTTATTTTTCCATTCTGGATGCAGGATATCCAGAACACGGAGTCCCGCATCCTTCAGCGAGTCCTCTCGTACCCCAAATCACTGCTGAGCTGGGCTTGGCCCCACCTGGACCACAGCACCCTGCCAGCACCATACGTGCCACACGGGCACTGTGGTGTGCAGCGTAACAATTCAGGGTCAGGGCTCTTGTCCCCATAGCAACCCAGTGGTCCCAGTATAGCAGGAAGCACAGTACTGGACAGGGGGGAAGCACACGGAAAGCAGCTTTGTGTGGCTGTGGGACCAGGCACAGCCACGCTTTGGTCTTTTACCAGAAAGACAGGATTTACACCCGTTTTGGCAACGACTTTCTTCTGCCACCCCGAGCAGCAGGGAGGAGGCACACAGAGCCTCCCCCAGCAACACACAAGAGGGGGCTGGACCCCATTTTTCATCCCAAGGGTCTAGATAAGCCCAGAGACAACCCCAAGTTAGGCCAGGTGAAGCCCGCTACGGCACAGGCTGCAGAGGGCCCCTGCTAATGCTTAACACCAGTGGGATACTGGTTTAACACTGGGCTGCAGGCTGGAGGGCCCACAGGTTCACAGGGGGGGTCAGGGGTGCCGTGCTCCCCCCAGGAGAGACAGCAGCTCTCCCAGCTCCACAGGGCTCCCGGAGAGCAGGAAAAATTAACTACACAGCCCAAAGACAGGGACATGCGCCTTACAGCAAGGGAGAAGGAGGACAGGGGTGCAGAGAAGCGTAAAAGGAAGAACTGGTTATCAAAATACTTTATTTCAGATAAATCCCTCAAAAAAAAAAAAAAAAAAAAAAAAAAAAAAAGAAAGAAAAAAGAACCCTCCTTGTTAGACAGACATCCCCACAACACCTTCAGGGCTCCTTTTAAATCAACTAAAACAATCCGATGCTTAAAATAAAAGACAGGTCATTTTCCCAATCAGACTTTAGTCAAGAATATATATATATTTTTGTTCCTGGGGTGGGAGGGCAGGGGGAGAAGGTGATGTTGCCAGCAGTTCACAGCAGTTTTCGGCTCTCTCATTACACAGTATATAGAACTGCATTGCTGAAGACACTCAACACACAGCAGGGCTAACTAGGAGAATACAACTCAAGGCTAGCAAAGAGGAGAGGGCAGAGAGAAAGAGAGGAATAGTGAGAGCATCCGATGGGGCTGGAGTCCTCTGTGCATAATTTACATGGAACCGGCACCGGCAGAGCCAGGGGCTGGCCCCGCTCGCCCTTCAGGAGCCGGAGCGAGTCGTCACGGGCGTCTCAGGTGACAAAACTTCAGTATTTTTTTTTTTGTGTGGTTTTTTTTTTTAAAAAAGAATCGCAGCCAAAATAAGACAGAACTGCAAAATCCCAAAGTGGCCGCTTTTACACTATTTATAAAAACATGAACAGTCACTAAGGGGCAGAGCGGCGCTCCGCGCACGGCCCACTATACTTTCCCCGGGATTTTGGCCCGCTTGCGAGCGATGGCATCTTCCACCGCCTTGAGCTGCTTCAGGAGCTCCTCCCGTCGTGACAGGGTGCTGGACTTGCCTGCCTTGGCACCCGTGGGGCCCGGCTCAGACGCTTTGCCTGGTACGCTCGTGACTTTGCTGGAGCTCTTGGACTGCGGGGAGAGCTGGCGTTTCCTGGCAGGGAGAGAGAGAGGAGAAGGTGGTCAGACGGTGCTCACCGGCAGCACGCCACGCTGGAAACAAACCCCATTGGCGTCTGCTCCAGTAAGGAAGAATCGCTCGAAGGGCCAGTGGAAGAATGAGACACGAGGCCTTGGGTTGGAAAACTGGCTGAAACAGTAAAAAAAAAAAAATAAAAATCAGCTGCTCCAGGGGGAGCAAATCCATTTGGCTGCCCTAGAGAAACTTAGTGAGTCCTTAATCGCCTCCTGCCTGGGCACAGGGCACGTCAAACCCACCACACGACACTGTCAACTCAAACAGCAGCAGGCAGAAGAGGGTCAAGAACCAAGGGCGCAGCCACCACCACCGGTCTGGAAAGCCGAGGTTCCTCTTCTGCTAGAAAATAGGACCTCAGGGCCTGAAGGACAGGGCTGTGGCAGCCAGGGCTAGGTTTTGGTTTGGGAATATTCTGATACACAGAAATTGAGGTTCACTCGTGCCCCAGGCTGGACAGAGGGGATGACACAAGTCCTGCTGGCCACGGAACACAGGGGTGCTGGACAGGGCTGTGCCCGTTTGCTCACAGAGATCCTCGCAGAGATGACACTCGAGAAATGCAGAGCAGCGCTGGCGGGCTGTGGGCAAGGAGGACAGAGGAAGCTTTAGGTGTGCTGCGGAAGGTGTTCCACAGTCCTTCAGCCAAAGGGCTCCGAGTGGAGCACAGCCCAAGGCCCCTGGAGCTACACATCCAGTTCTGCAATGGGATGTTCCCAGCACAACAGTGGGTACAGGCTGCCAAGAAATTGGACATCAGCTGGTCACCTGTCACCAGAGGGGATGGAAAGGAGCTAGTCACTGTTCAGCGGCCACATTTTAACGTCTCACAGCAGCAAAGTGAGCAGCTGAGGATATGCTGGGCTATCCAAGCAGGGGAATCACACACCTGAACCAGGTGCCACAAGGAGCTCGGCAGCAGAGCGAAGGGATTGTACTTTCTTTCTCACTGGCACTACGCAGCGCCAGCGAGAGGCAGAGGCACTGGCGTGACTGAGCTTGCACCTAACCCAGTTGGCTCCTCTTGCTGGGACTGACCTCAAGAAAACCCCCAGGCTCCAGCTCGTTTCTGAGCTGGAATGGCTTAGCCGGTGGCTTCCGCATGAACCCCTGAGCACCTTTGGCTCCTGCCCAAGGAGCTTCGCGTCCTTCCTCTTGCTGTGCCTCCATGGCAACTGGAAACTACGGCCAGAGTGCCTCAGAGCTGCCCCAAGAGGAGGGACTGAACCGCTGGAGAAGTGTGGGCCAGGCTGGGCCTCACAAGAGACCCATGAGAACAAGCAGGCACTGACCTGTCTGTCTGCGCTGGAGAAGGTTTCGTGTTCTGACCTCTCTGTCGCTCTTGCTTGGGTGAAGAGAGTCTCCCAGTTGCCTTCCTGTCACGAGAACCTATCAGGAGAAGAAAAGGTGAGATGTTCTCCTGCACTGCCGAGGTACAGGTCGCTACCTTGCTCAGCGTACCGTTTCAGCAAGCGCATGGACACTCTCCGCAGACAGACCAGACCATGCCAACAAAAGACCAAGTCCGACAGCAGCCAGAAAAGGAACCTACTGCTGTGCATCCCATCTTCGGGGGGAGCAGAAAAGCTAGCCATGGCTGTGCCCCATGGTCAGCTGTACAAACCATCACCCGTGGGGAGCCGCACCGTCCCGTCCCTCACCCTCGGGCTGCTGGAACAAGGCTCCTCCACTGCGCTTTCAGGCCCTGCTTTGCTCGCAAACCTGCAGGGCAGGGCTGGCCCTCACAGACGAGCTCGTGCTCCATTATCCCTTGGCAGATCATCTGGTTTGCGCGGCATCCGAGCTGGCTCCGTGCTGGCCAGGTAACAGGGTGTTTTGGCTTTAAGAGTGCTGGGCGAGTGCAGCTCTGCCGCTTTTGGAGCTGGCTGGGGCCAATCCACAGGTGGCATCACCCCCATGTTTGTTCAGCACAGACCGAACTGTCATGCCCTGCTCAAACAGGCCTGCTGTGGGGACTTGCTGGTGGTGGGAAGGCCACTGGGGTCCTGCAGCAGCATTATCCAGCTTTGCTGGGTTTCCCAGCTGCCGCTATCCCAGCACACAGAGAGCAGCCGGCGTGCTTGCAGGGCTCTCTGTGAGCCCTGGGGATGAGCAGAGCAACACGCCCTGCTATACTGCACCAGGTCGGTGATGCTAGAGCCTGCTGACCTCACTTTCAGCAGCACTCCAGACAGTAAAGGTGCTCAGTTCCTCGTAGCAGCAGCCGCCTGTATGTGTCGGGACAGCCCTCTGCTCCTGAGGACTGACACCATGAGAAAGCCGAGGCTGCATACGCTGCAGATCTGATCACAGCAAGGTTACAGAACAGGGACGTGAGACTTGTGGCACAAACACCGACCAGCTTTGTGCTGGGACACTGAAGCACAAGCTGCACGCTGGAGGGTGCCTCTCGCTCAGTCCCAATTCAGTCAGGGGTACACTTGCCACTGGGAGGTGAGGCGGAGTTGCCTTCAGGGCTTGTGCCCCATTTGCTACTGCTTAAAAGTGCTTTATAATGTATAGACAACAAATAAAGTATATAATTGCATCTGCATCTATGTATCTATAAAATCAGCACAGTCTGCTAGGTCGGCCCATTCACTTGTCTGCAGCTCAGCAGTAGTTGTGAACTAGATCCCAGTGAACTCCAACCTCACCCAGTCCCTTCCATGCTGCCTTTGCAGGAGTCAAATGCAACCAAGCTATTAGCACAGAAATTTTTTCTGGCTGGCACCCAGAGTCAACAAGATACACCTACAGCCGAGACAACAGGGAAAACAACATCACGTGTCAATGCTGGCTTGTACGTCAAAACCACGCAGCTCTGGCCGACTACTCCCCCCCGCTTTGTTTTTCAGTGGCGACAGCAAAGGCTGGAGCGTGGCGCTGAGGTCCCTCTCAGTGCGGCTGGCTAGCTCGATTTTCCCAGGTGCTAAGCCTGCTGCTGAGGGTTCAGATGCAGGAGAACACCTGGAAAGCCCGTGTCTTTCTAAACATAAAGGGCAGATCAGATTGTGTCACACACAAGTGGGGAAATCGTCTCATCTCGCAGGATGGGTGACCTAGCCAATTACTGCATCCATCCCAGAGCCTCGGCAGCCCGGGCTCCCTTTCCAAGCACTGCCACAATCCTGTCTGTCAGGAGGACTAAGATCCTTTGGGATGCACTGAAATAGAAGGCAGAGGAGGCTTCAGGATACAGCATGGGGAAACCCTGTGACTTCCACAGCCACCTCCAACAACATTACTAGAGAAGAGGTGGCTGCTGTAGGATGGATCGTACCTACAGCATGGAGATGAGCGTGCCATCTCCAAAGCTAGGGTGCTTTTTTTTTTTTTTTTTCCTTCTTTTTCTTTTTTTCTTTACAGTAGACTTACACAGACATAGTGGAGCCAAGGTACTCGCAATGTGCACCACAAGACAGCTAGGCAAGGCCGGGTTTGGCCTGCCCAGGGTTGACCTCACCTCGCTTACTTCACAAACCCGAGTGTCTCACCTCAACCATGTTTTTGCAGCAGGCCAGCTAATACGCCTGCGTTATCTGGTGGCAATTGCACGCTCTGAGGTTTTGGAAGGACACATGCCTGCAATTAACCTCTCCAGTGAGTGGACTCTTGCAGCAGAGACTTTCACAGGACATTTGTTGCTCGAGCACTGCCTCGAGCAGCAGAGCAGGAACCCAGCCAGGCCAGGAGTCCCTGGGATGGCTGATGTCTCACCTCTGTCAGGTGACAGGTTCGCCCGTTTGGCTGGAGGAGAGGTCGGCCTGTCTTTGTCTGCTGGCTCGTATCTCTTCCTGCTTCCTTTGTCAGCTGCCTAAAATGGAATTAAAACAGACAATGGATCTGAACAGCCACTTCCTTCTGGGGAGGGAAGCAGGCAGAGATTTTTGCTGTGATGGGTGCCCGCGATGCGCTGGCTGGCTCATGCAAGTGCATCTCCTGTTAAACTCCCTTGTGTACACCAGTCTCAGCCATCACTGGCACTATGCAATTCCCCTACCACCCATCCTCTGGCACCAGGACTAATGGTACGCTCTTTTCAAAATTGTCAGAAACAAGAAAACAGCGGCATTTTGTAGAGTTTTCTTCAGCAGCACCAAGGATAGCAAATGTCAAGGAGGCATCTGGAGCCGTGCCTTCTTCCAGGATCTGACCATGCCAGCTGGTAGTTATGTGTAACTGCACACCCCTCCCCACGGAGCATGCTTCAGACTCGATAAAGGCGCCTCACGTCATAGCACAGGGAAGTAGGGAAAACTGCAGCCTCAGACTGCACTGGGGAATTTGGACTGTCAGAAAAAAAACACATTAATGCTTCAAAACCAGGAACGTACCCACGTGACTGGGGCCAACACCCTGCTCTGGCACAAAACCCCATGAGGCCAAACTCTCCCACATGACCTGGACTGCAATCTCAGCCAAAGGCACCAACCCGGGGAATCTGGCTCAATCGTAAAGAGGAAAAAAATCAGGCTCCCTGCGGAAAGTGCGGCTTGCAGCGGACACCCCAGAGAGGCAAGGCAATCGCCACTTTTACCTCCTGACTCGGTTAATGCCTTGTCAGCAGTTCGCTCCAGAGCAGGCAGTGGGAGACGAGCTCTCTCGGAAGCGTGCGGCAAGCATGCTTTCAGTGGGCAAGGCCCCAGCACATGTGGGACTGCGCCACGCACGGCTTTGCCTCGGTGCTCTGGCTGCAGCCCTCGACAACGCGGGGAAGAGCCCTTGAAGCTGCAGCAGGAATGTGCCCCAGGGGAGCCGCCAACACAGTGCCAAGCTCAAGCCACCACAGGGTGTGTGCTGCAAGACTGGTTCTGTCTGCCGCCCTTCAATCCCACCTGCAGACCTACCCAGCTGAGCTCATCCCGACAGCACGGAGCCTGGAGGTCCCCTTCCGCCAACCCCAAGCCCCAGGATCCATCCTATCCACTCCCTGAATTCCCTGGGTGGAGGGAATCGCACCCCTCCCACTTCTCACCTTATTCAAGAGCGTCAGTTTGATCTCTTTGTGAGCGCTGAAGCCCCCCTGCTGCGACTGGGGGGCTGACGGCTGCTGGGTCTGGAGGAGCTGCTGCGATTTGCTCCCCTGGGTAGGCTTGGCTGATTTCAAGAGCTGAGCAGGCACATCCCGTTTCCGCTTCTCTTCTTTAGCACTGTCTTCTTTTTTTGACTTTCCTGTTGAAACCAGAGAGCACAGGTAGTGACTTGCGAGCGATTCCTTCCACCTGCCCTCCCTTTGGAAGGCAGGGCAAGAGGATGCTGCTCCAGGGACTGGAAAAGCCCACACCAGTTAGCACAGCTCGTGGCCCCCAAGGTTAAAAGATTCAGGAAACCAGAATTTCTGCAGGGAGGACACTTAACATAAAAAACAAAGACAAAAGGCTCTTGCTGCCAACTCTGCTACGATCTACAAAGAACAGAGCAAGAGCAACATGACACTGGAGCTGTCCAGAAGATTTAGCATCATCTCATGAATGTGAAAGAGAACAAGGTGAGAGGTGGAATCAGGCAGAACTCCCAAACAGGAAAAGGGCATCTTTACAGCCAGACATGCAGGTATGGAAGGACGCAAATGTCTATTTGCTCCACAGCCTCCCTTTCTCCATGGGCTCACCCTCCTCAGGTGAAGCCTCTGGGCCTCCCTAGTCTACACCAGCCTCAAGCATCAGCCTCCGCTCAGCAATTTTCCTGAAGCTCACAGAATCACCAAGCAAGCTGTATGCAGGTCTCTGCTCCCCCCCTGTTTTTCCCAGGACCCCTTGGAAAAGAAAGTAACAAACCAGGTACCTCTACCTTTCTTCTGCTGCGCTGGGGTTGGGGATCGGGAGCTGGCTGAGGAAACAGGACTGGCCAAGTCCGCGTACATGTCTTCAGAGTCGGCGCTGCGTACAGAGCTGCTGCTGGAGGAGGCACTAGAGACAGAAGAAACGCTGCTCACGCTCAGGGACCTGGAAAGAGCCAACAGGCCGTTACAGTCACGAAT
Organism: Falco cherrug; assembly: GCF_023634085.1. Classification (NCBI taxonomy): domain Eukaryota; kingdom Metazoa; phylum Chordata; class Aves; order Falconiformes; family Falconidae; genus Falco; species Falco cherrug. The sequence continues at coordinate 21,311,352 of NC_073710.1, read as the reverse complement.
GCAACAAGAACCAGGCAGCGGTGAGACAGACACCTTTGTTTCAATTCTGCTGCGTGGCTGGGATGTCAGAAAGCTGCTAAGGCAGGCAATAACCAGGAAGAGACAAAGGTTATGTGTGTCCTTGGGTACAGACGATATGAAAAATCCCAAACATGTTAGATGCAAGCCTAGAAAATACCGTTTATGTATAAACAGGATTAAGGCAACATGTAAACAGGTCACACTTTCCCCAGGTAAATAAAAAGTGAAAGTAGGGTGTGCGCTATCATATACAGGTCAGTGTTATGGCTCAGGTCAAGGGTTCCCTGGCAATGTTTTTGTTGTTTGGCTCACATTTATTGATGGAGGCTTTAAAAGCCCTGGAGTCCTACAGCCCACAGCTCCTGCCCAGCTCCCCAGGGTACAGGAGAGCCCAGCTGCCTGTTTTGAGCCTGTCACGACTGATAATGACAGGGAAGATGTGCGTAAGATAGCAATCTTCTAATAGTGCCTATAAGATGGCTATCTTCTAATGCATTCACAACATTAAAATTGTCAGACAATCATTACATTAAGGAAGACTTCCTACTGAGAAATGTACCAGACAAAAACACAGGGCTACGCATCAGACTTCCCTTCAGGGGCATACCACCACCGCAGCTTTGCTGCACTGAAGCGGCTCCAAAAATCCCAGCTAGCTGGGACCCAGCTGGCAGCGCAGCCCCCGGCATGCGGGCCCTGGCGTACACCGACTACATGAATATTCAGGCAACCTCTCCAGCAGGTTCCGCGGGCCGCATGGCTTCTGTGCTCCAGCAACTGCCCTGCCAGCAAGGTCCAGGCTTGTGCATGACCGAATGGGCTGCGGCAGCTTCAGCACAGGCTAGCCCTGGAACAACCGCAAACTACCTGCTGGCACCCCGACAGAGGTGCGTTCCGAAAGGTTGCATGGACTGCTGCAACAGCGACTGGATGAGCCAGACACTCCTTCTGCAGGAAAGCTCCTGGCTACGAGGTTGTCCCAGCAGACATGGTTTGGGCACACATTACTTTTCCTATGCTTCCTCCTTTCCCACACACCTGTAAAAGCTGCAAGCACAGCCCCAGTGCCACACAAGCAGCACCTGGGACCAGTTTTTCCCATCTTCTCCTCTCGGGCCCTGTACCGCAGGGCAGCGCAGAGCCAGCGTGCCCAAGTGCTCTCTGAACCTCTTGCATCACCCCTACCTGATCTGATGAATGTGACAAGCATGTAGTAAACAAGTTTGTATTTCCGTAAAATAACGCGGATGTTGAACCCTGGAGTTTCATAGAGTTCAGATACGTGAATTACTGCTGGTCAGAGCCAAGTCCTACTTAATCCACTAGTTTTATGCTACAGGTCTACTTTTAAATCTGCATCACGGGAAGCGCTGTGTCTCAAGGCTGCCTGTGAGGTTTCAGGGATTCCTGCACCTAAATAAATGCAAAAAAATCTGAACGAAGGACTTGAAAGAAGCTTATTTCATGACTTTTTACTGGAGGGAGTTAGCTGTTTACAAATCCCACAGACGAACAGCCATGTAACTATTCACTTGGGGCTCAACACAAAAGGAACTGGCCAGGCAACTTTGCCAGCAAAGTAGAAATATCATTAGCTGAGCCTTTTAGGTATTTTCTGACCTACCTCTCCCAACAGACCAAGCATCTTCCCTAAGGACATTCAGTAACAAGAGGTAGTAAAGAGGTTTGGAAGAGAAAAGCTCTATAGCCTGAAACTGTTAACTCGTAAATAAATTAGGATGTGAGATCACCCTAGGTGTAAGATGTTTTGGTCATCATTTAGGTAAAAATGGGCAGTTTGGCACAAACGACAAATTATTTCCTTGAATAAGCCACAAGGACACTACCAATGTTGTACTGCTGTCATGATTCAGGACTTGGGATTTTACCACCACACAAAGAAATAATCTTGTTTCATGTCCTAGTTATCTATAGCTTCTGATACTTGAAGCTAGCGAGAGCGTTCACAGCAAGAAACCACAGCAGTTAAGAATAATTATAATCTCCTCTTACTTCAACAAAGGTTATGAAGGGTCAAGGCTGTACCTGGATTTCCTGGACCCAGACGGGGAGTGGGAGACTGAGGCAGATGATGATCTGGAATGAGATCTGGAGAGAGAGCGAGACAAGGACCTAGATCGGGAACTGGAACCGCTGTAGCTGCTGGCACTTCCACTGATGCTGCCGCTGATAGTCCGCCTGCAAGACAGCAAATGACATCCTCACCTCGCTGTGCTCTGCTGTGAAACGGGGTTAGAAGAAACTGTTTAGGGATGGTTCGAGCATGATGCTGTTGTCCTGTATTGTATACAGGACTGGCGCTTTGCAAATGTAATTGTTTCAGATGTTCTCCTCAACCTTACATTCCCGGTCCTGAGGAAGCACCTGTTTTCTGAACAGTAGCTGTCTTCTGCAAGACTCAATAACGCCAATGAAAGCCAGGCAAAGAATCAGCTGAAACACCTTAATCCTGTACTGGTCGCAGGAGTAAATGCTTCCTACAAAGAAAAATTGCTAACTGCGTAACACAGTGGGACTACATTGTATTTCAGGCCATAAAAATAACGATACACATTTCTGACTAATACACCAGTACTAACACAAATAGAGCTGTTCTGTCATTTGCACAGCAGGGAGAGTGTAGGGCAGTGGGGTTTGTGTGGGTATAAGTGTGAAAAACAACAACAAATCAAACCCCAAGACTGGAATAAAGAATAAGGGAAGGTGGCTGAAGACATCCAAGGTTATTATTAACTAGTTAAAGCAAAAAGGGAACTAGAACTGATGGAGTTTCTAGGGAAAAGAAATTGTCATCATCAATTTTCACTATGGAGACATAACTGCTCAGCCCAGGCCTTTTCTTTAGCTACTGTGAAGAAACAGGAGACTTAATCCCACGCAAACTTAAGAACTGACATGGGATGAGTCTGAAAAACCTGAAAGGAAAACAGAATTACAGCCGTCTTCAAAACACATTGACGAAAAGCATCATTCAATGATCCAAGAACACCTTCCTGCAGGCATAAAACATTCTCCATCTCCCTGTGTGCTCATAAAAAGAGACATTTCTAGTAAATACATTTCTTACACAGAGAGCTACTGCTTCTATAGACACACAGGTACCATAATTATTTCAAAACTTCTAACGCAAGAAGAATGCATGATGAGTTTCAGCTGTGCTTAGCTGACTGTGTCCCTCCAAGAACAGGCAACGTTACCTGCGTTTATCCTGTAACATTTTTAGGTACAGTACAATAGATTAAGCCTGATAAATGTATTTAAATACAGACAAGTGCTCCTTGTTTGAAAACCATCAGAAGCCCCTCTCATTTCAAACGCAAAGGGAGAAGAAAGGCAACAAAACCAGCAGACAGACAGAACAAGTCACTTGAAACATTCAAACTAGTCACACTGGATGAAGCCAGGAAGAGCAGGCGAGCCGGCAAGCTGTGTACTGGGAACAGCAGAAGTCACAGAGTTTTTCCTCCTCTCCTCCAGTGGTACTGCTAGATGCTGACGACCCAGCTCCTGGTACCACACAGAAAAATACTTCCTGCATAGCAGCACACGTTTAGAGTACACAGGGTCCAAACCCATCACCACAAGCTCTGACCCTCCGACACGTCAGATCTGCTCTCTGGACTAAATGCAACTCTGCTTCCTTGCTGCGTGGCCTCCGCAACCAGTGGCTCTCAAACATGCCTTTTTGTGCGCTGCAGACCCTGCCTTTTAACCCATTTCATGTACTCCCCTTGCTTTATCTCCCAACCAGCCTTCAGAGGTAGGAGCCACTGGCTGTGGCAAGTCACCAGCATTTGCCCTCAACTCCTTCCTTCTCTTCCCATCTCCTTGCTGCCCCGGGAAATGTATTTCTCCTTAATATCGAAGAGCCTTTGTAGCTGATGCTCCTGACAGAACCCCAGGATTTGGTCTATCTTGCAGGAGATCAAGCCTCACTCCACCCCACAGCTCTCTTACCTCCTGGGTGGAGTCCTTGTCTGACGTTCCTTCCTTCTTGCCTCTCGGTTATCCCCTGGTTTGGCTGGCTCTGGTGCAGCTGTTGTGATTTTAGCGAGCGGCTGAGGGACTGGAAGGGCAGCTAGCTTCTTCACAGATTTTTCACTACAAGAATTAAAATTTTTATGTGTGTGATCAGAGTCAGTAGGTACAGGCCACAGACATTCTCGAAAGCAACAAAATGCGCTCATGTTTGTTGTTGACTAAATATTATATAGATATGATTACTGCAGCTACAGGCACTTGGCTATTTCACTGAAACACTCTCAAACAACATGGATTCCCGCTCCCCCCCAAAGGGATCTGTTATCCATATTCTGCAAGTCCCCTTTTCAGAAACAAGTTACTAAACAACAGCCAATTTTGGAGACTTTCAACTTGTAAATTAACTAGTGAAGTAGACTGTGTGAAATCGCCATTTCTTATCCAATTGATTCTGTGCATTTTTATCCAAAAGACATACACCTAGTTAAAATCCGCCTGTCAAGCTTCAGAATCAAATGCACATGGTTCATGCAAAAATTCTCTTTTTCACGCCATCACAGAGATCAGCAAGGTGCAAAAGAGCTGCTCACTTCTGGGCTCAGCTCATTACTGCTCAACAACCCCAGCACTGATGTCACGCCTACTGTTAACCGGAGAGGAGGCGTCTGTCTACATACAAAACCAGAGACTGTTAATTCCTCCTCTTGGGCTTAAGAATATCCGCATTCAACCCCTGCAGAACACAGGATTAAGTGCATGCAACATTACGCAGCAAAAACAATCCCCACACTAGTGCTGGCTGGTGTTGTGTGTTACCAAACCAGCACTGCAATGTGCACTAGAAGGGTGTAAAGACATGACTGCACACGGAGAGCGTGTCCTTAAAGGGTTGAACCCTCAGAGTTGAGAAGAAAAAAAAAAGTGTGCCAATAAAGGCACGAGGAGTGTGGCAAAGGGGACTGTCCCGTATTCTGGAGAACTCAGGGGATTCCCATGGTGTAATTTATTTGCAGGTCACCTTAAGAGGTGACATCACTATGGTGTTGTGTCACCCTCCAACATAACCATAATTTACTACGTATTACACGAGTTTGTGAAACAGCAACTTCAAGTATTTTAAAAGAGCAGGAGCGCTGGCATAATCTGCCAAGAACAGTTTCATAGCTATAGCGCTGTTTTAATTTGCCTCCGATGTTGTAAGTAGATGAGGCTGAACCATTTCTTTATTCTAAGGCTGTGCATTAACTAAAGCCACAGTAGAGGAATGAACTAAATGTTCCTATAGCTCCTGTATAAACATACCTGCACACACAGAATGTTTAAACAGGAAATCACGCGTGTGTTTAAACACTCACGTATACATATAATACTTAAGGATATTTGTACAGTTTAACTTGGATTTAATAAGTAAAAATGTCATCATTTAATTAAATATGCAAAGCTAAGCACTCTTCTACGCAGGTCATATTTTGCATATTCCATTTCTTCCTTAAATTGTCAGCCAGGTCAGAAGGGTCTGACTCAGGGACTAGGCTACTGTTTGGAGCCTCTTCTGCACTGTGCTATCAAAGCAGAGAGGAAGCCTTACCCTTTACCGGCAGGCGGTAGTAACTCCCCCTTAGCCTTCGCAAGCGGCTTGTGTGGAGACGGTGTTGGAGAAGGAGATGGCGAAGATGAGAAGGACCGCGATCTAGAAACGACAGGATACAGCACTCAGCTCCGTCTCTGGCACTGCCGAAGGCTTTCCGTGCATTTAGCCATCACTCCCTCCTTCAGCCAGCAACTGCACCCCAGGAACTAGTCCCTGTGGGTCTGAGCTTATCCTACTTTTGTACTTGGACTCTGTTCAACAAAACTAACTTCTGTTACCAGACCAGTGGTAAAAGTAGAAAACAATACAAAACAACAGGGTCGGCTGCAAAAGAAGCACTCTCAGGTATTCCATACCAACACCTGAGGTTTCTCCATACTCTCTGTATTCTCTCCTTAGGGAAAATGTGTCTATTGGGAAGTAAATAGGATTTTGACTTGCAGGTTCAGCATTTATTTCAACCTACTTTATGTTCCTGTTAACGTCTAGTGCAGTTTATCCTTTAAACAGCAGAAAAAAACCAAGAAAAAGAAAAAAGAAAAAAAGAAAAAAAAAAAAGAAAAAACTTGGGAGAAAGACACAAAAAATACATCTAACTGGATGCCTGCAATTTCTGGAACACAAGGAGAAAAATCAAGCAGAGTATATCAAAGCTAAGATACCAAAGGGCAAGAGCCCTGACATCAGGGCTGCCCAAACTGACACAGCACACCAGATGCTGGTGTTCATGATTCACCCCACTGCCAAGACTGTTTTGCAGCCTAGTACTTCAGAAAGCCAGACACCTCGGTGACTTGCTTTTTCTGAAGAACAGTTAGGCACCGGGATGTTCCTCAATCTCCTCAACCTCAATCTAGCAAAGAGGCATGCTAGTCAAAGCGTGTCACCGATGTCTGGCACTGTCCTCCAAGGAACTGAGCCCGAGATGAGGTGGATGGGGGAAGGTCAGCCTGCTCCCCACAAAACACATACGTGCTTGTGTAGAGATCGGCTCCCACCTGAGCCTTTCCTAGGGGGAACCACGTCTCCAAAAGCGACACTGTGCACTCCCATCAACTGCATGATCCACTCCGGCTATCTGTGTGATTTCAGCTCTAAAGAGGTGCCTACCTAGGGAGCCAGTTCTCCTACTATGCATATTCCAGACTTGGGAAACTATCTGCAGGGGCAAGGAAGCAGCAGAGTAATAAACATGCCTCTGTTTAATCAGCATGGGACACTGAACTGCTACTTTGAAGTGTGAGGACTATCACAAGACAACTGCTTTAATAAAGAAATGTGATTTGCCTCTTTAAATAGAATTTCCAGCGCAATAGAAGAGAGATGCCAGTAACTTCTTCCAATCATAAAATGCAAATGATGGAAACATTTATCTCAGCCAGGCTTCTACAACTGTTCAGCTACCACAGGCATGGGAAACAGCCCAGCCACAACAGCACGGTACTCATGGGTGCCAGCACTGGGGAGAGGAGGGGGTGGCTGACATATCTGCTTCGTTCAACAACCAAACCAGCAGGCTGCCTTGCAGTCTATCATATTTCCCTCGCTCAGGAAAGTGGTTTGAATGTTTTATCTCAACAGTTGGCTATCTGCTTTTAAGCAGCAGCAAAAGCAGCTGTTAGCAAGTGTTTGGAAAACAGTATACCATTACTTTCAAATCCAAGGAGCCATTACCTGGACCTGCTGCCTGAGAAAGAGCTGTGTCTTGAAGAGCGACTAGAGTAAGAGCTGTAAGAAGATGATCTGGAACGAGATCGCGAGGAACCTGAACCAGAATAGGTGGATGAACGAGAAGAGGACCTGAAAGAGAAATATTAAAATTCAGCACCTCTTGAGAAGTCCTCTGAGACCAAGGTCTTGTTTCCAGTACACTCTTACCCAGTTTTCAAACAGTGCTCCAAAAGCTACCTGTCTTCTCCTCGGTGACCTGTCAGGACTACAGCCTCTCCTCAGCCCCCCCCTTTTTTTTTTAGAGAAGATCCTGTTGTAGCTACCCACTCTGTACCCTTGAACAGGCCTCTGTTCCTTTAGCTACTGATCTGCCATCCCTTTTTGGGAACTCCTTCCACAAGTTTTTATGCCTTTGCACCAGACAATGCCCTGATAGGTCAGGTCACACAGAGGAAAACAGAAAAATCTCAGGTGCAGTGATCCCAGAAAGAAAAGCTATCTACTTCAGGAGGGCTTTGCTTTACAGATCCGTATCTTCAATTCAGCATGTTCCTCATTCCTCTAATACTTTCTTCCCACCTCTTTTCAGTAGCTTCAAGTTCAAGCATTTAAAGAAAATAGATCCAGCTTATGCCTCGGCTCTCCTAGATTCAGGGTACTTCTTTCTGAAAGGTGGTTTTTATCTTTCACCCGTTGGTTTCGAGCTCCACTGCAGCCCTCTAAGGCTCTGTCAAGCCTTCACAACCCCAGTTTTTCCCTAGCAGCATCAGCATGCTCTTCCTGGAGTGGGCTCACCTCATCCCTCCAGCACTCCTAGAGTGAACAGGCTCCAATTTTTACAGCTTCCAGCTCCTTCCGCTCCTATTAAGGACAGTTTTAATCTAGGTGAGTTACTAATCACCTGGACTGCACCCAGGTCTAATTTACCTGAAGAGTGACTTTTCCAAGGACCTGCCTTTTCTTAAGTCTTCCAGAGATCACTCATAGCAACCACAATTATGTGCCCCCTTTGGCTTCCCTCTCACTACCTATATGCTGGTGTCCATAGCTGTTACTGAGCAGCAAGCCTTGAACTGCTTTCCCAAACATCTCAGCATCTTCCACTGACAAGAAACAGTGTGTCAGGAATGTGACATGACTAACAAGGCTCAGACGTGACACGCTCTCTGCCTTCACTCACCTTGAAGAGCCAGAAGCAGATGCTGAAGAAGCAGAGGTTTTTCGGCGCCTACGTGCACGGCTGGGAGAGACAGACACACCAAGTTTCTTTTTGGGGGACTTGGATCGGCGCCAAGGGTCCTTCCATTCATCTGCTCTCTTTGACTGAGCGGTTGTAATTGTGGTTGCCTCCTTCTCCTTCTTTGGTGGCTCAGGCTGACGGCTGGAAAACAAAGAGGAATAAGTAGCTGGGATATATATATATATTTTTTTTAATTTTTTTTTAATATAGTAAAACTAACAGAAACACAGGCCAGGAAAGATCTCAGAAATTCATCCTTCATACCAGCACTAGCTCTTAACCTCCACTGCAGGATACTCAACATCATTTTGGAGCGATGAAGTGTTAGAACACCTATCATTTTGTACATCAGTGACTGCAAGCCCATCAAAACAGCAGTACCTGCAAGTTTCATGAACTACTTTGTTGCACTAACCAAGCAGTGTGACCTGCCAGCTGATTTCATCTTTGCCTTTTGGCCTCCAAGGAGCAGACACAAGCACACCTTAAGAGGGAAGGGTATGGGAAACCTGGTTCTTCCTACACCTGTGCCAAGTAGCTAAAGCTGGAGCAACCCCAACCTGGTAGGCAGCTCCCAGTGCAATGAAAAAAACTAAACAGAGCTAGACTAAGGACAGATTTTAAGCGTGCATCTGAAACGCCGGCTCAACACAGCGAACTGCTGCAACCAACCAGCAGGCACCAAGAGAAGAGATTCAGCCTGAATTACTTCTACAGTTCCCTTATCAGAACATCACGTGGGACTGTGTCACAAGTCTCACCACAGCCAAGACACATTGATCTACTTGTAACTCTTACAAAGGGGATGGTTACCTCATCAGCTGAGCATAAAGCAGTTCCTAACGGCTGTTTTATGACTATTACTCTCTAGGTGTTTATAAACACTATCAAACATGTGCTCTCCTGTTGTTAACCATGAAGATCTGATGGTCAGGCTACGTACCCTCCATCTCCTCCCTTCCCTTTTAAGGGCTCCATTTGTGTTTCCCCTTTTTCTTCGGTTCTCTGGGCTTCCCTTCTCCTCTACAGCTTCCTGAAAATAATCCAGGACTAACTTTTCAGCATGTGCACCACAGAGTTCCTTAAGTATTCCAGAATGAGTTTCTTCAGGCCTAGACTTTATTGCCTCTCTTATCTATGGGTGATTTAACTTGGGATTTTTCCTCATCCTTACTCTAACCTGCACCTGACTGTTTGATTACCTGCTTATAACCTTCTACCTTAGGTTTCAGGCAAAGTTCGTGCTTGCTTCAAAGTTTATGAAGTCTGTTGTACTCATCAAATTACCAGTACGATGGCGCGTTTATTCCTTTTCTCAGAATAATGAACCCTCTCACTCTGAGAACTTGGGGGAGGAAAGGCATCATCCACAGCTGGGTTCAGCCTGTACCACCCCATTAGTCACACGACCGAAGCAACCACTCCCCATGCAACTTCCTCTACCTTTTGAGATAAAAAAGCAACCTCCGAGTTTTCTAATAATTCTACGGACTGCGTTTCTTGCCACAACACTTTTTCAACAGACAACAGGATAATTAAAGCCTTTCGCTAGCAGCCTGTTCAGCCCTTTGAAGGCCTCACCAGTCACTATGAAGTCTCATCTCCTCCTTGCTTAGCAGTATTAAAACAGTCTCAACACACTTAAAACTCCTGTGGCCTCTCACCTCTTCCCTGACTCCAGAACTTGTCAACTTTGAAATCCAGTTGAGTATCTTGCTCTTTCCCTATCTTTGCTGATACAGCTACAGCAATTTTACAATTCGTCCCGCATCTATCCCAGTATATACAGAACTTTATGGAAGGAGAAACCCTTCCACATTCACCTCTCCCAGAAATCTCACTCCAGCTTCAGAAGAGGACGCTTACATATTAGCACACAAAATTGCTGACTGCCTGGTAAGAGTCCCAAGCAGGGTTATGGCTCAGCATTATTCACCAGCACCTTCACTTCGCATCATCACCCTTTCCAGCACTGCCCTAACACACACAATTTAACGCAGCGCGTGTTATTTGCGGTGGGCTGGTCTAGTTTTCCATATTACAGCCACAACTATATCTGAGTATCTAATCATGGAGGAAGACCATGACTCTGAACATGGGGCTGAGATAAGACTGGACCTCTTATTTATACTCTGATAACACTAAAGTCACAGCCAGGGTCAAGCTCTCATTCCAGCAGATATAGTACACGTTCATTTTGAAGCCATCTTGACCTCTGGAGTATCTTCAAAGCAACCAAGTGCAAAGCAGGAAGAAAAAGAAGGTTGGGAACAGCCTACACACCTCGCATCAAGCAGCAGGCTGAACAGCTGCAGAAGGGAGGAGGACACCACGTGAGGATGCTCATGAACACCACCAGAGTTGGTCCCCCTCTGGTGCCCCAGCCTGCGTGCTTTGGGAGATGCAGGGGGAATATTCTGCTGGCACAGGCAGGCAGAGAGGCGGTGTCCACGTCAAGACCTGGATAAAGCCTGCTGAGAAATTTTTCACTGCAGCGTCCAAGGTGACAAACGTGAAAGCCAACAATTAATGAATGACCTCGTCCCTCTCCAGGCTCACCTCTCTCCTGCAATACTGTTCAGACAGAAAAGTCTCCTACAGAATTTATTCTATCTCAACCCCCCCGTGACTTGCTCACATTGACCTCCAACAGCAGCACATCCTGGGAGCTGGACCTCAGCTCCAGCCCCACGTGGGAACAACTTACGCTGAACTCCACAGCTTGGGTGCGAGCTTGGAGCAAAGATGACTATGAAAGCAAATCTCATTACTTGCACCTATTACCTGGTTTGATGCAATTCTCTCCCGATGAAGTCACTTTCTGGAGGAAAGGTTTTTTTCCCCAGGAAAACCACAACAGAAAGCCTCATTTCTGAATATGCTCTTTGACTCAGCAGCAAGTAAGTTAGCATACTATAACCAAGAAAGAAAGATGATGTCCATGTCAGGACATTTTCAAAGTCTTTCCTCAAGAGCTACCTGTGTGCCCAACGTGTAGCATCATCAAATAAACCTGTTCAACTTAAAATGAGGGACTGGTATCTGATGCCGCTTGGCTCATCTCCTCCAGTGGAATCCAGGAGTCAGAATTGAAAGCAAGCTGCCAAGACCTGCACCATCCACCTTAGACTAACATCTCAGTTACAGCCTACACGAGTTTCACCAAAGAGACTATTAGAAGTGAGCAGCTCATGAAACAGTCGGTGTTTCAGTTGAATTTTACTCCCCCATACTGATACCGCGCAGTTGTTGGGATGAAAGCGGAGGAAGCCGTAAGGCTGGCAGAGGAAAGCCCACTGAGAGGAGGCAGGCAGCCTGTGGCTCCCAGCCCAGATCAGCCAGGAAGGCTGCCCAGCGCTACATCGCACACGATAGCTGCTCCTGGTGCTGTGCTGCTGGGGGGGTTGAGCGAGGTATTTGATCCTGAGAAGGGGGAGGCTTTCTCCCCACTTTCACTCTTACAACTGGGTAATTTTTTTCCTTCTCATCTTGTGCTGGATCTGGTGTTTGCTGGAGCTCTCCATGTGCCGCCTCTCAACTCCTTAGTTCAATAGGGAGAGGAAAAAAAAAAAAAATACAAGGAGCTTGCTGCTGGGTCAGTGAGTCCGACCAGCCCTTGGCAGGGTTTGAAGAGCCGCCGGTGCTGCCCCACGGTGAAGAGGAGGGAAGGAGAGCAGCCTGGCTGCTGTGGGGTGCGCAGCCACGCATCACTCTCAGCCCAGCACAGTTACCCCAGCCAGTGCAGTCCCTGCTACAGGCCAACATCACATGCTTCAGCACACTGAAAAAGCCATATGCTACCAAAACGTACGTGTGAATCCCTGTCTCCTTTTTCACTAAATCCCGACTTTTAGGAAACATTTCAAATATCTGAGAATTAACTCCCAAATTAGGTAAGCCTATGCCACAAGGTTAAAAAGAAAAAATTAGAGGGAGTAAAAGAGACTGACAAGACAGACCGATCAAAAGCAGCTTAATTTCCTTCCAGAGCCCTGAGGAGCAGCATCCTGCGTCACTAGGGCACGAGCAAGGTCTGCAGAGCTTGGCTATTTCCGAAGCCCATTTTAACCTTAAAATAACTAAATGCTTTATTTTCCAGAACGAACACGTTAATGCATATTTGGCTGGAATTTAATTACAGCAATCAAGCGGAGAACTGAAGCTGAACGTGGCTTTGGCAATGAGAGGAGGAACAAAGGCAGCTCCAGCTGGCAATGCAAACCACAGCGTAGGTCAGCCAGCTCCCAACCGCACGCGTACCGGCTCCCAAATAAACCCCATTTGAAGCACGTCACGGAATTCAACAAGAATTTGCAGTGGGAAAAGCAGAGCCGCACAGCTCAAGTTTTCCTCCTCATGTATTATGCAAATGATGCCAAAGCATTTATAATTTTAGAGGGGAAAATAAGCTTCTCGGGGAAAGTGCTTCCTTCCTTCCCCCTCCCCGTGGGACGCTGCTCCCACAGGTAACGCAAACCTTATCACCCATGGTCACCGGTGACGTCAGCCTGGCTCCAGGGCTACTGTTTTGGCTGGCAGTTACAGCTCAGTTTTCTGAAAGAGGAAAGTCCACTGATGATTTAAAAGCCTTTTCGTCTCTTGCAGGAAAGCAAGTGTTGCGTCAGCAGCACCAGTATGAGTTTTCCTTCGGTGTCACTGGAATTTTCCAGAGGAAGTGGACTCGAGGAACAACTGGAGCCATGTGCCAAGGCAGTTGTGAAGGGATCTGCAACTACTGCAAAATAAACTCCAGCAGCGTGCATGCACACTGGGAGATTTTTCCCCGTCTCTGCACAATAAAGTCACTCCTGCGGCTGGAGGGGGACTGTAGCTCCCAAAAGCCACCTACGTGTGACTGTGACAGGAAATGCTGAACCCTGGAGCCGGTGCTGATGGATCTTGGTGAAATATTAGCAAAGAATATGCTTTTCTCAAGATGTTTCGATCTAAGGCAGAGTTATCAGTCATGTAAAAAAAAAAAAAAAGAGCGAGAGAAAAAAGATTTCTTCAAAGCCTGATGGGGAGAGGCCTTGAAATTAAATAGTGGAGATACAATCTGAACCTACAGTATGAAATCATCACAGCAGGTAGATAAACATATCTGAGATGTGATCTACCCTACGGGCTGAGCATTTGACGCCTTGAGAGCCTCCTCTAAATGAGAGGTACCTGCGTGCAGCGATTCTGCCCCAGTCTTTGCCATGTTTTAATAAAACCCAGTGTGGGAGATCTCTCCAGTAATTCCATCTCTGAAAAGCCAAAGAAAAACACATTCCTTGAGATCCACATCTGAGTCACTCAATGCCCTTCATCTTGATTTACGGTTACAAAACCCTTCTCCTTTTACTGTGGAGGCAGAACCTCAAGAACCATGAAGACTAACGAAAACTCTAGTCAACAGAAATGCTTTGTTGGAGAACTTTGAAAAGTTCTGCTGATTCGGTTTGCGGAAAGCTTTTATCATCACCAACTTCCCAAATGAACTGGGAGCATAAATGAAAGCAAAGCTGTCTAACCAGGTTCCATTGCTCTGCCTGGAAGCTGCACCACAAAAAATGGGGATGTAAACAAGTTGTTATAATGTTTATCATTACAGCGTTACCATACAGGGCACTCGACTACAAGCGAAGAACTGCAGAGCTGCACAAGGCATGTTCTATATGTGGGGAGAAGGGGGATCCTCTTCCAAGGAGTGCTGTATAGTGTGGCACCGCAGGCAGCATGGCAGACTTGATGTGTGCAGAGGAACAGAGGTCCAGCTCCAGCTCTGGCCGACAAGCCCCGTTTCAGCTTGGGAAACCCAGTGGCCTGGGGCCATCTGCTTCTCCTCACTCACTGGACTCCAAGAAGTTGCCCAGGGAAGGTGCAGACACACCTGGAGAGCAAATCTATGCCTCCTGACAGAGGCCGCTTTTCCCCCTCAGTACCTTCTCATGGATGTAAGGCTAATTCAGAGCGCTCCGGGGTCTTACTGATGCCTGACTTGAATCCAGGAAGAGCACACAGTTGTTTATCCTGCCTGCTCTTCCTCCTGTGGCAGGACAAACAGGAACAAATGAAGGTTTTCTTTTTAAGAAACAACATTTCCACAGGGAAAACCATGAGAAGACAAAAATCCATCGGCCTACTTCATCTTTACACAACAGGATGAAATGTTATTACTACGCCCACCAAAACACCTAGCCCCATTAGAGCAACCACTGCTTTCATACAGAGCCCTACACTCAAAAAATAGGGAGCAGATCCAGCCAGCGGCATGGGGAGACCACCAGAAGCTGTCAGGAAAGATGACAACAACCCAGGAACACTTAGAATTACAGATTCTTCCAAAAAAGTTCAGTTGGTTTGTGATCACACACATACACAATCATGAATCACTCAATTTGCATTCCCTTACTTTTGCCACTCCTTTATCAACTTCATTCCAACACTTTTCAACTTGTAAGCCCTGGGTAACCTAACATCAATTTTAGACTCCAAGTTATCCTGTTCCATAACGTGCTCACCCCCCCAGAGATTAACAACGACCCATTACAAAACTTGAACTAGCATGAGAAAGCAACGCAAGGGTGAACTCTGCCAAGGGAACACAGAACCTTTTGTCCCAGGGTCTGCAGCATTACAGAGCATCTCACAACGCTACTGCCACCTCAACAGAAGCTGGAAAGCAGCACAGCGCTCCTTGCTGGAAGGGTTTTACAAAGGATTTATGATTTGCTACAGAATAGCTGCCCTTTCTGACATTGCTTTAAATTTTACAGTGTCCCTACTTGCAGGTGTTATTTTTATTTTTTAATGGCTGCATAAGTGCACTCCATCAATAGCCTTTAGCCCAGCTGAAGAAAACTTCCTTCCAAAAATTGTTGTGTGTGCGATAATCACAGGACAGCTTTGGAGCTGCTGTCACCTCCTGTCCAGGCTCTGGAACACCTCCGAGGACAACTGCCACCTCCTCCTCACCCTACTTGGCGCCCACGTTCCACAGAATCTGGGGGTCTGTATCACGGGCGACCAACCTTATCTGTGTGGGAACAGCTTTTAGGTCAGACTGACGGACAAACTCCCTCGAGAACTGGAGACGACACATTTCTCACCCAAAGGTTCATTTTGTCATGCTGCTTCTCACCAGGGCCCACGGCATTCCCTGCAGAGGAGACCCAGGCGGGCAAGAAACCAATGCCCGTGTCAAGGACCTGCAGCACGGGATTGCTTCCTCTTCTTCCTCTTCGCTTGGTCAACCACCACCTTGCCAGCCAACAGGGCAGCGATACAGAGTCCGCTGCCCTTGCCAGTGGGTCCAGCTCCTCAGTGCTTTGGAAATACAACCGCTAACAGGTCCCACAACACAAACTACATTGCTTAACGTGCTCCTGAAATGATCCCATTTGCTCAGGTAACTGTGGGATAGAGACCTATGCAACAATAGAAGGATTAAAGCAGGTTACTGTTGCTGTATGTAGGGCTTTTGCTCACACCTAAAGGCCAGCAGCCTAGATAAGAACATCTTGCACTGCTCTAAGTTTCTTCAAATAACATATTTCATGCCCCTTTTTATCCCTGAAATGCTTTGCACAACAGCGAGCTACACTGGCAAGACGGAGATATAAAGCAGAAATTTTGCACTCAGCAAAATCAGTCACAGCCTGGGGCATCAGAACTCGTTCTGGAGATGGGGAGCACGAGGACAGACAGCCAAGTTATCCCTCTAATTGATCATAAAGTGCCCTGGCTTGTTTAAGTGTTTGATGCCTGAGGAGGGGGAGGCACAATTTTACTAGCATTGTGATCTCAGATTATAAACTTCTTGGACTGCTCATCTTAACCTTGGGAAAAAACCAAAACCCAAAGCATAAAGGAGCAATTGCATACTCCTTCAAAAAAAAGTCCAATCCACACATGATGATCCATCCCTACTTGAACCCCAAAATGCTGCAGCCTCTTCTTTTGAAAGGTTCAGAGAGAAACGTTTGCCACTGAGTCCATCAGGGTGTACAACCTTTGTTAAATTCTAGTCTTCCTCATCTGCAGCAACCAGTGATGCCAGGCAGTCCTCTGGCTTCTCTGCGTTATCAGCCTCAACTGCTCTGCTGTTGTTCAGAGATCAGATTAAACCTTTCTGCTTTCAATATAATGGAAAGGGAATTTGTTTTCATGTTCCCGGCTCTTTGCTTTTCAAGCTTTCATGCCTTTCAACGCTGCATTCTGTATGTCACAGTTTGTTCCTTCCTCCAGCCTTTACTCGAGGGAGCTTGTACACCGATGGACAGACCGGCATCTACCTGTAATTACAGACATCCTCAGCTCTGCCTTTGGCAAAGCTCGCTGCCGGTTGCACAACCTCTGTGGAGCAGTTTTCCAATCTCCCCAGCTCATTAGTAAGTGAAGAGCAGGGCTGCGTGGGCTCCGGCTGGAAGCGGCGCTGCCTTTGGTGCAGGAATGTTAACGGGCAGCTGCCTGCAGCCTGGTGCGAGCCAGCCCCCATCGCCTCATGACGCCTGGAAAGGCCGGACTTGCCAAAAGCTGGGATCTAGCAATTAGGGAAAGCCCAGAGTCTATTTATAGACCCGCAGGTGAGCACTGTGCCACTATCGTGCCCTGCTGCCCAGGAAGTGCGAGGCAATCACAAGCGTTTTGCACATTAAACCTGGGAGCTATTTAACCCCAAGGTGTCAAACCTGACCCTCTGGAGCATGGCATGAAGGTATCTGGAGAAAAGGTGAGACGGCTCGAACTGCCGCACCACCACGAGGAAGTACAGAGCCTGTCAAAAAGGTTGTGTGGGACAGAACGGCACTGCCCAGAGCCAAGTCACACCGTAAGTGCGACGTAGCCTTCTGGGGAATGCAGTGTACAGAAACCCAAACTGCTGGGTGAGGGACATCTTCTCCAAAGGAAAGAAGTTTAATTAAGCTTTCACTTTTTTAAAAGCTTTTTCAAAACTTATTTCTGCAGTTTTATTTTCTCTGCAAACATCCATACACCTGTAAAGGCTGTGGTAAGAGCACTCATGTTGACACAGGTTTCAGCAGCGGGAACTCAAGTCCCACTAAGAGTACTTGGAGAGCTGCCTTCAACAGCGTAGGGCTTTGGGGTTTACTGGTAAGTACTCCTGTTAGTTCCACTCTCCTCTAAGGGGAGATACTGTGTGTAGGTGCCAACCTAAGATTCTTTTGGGGAGATTTTCAAGCTTTCTGCTCAGTGCTAGTTCCCTATTCAACACAAAAATTACGAACACTTCTTGCCATCAGCTTTTAAAGCCTTGCACAAATGATGCCAAAAGCAAAAGCAAGCCCTGCTTGCTGTCCCTCCCTCCCCAGTGCTCTGCCTGGCCCTGCAGTCATCAGTGCTTGCACTGCAGGACAAGCCTGAGGACACTTCCAATAGCAGATTCTCCATGATCCATTTCAGAAAGAATAGCAGACTTAAAATTAAAAAAAAAAAAAAAAAAAAAAAAAAAGCAGCAGCATATCAATGACTATTTTTAAGCTACTGAGACTTGTCTAAAGATGCCTATTTTGGAGATCCAAGAGGCATCCACAGCTCCCTTAAAAGCAGTGCTTATGTCAGAGATGGGGGAGAAGCAGGGAACCCGTATCCACAAAGCATATAACGTCACCACACTGTAAACCCCCCATCTCTCTGCTCACACAGATGGTTACGCAGGGTGAGATGGATCTAAGATTGGCCACCATGACCACCACTCCTATTCAGCAAACCTTGGGCAGCATTAATAGGAAAAGCTCTCCCACAAAGCCCTTCCTCATGACCCAGCACAAGTGTCAAGGGAAGGAGTAACCAGCAGCCTCAGCCTTGTGCACAGTGTCCTGGTGACGGTGACTGTTAATGACTAACAACCTGAGCTGCCCATCAGCTGATGTCACTTTCATCATCGTCATCACCTTCATCACGTGGCTCTGCACAGCCAGATCTCTTCCACCACTAACCCAATGACAGCACAAACCAACAGCAAATGTGGTAATTAAGGTGCACAAATTATGTGCACTTACAGTGAAGACTATAATTAAATATAGTATATGATTAAATGTATTCCTATAACCACTCTTGACACTGCTACTGCACCAGAGCACTCACAAAACACCTTCAAACTGTTCTGAAACTGTGACCCCCTCTTGGAAAAAAGGGTCATCATGAAAAATCAGCTTTCCTTCTAGTAATACAAACAAAAAATTATGTCAGATTGAAGACCAAACTCTGCTCTCACCTGGAACTACACAATTCCACATGGCACCTCATTCCTGGCCTTCTTTGCCCTGTTCTTTGGTAAAACACATTTTCCTCACAATCATGATTCTTTCACGTCTTCCTCTAGTGCTCAAAAAGCACCGTAGACACCAGGCAGGAGGCGCTCGGATATGCCCTGGGAAACAGCTCCCCTGCACCCCTCTTTGCCCCAACACGCACATAAACACGCTTGTGTATCCACATGTTCAACACGCTGTCAGAAGGCTCCATCTGCGACTCCTTCCAAGACACTGACGCTGCTAATCAGCTTTCCTGCAGATGTCCTTCAGCAAGAAATGTGATACTTTTCCCCTTGCGACATTAGAACTTCCCATAAAACAAGTTCTATATTCAGCTGTGATATTTATACAGTGCTTTACAAATACGCCTAATACACAATATGCTGGTAAGCCACGGCACTTAAATAACTGAAGAGAAATAAAATAGGATTCACTTTTGAAATTCTTAGACTTTTAGTCCGTCTGGTTCAATTTTCTCTTTCACACTAGTCAGAACCAGGATTTTTAGAAAAAATGAGCAGTCAGAGGCAAGGAACACGACCGCCACACTGCAATTCCACTGTTAACACCTGGCAGAGGCTCATTTCAAGGCATACAACCCCTTCACCTTTCTCAGCCTCCTTTTGAAGTTTTACTTAATACTGTCCATGAACTCCCAAACCAGGCCTGGCTCTTGTCAAAGGGCATTTGTCAAGACCTCAAAGGGAGTCGCCACCATATGCAGGACTCTCAGCACTGCGGACACTCAGCCAGCCTCCCGAGAGGTTCTCTAGCCTCACGGGAACAGGGACAAGCTGAACATCTCCACATCTCCAGGCCAGGGGACAGACTGCTCTCCTTCCAGAGTCAGGTTATGCACGCTGGGTTCTTCCTGATGTTTTAGCTCCACTTAGTGGCCAGCAAGGCTCATTTAGAGTTTCCTTCCTCTTAAAACTACCACTTCAGAGTTGTGGATGGAGATCTTCCCCACTCTGATCAGCATGAGCCTGGTTCTTGATCCACAGCTAGAACATCATCAACTGAAATGTCAAGCCCGAA
Organism: Falco cherrug; assembly: GCF_023634085.1. Lineage (NCBI taxonomy): Eukaryota > Metazoa > Chordata > Aves > Falconiformes > Falconidae > Falco > Falco cherrug. The sequence goes on along the minus strand of NC_073710.1, from coordinate 21,291,527 downwards.
TTCCAGCAAACACCTACCTTGGTAGCAGTGGGGACCGAGGCTTTGGTTTTTCTTTCTCCTTTTCACGGTCCCTATCCCGGTCCCTGTCCCGGTCCCTGTCCCGGTCCCTGTGCTGCCTGTCTTTTTCATCTCTCTTCACTCGTTCTCGCTCGCGTTCCCATTCTTCTTTCCGCCGCTGGCGCTCCTTGTCACGCTCCCGTTCCCGCTCCCGTTCTCGTTCCCGCTGCCGTCGCTCCCGTTCCCGCTCTCGCTCCCTCTCACGTTCCCTTTCTCGTTGTCTGTTCTCTCTTTCCCTTTCCCGTTCTCGCTCTCTTTCCTTTAAAAAGAAAAGGGAAATCATTGTGACACTGTGGTAGCATCTCCTAACAAAGCGGGCAGCTGGGTTTCAAAGTCTTGGACAATAAGCAATTACATACACCCTCCCATGTTGCAGCAAAGTATTGAGATAAATAATCTGGAGCTTGCTGGCCACCACTGCTCGCTGAGCAAGCACAAAGTGGAAAAGAACAAAACACTACATCATATTCATCACAGCTGTAATTTTCAAAAGCAACATTCAAAGATTAGTTTGGCTTATTATGCTTATTAAATAAATGTATTGATGTTTACAAGTATTCACTCTGCTAATCGTGCTTATAATAAGTTAATTAACTTTACAAACAAGCACCATGAAAATAATTGATGGTGCATTCAACAATAGCGAGGACAGGCTTCAGTTTATGCACTGCTTCTGCAGAGCAGCAAGGTCTTTCAGCAAAAGGAAAGCCACTTTTTGGTGGATTTGACAAATACCACTGAAAAGCTCCCTACTGAGCAGGATTTATTATTTTTGCCACTATTCTCAAGGCTCAACAGTTTGCACAAGGGCAAAAGGAAGCGGAGGGGAAGGGTTCGTAGCCTTATTTTCACTGAGCTCTGTAACTTACAGCTGTGCAACACCAACCAACTGCCTCGAGGACTTTAGCAACTGGCTGGGTGCTTTCCTCACCTGATTCAATCAACTGATCTGCACCTCCACCAGCGGTGGACAGTCATGCCAGAGCCTCTGTACACAAAGCACACCTGTCCAAATCTAATCTTTTTCATCTGTCCCAATAACTAACAAGCAAAACCATTCCTCAAGTCAGGCTAGTTCCTGGAAACTCCCTCCCTCTCCAACATTTCCAAGAATGGCTGCAGAATGGCCATAAGCACTGCACAACTGCCTGGACCGCAGAGCAGCAGCCAGGGCACGTGAAGAGGAACCACCTTCCCATCTCAGACATGCTGCTGCCTCTACCGCACTGAAACAGAACATCCTCCCATCCCTGCACCAAGAGTGTGTTCTGTGTAGTAATTAAATCAAGATGTAACTATAACATTAAACATCTTGAAGAAAAGTCCCGTTTCAACTACTGCACTGGAGCCATGACAAGCGCCAGAAGCACCTGGAACAAAGTTGAAAGGAAAAGCACGGAAAGGGGTATTACCTTACTTACTCTGTAGTTACGGTATGGATCTGGGTCTGTATACTGAACCCTGAAATTCTCATACTGCCCACCACGCCAGAACCGTTCTATTTCATAGTCATAATAGGGATCTGTATAAGGATCAAGCCTACAATGAAAAACAGGGAAGGTTAGAAAGGGAAATATCACCTTGTTGCCATACAGAAACGCTACATATTCTACGTCAGGTCTTAGTCACTGTGCACTGACAAGAAAAACCACGTTCAATGGGGTGACCATACAAAGTAGTTTATTTTCTACATATCCCACAGTCTTTTTTAAGTGAAGCTTATCAGAGAAAAGCACAAACCTTTCTTGATAAACACAAATAAAGAATGCTACAAACCACACTCAGCCTTCAAATCAATGTGGTAAAAACGCAGAAACACCAATTGCTTTTTATACCTACTTCAAAGCCGTGCAAATGTAACAGAACATGTTTTGCCTCATTGATTTAGGGCTGCATTTTCTGTCCATGCACACACCGCTAATCTCAAGCGCCCTCACATCAGAAGTAGAACGGATGGTGGTCTCCTACTCCCCTGCCACCGGAGGAGGTGACGGGTGCATTCCAATGCCACCAGCACAGGACACAAGCTGTTGCTGAGCTTTCCACTGTGAAAAGCTAGCTTCAGGGGCAGGCCAGCAACACCTGCCCCTACACCTGGAATTATTCCATGCAATGAAGGTAACAGCACCTGCAGCTGATATTCTCCAGTGGAAAACAGGTGCTGGCCCCCCAGCACACAAATGAACTGGCAAGCGCATAGCACACCCTGCTCAACTGCAAAACAGCAATTACTTCTAGGGAGGAAAGGGATTTAAAATCCACCCTCCTTAAATCTGCAATGTTTCCTCCATTTGAGGATTTCTATTAACATTAGTTGATGGTTTTAATTCATACACTCAACAATATCCAATCCCTGCCAGCCACCTGGAGTGAAAATATCAGATCCACTGTAAAGATGGAGAGGTGGGTACAGGAAACAAGAAACTTCCAGGGCCACAGAGGAGTCAGTGGCAGAACTAAGATAATAAAGCAAATGCTCCCAAATTCCAGATTGTCCATAATGAGACTCTGACTTGCAAGTAAGAGGAGTAAAGGGCCCACTTCTGCATTTTAAGTAGTGCCAAATAATCTAAAAGAGGCAAGTGCTGCCCTTCAAGTCAAGTGGCTACCTGCATTTCTTTCAGTGCTTTTAAATGGTTTAAGATTTCTATTTTTGCTGAAACAGTAAGTCAAGGGAAAGAGTACCAGAGATTCTTGAATACAGATTCAGCAACAAACTTCTGATGCCAACCAGACAACAGTCTGGATTCAGTGACATCAGGTGTTCTAGGAGACACAAAAAATCAAGCTACACCAAAAAGGAAACTACTTTTTAACACACCCTCAAGTCCGAATCTCCCCATTCCCTTCCTGTAACATTTCTGGATTTTTGTTCATTTAAACAAGCATCACCGCTGTGCATTTAGGTAATTCAGTGCTTAAATCCTCAGACAAATAACTGGTACCACCCAAAAAATCAAATACATTCACTCAGTTAATAAACTGCCCACCACACCTGATAGGACAGTGGTCTGTGGCCTAGGAAGTTTTAAAGAAGTGCAATGGAGAAAGGAAAGGAAATATTTTCTTACAGTTGCAACAGTACTGGAATCAAAGACCTGCTTACCCATAGTTAATGTTTTCTTTGATGTCCACCTCCCTATAGTTTTTCAAAAAAGAAAAAGGGATTCATGAACTATTTAGACATCTTCATATGTCACAAGACAGTCCTGAAAGCATTTATTAACATCCCATCTGCACCACCAGTAGTTAGTTTGCTGCAAGGTGTCAACCTGTGCAATAAGGTGTGTGCGTGTGAGGAAAAAAAAAATAAAAATCACCATTTTCTAGAGTTTACAGCAGCAGCAGCTTCGTAACTTTTGCCTTTACACACAATGAAGATATTTTAATGCCAGTTTGCTTATACATAAAAGTGCTTGAATTTTCAGGAATTTAATTTTTTTTATTACTTCTGTTTAACACTGGCTACATGCAACACTTTTTTCTTGACTATATGAAAAACAAAGTCCTGTACCTAATGCAATTCCTGCATCAGTGAGAGTGGCATAAAACAACTAGAACGCTGATGCTAGTTTTCATATACAAGCGTAAATTAAAGGTACTGCATGGTCAACCCACAGAGCACTGGTGATATGTCCCAGGTGCAACTGAAAATCTCAGAGGAACAGAAGACCAAGATACAGACTTATTCCTACCCAGGAAAAAATTAATATGGGGCAACTGTTCTGTTTCAGGCTGCAGAACTGAGTACATAGCTTCTTTTTTAAAATGAGGAAAGGAATTGCACTCCAGAGCAAATCAGACTACTGAAAAAAGCTTAAGCTACTCCTTACTCCTTTTCAGAGTATTTTTTTGCAATTCATTTACTCTAAAATAAGATAGAACTAAGCCTTACAAACATGTTCTCTGTGTGAGTGGAAATATTGCTCCAATCTGTACATGTAGGAAGAACAGAGGATGTATGAGCAAGAACAAAACAGAGATTCACCTGTATTCCTGCAGAATACAAGCCTCTCAAAGTCTTTTTCCATTCCATTTCTTGGCTCAAGAACTACTAAGCAAGTTTCCCAGAGCTGACTGAATCACCCTCACACCTTCTCCAGCCATGACAGGAGTGTGTCTGAGGTCTCCCAACATTTTATGTGTTACCTCCTTAAAAAAACAAGCACCTGAACACTTAAGTTTGGTGTGTTTGTTTTGGCCTAGGCTATGCCCTGGCAGCTAACAGGTTTGCTTTCTGACCAGCATCTTAGTGAACAGTTTACCTGGGACTGATCAACATGTTTAAGACCAGCTGCTTTGCCAGGGTATTGGCACATAAAGACCTAGCTGCTCGAGACAGTACAACTGCGTCCCTGAAGCTCTTGGCTGTTGAGCACACTCCAATTCTGCAGCCCCAGCTTTAGCATTTTAAAACTCACATGGGTTGGAACAAGAAAAACAAGAGGAAAAACTGTCGGAAGAATGCACTGGTGTGAGGTAAGCAATGCCCAACTAACAGCGTCCTTGAGGGACCAGTATGCCAGTGACATTGAAGGCAGAAAGGTTTAAAGACAACTGTAAAGGAAGGTTGTGTTGAACCTGAGTGAGTGGAGGCGGCTCAGCTTTTAAACTGGTGTACCTACTGCTTCATGGAAGCTGTTTCCATTTTCTGAGGTGAGCATTCCTCCAGTCTGGAGGAACAAGTTAAGACTGCCATAATGCACTGCATTTCCCACCCATCTATTCCATGTAGCAAAACCAAGACTGCATCTTACGCTGGATCTCTGACATCTCTGGTGATGCGGTAATTCCAGTCACGGAAAAACTCGTTTTCTTTGTCAAATTCACGCTCGTCTTCTCCTATAGTCACAGTGAACCTCTTCTCCTCAAAGTCAGGCTCCTGCTCTTTTCTCATAGTTGCCTTTTTCAATACCTGCCATAAAAAAACATTGTAAAGGGAGAACATTTCTGAGGCACAGAGAAATTGCAGTAATAAAAATCCTTCACTTGGAAGTAACCTGCCCTTCATCTAAAGCACCCTTCTTCTGCCCAAGCCTCATGAAAGTGCAGGACACTGGACTCTCCTTGACACAGAAAGTGTAATTCACTACTCCATCAGCCTAGAACAGCAGCAGACAGGAAATAAAAGGTTTCACGCATGCTGACCCCATTTTCTGCAGTGATCAGACACATGGATCCTATATGTGCTAGAGAAACAGGTACTGAAGTAAGGGAGATTGGATCAGCTTAAAAAGTTTTGCTTTATGGAGGGCTTGATTTCAGGGCCACAAATTCCCCCTAGCTCATGTTAATATAAAAAAACCAAACCTGGATGTCAGCTCCTCTTGACTGTGTAACAACTGTGATATACAACAAGACACAGTTAATAGGTTAAAAGGCAAAAAGTAAGGCTCCTTAGAAAGGGCAAGACACCATGTGCCCCAAAAAGAGCAATTCTAACATCCTGCTCCCAATGAAAAAGGCTAGCAGATTCTGGAGACCATCAGCACAGTTCCTGAGGATGGCATTTACCTCTTTAGCGTGCCGGAGTCCTCTCTCCCAGGCACTTTCTGTTGGAGGGTCTGGAGGGGGTGGAGGTAAGATTTCATCAACGACTGGCCCTCCCTGTTAGAAAGGTGAGAAGGGGAAGGAGACAGATACTTGATGTCAGTTTTAAGTAGCAAACAGGTACTCCAGAGATGTATCAGCAGGACATAAACTGCGACACGTGGAAAATTACTCCCCTCTACTAACAACCTCAAGACCACCTTTTTAAAAAAAAAAAAAAATCACATATCCAGTTGATGTACTGAATTTTGCTAAAGTACTAGCTCAAAAAAAAATATCTTCACTTCTTCTAGAGCAGGAGACAAAAGCTACATGCAGAAGCCATAAAGTCACAGAAAAGCTATCCGTACCCAAGGGTTGGCTGGCATCAGTGGGTGAGGGCCTATAGGAGGAGCACCATTTGGGGAGAAGGGCTCAGGCTTGGAGATCAAGGAGTAGTTTCCTTTGTCATTGACGCCAGGGTGAATAAATCGACAGTTCATGCCCCAAGTACAGTGACCTGCAGAGATACAGTTCTGTTAGACCCCTGTATGCCTACAGCAAGCATTTATTCAGCCCTGCAACCATTTAAAAGCCATCAAGGAATAATGCTGTTCGAGACACATGACTTTTCTTCTCTACAACTTTGTTAAGATTTACCTGTTTCCATACATGTGGAAAGATGCTCCTGCCTCCCACCTTCCCAGAGAGAACAAATAGATCCCGTCACAGATGGATGAACGTACAAGAACCTTATTACAGAGGGGAGAAGGGAGGGATGGATGCATACACACCATTAAGCAACTGCAGTAATAAGCCTATGAGCTCTTCAAGTCTTACTAATGACAAACATTTCAAGTTAGGAACTTTACCTTTTACAGAAAACAATGAATGAATATAACCTGACAGCAAAGAAAACCTCACAGTGCATCCAAAATATACAGCACTCTGGTGAGGCATGAAGTACATTAAAGCTTTTCTCTCCAGCCAAATCCGCAGGCTTGCCAGCACAAAGCAGGAAAGACGACATCACTGTGGAGTGCGCAGCAGACAAATCTGAAGCTGCTCATTAGCTTCAGGTACCACCCCCAAAATAAATGGTAACATTCAGGGGTCTCTAACAGGATACAAAGCTAATTCTCAGCTTTAATTTAGCTTGCCTTAGAAACAAAATACCTTTTTTTTTTTTCTTTTCTCCTTCCAGCAATCCACTCAACATCAGGCAATATTTTGCAGATTTCCCAGCAGACAACTGCATCAAAGTTGTCACTAATTCTGTGCTAGCTCAGGCATTAGCGCACTGACTTTGGAGGCAAATGGGGAGTTAACACTGCTGTGGCCCAAGGAAGAATCCCTGATCTCAGCTGGCAGGGCAACATGTCAGAAATTCACATGGCACCTGCATCCCTGGAAATGCTCCTCATCAGTCCCAGATTAACCATGAGCCGGTGTTCTAAGTCAGAGGTAACACTGGATGCTTTTGTACTGTAAAAGCATAACACGAGCAGAAATCCCTTTGCACAGCAGCTCAGGGAGCGGCGCATCCTTTCTCGGTGCTTGAGCACGTGTAGGGGCTGCCAGACACCTACACAAACACTTACTATTCCTACTGAGGTGTCAAGGGGAACGATTGCCCTGACAATAAGGGGCTCTGCTACATACATCAAGGTGGCTACACATCAAGCTACTTCACTGGAAGGCTCTGCAAGCTCGTCACTCATGCTACTGGACAGCCACAGCCACGTGAGTGCTCCCCTTCGACACATCAAGGACAAAAATCTGAATGTCTCCAAGGTCGCACGTGAGCAGCACCTGATCTGCCTGGTGGCAATAAAGCCTTTAAGGGGTGAGCAGGGGTGAGTGTCATCGTTTATCTGAACCGACGCAAAATCAAAGAAAAACAACTGCGGCAGGAGATTCTGCAGTCTGAACTTTGACTCAAGCAAATACTTCCATGCTGCACGGAGGCGTATGTCACACTAAGGATTCAGGAACAAACACCTCTCCTTGCTGAGGAACTTCCCTGTTCCACCATCATCACCAACACATTCGTGTCTCAGCATAGGCAGAAAATTTGATACCGGAAGACATGCAGGAAGCCAAGTACGTGGTATCTGATGGTCACGTCTCCGGAAACCCCCTAAGCAGTTCCCTACGTTGCACATGCCACTGATGCAAGGAATAAAAGACTACACCCTGTTCTCCACCCTTCTTTTAATTTCAGATTTTCATAAATTCTTTCAAGGGCAATTGTAAATAAAACCAAGTAAATGAGCAAACATTAAATGAGATGAAGCTGAAGGAAGTGGAAGAGAGCTATAATCAGTTTAGATAAGAAAACTTTTAAAACCTACTCTCTATACTAAAAGAGCTGCAGGAGAGCCTAAAATAGCTGTTGTGCAGTTGCACAAACTTTGGGGAATTTCTATTAAGAGACAGCAAAAAACACGTTTTATGATTTCCTACCCCAATTTGTTCCAACTGAGGCTGACAATCCCAATCGTATTTCAGAAATGTGGTCTCTGATACAGTGCACAGCAATCTTCTGGCTTGAGGAAAAAGCTTCTATTTACATGAGGATTATTTTTTTTATTCCAGTTGACCATTTCCTCAGCCCAGTGGAAGTACCGGCCACTGGCACATCTCGCCCTGTCAGGTCCAACATCATCCCTCAAGCACGCCATCCTGCTGGGGTTTTGGGGTTGCTTGTGAAAACAGTTATACCTGAGTTGCCAAACCTGACACCACTACACAGGCAACACAGGTCAACAGATGCACTTGCAGGGGCTGCAGCAGCTCAGTGGATGTCAACATACTGTCACATCAGTATTTCTTACAAAGAAACTGCATTTCTAGCCCTATTTTCAATTTTAAAAATTCAGTGAATGAAGTTTAATAAGCGAGCAAGCAAGACGGATATAGGATTGCAAGAAACAACTAGATTTTGGCAAGGCGTGAGCTTGATAAGGACTAACAAGCATTTGCCATTTTTGGTTTCCACAAAATAACCTCTAACCAGTAGTTGATTGTTAAATCAGTCCAAGCAGTTTTATTTCATGCTGTTTAAAAAACACCAGCAAGTTTTCCTTTAGTTGCTTCCACTGGGCTCACCACACTTCGGGCAAAGCCATTTTTGCATATTGGCTCTATGTAAATTCAGCACCCGGCCACCAAGGAACAGAAAGGTAATACTGAGGACACCTGGGGCAGAGTTTATCATGTAGACAGCAGCTTAACGGGTACAAAGATCAAACGACAAAAATTACAGCATCTTTGGTTTTCTCCCACTGTTACAGCATGTCATTACCTTTCATGAAGAATCGGCAGGTGGGACGTGGCCTCACTTTTCTGTCACTGGGGTCTTTAACTTCTCCTTCTTCTAAGTCATCGTCCTGGAACAGATAGACAAGCTGACATTTCACGTGGTGCATTTTCTGCAGCGACCTGACATTTCACAATATGGTCAAATATCAGTCACTGAAAACACACCCTGGAGCAAAACACAAGAGAGAAACAATACAAAGTTACCATAAATACCCAACAGCATCTTCACAATGTGCTGCTACAAACAGGAAGATCATCAGCTTCAGTGTTTCAAAGGTGACTGCAAAACCTTCAGGTGTTACGGATGTCTTTATGCCACAGACCAAAGTTTCAGGCTGCATCATTTTACCTTATATACACTTAAAGGCTAAAAATCAACAGTACAGTGGATTAAGATCTCATACCTCAGTTGAATGAGGCTGGCTGTGCACTTAGCCAACATCACGTGCAAGGCAGCTAGAGGCAGCTTCATGCTCTTTCGAGGCGAATGAGCTAAATTGCATTACCTGTCCTTCCTGCAGGCTAACAGCAAGCACGCCGACAGCCACCGCGGCTCTGCTGGCGTGGGGTAATACTACAACCCTTCAGAGCCTTTAAACTGGACTGTCCCCTGCTCAGCATTCATGTCATCCCTGTTCAGCTCAAGCCAATTCCTTCTGCTCACTAATTCAAAATACACAGCGGTATTCCTGCATTAATGCAATAACCCAGCACAGACATGACTCTTCTATCTGTACAACAAGTTCTGAAGGATGACTGCTATTACAATAGCTAATCATAAAATGCTTTCCCACTATGCTGAGCAACAACCTCACATACAAGTTTTTCAGGAAAAAAGCCATATGTCTATTTCTTCCAGTCCTCTCTGGCAACAACTTGACACCTTTCCTTCCACTCCTCAGCTCCACACAGGAGTTGTGGATCGGCTCAAACAAAACTCTGCATCATCCCCAGGCACAGCAGCCCCAGGAAAAAAACCTGGGAGATGGAGGTTGCTTTAAAGATTAAGAACCACAGGGGATGAGCGTGAAATAAGTCATGAAACACCTCCAAAAGAAAGTTGTTGAAACTTTAAAGTATCAGTCTTTGCCTTTGTTCTCCAGGGCCTTCCTTCCAGCTTTATTAGGCTGCACCTGAAAAGTCAGAAGGAGCTAAAAGGAGGTGGTGATGCAGAAGGCAAAGGCAGCCACAACTAGAGAGCTGTCAGAGGCATCTGGCAAAGAAATCAGTTATTTATCCTAAAAGGCAGCCTGGCCTTCTGTACTATGTCTGGCTGAGCCCCAAAGCAGCCCATGTAGCGCTGTGCTTGTACTGGTAGCTCCAAAGGTGGTGATAACACACCCGTGTTTTGGCTGCTGCTGAGCTTGCACGTCAAGGTTGGCTCTCCAACCTCCCCCTCACCAGCAGGCTGGGGATGGGCAAGGTTTGGGAAGGGGCACAGCCAGGACAGCTGACCCAAACTGACCAAAGGCATATTCCATACCATACAATGTCTGCTCAGATATAAAAGCTAAAAGAAAGAAGGAAGGGGTGGGGTGGGGGTGGGGAGGGGGGAGGCATTTGTTATTTATGACATTTATCTTCCGGAACAACTGCTACGCATACCGAAGCCCTGCTTCCCGGGAAGTGGTCAAACATTGTCTGCTGATGGGAAGTAGAGAAAAACCCATCTTTTGTTTTCCTTCACTGCTGCACATGTGGCCTTTGCTACTACTTCATTAAACTGCCTTTACCTTGACCCCCCTTTTTTCCCCCCTATCTTATTTTCTCCACACACACCCCCCCCCCTACTCTGCTGAGGAGGGGAGTGATCGAGCAGCTTGGTGGGCATCTGGCATCCAGCCAAGGTCAACCCACCACACCTTCCCTCCGTCTGCCTCCATTTCACCGTCACAGAGGTTTTCAGCATATGAAACATCTGAAGAGGGAGCATCTGCTGGAGGCCTTCCCTCTGCATGGTGATCGCAGCAACCCTGTGGCAGCCACAGCAGCTGTCTACACAGAAAAGATTAGGAAAGTTATGTACCCTGATCAATTCAGCAGCTGGAAAGGAGGAAAAAACCATCGCTTGACTGTTGACAAACAAAGGATCTACAGAGAGATGGGTTAACAGCTTCTGCTGCATTCCTGTGAGGGCAATGCAAAGAGAGCTCTCCTGAACGAGAACGGATTTAGAAGACTACATATATATTCAAATTAAAATTTGCATTAATATTCCCCTCCCTCCAAGACAGAAGTCTGAAAGCAGAATAAAATGCAGAGATTTAACAGTTTCCCCCAAAGCTGGGGATGGCATTCAATGACGCGTGAATGGTATAACCAGCTCAACTCCGCTTCTTTCAAAAGAACTGTGTGAAGTCTTTGCAAATGCTGTACTTGAACAAAAGGGAAAGTATTTATTTCTGTGAGGTCTCCTTGGAATCAGGCAGCTGGGAACCCTGTTATGAGTTAATGTATGAAAACCAGAGTACAGATTCATCTTGTGCTTTGTAAGGAGAGCACTCCCAAGAATGCCTTAGACTCTAAAGGAAAGCATTCATATTTTAATCAAGAAGCAGGCATGAAGTCAGGACTCCAGGAATTTTTCCCCCCCCCGCCTGGACTCTCCTGCAACACGCTAAATTCCTTCTAACTGAATCAGAAATAGACAAAACTTTTGGAAGACTGTGTTTAACAAAATCACCTGCCAGAATGGGCATGATAAAGAAAAATTACATCACCTTTTTTAAGCAACAGAACTTGTCAAAACACCATCAGAGCAAGAAATACACCATATATGACTCCTGAATAAAAAGGGAGGATGGTGTCTCCAGTGAGGCTCCGCCAGCCTCCCAAGCATGTCGCCAGGTCAGCTACACAGCAACGGGGACTGGAAAGCAACACCATCTCCCAGGTCCAAGCCCTCCCTTCCTTAACCGAGAAGCCCCACCAGTGACCCCATCCACAGGCCATTGCTTCCTTGCCTGGTCACCAGGACATTCTCACAACACTGCCCCAACCTAGTCTAGCCGTGCAGGAGCACTTTGGGCACCAACAGCCAGGAGCAGAGCCAGCTGAGAGCTGTGGTCCAGCAACTTCTCTTTGCACTGCTTTTTGCACTCCCACTATTCAGATTCAAGTAAGGTGTCCACCAGACCAGGAACAGGAGGGTTCCTACCCCTAGAATCGCTTTGCCCTGTCTTCTGCCTGCAAGAGGAAAACTAGTTGTATTAAATACAACTGCTGCACTGCAGTGCTTCCTATCTGAAGGCAAACATGAATAAAGAGTGCTATTTGCCCTAATCACGAACGCAATTAAACCCAGTTTTCAACTTTTCTAAATAGCTGCACTTCTCCTGACCTGTGAAACAGTAGCTACTGGGACTGTGCATTCTTGAACACATCACCCAAACCATGCACAGAGGTTGCCTGGTTAGAAAACCAAGCTTCCAGAAAGCCCAGCACCTTTCATTCCTCTTCCATGCACCCAGATGCTGCTAGAGCCCACCAAATAGCTCAGGGCCACAGGCTTCCTGCACACAGCTGATGCCTCAAGCATGGCAGCCACTCCACAGCACCAGCCTCTCAACCTGAGCTGATGAGACAGCTTATGAACACCTAATCCATGGCTAAGTAATTTGCTGTCGGCATCATTCAAAAGTCCTCTGGAGAGCTGAGGCAGAATAGTTTCTTAAAGCACTGGAACCCCTCCATATTCAATGGGAGCAAAGCTTATTTGTGACAGCTTTGACAATATTCAGCACAAAGCTTTTCTACAGTATGTGGTGCTGAATGTCCCAGCCACTGAGTTTAGGACTTGGTACATAGTATGGTCTTACCTCCAAAGAAAGTGTTGTTTGCACACTAGTGACACAACTAACAGATATTCATGTCAAAGAAGAAGGAAAGCATGGCGGCTTAAGAGCCAAACAGTTCTGAAACACAAAGACAGGTCTCTCCCTGCAGGGCTCTGCCCACCTCAGACCAGCTCCTACTTACATCAATTTCTCCATCGTCAATTTCTCCATCATCTTCTTCTTTCTTCTTCTCCTTGAGGGGATCCTGGCCATCCTTTTCATCATCACTTTTGCTGCTGGATTTTTTCTCATCTTCAGGGGCATCATCTCCTTTCTCCTCTTCTTCATCATCCTCACCAGCAGCTTTCTCACCATCCTCCTCTGCAGCAGCAGCACTTGGTTCCTCAGGAACTTCCTCATCATAGTCCAACTCGTGCTCATCTAGTTCACGGGTGACAGAGGATGCTTCATCACCTAGGTCATTTGTCCGGTCTTCCTCCTCTCCTTTGCCAGGTGGAGGGCTCTTCAGCTCCCCAGTCTGCTCGTTGTTGTCAGACTCCTGAGACTTAGTTTCACTTAAGTGGTCTTCTTCATCCGAGTGGTTCTCCTCTTCACCATGACCCAGTCCCCTGGCTGCATCCTCCTCCTCTCCCAGGACGCTGCCTTGTCCACCCTCTCCATCAAGTCCCCGTTCTGAACAGCTCTCCTTCAGGACTTCATCATCAGAAAGCTGCTGGTCCTCTTCATCAGGAGAGCAGGGGTTTCGCTCAGGGCTGTCGGAAACATCCATCAGTACCCAATAGTCTGCAGAGGGTAGAAAACAACACTTGTTAGGGGGAACAAGGTGCGAAATCAAGAAAGGCTCACCCTGAAGAATTTGTATTCTTTTATTTTACCCCCTAAAGAAGAAAAGGTTGCTTGAACTCATGAACATGATTTATTATAGTACCTTCAAGACAGAAATACAGGGTTTAAACTGCATAAAGAACTGATTCCAGCATTATCCCAGACTAGAGTGTACTACCCTTCACATACAGCAACGGAGCTCAAGGCTGAAATTTCATCTACCAGCTCTAATAGGCGAGGCTGCACAAACACTCCCACCAAATCACCATCAGAGATCCCCAGGCAGCCCTCACCCCAGGCACAACGGGCAGTGGTGTTTCCTCTGTGAACAAGCAAGTAAGCTTCAGAACACAGGGCCAGACTGTCAGGTGTATTTTGTAACTATAAGCGCACGACACCACAGATTGCACAGACTCCAGAAGAGGCACAGAAGCACAACTTATGGTGATGCTGGAAAAACAGCCTATATCTTTACAGGGGTTTTTACACTGCACCCGGGATAGACATGAAAGCAAGGGCAGTATGCATTCATGAAAACTCTCGGATTTTTAATCAGGTTTGATTTAGACAGTGCATGTACTGCCATCTAATTTCCACTTGCTTTATACAGTAAAGATTCAAAATTCCTTCAAAGAAGCAGATCAACTTCATAACTGTCTGCATCGTGCAATTTTGCTAGAAGCTCAGTATGAACATGTGCTTGACATGAATATGTTAAAAATGAGACGTCTGCTTTAGAATAAGCATAATAAATGCAACAGAAAGGGAAAAGATGTAAAGTAGGAAAAAACCCCAACCCATACATCTATTTATTTTACTCCAGAAAACAAAAGACAAATTATAGAAGAACCGTCTGACCCAAGGAACCGGTTGAGCTGTCTCTTACTAGGAAGATTACTGGTTCACATCTAGACAAAAGCTCTTGGTGATTAAAAACTCTCACCCTTCAGCTGTGGTCTCCTGCTGCAGCATGTCCCTACCACTATAAACAACGACAGCAACTCTTTCCTTGCCACGTCCCCCTCCCAGCAGTAACCAACAGTGCTTGGCTGCCCCAGAAGTGCCCAAGCTGAGAAAGATGTCTTGACAGGTTTTCCAGCACCGAGGCGGCCAATGCTCGGATAAAAGCACCCACCGAAGTCCTCTGGTTGTACCAGTGGAACAGTTCAACAGAGGCACTGGCTCCTCTCAAGGCAGCACCTTTCCAGGGGACTGAATTAACCGTCTCAGTACGAGTCATCTCCTCCAAACCCAAAGGCCTGTACTAAGCAAGCCTGGGCAGCCGTCAGACAGAAATGAAAAGGTAAAGACAAACCCAAGGCTTACAGAAGCATATTTAGGGCTAAAGAAAAGCTGTGGAGTCACAAATCAACAGGACTTCATCTTAATACGTATCATGTTTTACTTCAGCTGCTCCTAGCTACAACCTCCCTGCAAAGCACATTTACTGCTGGTGCAACAAAAATGTGGCATCAATTACCAGATTTTTACCTGTTATTTTTAAGACCCTTGGAGCAGAAATGCTAAAAATACAAGAGTCTGGTAGCTCCTTTAAACACATGCAGCAATCCTTTGCTAAATAAAAGTTATTAACGCTAGGCAGCTCTCTGCTACTTAACCTTTTCCTGACCCACCCTGTGACTCTGCTATGCTCCTCTGACTGGTTCTGCACAGTAAAGGTGGTTATTTACCATCAAAGAGCAAGAACAGACAGGCAGAAGGCACACCAAGCCACAGCATCCAAACAGAATGCCACGTGCTGTAAACACGACCAAAGCAAATTCAAGCCTTCACAGCATCTGAAACCCAAACCATCTTGGTAATGACAGAATTGGGAATCTCAGTGCTGAAACACAGCAGGAGGGTAAGCGCAGGGAACATGGAGCATCTCTTCTGTATGCTAAGAGCCCACGCCTGGAAATCACGAAGGCATGACAACTTTGTTATCCGTGCTACTCGTCTGCTTCTTCATAAACTTGCAAAGACCAGGGCTGTTGTATTTATGTCTTGTACACTGCCAGATGCACTGTCATCACTGAGATAATAACTCTTGCCTTCACCCTAGTGAAGACGTTAACTGGTATTTCCAGTAAACTCTCAAGATGAAAGTCACATTTGAGAAAATGCTGCTTGTTATACTATGGGAGGTCTACAGAGAAGAAGCTTTAAAAAAAAAAGAAAAAAGAAAACCACTCCCAGAAGCAGTATGCATCTACGCATTCATACCTAACAACTATGCTCTACTTCAAGTCTTCAAAGCCCCACACAGGTATTAGCTAACTGATATACATGAGGATGACCTAAACATTCAACAGGACCCTGAGCAGCAGCAGAGTCACATTTTGAGCTTCCTACCAGCTACTCTGTTTTCTCTGCACATTTGAAGAAGTTGTCTCTTGCTCATAACCAAAGTTTTGATTTTTACTGAAAAGTTAAAATCCCAATTAAAAGACAGGAATTGCCTCCTGGAGATAGCAGCTTTGGGCAGTTAAACAGGATGTAATCCAGAATTATATTCTTACTGAGTATATAAAGGTTGATGCTCAGTTCAGAAATGCTTGCACAAATTGTTACTGGCTTTAACAGCAAGTTTATGACGGTGATTTCAATTGTTTAAGAGCCTGAGAAGTTACACTTTGTGTGCATGTAGAACAACTTAGCGTATTACATCTGAAAGGTCAGCCTTACCAGGCCAGTAGAAATATAAAAGCTGTCAAGGGCAGATGTATTCAGGAAATTTGTTTTCTCATTTGCAAATAAGCAGCACCAAAGAAAAAAGCATCTAAGTGAACCAAATGCCCTTCTGCATTCGACATCGAGACCTTTAGAGGCATGGGGGAAAACAAATATGAACGCATTCTCACCACCACCTAAGGTGGTAAGTATAAATCATTCACCTCCACCAGCAACTATTAAAGCTATTTTAAAAACCCAGGCATCCATCAGTCACAATAATTTCCTATTAATCAGAAACGATAAGAAACAGAATAAATGACAGCCCAATTGAAAAGGGTTCACAAAATCCAGGCGGCCCAGTTTTGGTGTGTACTCCCTGGATTCAGGTAACAGCAAATTTCCCCTCAGCAACAGGCCTTCCATCCTCCCCGTGCCTCTATCTGCGCAGGCAGTGAGGCAACGCACAGGAGGCACTTACAGTTCCTCCACCACCTCTTATGCCAAATTATTGCAGTGAGAGCCACAGTCCAGCCAGTCTCCAAGGGCTGTTGCTCCAAGTTCACTAGCAGGCAAGAAAAGACACCCCAAAACCAATGAACTGGATTTTTGCTTCAATCTCACCTACAACTGCATGGAAACACCCCAAAGGAAACCCACGATATGCAAGGGTAAAATCAGAAGCAGGAAAAAATAGGGAAATGGAAATTAAAAGAAAACTGCCAGACTAGTGATGGAACAGGACTAGACAGCAGTTCTGCCACATGATGGCAAGATGCTGCTCTAGCAGCCATCCAAAAGTTAGGCTTCCTTCCACTAACTCGCTGCCACAGCAACTCCTCCTGCAATGGGGGAGATAACAGACCAAAAAATACCCCCAAACCAACCTTTTTCCAGCCATTCCTTAGCTCTGTTCAGGCCCAAGGCTCTGAGCCCAGGAGGAGAGCGAGGGAAGAAGGTACAGTATTCCAACAAGCAGCTTTATGGCAACAGCAACGTTACAGAAGTGTGATCCAACATGGGAGAATGCCTTATCACTGAGCAAGTCTGTATTACTTGTAGTCACTCATTTGCAGAAAAAAAAAGAAATATAAAACATTATGACAGGCAAGAGTACCATAGTAAGAGTTTTGTGAAGTGCCAGAGTACTTCACTTGCTCTAGCCACCCAAGTTTCCTTTCAAGCTCCAATGGATTTACTCTTTGCGTGGTGGCAAGTTTAACTCCAGTTTAAAATGCGTGTCCCAAGCTCTGTTTCAGAGTAATCTGCAAATCACAGTTTATCCCAAATCTCTGGAACCCTGCAAGGTTAACTTCTAACTTACAGACAAGACTGTCTGACTTCTAGCTCAGGACGATGGAGCAAGAACCAGGTATTATAATGATACTTCTCACTTAGCAGTGTTTTATCTTCAGAGGTATCTTTAAAATTACAGGCAGTTTAGGCAAAGCTGCCTTTGGCCAAAGCTCCGCAACCTCTTCTATTACAAGACTGACTTATTTGCTCAAAGCATGTCCAATTTTTCCACATGTCTGAAACAGAATAGTTCAGGACAGGTCACCAAGTGTTTCAGACAAGGCTCACAAAACCCTCACTTTGCCAGGCTAAACAAGTTGGTACAGCCTTTCCATTGAGGCGCCTTGGTGCAAACGCAATAGTAGGGCACACTTTCAGCCAAAAGCATGTCATTTACTGTCCCTAGAATCTCTTATGGGTGCCTCCTTGAGTTGAAAGCCCCTTAAAAGCAGCTCAGATGTTCTCACTGAAAAAAATTGAGGATTTGGCAGCTAAACTTTCCAGCCATTGCACCCACAGTACGCACATGCCACCCTCCCAGGTGTGAGCCAGATGGCACTCGCTGACCCCACAGACAGCAGTCAGGTCAAGCAAGACTTTCCCTCCAGTTGCTCCTTCTGGATTCTCCTGCCTCCAGCCTGCCCCTGTTGGCTTGCAGCGTCCCTGCTAGTGCTGTGAGGCAGCAGTATTAGAGACAGACTACCAAAAATAGAAAGTGAAGAAATTTCCTCAACAAGAGACCTGGGGCTTTACCATCTTGTTTTCAGTATCAATGCCTCTGCATCATGCTCAGCATGCTCAGCTCACCAAGCGGAACTCCACTACACCCAGCTACAACAGAGAACACCTGGTTTTTGCAAACCTAAGTTCAGCCCTTTGGTCACCAGGTATCTAGACATGACAGAAAGCACTCCGAAGAAACATGCCTAGCATCACCTAGATCCTGGATGAAAAAGGCTACAGCAGCCTGGTGTCCTTAGGGGACATTAGGCTGCAATGATCTGCAGCTTTTCTTGGCACAAACGTGTTTTCTCTCCCTGCAGCCCCTCACCTCTCTCCCTGCACGTGCACAGGCTGCTGGAAGAGGCACAGCCAGCATGCTCACTCAGCACACAGCCCTGACTGGCCTCCAAGGCAGCTGCTTCACACACACAGTCAGGTCTGGCAGAAAAGAGCAGCTTTTAGTTACACAATACATAATCAACAGGAGGCAGAGCTGAAGTTTCACGGACTGAACTCTGGAATTTATCAAATTAGGGAATGAAGGATTAACTACTCCTTAATTTGTCAGTGTTTCATGGCTTGCATACAGTGGAACAGAGATGCTCCTTTTAAATTAGGCATTCACATTGCCATCCTCACCTGCAAGGACCTGGATGCAACAATGAAGGGGCCCATTCTGTTCCACTTGTCTTAACGTTATTGGAAAACATTTAAAATTAGAGAGATTCTTCACCCCACTCCCCAGGTAAAAAGGCACTGCACACTGAGGTGGTATTATGGAAATTTAAATTCATCTGCTTCAGCCACATTATAATGTATTTTTTCCAAAGCTTAATGATATTCAAGACTTTTTGTAACTTAAAATATAA
Source organism: Falco cherrug (assembly GCF_023634085.1). NCBI lineage: Eukaryota > Metazoa > Chordata > Aves > Falconiformes > Falconidae > Falco > Falco cherrug. The sequence goes on along the minus strand of NC_073710.1, from coordinate 21,272,434 downwards.
CATTGAGATGAAAAAGCCTTGACACAGCACTAAAGGCAGTAAGAGAAAAGCCCTTTGCTACTCTAAAGTTGCTTTTTAAAGCTCAACTTCAATATTGCCAGGTAATCCCAGGATAGATTTTAAATAGTATTTTTAATCTTACACTTTTGTTAATGATTTGCCCAGTGCAAGAGGTAGGTGAGTCAACACGTTGGAATTCTTTGCAGCAGGTCTGTTTTCAAAGAACAAGCCCAACTTCTACTCTCTTTTAAATGAACAACATCAAAAGGTGCAAAACTAGAATGAAGAAATGTCAACCAGCTTTTAGTCTGATCATACATGTACCTTGGACACTACTCTAAGGCAGTGCAGCCTACACTGACACACATTCTGGATCCGTGGCTCTCAATGCTGCCTGTTGCTGCCAAGAGGCTCAATTTCTCTTTCTTCCTGGTCTATGCTGCGCTGCTTCCAATTAGAACTCATGAAAAGTTTGAGCAGCATCTTCAATTAAGCCTACAAGGTCAGGCTTTGTGTACAACTGACTTGCTGCTGCAGGTAGTGTCTTGGGAGCAGACGAAGTGGAACTCATATGGAAAGGATGGCAGCTTGCTCTAACCCACTGCAGCACCTATACTGATACATACACCTGTGAGTTGAGACAGGATTGGAAACAGTCACCAAGGAAAAAAGTACTCCTGTCAAGCATTATTTCCATTCATTAAATTCCTCCCTCCAAGGCACCTTTATATGGTGCCACAAAAAGATTTTTCCACATGAATGAGGAATACACCTTGGATATAGTATGGGAATCAACGGCTCAGATGGTTCCAGCACCTCTGGTAGCAGGAAGGCACCAAGGACCATATAGAAAACTGGAGCTTGACAGAGCCATCAGCTTCAGTCTTGAAATCCTACACATCAGTCAGACGGCAAGAACCAAGCACGTACCCAACTTCTGTACCCCTGAGCAGAGACCTCACAGCTCCTGGGGTGGTCACAGGACAGATATGAAGGAAAGAAGCAAGGAACCTTTTTTGCTGCAGGCAGAAATATTTGTGACAGAAAGGATAAAAAACACTTTAAAAGCCAAAGAGCTTGATGCAAAATCAAAATGTTTCCATTAATCGGATACGTGAAAACCAGGGGTTAATGCAGACCAGAAAAGTTCTGGAGCATGGTCCAAGTCCAGCCACAAGGATGGGCGAAGAATGATGAGTGATTTGAGGAGAATGAATGGGAAATAGCGCTGACAGGGCAAGTCAGAAGAGAAACAACAAAAAACTGGAAAACAGAAATGAAGGGCAGGAACCACAACAGCGAAAAAATATGGAAGAGTAGTGACAACAGGAAGAGAAGGAAATAAAATGCCTCGTGATCCAGGAAAGGAACATCACATAAAACTCTAAAGACGTCTAGAACAAAAGCAAAGCAGCCAGTCCTTTGCTTTGAACGAAACTACAGTCATTAGCAGGGTTAATTAACCAAAATACACACTTATCTGTCATCCTTGGAGAAGCACTGACTTTGAAGATGCATAGCAAACTTCAATTACCTAGCAGCTGTCAAGGAAGCTTTTAATGCAGAAAACTGAGCTGCCTTTTGGTATTAATTTAAGAGAAGTGCTTGGTGACAGCCATTTTTTAGCAAGCTGACTGTTAAAGAAGGGCTCAGAGAGCTCCAATCCAGAACCTTAACCACTGCTTTCTGTTGGGCAGACTTTGGGACCGAAACCTGAAGAGAAATGGCGCTGTAAGCAGCTGGAGTTTGTTTTCACAGTGTAACTGATTTCCCTGTTGCTGGAGCACACACGGCTCTTCCTGCAGCTCTCCGCTGGCAAATGCTAATTTTGAATTATCAATTCCTCGGTCCCATGAAGAAAACAAGTACAATTATGCCTGTATTCTGTAGGATTTATGGCTAATCACACTCAAGAGGCTAACTTTACTTAGAACATTGAATTAGCAGTGTTGCAAAGAATTGTCTTGATTAGACCGCAACTCTTTTCCTTCATCTAGGCAAACCTTAGGAAGGCCAGGAGAAAGAATTCATGCCTTGGAGGTGCTGCTCTTGCTACAGCCAAAGCAGCACTGTTAACAGTTGTTGCAGAAGTTGTGAGCTACCGATGGCAGTAAAAGAAAACACTGTTAGCGTGGGTGCCAGAAGGACAGCTCTGAGAAGAGACAACCCTGCTAAAGCAACTCGAGGAGGGAATTTGAACCATGTGCAGCAGCTACGTATTATAACAGTAGCAAAGACAACAGCAGCTCTGAGCAGTGAGCGCTCGCAGCTCCTGCTGCGCTGGGTGGACAACTAAAAGCAGCACTACATGGGTGATGCGCCCACCCATCGCAGAATGGACCCCCATGGGTGATGCACCCACCCACCCATCACAGAAGAGACACCCACATGCCACTGTGATTCCCCGGCCCTTCTTCCCACTGCGGACCCCA